>NW_024070204.1:51811960-52537258 GCF_014754425.2 Oryx dammah | reverse complement strand
TCTGGGTATCAGGTATTAGTTTCTTTTGGATTTTTTTTGGAGAAAAAAGAAGCAAGTATGCTAATCTAAATTGAGTGACTGTTTCAGGAAACAAAAAACAGCTGCATGTAGTCCAATCTTCAGAGTCAACAAATAAAGGCCCCAGGAACCCTGAAAGCTGATCGGGAAAACTCCAAAGGAGATGAGAGAAATATACTATAGGGATTAGCAAATTTCTGCTGAAGAATTCATGTGTTCACAAATGTGCTAGACCAACATAGCTTCCACTGTCTGGTTCTTTGTTTTGAGTCTTTAATGACCAATAGGGCTGTTGAAACTTAGTCAAAGAGTTTATCCTTGATTTGGGGATATCAGACTTCCTGTGAAAAAGATGGCTGGGAATCCACTCAGCGCTCCTAAAATAAGCACTAAGTTTTGGAAAAAATTTTCTCTTGTGGGAAACATCCTCTTCCCAAAGAAGGCCGTCAGCACGAGATGGCTGTTTTTCCAGGGACGAACGAGGGGAACCAGTTGGTTCAGCAGCCAGGAATCAACCTTTAAAACAGGTTAACATTCGGGACAGACTCCTCTGTTCTGCTTCCTTGATCTTTTTGGAAGAACTGCTTAAACTCAAAATGAAAGTTCACAAAATTGTGCAGAAGAATCAGGCAAGTCTAGAAACGAGCTATTTCTTATTGTTTCCTCTGTTTCTTTATGTTTCGAGTACAGATTAAAAAAAAACACACACAACCCACCTTGGGAGGTCATTGTGAGGATGAAATAACACAACTCAGGTACATCTCCTGACGCAAAGCAGTCATCACCATTGGACCCTAGGCATCTCCCCAAAGACCCTCATTCAGTTGTTCTTTAAGGCTCAAGTGAACTCTCGATTCCATTAGGTCACAGAATGTCTAAAGAGTTAAGAAAAATGCTTTCAAATTGAGGAAAGATGGTGGAGGCTGTCTTCCTAGACCTCATCAAGGATCTGTGTTGCGTGGAATATAGCCATCGTTTAGGTTTGGTAAGAGCTTCACGATGGACCCATGTAGAGAAGGAGCTATGCCACCGGACAGCTGGCTGACTGCTTGCCTGTGATTGCCTTGGCCAAATGAACGTGGGGCCACTGACTGACCCCTGCATTTTTCTGCATGGACGATGGGAGAGGGGAGACTTTGTCTAGTTCTCTTGTCAGACATTTGATCACATTTGATTCTCTGCTGGGTTAAGGCAAAAGCTCACTGGGGAGGATAAGACCACTAGGTGGCCAGGCTTGATTTTGTTCAGCACAGTCTGGATTTTGCTGAACCCAAATAGATAAAATCAACCAAACTAAGGTAATCATCCAAGGGATATTTGTTTAAAAAAAATGCTGGATACTATAAGAACTGTCATCAGCCTCATTTTGCTGTTTGGATTTGGTCCTATTCTTTTTTGAGTAGAGGAATAAGAGGGCAGCCTAATACCGTCCATGTCATCCTCTAGCTGCAGCCAGTCAGAGCTCTGCCCAGTCCCTAGCAGCTAGTGGCAAGCCAGACATCTGGTCCAGAACCTCTGGGCACAAGTTCCTGAGCCTGGGGGTGAGGTTACTTTGGTCACAATGCCTTTCAACATCCTCCTGGCACTGTGGGAAGCAGAGGCAGTGTTTTCAGCTCTGGGGACTCAGCTGTGCTTTACTTGTGGCCAGTGGCCCCTAGTAGGATGAGCTCTGCTCAGGGAGACAAGGGACTACTATTTGCCAGTTGATGCCAGCAAGTCATTTTATGTCTGGGGGCCTCAGTGTCCATGGAGTGAGGTTATCTCTAACTTGGATCTCATCACAAGCCATCTCTGAATCTGCCTGGGGTCTGCTTTTGCCTGGGGCACAGAAGTGTGTGTATTTTTCTTTCCTCCCTTCCAGTCCCTGATTCTGCGGATGATTCTCTAAACTGTTCTTGGCCCACCCCTCTTATATTATCTAAATTTCTCTATGCAAAAGAACAAGATTAAGTTTGAATGGATCATTGTTTCTTATAAACAACCGCTGATAAACTCATGAGTTGACCTATTTCCGAAGCAGACAACTGAGGGGAAATTTATGGCTTTCTCTTCTTCAGAATTAACCAGTTTCTTATCTTGGAACATGTTTTCTGGGACTAGACTAATCACCCTGGCAATATGTGGCTGAAGTTCTCTTGGCTGTAGATCAAAGTCTCCGATACAACAGCACAGATAATAAGAAAACAGCACAAGGCAGGATAAAGACTACAATGAATTTTGGCATCAGAATCTAATAGAAGGAATTTTGGGAGTCAGGCTCTAGTAAAGCAGAAAAATGAAAGGGATAATTAATTCCTAGAAAAATTGCAAATGACCAATATATAGGAAAAATGTCTAACTTTCTTTACTAATGAAACACATGCAAATAAAAACACTCTATCACTTCCCTTTATTGTTTTGGCAGAAATGTATATAGTTGGTTAAACCTGGTGTGGCTGTGATGCAGCTGCCTGATGCAACCTTTTGGTGTCAGGAAGCAACAGTTGGAACTAGACATGGAACAACAGACTGGTTCCAAATAGGAAAAGGAGTACGTCAAGGCTGTATATTGTCACCCTGCTTATTTAACTTCTATGCAGAGTACATCATGAGAAACTCTGGGCTGGAAGAAGCACAAGCTGGAATCAAGATTGCCGGGAGAAATATCAATAACCTCAGATATGCAGATGACACCACCCTTATGGCAGAAAGTGAAGAGGAACTAAAACGCCTCTTGATGAAAGTAAAAGAGCAGAGTGAAAAAGTTGGCTTAAAGCTCAACATTCAGAAAACGAAGATCATGGCATCTGGTCCCATCACTTCATGGGAAATAGATGGGGAAACTGGAAACAGTGTCAGACTTTATTTTGGGGGGCTCCAAAATCACTGCAGATGGTGATTACAGCCATGCAAGTAAAAGACGCTTACTCCTTGGAAGGAAAGTTATGACCAACCTAGATAGCATATTCAAAAGCAGAGACATTACTTTGCCAACAAAGGTCCGTCTAGTCAAGGCTATGGTTTTTCCTGTGGTCATGTATGGATGTGAGAGTTGGACTGTGAAGAAAGCTGAGTGCTGAAGAATTGATGCTTTTGAACTGTGGTGTTGGAGCAGACTCTTGAGAGTCCCTTGGACTGCAAGGAGATCCAACCAGTCCATTCTAAAGGAGATCAGTACTGGGTGTTCTTTGGAAGGAATGATGCTAAAGCTGAAACTCCAATACTTTGGCCACCTCATGCGAAGAGCTGACTCATTGGAAAAGACCCTGATGCTGGGAGGGATCGGGGCAGGAGGAGAAGGAGACAACAGAGGATGAGATGGCTGGATGTCATCACCGACTCGATGGATGTGAGTCTGAGTGAACTCCAGGAGTTGGTGATGGACAGGGAGGCCTGGCGTGCTGCGATTCATGGGGTCGCAGAGTCGGACACGACTGAGCGACTGGACTGGACTAGGTGATATGCATGCTTGCATGCTCAATCACATCCAGCTCTGCAATCCCACGGACTGTAGCCCACCAGGCTCTTCTGTCCATGGAATTTCCCTGTCAAGACTACTGAAGTGGATTGCTATATCCTTCTCCAGGGGATCTTCCTGACCCAGAGATCAAACCTTTGTTTCCTGCTTGGTAGGTGGATTCTTTACCACTGAGGCACTGGAGAGAAGCCTCCACCTCTGTGTCCTTTAGGGAACTTATTTAACCTAACTCTTGGTAAAAATGGGAATAATAATACATATCAAACCTCTTAGAGGTTACTGAGGGAATTAGGCAATAAAACACACATTAAGCACCTGGGATAGTGTAGAAATACTTTTTTTTTTCCCACACAATTTCTGTTTTATTTTAATTGTATGAATTCAGGCAGCTGTCTTCCTATGCCCATGATTCAAAGAGAAAGCTAAGAGGGCTTTGAATAGCTTCCATTGACTTAAATGCAGGAAGTACCCTACTTCCAAATATGTGGAACAGTTTTTCCTAAGGCTGCCATGTGTCAGAGAAAGACCATATTGAGTAATTGTTTTCTGACGACAGGAGAGGAGAGTGGGTGACTGATGGCTGTTGGGCAGCCTAAAATAATATTTCATTCTTGTCATCCTGACACAGTTTAAGATCAAATGATTTTGGATGGTTCTCCTGTTTCTCTCGATTTGGAAGAACAGAGCTTTTGTTACTTATGCTCTTAAACAACAGAGCTTTGTTCTATACTCAGGAGCATACAAACTAAACAGAAGATTTTCTTAAGGGCCATCCTATTTGCTGTGAGGAGTGATTCCCAGTGGAAAGTAGACGTGGTTAGCTCCAGCCATCTGTGGAGGGCCCACATCATCACAGAGGAACTTAGCCAAAACCCAGGGAAGCATGGCAGCCAATCAGATTGGGGATTTACTTCTCCTATACTGTGCAAACATTGGTGGACTCAGCCATTTAAAAATGCCCTGCTTACTTGGGCCTTGCTTTGTCCTACAAAACAAATAATCTTGTTTTGCTTTCTTTGAGGCAGAAAAATGAAAATGCCAATATTTTGAGTGTTTTTTACTTTGGGGAACTTCTGGTTTATAGACAATTGTTTCAAACTGCTGTGTTATCTTTTCAGAGCTGTTGATACTGTGGAATGAGGGTGGTAAATAAGGCTCAAGAGTTCTCATCGAAGGTTAATAAATCACTAGAAGGACACAAATTAGGGTCTGTCTGTCCTGTATCCCTCTTCTCAGTTCTCTTTCCTTGCACTATACCAGCTCCTGGCTCGCTGCCACACTGCCACACCCATGTGCAATTTTCACTTAACAAACGCCAGGTCTGAATAGAATTTATGAAGTTGGGATCAATTCCAAATGTTAATAATTACAGCTAGTAAGTATGGAGCACTTTGGAACATGCCAGGTTTTGTGTTAAGTGGTTTGCATGCATTATCTTGATGCTTCTCAAGGAGTAATCCATGATGACTGACTTTACAAGCCTGGGGGTGGTTGATGGCATGTATGCCAGTAAAAATGCAGATTCCTAGGTTCCATTCTACACTTGTGAGTTGAGCATCCTGTGGTGAGGTCAGAGGTCTATTACTTTAACAAGCACCTTCAGCAATCCTGATGCACAAGAAGTTCAAGAACCTGTGTATTATTTTTCAGAGCAAATGGGGCTCAAGTGCAATCTGCTTTCCTTCCACTGCTCTGATTTCTGTGCTTACATTTTTAGGGCAAAAAAAGTAAAAAAAAAAAATCCTGTGGACTGGGAGAGGTGGGCGACTGATGCCTCTTAGTAGCTGGTGATTATGAATGTGTCCCTATAGCCAATGTGCTTTTGAGATACCAAGTATTTGTCTCTATTGTGGGAGGATTAAAAATTGAGAAGTCTTCTCTTGACTGATGGTAGCCTGTGCTTTGAATATAGAGAGGGATGCCTCTGGGACTACAGAGGCAGGATTGCGTAAATGGTTGCCGGGGTCGTGCACTGCCCAACTGGATGTGGTGGCCTTGCCCCGGAAGTGAACCTGGGATTCTTCTTGGCCCAGGGGTAGCCCACACCTTAGAGGAGAAGGTAACTGATGTGCTGGTGTGGGTCTCAGGGACCAGGAATCTTCGCCTGCATTTGGTTATCATGCTCCAAGAGGCCTGAAATCTTCAGGGTCGTAAATTCCTTGGTTCTTGGGTTTATTTCTAGAAAGCCTCTATTAAAATGAAGTGCCACGTGGAAGGTAACAGGGACATTTAATCATAGTGGCACAGACTGGTTTAATGTGGTTTCTCTGGGGATTCATTTGGTGGGAGGGGAGGACAGGCTCCTTTGCAAGCCACTTTAGTGGAGGAAGCTGAGAGATTTAGCAAAACTATTTTGTTTTTTCTTTTGAGGGGTGAGGCATGGGTGGAGTGGGAGAGGCACTAGAGATACACTGGACCCGTGTCCAATTCTGAAGGTTATCCTCCAACACACTATTTTCTTAATTCTTCAGCCCCTCCCATCCTCCTTGTCTTGGTGTATGTCCAATGCTCAGTGCCTGTCCCCTCAGCCACAGGCCTGGACTGCAGCAACATTGTGGGTAGCGAGGCCTCAGCGGCATGAATGGGCCATGGAGCGAACGAACACATGAAATGACCACCTCTGGAGCTGAGGCAGCATAGTGGGGTGGGGGAGCTAATCACTCACTTTTGGAATTGAGACCCCCCTTCCTTTTGTATTCCTCTCCCAGGAGCAGGATAATTAGAATAAGGAGACTTAGTTTAGCTCATTCAACTCCCTGCCAGGCCCCATACAAAGCTTTCACATATGCAGTCATTTCTAGCGTCCCAGGTAGGCTTCCTTGTATTTCTTTATCAACTTGTTGAGAAAGACCAGAGATGAGGCTGGTCATGTGACTGTTAAGTCTTAACATTTGATATTTTGGGATCTTGAAGAAATTACCTTGGATTTCATTTTGAAAGTGTTTTTATTTTTATTTTTTCCTAAACTGAAAATGTTCCCCAGTTTTCTCCCTGGTTATTTGTCCTGCTAACTCATGTGGTAAGTGGTGCTGATTCATGAATTTTCCATCAGGGAAAAAGCACCCTCCATGGAGAGGAGGTGGGAGGAAGGGGTTTGCTCTCAAGGAGGGGCACGTCCTTGGTCTTGGTGGTCAGTACTGGGAAGGGCACACAGATGGAGAGATGCATCCTGGGAAGCACAGCAGTGAGAGTGTACAGGGTCCCTGAGGCCCTGTGAGCAGTGAGATGTGTCTGTCGGGGGTTTGTGTGGGTGGGGAAGGAGGTTAAGAGTGAGACCACTTAAGAATGAATGAAGGAATGTGGGAATGAAAGAGTGCAGCAGGCCATTGTCCGTCCCTAGGGTGGCTGTTCCCTTACCAAGCAGACTCTCTTTCTCTGTACTTCCTCAGTAAGTAAGCTGCAGTTCCAGTTAATAATCTCCTAAACTGAGAAATCCCCTCTCCTGGGAGGAGAGGAGATAATTAGCTTCAGTGTTCTCTCATATCTATGCTGAGAAGTCAGCATGAATTCTAGACAGGATTCCTGTCTTGGGATAATCATCAGAGCTTTTTGTGACACGTCTCTCTTTTTTTCCCCTCCCTTCAACTCTTTTTTGATTAGGGTACCATGACTGAAATGAATGGCTTCCATTATTTTTTTGCCTTCCTGCAGGAATCTTTAAACTAGGCTGAACTTTGGACCAACTATCATGCGAATCATGTCTACTACAATCACCCTTTCTGTGTAGTTTCCTAGGTTAGTGCCATTGTGCGACACAATAAATGCAGAGCAGGGATGAAAATGTCAAGTGATTACCAGATAGAAGACTGACAGTGAACAGACCCACCTCCTTGAGCTCTTATCTCAGAAGCCTTAAGACAAAACCTTACATAAATATTTCCCAAAATGAGATATATGATGTTAATAGATATATTTTACCATATTTGGCTGTTCAGCAATTCAACTCCATTTTGGATCTTGTGTACATTTATTGCAATGAACTTATAATAATTATGATATGAATGACAGTTTTCTCTTAATGAATGTTTATTACGTAATAGGCTCAGTTCTAAGTTCAGTTCTTTGCCCATTTAATCTTCACACCGCCTCAGGAGGTAGTTACTGTGAGTGCCCCATTTTACATATGGGGAAATTGAGGCACAGATCCCTTAAGTAGCCTGCCTGAAGTCCACAGATAAGAATCAGAACTGGGATTTGAACTGAGGCAGTCTAACTCAGAGTGTCAACCTCCATGCTATTAATATAATGCTTACACATTGCTTGAAGAGGTGGTTTTGGCATCAAATATGAAGAATGCAACCCTTCAAACTTTTCTCTTGCAAAATGTAAGTAATTGTATGTTTTGTGTATGTACTCTTGTATGACTGTTGACATCTCATTACCAAGAAGGAGTTTTGACTATGTATGAGCACAAAAGTTTGTTGATTTGGGTTAATTTTATGTGTAATAACGGTTTAGAATCTTGTCACATGCATTGTTAGTATGTTTCCAAACATTCATGTTCTCAGATAGATAATTAAAAAGCGGCCACAAAAATTTCCCCCCACATGCCAAGAACAAGTTTGATTATGAGGTGGGCTTCCCTGGTGGCTCAGACGGTTAAGCGTCTGTCTACAATGCAGGAGACCTGGGTTCGATCCCTGGGTCGGGAAGATCCCCTGGTGAAGGAAATGGCAATCCACTCCAGGACTATTGCCTGGAAAATCCCATGGACAGAGGAGCCTGGTAGGCTACAGTCCATGGGGTTGCAAAGAGTTGGACACGACTGAGCGACTTCACTTGTGCCCAGATGATGTGTTCTGTTAACTAAACCAAGAATATAAGTTTAATCCCTGCAGTGACCACAGATTCATAGCTCTTGTAACCATGCCTTTTTATTTAAATGAGAAAAAAAAATTTTTTTTTTTTGCTTTGTCAAGGTGAGCAGGCCTTCTAGCTGATGTATTTCTAAGTAACTGCTTGTCTTCCTGTTAACACCACAGACACTGGCTCCAAGAGTTGACATTTGAACTGTCAGCAGTTGCCCCCCACCAGCAATCTGGTCCAAGATCTAGGGTTTCTTTAGGTGGAGTCCAACCTGGTGAAAACAATGGGTCTATTTATCCATTTCACCTGGAGCACAGTTAACCTCTTGCCAACCTGAGCAGGTCTGACACACTAACTTAGTGGATCCGAATGTTTCTTAAGAGTTTTCTCATGAGCAACTCCTTTGGCCATGTAAACTGCAGGGCAAGGCAGATTAGCTTGTGGGGCTAAAAACTGTTCTTGGCCCAGATCTAGGGACACCTTTCAGTCAACCAGAGTTGCTCTGATAGTTAAAATGGGCTGATGGCTCTTATTTCAGATAAAAGGTTTGCATTGCTGAGTACTTTTCTTTAACTGGGATCATCTAAATTCTTGTCTGTGAGATGGAGATCCAGGAAATGAATTAAGAACAGAATTTAGCTGTCTGAATGACCTTTGTGTACCATGAACCCTCTTGGTGCCAGGTGCAACAGCCAACAGCTATTAATTGATGGTGATGATGGATGTAGTCTCTCCAGCTAGAGCCTGCTAGCACAAGCCCGGTTGGATTGGAAATGATGTCTGCTGCACTAACAACTTTAGGAGAAGATTAGAGTATCGGCATGTATTTTTAAGTTTCCTCCTTCATTGCATTGTTTTAAATAGGGCATTGAAGTCAAATGTGAATGATATAATTGGCTTATGTTGGATTGTAGTGAGACATCACTTCCTTCCTTCCAGTGTGAGGTTTTCCCTGCTATGTGACCACTCCAGGTACTAAATATCTACCCTCACCCCCAGTTGCCAAGTAGCAGTAACATGTCTCAGGCTATCATGATTATTATGATGATTGGAGGGAAAGCCATGCTGTCTTTTAGAAAGCTCTCGTCATGAATGTGTTTTTGGTTGAACATTGCTTGCTAACAGATGAACAGCTTGAAGCTGAATCAAACAAAACCTTTAGTGTTTCTAAGGGTCAGGGTGCCAGGGGTCTGTCTGCAACTGAGCTTTATGTTGACACAGAGAATGTCCAGAAGCCATGAAAGCTTCTGACTCAAGGACTTGCTAGTTGGTTGCTGGCCATTGTTTTGAGTGGGGAGATGGTTATCTTCAAAGTTGTCAAAGGTAAAGTTTTCCTATTGGAAATTTCTGGGCAACTATCATGTGAAATTATTTAAATGCCTTAGTTTAGAGTATTCTTGGTCTTGTGTGTTGAAAAATGATTTGAACATTGGAATTTGAAGAGATCTTAACGTAATTTTATGTGGGGAATGAGAAACAGGGAATTCTGGGTGTTGAGGACTCAATGACAAAATTCTGGGTGTGAAGATTCAGTGCCAACGTTACCTTAAGGGTGTGCTTTCCCTTTCAGACTAGATCATCCTTGTTATTGTTGAGTAAAGGGAATCACAATTTTAACAACCTGGCTTCCCTCAGAAGTTTCAGTTCTCACACAGTCCCATGAGCAGCAGCACTGTCAAGTAAACAAAGGTTTAATTAAGTAAAAAATATTTAAACGTAGTGAAATAGTCCTCCCTGGTTAGTCACAAGTTGGACAATTCAAAGAACAGATCTTGGGGGGATTATGAATGGATTACTTTTTCTATTCCCTGTGTTTCTGTTTTTCTTCTTGGTGTCAAATCTCAAGTTAAATTCAGTCAACCATCTAGAGCAAACAAAAAGAGCATAAATGTCTTTTCTGTTCTTGTTCCTTATATTTCATCACTAAACAAAGCAAGTTTCCTTTCCTGGCTTCTTCCTTTGGGAGCATATAAAACTGACACAAGTTTATATTGTGGAGATTCGGCTGTCACTTTGAAAGCATAATGATTGATCTTGTTATTTAAAAGTTTTTACAGTGATTTTTTGGTTGCTAATGTTACACTTGCTACAAAATTTGCTGAAGAGACACATCACTTGTTGAGGATTTGGAAGGATTTTTCATTAGGTAAAGTATGTCACGTATCTAAGGGTCTATGTTAATTCCATTAAAAATTTTTTTTCTTTAGTCACCTCTTATGACTTAAAAATGTTTGCCACAGATGCATTAATAACTACAATTGGAAAGTTTGGTATAACAAGTAGTTGGTATTACTAATACTTCAAAATGTGATGGGAAATAAGGAAAATATTGCAAAGAAAACAGAAACCTAGGCCATGGGGGGCTGTGCCAACTGGCTCTTACATCATTTTCTGCCCCAACAATCCCACCAAGGTACATTCTGGCTCATGCTATATAGCCATGTATAGCTATATAGCTATATTGTGGGCCAGTATAATAACCCATCTTCCTAATTTACTGTTTGAGCACAGTTATTCCTTTTAAGACACTAAAAGCATTTAATTGTACTCATGAAACCCCTTTTCCCTCTTCCCTGCCTGAGCTGCTTTTATTCTTGTTTCTGTGGGTGGGTGAAAAGGCTGTCCATCTGAAAAGATAGCTCTCAAACCGTTCTGGAAAATGATCTCTCTTCCTCCACAAATGATCATTTTGGTTTAAAATTTATATCAGGTACATTAAGCCTCCCTGGACTCATACTCAATAACAAATGATCCTACAGTAGATGAGATTAGAAAAAGGTAAAATGAGATCAAAGCGGACCTGGTTGCCAGAGTGACTTAATGCATATTATTTCGACTCAGCATTACTCCCACTAAAAACAAAAAGAAAGATGAAAATTACCTTTGGGTTTTTGCTGCTGTGGTTGCCCTCTGTGTCCCAGGGGTACCTGGGTCCTTTAAGGCCAGCGAGGTTGGTCTTGCCAAAGCATAACAGATCTTGCTCCAGGTGAAGTCGCATTTCCCAGTCCTTTGTCGTGCTTCCCTTGGGCAGTAAAGCTATGATTTTTTTCTGGCCTTGCAAGGGAAAGTGATTCCAGATAAGCTGAGTGTTATGTGGAATATCTCATCTTTGTTGTTCTAGTGCAGCCCTTTCAGCTTTCCAGAGCCAGTCAGACTTGTTATGAGGAGCTAAATGATTGGCTGGATCTGGGGCTCAGTTTCATAAATTATAGCCCAGCGTACGAGAAGCACAAGTCCTATAGTTGCTGTAGTCCAGAGGCCTGCCAGTTCCTGCTTTAACGCATATGTAGTCGTAATTGAGTTCTAACACGGCCTTGGATGTTTCTGTCCCAAATAGCTGACATTGCATCTTCAAGACTGTGTGAGTAATCCTGACTCTCTTTTTTTAAACTCCGTAAATTAATTACATGCCCTGAGAGGGAGTGATGGTAATTAGAAAATACTGAAGTAGCAAATGATTCATTTTCAAGGTGCTGTTTTCTGTGTATCAATTTCAATGCAATTAATCGTAAAGCTTCTAAGACCTGGCAGGATTATTCCAGCCTTTTTTTTTGCCATGAATCAGAGTCAAACTGTATTTTGAAGGAGGCTCTTCAATGCATTTGCTAGCCGGGTTTGTGTTAAGGGGTCTGGAAAGTGAGAAAGGTCCAATACGAGCAGGTTAAAACAGATTGTTGGTGTCAAAGCCATGGCTGAGAGCCCTTGAGTCCGGCAAGTTTCAAGACTTCCCACCCACATGGTCCACAACTGGGAGGGAGCAGTAATGACAGGCTGTCCTTTTGGGACACAGGTACACAACACTCAGAGCACAGAAAGAGGAGAAATGTGAAATGACAGCAAAGCTTTTCTTTACTGTCATCTGAAGCTGTACCAAGACATATTCTGTGGATAACTAGAATATTTTTACATGTATAAAAATGCTCCTCAGTGTTCTGTTTATATGGTGGGGAGCTGAATGAGAACTCCCTAGCTTGTGTGTGTGTGTTTAAAGCCTTTAGGAAGCATATTAAACACACAGAAACAACAGTAACAGAAGAAAGTATGTGGATTGGAATGTGTGGTCAGAGCAGAACAAATTATCCCACAGAAGCCATTGTTAGGTTTGTATAATTGCTGGAGGTGACTTCTATTGGTAACCAGGTTGAAGATAAAGCCAGAGCAGATTGAGAGGAGGACCTAGAAAACATCAGCATTTTATTACCTTCTATAGCATACACTGCAGGATAGAGTTAATACTGAGTATATAGACTGATGAGGGTAAGCAGTTCATGTTTTACTTTTAAAACATTATTGATTTCTCCTGTCATTAAAAATAAGAAAATCAGACTTTTGTCTATGAAGTTAATCACTAGAAATAAATAATTTTTCTTCCACATAATTTTTATATCTTTCTCAATACGGCACAAAGTTAGGTAATTTCTTACAATTTTGGGTTGTTTTCCAGTTTGCTTTTTGTCTAAATTTTCATCTTTAGACTGAGAGATACAAATCTATATTTTTGTGCTGTACATAAGCCTCAAGCATAAATCATCAGAACAGTTTTTAAAATCATGGGTTTCTGTGGCCAGTATAAATTTCTAATAGCTAGAATAGTTACTTGCCAATTCCTATAAAAATATTATTTTTATACCTAAGAGCAGTTTATTTTTGGTCATGCCTATTTAAATGACTGACATGATTTGTTCAGTAGGAAAGAAAGAATAGTTATGTGTTTGCAAAATTTTATGTTTCATTCACTTTGGAAATGCAAAATTTTGTTGTTAAAATATTTTTGCCTTCTAAAATATGACCCTTTTGGGTCACAGCAACAAATGAGGTTTATAAAGGAGAGAAAAATAACACAAATCCTTTTCTGTATTAGTCAAGTATATGTAAAATAGTTTTAAAACATATAATTCTAATACATTCTTTTGGAAACATGCTTACTGTGAAGAAAGAGTATGAGCTTCTAATTGTGATAGTGTGATAAGTTCCTTTATTTAGTTTCCATGGCTGTAGACACTAATAGTAAGAGTCGACAGTCATTATTTTATGTCTTAACTGACTATATCAGTGGAAGAAAGGAGTGCATCTCCTGAAGGACAGTAACCTCACCCCTCCAGGTGGTTTGGGGCCCATGGAGAGTAAGAAGTGGGCAGAGTGGAAGCAGCTTTCTCTGAACTGGTTTCTGGCCTTTGAGCTGGCTCCTTTTCTCAGCCGCGTCAGTATGGCTTTCTTGGTGTTGCTATCACATTCCCCCCACCTCTTCATGCCTGCCTTCTTTATAGTATTAACTTGAGCTCTGATTGAGATGAATCAAATACAAATGACCTATGCTCAGCTATCGGATATTAATCAGCTGCTCATGCAGTTCAGACGGAGAAGGCGATGGCACCCCACTCCAGTACTCTTGCCTGGAAAATCCCATGGATGGAGGAGCCTGGTAGGCTGCAGTCCATGGGATCACTAAGAGTCGGACACGACTGAGCAACTTCACTTTCACTTTTCACTTTCATGCACTGGAGAAGGCAATGGCAACCCACTCCAGTGTTCTTGCCTGGAGACTCCCAGGGACGGAGGAGCCTGGTGGGCTGCCGTCTATGGGGTCACACAGAGTCGGACATGACTGAAGCGACTTAGCAGCAGCAGCAGCATGCAGTTCAGAAGGTGTTTAGAACATGGCTCAGGCAAATTCTGTTGGGAGTATTGACATCTTGCCCTGGAGCTTCCTTTAGAACTTTCACCTCTTCAGTTCTCTGGATTCACATCTATTTTACATGAAAGGGCAGGACTTTAAGAAAAGAGTAGAGGAGTACCAGGTGTCCAGGGATAGGTATCTGTGAGCAAGATGTTGTGCAGAAAGGAAACATTTTCCGAATAGCAGGAGCTGGTCTCTTTTCCCTCTGGACTTTATTTCCAATTGCCATTTTTGTCTGACTGTGGAAGTTCTTTGGCAGATAAGGTTCTGTAAGACTATGTATATCCGCCATAGACAGATGGATTTGACAAAGATATATCCAACAAGGAATGTATTACATCATAAACTTGCAAAGCACTCATGAATGCAAATTGGCTTAAGTAATATTTTTTTATTGAATTACATTTTCCAGGGTTTCATTTGGTGAGTTTCACTTTTGGAAAGATTTGCTCTTCTCTAAGATATTTTTTTCCAGTGTTATATATAGAACTACTCTTTTTGCTTACTCTTGCTAAAGAATTTAATTATCCTTAGTTGGCGTTTTCAAAAGACTTGCTGTCCCACCTGGAGCTTGTTTTAAAGAGTAGAACAAAACAAAAAACCTCCTCTCCCTCCCCCAGCCCAGAGTTAAATGCTTTAGATTAGTCTGATTCTCTTTGTTTGTGGAGCTTGACTCTACCCCTTGGAAGAGGAGGAGCTTTCATTTAATTAAAAAATCAATTTTTCCACTTTAATTATAAAATATATGCAGGTGATATAATTTTCTGTTATACTAGTCACAAGCCAAAATTGTATCCCTCCAATTTCAGGAAGCAAAATGACTTAGTAAATTGATCTTGGAGTTAGTGAGATCATGCTCAAGTCTTTTGAATTGTTTTAAGCCTCAGTCTCTATGTCTGTAAAATGGAAATAATGGTATATATCCTGGTGTTTTACTGTATTGGTAAATATCAGCAGCATGATGAGAAAGTGCTGATTAAAGAATAGTTTAGTTCTTTGGGCTAAGATAATGACGCTTTTATCATTACAAAACTTCATAGCACTGGTTAGCTTCCTTTACTTCTAAAAGTATATCCCCAGAATTGAATAAATACTTTTTAGAGCAAAAACAGTCTTCAGTGTTTGATCTTGAAAAATTACAAAGGTTTTCAGAGCCTCAGTCCTTATTTGTCTGTTACTTGAGTATAAAAATAACAGTGAAGTGAAGTGAAGTCGCTCAGTCGTGTCCGACTTTTTGCGACCCCCTGGACTGTAGCCTATCAGGCTCCTCCGTCCATGGGATTTTCCAGGCAAGAGTGCTGGAGTGGATTGCCATTTCCTTTTCCAGGGGATCTTCCCAACCTAGGAATCAAACCCGGGTCTCCTGCATTGCAGGCAGATGCTTTACCATCCGGGCTACTGTAACAATAAGAAAGTGCTATTGTATGTGAAAATATATTTAATAAACTTCTAAGTGCCTTGTAAATGTTACTTATGTATTATCAGGATATTAATAAAAGGTATAAATAGTCAATTTTTAAAATGGAAAATATCACATACATTTCCTTTAAATTGTATAATTCCATTTACATAAAATGCGCAGAATAGGCAAATTCATAGAGACAGAAAATAGATAAATGGTTATAAGGCATTGGGGGAAGAATGTATGAGGCATGACTGCTAATGGGATCTACAAATTTCTTATTGATTAGCTTTCTTTCTTTAAAAAATGAAGGTGATTCTTTATTTTTCTTGTTTGTAACTTTAAACTTGTTAGTTTGTGTTGGGGTATAGCCGATTAACAGTGTTGTGGCATGTGTGCCTGAGTCCCTTCACTGTTCACCTGAACTTTGATTAGCTTTCTCAGCTATGTCTGCTTCCCTCCAACAGGGTGGATTAAGCTGGTACTGTGACTTTCCTTCCACTTAGATATAGCGCAAAGCTAATATTCAGATAAGCATTCCCTCACAGTCTACATTTAGAACTGTTTTTACAGGGCATAGTTTCCTCAGAAGAAAGAGTGACGTAGAAAATTTAGATTAACAGATGTTCTTAAATTTTTTATTATTGTGTTTTTTACATTTAACTAACAAAATAATCATATATGTTAAGGTGATGGTTATTCTGTGGGCTTTTCATACCAGGAATAAAAGGAATGGTCAGGATGACTTTCT
This sequence comes from Oryx dammah, assembly GCF_014754425.2. Taxonomy (NCBI): domain Eukaryota; kingdom Metazoa; phylum Chordata; class Mammalia; order Artiodactyla; family Bovidae; genus Oryx; species Oryx dammah. Next base: position 52,521,147 of record NW_024070204.1, on the reverse strand, counting down.
GAACAGTTTAGAAAGTTCAGTCAACAGTTTTGAATCTCAGATTTTTAACTGGTTTTATTTTGAAAGATCATCACACCTTTTGGGTTATTGGCCATGGGTGTGTCCTACATTTCAGCTGCTTGAGTGCACTGTTGTTAAAGAGTTTAATTATTTCCTAATAGTACTGTTGGTGAGTCTGAAACAGTTCTACCACTGTTTTTTTTTTAAGATGAAACTATAAGGATGCACAATAAGTAAAACAAATAAATGAAATGAATTTTCTATCTTTATCCTACATACTTCACCCAGCAATTATGAGAGAACCTTCTGGAAATGAAAGAATTTAATTTGTAGTATAGTTTTTAAAATTAAAAAAATTTTTTTAATTCATTTTTTTATTGAGGTATAGTTGATATACAGTATTATATGTCTCAGGTGTACAATTTAGTGATTCACAATTTTTAAAGATTGTACACCATTTATAGTTATTATAAAATTTGACTATAGTTCCTGTGCTGCATAATATATCCGTGTAGCTTATTTATTTTATACATAGTAGTTTGTACCTCTTAATCCCTTATCCCTATCTTGCCATTCCCTCCTTCCCTCTCCTGCTGCTAACCACTAGTTTGTTCTGTGTACCTGTGAGTCTGTTTCTGTTTTGTTAATATTCACTAGTTAATTTTATCTTTTAGATTTCACATATATGTAATAACATTATGTCTGACATATCACAGCATAATACTCTCCAGGCCTGTCCAAGTTGTTGCAAATGGCAAAATTTCATTTATGGCTAGGTAGTATTCGTGTGTGTGTGTGTGTACACACACCACATCTTTATTCATCTGTTGATGGACACTTAGGTTGTGTCTATATCTTAGCTATTGTTGATAGTGCTACTCTGAACATTGTGGTGCCGTGTATCTTTTTGAATTAATGTTTTTGGTTAATTTTGGATACATACACCCAGGAGTGAAATTGCTGGATCATATGGTAGTTTGGTTTTTCAGTTCAGTTTAGTCGCTCAGTCATGTCCGACTCTTTGTGACCTCACTGACTGCAGCACGCCAGGCTTCCCTGTCCATCACCAATTCCTAGAGCTTGCTCAAATTCACGTCCATTGAGTTGGTGATGTATCCAACCATCTCATCCTCCGCCGTCTCCTTTTCCTCCTGCATTCAATCTTTCCAGCATCAGGGTCTTTTCTTAATGAGTCAGTTCTTCACATGAAGTGGCCAAAGTGTTGGAGCTTCAGCATCAGTCCTTCCAATGAATATTGATTTCATTTAGGATTGGCTGGTTTATTCTCTTTGCAGTCCAAGGGACACTCAAGAATATCCCCCAACACCACAGTTCAAAACCATCCAATTCTTTGGTGCTCAGCCTTCTTTATGGTCCAACTCTCACATCCATACATAACTACTGGAAAAACCATAGCTTTGACTAGACGAAACTTTGTGGGTAAAGTAATGTCTCTGCTTTTAAATATGCTGTCTAGGTTGGTCATAGCTTTTCTTCCAAGGAGCAAGCATCTTTTAATTTCATGGCTGCAGTCACCATCTTCAGCGATTTTGGAGCCCAAGCAAATAAAGTCTGTCACTGTTTCCATTGTTTCCCCATATGTTTGCCATGAAGTGATGGGACTGCATGCCATGATCTTAGTTTTTTGAATGTTGAGTTTTAAACCAGCCTCTTCACTCTCCTCTTTCACTTTCAGCAAGAGGATCTTTAGTTCCTCTTTGCTTTCTACCATAAGGGTGGTGTCATCTGCATATCTGAGGTTATTGGTATTTTTCCTGGCATTCTTGATTCCAGCTTGTGCTTCATCCAGTCCAGCATTTCTCATGATGTACTCTGCATACAAATTAAATAAGCAGGGTGACAATATACAGCCTTGATGTACTCCTTTCCCAATCTGGAACCAGTCTATTGTTCCATGTCCAGTTCTAATTGTTGCTTCGTGACCTGCATATAGATTTCTCAGGAGGCAGATAAGGTGGACTTGTATTCCTATCTCTTTAAGAATTTTCCACAGTTTGTTGTGATCCACACAATCAAAGGCTTTGGCATAGTCAATAAAACAGAAGTAGATGTTTTTCTGGAATTTTCTTGCTTTATCTATGATCTGATGGATGTTGACAATTTTATCTCTGGTTCCTCTGCCTTTTCTAATCTAGCTTGAACATCTGGAAGTTCTTGGTTCACATACTGTTGAAGCCTAGCTTGGAGAATTTTGAGCATTACTTTGCTAATGTGTGAGATGCGTGTAATTGTGTAGTAGTTTGAACATTCTTTGCATTGCTTTTCTTTGGGATTGGAATGAAAACTGACCTTTTCCAGTCCTGTGGCCACTGCTGAGTTTTCCAGATTTGCTGGCATATTGAGTGCAGCACTTTAACAGCATCACATTTTAAGATTTGAAATAGCTCAGTTCTGTTTTTATTTTTTGGAGAAACCTCAGTACTGTTTTCTGTAGCAGCTATACCAACTTACATTCCCATCCACAGTGTACAAGGATTCCTTTTTCTCCAAATCCTTAACATTTTTTATTTGTGGTCTTTTTGGTGATAGCCATATTGACAGGTGGGAGGTGATATCTCATTGTGATTTTGATTTGCATTTCTCTGATAGTTAATGATGTTGGGCATCTTTTTATGTGCCTGTTAGCCATCTGTATGTCTTCTTTGGAAAAATGTCAATTCAGCTCCTTTGTCCATTTTTGATTGGGTGCTTTGTTTTCTTGATGCTGAGTTGTATGAACTGTTTATATATTTTGCATATTAACTGCTTGTTGGTCACATTATTTGCAAATATTTCTCCCATTCCATTAGTTGTCTTTCATATTGTAGATGGTTTCCCTTGCAGTGTAAAAGCTTTTAAGTTTAATTAGGTCCCATTTGTTTAATTTTGCTTTTATTTCTTTTGCTTTACGAGACAGATTTAAAAAGCTGTTGCCGTGATTTATGTCATAGAGTGTTTTATGTTCCTTTCTAGGAGTTTTAAGGTTTCAGGTCTTGCATTTAGCTCTTTAAACCATTTTGAGTTTATCTTTGTGTATGGTGTGAAAGAGTGTTCTAATCTCATTGTTTTATGTGTATCTGTTAATTTTTCCAGCAACATTGTTGAAGAGACTGTCTTCTTTCCATCGTGTGTTCTTGCCTCTTTTGTCATATATTAATTGACCAAGGGTGCGTGGATTTATCTCTGGGCACTCTATTCTGTTTCATTGATCTATGTGTCTGTTTTTATATCAGTGTCTGTTTGCATGCTCAGTCATGTCTGACTCTTTGTGACCCCATGGACTATAGCCTGCCAGGCCCTTCTGGTCATGAGATTATCCCAGCAAGAATACTGGAGTGGGTTGCCATTTCCTTCTCCAGGGGATCTTCCCGACCCAGGGATCGAACCTGTGTCTCCTGCAGCTCTAGCACTGGCCGGCAGATTCTTTACCACTGAACCATCTGGGAAGCCCTTTTGTGCCAGTACCGTACTTAAAAAATACTTAAAAAATTTTTTTTAGTATTGTAGCTTTATAGTATAGTCTGAAGTCAAGGAGCATGATTTTTCCAGTTGTGTTCTTTCTCAAGGTTGTTTTGGCTGTTTGAGATCTTCTGTTTTTACATACAGATTTTAAAGTTATTGTTCTAGTTCTGTGAAAAATACCCTCGGTATTTTGATAGGGTTTGCACTGAATCTGCAGTTCGCCTTGGGTAGTATAGTCACTTTAATAATATTAATTCTTCCAAGCTATGAACATGGTATATATTTCCATCTGTGTTGTCTGCAACTTATTTCATCAGTGTCTTATAGTTTTCCAAGTATAGTCTTTTGCTACCTTTGGTAGGTTTATTCATAGGTATTTTATTCTTTTTGATGTGATGGTAAATGGGATTGCTTCCCTAATTTCTTTTTCTGATAGTTAGTTCATCATTGGTGTATTGAAATGTAACATATTTTTGTATATTAATTTTTATTCTATAATTTTATTAAATTCATTGATAAACTTAGTACTTTACTACTTTTTTGATGGCATCTTTAGGATTTTCTATGTATAATGTTATGCCGTAGTGACATGTTGTACTTCTTTATTTCCAATTTAGATTTCTTTTTTCCCTTCTTATTTCTGTGGCTAGGATGTCCAATACTATGATGAACTAAAGTGCTGAGAGTGGGCATCCTTGTTTTGTTCCTGTTATAGAGGGAATGTTTTCAGCTCTTCACTGTTAAGGATGATGGTATTTATGGGCTTATCATAGATGGCAATTTATTATGTTGTAGTATGTCCCCTCTATAAGCACTTTCTGGAGAGATTTTATCATTGATGGATGCTAAATTTTATAAAAAAATTTTCTGCATCTACTGAGATGTTTGTAGGACATGTTGAAAACTGCCATCTGGAACATTGTCATGACTTTCTTCTACCTTTAATGATTGGATAAGATCCTTTAAAGTAATTTAAAATTTTAATGAGAGACTGTTTTTAACTCCTGCCCCCAACTTTATTGAGATACAATTGACATATTACATTGTGTATGTTTAAGGTATACAATGAGTTGATTTGATACATTTTCATATAGTAGTCCTCTCTTGTCCAGAGTTTGACTTTCTGTAGTTTCAGTTACCTGAGATCAATCGAGGTCCCAAAATATTAAATGGAGAATTCCAGAAATAACCTATTTATACATTTTAAATTACATGCCATTCTGAGTAGTGTGGTGAAATGCCATTCTGCTGCATGTCACACCCTGGATGTGAATTATCACTTTCCCCAGCATATCCTACTGGTTATTCACTTAGTAGATGATTATCAAATCAGCTGTAATGGTCATAGTGTTTGTGTTCAAGTAACCTTTATTTTACTTAATAATGGCTTCAAAGGTCAAGTAGTGAGGCTGGCAATTCAGATAAACTTTATTATAGATAAGTATGTATAGAGAGAAGTAGTAGGTAGAGGGTTTGTTACTATCCATGGTTTCAAGCATCCCCAGGAGGTCTTGGAACGTATCTCTCAAGGATAAGGGGGGACTACTGTATTGCAAAATGATTGCCACCAGTGTTAGTCAACATTTGCATCATGTCACCTAGTTGCCATTTTTCTTTTTTTGGTGAGAATGTTTAAAACATACTTTCTTGGCAAAATTCAAGTATATAATACAGTATTAGTACTATTATTTCTGTGCTGTATGTTAGATCCCTAAACTTTTTCATATCATAACTGGAAGTTTGGATTCTCTGACTAATATTTCCCTCTTATCCCCACTCCCCAGTCCCTGGCAACTACTACTCTCTATTTCTATAAACTTTTTAGGATTCCACTCATAAGTGAAGTCACACAATATTTGCCTTTCTGTACCTGACTAATTTTACTTAGTACAGTGGCCTCAAGTTATAAACATATTATTGCAAATAGCGGGATTTTCCTTCTTTTTTATGGCTGAGTAATGTTCTACTCCAAAATCACTGCAGATGGTGATTGCAGCCATGAATTAAAAGACACTTACTCTTTGGAAGGAAAGTTATGACCAACCTAGATAGCATATTCAAAAGCAGAGACATGACTTTGCCAACAAAGGTCCGTCTAGTCAAGGCTATGGTTTTTCCAGTGGTCATGTATGGATGTGAGAGTTGGACTGTGAAGAAAGCTGAGCGCCAAAGAATTGATGCTTTCGAACTGTGGTGTTGAAGACTCTTGAGAGTCCCTTGGACTGCAAGGAGATCCAACCAATCCATCCTAAAGGAGATCAGTCCTGGGTGTTTCTTGGAAGGAATGATGCTAAAGCTGAAACTCCAGTACTTTGGCCACCTCATGCAAAGAGCTGACTCATTGAAAAAGACTGATGCTGGGAGGGATTGGGGGCAGGAGGAGAAGGGGACGACAGAGGATGAGATGGCTGGATGGCATCACTGACCCGATGAACGCGAGTCTGAGTGAACTCCGGGAGTTGGTGATGGACAGGGAGGCCTGGCGTGCTGCAATTCATGGGATCGCAAAGAGTCAGACACGACTGAGTGACTGAACTGAACTGAACTGAATATTCTACTGTGTGTGTGTGTGTGTGTGTATCACTGTTTAAAATCCATCCATCCATAGTTGTTTCTAGGCTATTATGAATAGTACTGCTATGGTGCAGATCTCTCTTTGAGATAATGATTTCATTTCCTTCAGATGTATATCCAGAAGTGGGATTTATGGATCATATGGTGCTTCTAGTTTTAATTTTTTGAGGTACTTCCATTCTGTTTTCCATAGTGGTTATACCCATTTACCAAAATGAATATTCCTGATGGGCAAATTTCTCTCATTCAGGTGGTTTTCTTATGACACTTCTCATCACCTAATTATTTCCAGTTTCCAAGTGTTTGTGCTTTGACAGAGGGAAAAATACATGGAGGATTGCTCATATTTTTTACACCAGAGTTTGGTTATATAAAGGCCCCACTTAATAAAAAGGAGGCTGGGGCATGAATCTTACTTGTCTCTGGGGAAAATAGAAAGTTGGTTTGGTGATCAACTCACCAATTTATGTCATATATTTTGTTCTTTTCTCATCTTTTTTTTTTTTCTCTTCTCCTCCTCCCCTCCCTTCCCTTGCCTTTCCCTACTCTTCCTGTCCCCTCTCCTCTCTCCTCATTTCCTCTCCTCTTGTCTCCTGTCCTCTTCCTTCTGTTATCTAATATGTCTATGTAGAATCTAAGCTTTGAGTTTAGCCACTATATATAAGTTAAATTAAAAAATTATAATCTTTATCATTTAGAAAAAATTAAGAACTTTTCAAATCTTAGTCCCATATGGTAACAGTTTTCCAAGACTATTAATATATAACTGAAAATTATGATTATAGGAGTTACCATTGATTTAATATTTATGTCCAGTAGTGAAGAAAGTGGTAATGGGATGCTTTTCTCTTTCCACCTATCTCTTCCTCTTCTGTATCAATTGTTTGAATGTCTTGCTTTGTATTTTTAGAGAAGAATAGGAAGAAAATGAAAAATGGGCAGCAAATATAAACTGTTCAAGCCTTCTCTACTCTTTTCTTGTTCCTTGAGTGTTGTATAAATTTTGCAGGGAATGCTAGCTTATTATTGAGGAAAACTGCTTATGAAGAGAATGTATAGCTTTTGGACAACTGTTTTTCTTGCCTGGAGTTGTGCAAATGATGGAATTAATATAAACTTGGTTTGCAGCCTCTCTATTTTCTAGATGCTGCAGAGATTTCTCTCCACACTCTGAACTTTTGGAGATTAGCAAAAATATTTATATCACAAATAAAAAAGAACACAGATGCCTACTCAGTAACCAAAAATATTTTTTAGATCATTGCTATTTAAAAGAAATCTCCCCACAAACTTTTTATTTTCTCTTAATAAACATCATAAACCATTTTAGTCCTTTACTCTGGATATATTAGGATCAAATATTTTTGTTGGGTGATAAGTAAGGAGTAACCTCAGTTATTTTGACAACCAAATTGCTTTCTTCCAATATAAGCCAAATTTACAATTAAGCTATTTAAGAAATAAAGACAGCAAATAAACATATAATTTTTATGTCCTGACCTAAGAAATTGAAAGACTAACTTATTTCATGTCCTCATATTATCTGATTGAAATAAGAGTGCCTAAAAATAATTTTCCCACACTCCATTTACTTGTTTATCTTCCTGGCACATTCCAAAATCAATTTTAAAGGCAACACTGAAAAAGAATAAAATATCTTCAATCTAACATACAGGCAATCTTTTCATTTTGGTGGATCTGAACAAAAATAATAAACACTTATAGTCGTTACCCTCAGGCATTGAAAAACAATGACATTTCTCAATTGTTAAATTCTAAAGATTAAATTCTATTTAGTAAAGATTTTACATATGTCCTATCCCATTCATGGTCTTTGAAATAAGGCAGCCTACATACAGTCAAAAGGTAATGGCTTGGCATTTTTTAGCAATTGAAGAAATGGTGCCTGGGGCCAGATTCTATTCTGAGTGGCTGTGTTACTCTGAGCAAGTTATTCAGTCTCCCTGTACCTCAATTCATTGTCTGAAAAATGGGATTATAATGGTACCTACCTGGTTAGATTGCTGTGTACTTTAGGTAAATTAATATAGGTAAGCTCAACATTGAGAAAACGAAGATCATGGCATCCGGTCCCATCACTTCATGGGAAGTAGATGGGGAAACAGTGGAAATAGAGTCAGACTTTATTTTGGGGGGCTCCAAAATCACTGCGGATGGTGACTGCACCCATGAAATTAAAGGACGCTTACTCCTTGGAAGGAAAGTTATGACCAACCTAGATAGCATATTCAAAAGCAGAGACATTACTTTGCTGACTAAGGTTTGTCTAGTCAAGGCTATGGTTTTTCCAGTGGTCATGTATGGATGTGAGGGTTGGACTGTGAAGAAGGCTGAGCGCCGAAGAATTGATGCTTTTGAACTGTGGTGTTGGAGAAGACTCTTGAGAGTCCCTTGGACTGCAAGGAGATCCAACCACTCCATTCTGAAGGTGATCAGCCCTGGGATTTCTTTGGAGGGAATGATGCTAAAGCTGAAACTCCAGTCCTTTGGCCACTTCATGTGAAGAGTTGACTCATTGGAAAAGACTTTGATGCTGGGAGGGATTGGGGGCAGGAGGAGAAGGGGATGACCCAGGATGAGATGGCTGGATGGCATCACCGACTCGATGGATGTGAGTCTGAGTGAACTCCGGGAGTTGGTGATGGACAGGGAGGCCTGGCGTGCTGCGATTCATGGGGTCGCAAAGAGCTGGACACGACTAAGCAACTGAACTGAACTGAAAACACTTGGAATGATGAATAATGCATAGTAAGTGCTTTATATATGTTTGTCTATTATTTTTATCTGGGGAATTGATTATTTCATAAAGTATTTATTCTAGACAGCTAAAATTTCTTCAGTTGATTCTAAAACTTCTAGCCAGTGCTCACGGGTCTCTCCAAATAGATCTTATGTGTCTCCGTGTTGTTTCTGTGTTAAAGGGATTAAATGGAATCTTTCCTTTGTTGATTCAAAGTCAACATTCTCAGTGGTATTGAGTCATTTAATATCGAAATGATTAAGATGTTAAAGTGTTTAGGGAGAAAGTGTTTTGCCTCTAAACTAGTGGGTCCAGATTGCTCTGTTGTTTCAGTCCTTGGGCTGTGTTCTGAAGGCTTTTGGCCTTCACTGTACTAGCCTAAGTTAGAATCCTTGATTTGAAATACCTGCTTGAATTTTGTTATAGGTTGTAAGCAAGAAAATAGCCCAGTTTTTAAAAATTGTGTACCAAATGGAAGAACAGACATTGGCTCAGGATGTCAGTCCTACACTGAGAGTAGATAAGAGCATAAATACATTTTATTCTTCTGGGTGATTGCTATGCTTTACAATAGGAATTGGGAAACTACTGTCTTTGAGCAAAATCTGTTTTTATAAATAAAGTTTTATTGAAACATATCCATATCATTTGTCTGTACATTGTCTACTGCTGATTTCACACCAGGGCAGAGTTGAGTAGTTGCCACAGAGACCATACGGCCCACAAGCCAAAAGTATTTACTATCTTTTACAGACCTTTTACAGGAAAAGTTTGCCAAACCCTGATCTAGAGCTTTCAAGTTGTGCAGAGTCTGAAATAAACCAGCTGTTGCTTTGTTTAGTAGTCTCACGCAGTCTGCAGATTCACTTATCTAGCACTGACTGTCCTAGATATAAATTTTTTCTAGATATATTTTTGATAAACAAGAATTTATTGCAGTAGCCTATGTTGAATAAAGGATATACAGCCCACAATAACACATTTAGAACATTAAGAGGTGAAAATACATGCGAAGTCGTGAGAAAATCCTGTCTTAGATACTTGTTCTACTGCTGGTGCATAACATGATAGAAAATTATGTGGTTTTTCCATTGTGTTCTGTAGAATGTTATAGAAATGTTAGCAGTTGCTAGCTGCTTTTCTTAGTTGTCCAATGTAAAAGTAAATGCCTCTGTTGTCTCTTTTCTCACACAGTTATCCATTCTTTATTTTCTTACATATATTCCTGGTCTTTTTCTTTTCTGTGAAAAGGCTTTTTTTTTTTTTTTTTAGTTTTCCGGTAATGTATTACTCTACAGTATAGTGTATAGAAAAGGCCTCTGAACTTGGGTTTGAATTTTGATTTAGTCACTTTATGTAGCAGAAACTTCAAGGAAGTCACACTATCACCCCCAGCTTCAGTGTCCATGCCTATTAAAGGGAGATAGGACCCCAGGCTCTGATGACCACTTGCTGTGGGCTGAATGTGTCTGCCCCCAAATTCATGTGTTGAAATCCCAATAACCAATATACTGGTATTAAGAAGCGAGCCATTTGGGAGGTCATCAGGTCATGAGGGCAGAGCCCTGATGAATGAGGTTAGTGTCCTTCTAAAGAGCCCCACAGAGCTCCCTAGCCTCTCTGCCATTTGAGGATGAAACAAGAAGTCTACAACTTGGAAGAGGGCCCTCACCCAGCCATGCTGGCTTCCTGATTTCAGACTTCCAGCATCCAGAACTGTGAGAAGTAAATATCTGCTGTTTATGAGCCACCCAGCCTGTGGTATTTTGGTGTGCCAGCCTGAATGAGCTAAGACACCATGTGAGGGGGAGCGTGGGGCTGAGCATGTAGAGGACTTTACCAGTGTATTATTACTTGTAACTTTAATAACATTCTCAATTTGGCCCGGTTCTTTTTATAGAAGGATGTATATGTTTATGGAGTAGAATATAAAATGCATTCTGTGAGACTAAAATTGTGGCCGTATGTGAGGCTGTGAGTGTGAAGCAGGCTTGGATGAGAAGACCTCTTCAAACAACGTAGGCATTGTTCCACGTTTGTGTCCTTATTCACTTGTCTAACGTGGAAGTTTATGCTTTTGTGCAGATCTCCTGGAAAATGTATAAAGGAACAAAGAAGAAGGGTAACCTTGGAAGGGGAAAAAGATAATGCTTTTGTCAATACAGAAGTCTGAACAGAAGCAAATTATGGTTGGTTTTATTTTAGCTACAGTTCTGTGAGTGAGTCTGGTAAGGTTGTTAATTTTTTTAAGATGAAAAAAAGAGTAGTTTACTTTAATGAAAATTAAAGACTTTAGTGCTGTGGAAAACAGAAGTCCCCTGTGATGACTAGGGTAGAATGATTGAGGGGTGAAGAGAACATATGTGGTCCTATTTTGTTTTTATTGGTGCCTACACAGAATACTAGGTGTCTGATGTTTATATTCATAAAAGATTACCCCACTTTTATAATTTAAGGGGACACTAATAATTTAACTTTGACTTGCAACTATGTTGCACATATTTGGATATATTCCTTTTGTTTTCAAATGGTTTAAAAAACTAATTAGAAAATTACACCCTCTATTGCTTAGGTAACTTGTCATTTTAGGTCTTTTGACTTCTACCTCTGTTTTTAACCTTAGTTATTTGGAGGAAAGTTATCTATCTAAGTTTTATCAGTTACCTACTTCTGGTTAACAAACTCTTCCAAAACATAATACCTTGAAATGATAACCCTTTATTATTTTCTATGAGTCTACTGGTTAGCTGGGGGAGTTCTGTTTATCGAAGCCATTTTCTGATTATTTTAGCTGGCCTTCCTCATGCATTAGAGGTTAACTGGGGGTCTGTGATACTCTTGATTGAGGAAGCTCAATACTCCCCATGTATTTCTTATCTCTGCTCTCATCTTTCTAGCAGTCTGCTCCAGACGTGTCCTTATGGTGGTGGCCAGGCCAGGGTCCAAAAGGGGAAAGCTCTGTCATGCAAGAGGGTAGATGGCAAGGCACATGTGTTTTTCAAGGCTTGATCCCTATCACATTTGCTAATATCCCATTGGCCAAAGCAAGTCATGGTGGAACCTCAGGGTCAGACTGAATGAATACAAAGCTATGGGTCAAAGGATGTACCTGTAGGGAGGCCATGAACTGGGGCCTCAGGCTCCCAGGTGTCATTTCACTCTCTTTCTCCGTCTTAGCAGTCTTCGTTTCAGAAGTGTTACAGTTTGTTAACACTTCTACAGACTGGGTAGGAAAAAAAAATCTGAATTCTACCTTGTTACTTATTTTCAAAGTTTGGTGAGGGAGCAGCTTCTCATTAAAGGCTAAAATAAAAAATTTGATTTATTTACATATATGCCTCTCTCCCCTCCTTTTTAAACTAACTTATGCACTACAAATTCTTGTATAATGAAGTGAGTTCTTTTTAATTTCTATCCATATCCATCCCTGAGCTCTATTCTGTCTCCAACTAATTTCTTTATTTTGGGGCCAACATTCCAGTAGCATTTGGAGGGCTTTGGTGGGTGGGTCTGTGCTGTTTTAGTCTTGCTTTCCGGTGTTCTTGCTTTTTGCTTTCTTTTCTCCTAAACTCTACGTTTGCATTTCTTCCTGCCCACTCTACGAGTTTGGAGAAACCTCAAGCTGAACATATTTCAAAGAATACTCACCATCCACACTTTGTGCATTCACTCATGCCTTCACCAACAAATACTTGGTGAGTGGCTTCCATTCTATTTCAGGCATTTGTAATACAGTAAAGTGCAATATAGACAAAATGCAGGCCTTCCTGGAGCCTATAGTCTAGAGGGGCTTGACAGACAGGAAACAAATGCATGAATGCACCTCATTTGATGTTTAGAGGTGAAAAGTGTTTTGGTCAAAATAAAATAAGGGGGGTAAGAATGACAATGATGATTGAGGAGTGAGCAGATATTCACGAAGGGCCTCTGAAGTCAGGGAGTGAGCTGTGACGATGGGGGGGGGGGGGGAGGATGCTACAGGCAGAGGAAAAGCAGATGCAAAGGCTGTCTGAACAATGTTCAGTAAAACTGCAGTTTCCAGTGGGAAGAGTGGTAGGCAATGTGGTGAGGAGACAAGCAGGGGCCAGATCACGTAGGGCTCAGTAGAGTGCAGTAAGGTCTTTGCATTTATTCTAAGGAGACAGGCATCTGTTGGTGGGTTTGGGGCAGGGGAGGCATGATCTGGTTTCAGGGGTAGAAACTGGTAAACTATGACAATCATGTTAAAGGGAGGCTGCCTTAGGGGAGCAGCAGTGTGAATTGGGAGAGGATGGCAGACTCTGGAGCTCGCCAAAAGGTGTAATAAACCAAATTTAGACATAGAGATCAGCGCTGCAAAGAGGAGCATATGGAGAAGTGTTTCCCAAAGAAGACTCAGCATACTTCCAGTGATATCTGAGTTAATTTTGGGTGTTGTGTCACATGAATAAACCTTTTAAATTGTAGTAATTATTTATGAATTTAATGTCTATTAGGAAAAATAAAAACTTGTAATTCTACACTTATTTCTTGAAGTGAGTTTAAAGTATTGAGTACACTCTACAGTTGAGTACAGAAGTAAAAATGAAATTGTGAGAGATGTATCTGAATTACTAGACTTAGCACACAGTGGCAGTATTATTTACAACATTTAGACCTGAGAGACGAGTGAATGTTGACTCAGGTTTTAGGGTAGTGTGTAATCATAATCACATTACCATTTACTGATTATCTACTAACTGTGAGGCTCCATACTAAGCACCTTATAGATGCTTTTTTCCCCCCAATTCTCCTTGCCGTCCTATGTGATGTAGGTGGTAGAGTTTTGATGTTCCCATTTAACAGATGAGAGAAGTGAAGATCATAGGGAATAAATCACTTATTCTAGGAAATGCCTGAGATTTCAAATATTACAAGATTATGAAAGTGATGTGTAGTTCTGGTAAATTCTCTGCAAGCAGGGACTTTGTTTGGTACACTAAGGTATGCTCAGTATGTAGAATAGCTTCTGATATGCATCAGACATTCAGTCAATATTTGTTGAATGAATGAAAGAAAAAACAGTGGGTCTTTTTCTTTTTTTTAGTTGAAGTGTAGTTGATTTACAATGTTATGTTAGATTCAAGTGCACAGCAAAGTGATTCAGTTATACATATAAATACACATATATATTCTTTTTTCAGATTCTTTTCCATTATAGGTTATTATAAGATAGAGTATAGTTCCCTATGCTATATAGTTGGTCCTTGTTGGCTATCTGTTTTATACAAAGCAGTGAGTCTTGCTTAAGTCTGATTCAAGAGTGGTGAATATTGGTATTCCTCACAGCAGGATGGTCTTTAAGAAGTAATCATCTGAAGGTTTCATGGAAAAGACATATTTGGGGATGAAAGGGTGACTTACTGTGCTCTAAGTGCAGGTTTTCCCATCATCCTACTCTTGGTCTTTTATTTTTCTTCCCTTCTCCCTTAAGAGTCTTATTTACTTCTCTGGGTGTAAGTGTGTCAACTCCCAAGTCTCAGACTTTGGTCCTAAAACTCTCCCCAAAGAACAAATAAACCCACTAACAAACGTGGAGCCACTGTAGGGCGACATAAGCTTTGGTAAGTCACTTAAGCCCAAATCTGTGTCAGTAAGAGGAAGCCATGCACACTGGATCTGAGCCCTAACCTGAGTGGAACCCCTGTGCACCAGAAGAAGGTCAAGATGCTTAGGGAGCATGGCATTAGGGAGAAGATGACTTGAAAGGCAAAGGGCGTTTGGTTTTCATTTTCCTTGAGCATGCTTGCTTTGCTTTTAACCTAGAACTTTCTATAAAGTTAACTACTCTTATTTTGGGTGAGTTTTCTTATAAGGCTTGGTCCCCCTCCCACCCCCTTAAATTGAAAAGGCAAAGTATTGACAGCAAAGTCATTCAAGGACTTAGACTGGGTGAAGCTCTCACACACAGCCAGGGAAGTTCCACACGCACACTTTCTGCTGGCAGCAGCCTCGAGGGCGGCCAGCAAAGGGCAGAGACTCTGGGAGGTCTGTGTGAGGGGGTGTACGTGTTGGGGGTGGACGACAGACTGAACTGACTGAAAGCAGGGTCATTCCTTTTCTTCTTTCCTTTCCTTGCAGAGGTAGAAGCTGCCAAGACTGGGGCGTGTGCCCTAATAAGAACTTCCCATCTTCTGTGCTCACTGCCAGAGCTGCTGCCTTCTCCTGTCCCTTCCCGTCTGTTGCCCTGGGTCTGTGATCAGCCCTGGCAGCACGCAGTTTTTTGTTTTTTTTTTTTTTAATTATGAAATACATAATTTCTGCAGAATTATATAAGAGGAAGTGGGGGTGTAAGGAAAACCACATTATTACCATCTTCTGCAAACTCCTGATCTCCTAGATCAAAGACACATGGAATTTCTAGCACAGAATTTCTAGCACAAGGTTGAAGAATGGAGGTAAGTTCTACACAGAGCAAACACCTGCTTTAGGAGGCAGAGTAAGTGAACAAATTCTAGCTGGGTGGACCTAGAAAGCCACTTGGGATGAAATTGGATTCTGATTAGGGTTTGAGGGAAGGATATGACCTCAATGTTTGTTTTTAGGAAGAAAGGGAGTCCTAGCCTAGGCAAAGGAAGCAGCCTCTTCAAAGGCCTGGATGCAGGAAAATGCTGAGCCTGGGATGCGGTGGGGTCAGGGGACATGGGGAACCAGTTGTGAGAAGGGAAGTTGTGGGAAGGATGTTGTTGGGAAGGATGCCAGGAGACTGGAATAGAAGTCAGGGGAGGTTGTGGATTGCTTTGCATGCCAGCTGGGTATTTCACACTTGATTGGTCTGTGTGGTGAGTGAGCCTTCTACACCCTGGTGCAGGGACTTGGGAAGTGGAGGGGCAGAAGGGCCATGGATACACCCTGGTGGAGGGATGTGGGAAGTGGAATGGCAGGAGGGCCATGGTCAGGGGCAGCGAGGAAACTGCTGGTGATTTTGGTTTTCAGATTTGTACTTTGAAATAATTTTAAATTTAAAGAAAATTTGCAAGAATTCTTCAACTGGATTTACCAGTTAACGTTTTGCCACATTTGCTTTACTATTCTCTCATTTTCTACCACATATGTATTACTAAGAGCTCTTTCTAAGCCGTGTGAGAGTAAAGTTGCAGATATCATGCCTCTTTTACCCCTAAATATTTCAGTGTGTGTTTCCTAAAAATAAGAGCTTTCATTTATATAACTTAACACACTTATTTTAAATTGGGAAATTTGGTATTGATATACAACTGTTGTCTGTTGTACAAGTTTTACTAATTGTCCCAGTATATAAGAGGTCTTATCTTTTCTTTTTTTTCATCTATCAACCATTTTGGAGGTGGACCAAATAAGATCTGGCAGCAAGAGGTTCCGTGGGTAAGAAAGGAAGTTAAGCTGATGAGGAGGTTGTAGTTTATAGGACTGGTGGTGTTAACCAACATGGAACTCATGAATGAAATCTGAATTGCAAGGGTGATCTGATGTTCTGGATTTTTTATTTAATGATGATAATTTGATTTCTGCGGTGTGTTAAAAGGCAGATAGGCAGTATAAAGAGAGGCAGCTTAGTGTAGCTTTTGGAGCTAAACTGCCTGGATTGGAATCAGGCTTTGTCACTTTTTAGTTGTGACTACCTAGGTTGGCTGTGTCTCAGAGTTTTCATCTGTGAAATGAGGATAATGGTACAACTTGCCTCCAAGGATCCTTGTGAGGATTAAATGAGTTCTTATTTGTTAAGTGCTGTATTATAGGCCTTCCTGACAAATGAAGTGCTATATTTAAATCAATATAAATAAACCGAATTTCCTACTTTTATGTTACTTAATCCGCACTAGCAAATCTTTGAGGGAAGTACTAATATTTTTATTAACTGGGACTCATGTTCCATGATTTGTCCAAGGCTAAACCACTGCTCATATAGAACACTCATTCTGTTCCACATATCAGACTATTCTCAGGGTTTCTACTTGAGAATACCCCACAGGCAGTGGAAATGGGCTAGTGATTCAGTATTGGGCTAAGGGCTGAGGCTCTGGAGTTGAGAGTCCTCTGCACTAGGGTATTGTTGAAGATGTGGGATACATGCATTTGCCAAGTCAGAGTCTGTGAAAGGAAAGACTGACTATTGGAACTGGTGATGAATGAGATGGGGTAGGAGTAGTCAGGTGTGAGATAAAACAGGAGGGTGTGGAGTGAAGACAAGGAAAGAGAGTTAAGGATAATTCGCCCATTCTTTGGGAGCTGAAGCGGGACAAATTCAGAGCAGAGAGCTGGGATAGTAGTGAGTGGTTCCCTTGTAGCCTTAGTGAGAATGGTCCATTAGCTTGGTGAAGGCAGAAGTCTATTTGCAGGGGTTCAAGAGGACAATGGGAAGAGAAGAAATGAATTCCATGAACATAACCTATTCTTTCGAGAAGGTTGGCAATGAAAGGAAGAGAACTCAGGGAGAAGCAGGATTAAGAAATGATCCCTTTTCAAAAGAAGCAACAACAGTTCTTGTCATCTGAGAGGGAAAAGACAGAGGCTGAAGATACAAGAAATAGTGGGGAAGATAAAAAGAAGAGACTGGCAAAGGTAGGCCAGGAGCATGGGCTTGGTCTTAGAAAACAATAGGGACACTGCTTTAAGATTAGAGAGGAGAAAGAAGTGATGTGCCATGTCCTGTGACATTTCATGGGGAGGGGAACGTGAACGTGACGTTGCTCAGTCGTGTCCGACTCTTTGCGACCCCATGGACTGTAGCCTACCAGGCTCCTCTGTCCATGGGATTTTCCAGGCAATAGTACTGGAATGGATTGCCGTTTCCTTCTCCAAGGGATCTTCCCAACCCAGGGATTGAACCTGGGGCTCCCACATTGTAGACAGACGCTTTACCGTCGAAGCCACCAGGGAAGTCCATGGGGAGGGGAGTTCACTTAAAATCACTTCAGTCTCTGTAGAGTGGGCAATGAAGCTATTCTTTGAGCGAGTCAAGTACGTTTGAAAAAATGAAACTGGAAAAAGTTTGAATGCATATCATAGATGAGCAAGGGGATTGTCTGGTGCTGGCCAGTGCCTAGGACTGGTTGAATGGCATGGTTCTACAAACTATTGTAGTGGGAATTTCTCTAGTGATACCCTGGAATTAACACTAAGGAATGGATTGGGTTAATCCAAGTAAGGTTTTAATGGGGAGCTAAGAGTACTTGGTGGAGAAGGAAATGGCAGCCCACTCCAGTATTCTTGCCTGGAGAATCCCAGGGATGGCGGAGCCTGGTGGGCTGCCATCTATGGGGTCGCACAGAGTCGAACACGACTGAAGCAACTTAGCAGCAGCAGCAAGAGTACTTGGAAATCTCATAGAGCAGAGAGAATTTAGTTGGGAATGGTTAACCAAGGGCTGTGAAACCAAGAGGAAGCTGAATAGGCTAGGTTAACACTTCTCAGACTTTTCCTGTGAACTATACATAATAACTGAGAAGCTTAGCCCCAGGGCTTGGGGGCTTGACTCAAAGTAGCCTATCAGAGGCTTTGTAAGTTTTAGTTTTAAACTTTATTTTTAAAATATTTAAAATTCCATGATGTGTCTGTATTTAAGTATTAAACTATTTATTATTGAGTAAAATAAATAGTTAAAAGATATATGCCACATTTTCCCATGGCTAGGCCTTACAGTAGGGTGAGGGTGGGGGTATATATCCTAGTTTAAGAAGCCTGGGACTAAAACCAGAAGAAAAAAGCAGCATTAACTGGAGAGAACAGTGACGGGGAAAGATAAATTCAACAGGAGGCAAGGAGTGGGAGAGGTGGAACCATGTGAGTTGGTAGCCAGAGTGAGGTTTGTCAAAATGTCAGCTCTTGAAGACAAGACAATTGTTAAGAGACAGTGGGTGTCAAGTGTACTCCAGCAAGCCAGTGAGTGATTGAGATGAAAAGATGGAGGCTGGGCTGCTTTGGGTGATTTCAGTCTCATTGAGTTGCTCTTGACTTAGAACCTGGATGCAAAATTTCTTTCTTGTGGTGCACAGTTGAAAAATTAATATTTGAAAAAAGCTTTTGTAAAATGTTAAGCCAGGCATTTATTTTTAAACATTGTCTTGAAGTCAGAGAGATTAATAGAGCCAATTGAAATTCCTTAGGGAAAATTTGATATCTGCCTCTTGCCTTACAGCCTCCATTAAAAGTGGAAGCAAAAAGAGTACAAGTGAAATGCCAGTTGTGACACTGAGTAATTTTTTAAATAAATGCATTTTCCAATTCATTGATAGGAGACATCCTTATTTATTTTATATCTGATGGTCTCTCTCTTGAACAACAAGCAGGTAATTTGTGGAATTAGTGGCTATTTCAGGAGAGTAAGTAAGCTGTCATTTGTGCCCATCCTGTTCTTATGTTTCAAAATCATATTGCCAGCAATTACAGTGGACTCTTGGACAACTGGAGGTTAGGGGTGCCAACTTCCTAGTTAGTCAGAAATCCACATATAGCTTTATGGAAGGCTCTCCATTATCTGTGGTTACCTATCTGCAGTTCCATTTCCATGAATTCAACCAATCCTGGATACCCTAGTACTGTAGTAAGTATTTATTGAAAAAGATCTATGTGTAAGCATATTCCCACAGTTCAAACTCATGTTATTCAAGGGTCAACAGCACTTCCATCCAAACTAGTGGATGGACTTTTGCCAATGGTGTGATATTGCTGTAAACAAAGCAATGCTGTTGGAAGTCTAATGTTAGCCATTTGTTTCTAGAGTTTTGAAATAATTAATTATAATGTCTGATGTTGATCACTTCCATTGGCAACTGCTTTCAATACTTCCCACTTCCTTTTTTAAGTTCCCAAACCATGCAAGTAATAAATGTTTATGGTAGAAAAGATGTTACATGAATAGAAATCATGGGCTATCCCAAACCAACCAATGGGAAAGTCTCTGTGCATGTTCTTCCAAACTTAGTTTTTAAGCTATTTCGTGACAAGTTTGTGTTTACACAAATGAAATTATATGCTTCTTTCTTACAAGTTACAGAAGTCATGATTTATGATTCTTTGTACTTCTGTGTTGGGAAGTCATGATTTATGAAAGGTAAGCATTTTAGCCTCCTTTAGAATTACTTTAGGAAAAATTATCTGGAGTTTAGTGAGAACAATAATAAAGCAAGAGAAATGAGAAGGAAGTGAACCAAGTGATAGCATGTTAAGGACTAGTATATCGTATATTTCTTCAGCTTAAGATGTGTTCAGCTGTAAAGTAAGGAGTCTATTTTCCACATTTGAGTCTGGTCTTTCTGGCTTAAACATTTTAGCTGCATCCTCTCCAGAAGGATATCAGTGTGATGGAACTGGGACTCCATGCTTGGCATTGACTTAATCCTTAATGCCACGATGAGATTTTCCACTGTCAGCATCAGAGGGCTCTCTTATAAGGCTCCATTCCTGAGACCAGTGGGAGCATCCCTGGAGTCAAGCAGCAGCTTCTCCCAGGGGAAGTGACCATCAGAGCCCTGTTTACTTTATCAGGCTGGGTAATGCTGGACCTTGGAACTGTACTAGGGGAAAGGGCTCATTGTATCTCCTCTGCTCCTGCAACAGCTGACTTATCTGTGGGTTTGCCTGTGATGATAAGACCCAGACTGATGCCTGAATTCCCATGGTCAGTCTTTTCATCGATAAGGAGAGATTTCTTCCTGATTATCATTTCTCTAATTTTACTTATAAATTTAGGTTTACTTCTGATTATGCTGGGCTATTTGTAAAAGACAAAATCAAGTCAAAGATTACTACACTTTCTTTCCATCCCTATTCTGGGTGAACCAGAACAAATCCCACAGTGTTTCTTATCCTTCTAAAACATTGGGCTAATTTTCACAAATCAAAAAATCACGTGGTTTTCTGGAAATGATGGTGTGTTCTCTTAGAAGAATTAGGCCTCCATTCATTGAGAATTATTAATTTAACCAAAACGATATTACAATATGGGTGTGTGGAAGATTGGGAGGGAAGGGAAAGGAGAGAAATAAGTTAAAATTTCATTCAAAGGAAAAGTTTTAGCATTGGATTAGGAAATAAAGACTGTCAGTAACAAATGGACCATTCTAAAGTTTGCATAAACTTGTTTCATGAGAGTACTTTTATTTCTGTATAAAGCTCAAGTAGTTCCTCATGAGAAGGAACGAATATAGAAATCTTCCAGGATGTGTTGGAATTGGCAGTTGACTGCAGCTTGGCCACAGCAGGAAAGGGCAACTTTTCACTGCGGTGCTTTGTGCCAGAGTCTTGGGCAAAACATCTGCCTTTCTGTCTGGGAAGACACCCACAGAGGAGCAGCCCGGGAAAAATTGAGCATGAGGGCAGTGGCATCCTGGTCAGACTGTATCCTGACCTGTGTTGCTCTCGCGAAGTTTCTCCAGAGGATAGAATGTTTTGCTTTCATAGTCATCTGGGTTGCTTGCTAAGGGTAGCAGTGTCCTGGCGTCACCTCCGACCTGCTGAGTCAGTCTCAGGGGCAGGGGGGAGGTTGCTGCTTGGGAATCTGTATGTTAGAGAAGCTCCCAGGGTAACTGTGATGTGTGGTCATCTTTAAGAACTGCTAGTGTAAATAATGACAGACAGTAAGGCAGACTGACGGGAAGTACTGTAGGAACTGTGTGTGTGTGTGTGTGTGTGTGTGTGTGTGTGGTGTAACAGCTGTGAGTGGAAATCAGGTTACTGGAATTTGCCAAGAGACAGTGAGAGAGACACAGCAACCAGGTGCCAAGGATGTGGCCTATGGTCTTACCAGAAACTCCCTCCTCTAGGGTATGAGCTTCTGGAAAACACTGACTGGTCCAGGTGAAATCCTGCATTCCCAGGCCCAGTGCAGGGTTGGCTCCAGAAAAGGCCATGATATTTTCTTTATGGTTCTGTTTACTGTCTATTTTTGATTTTCTACCTTAGGCGAGAATTCTAGCATCCAGTTTTCTTTGGTGCATTTTGCAGATTTCTGACACTTCTTTGGTTTCTTAGGTTTTTAAATTTCATTTTATTAGGATGGCAATCTACAGATTTAACAGATTGAACAACCTTTGCAGATAAATGACAGAAGCTGAAACTATATCTGATGCTTTCTAATATATACCCAAAGTCTGTGGTACCTGACAAGAATGAAGTTGTAGTTTACTTCTTGAGTGTACCAGGCATAAGCATTCTCTAACGAGGGGGAAAAAAAAACCTTATGGGAAAAAGCTACTGGATACCAATGGATAGCAATGATTTTGGAACTCTTGGTGTTAGTGAGGGCTAATGTTAAGGGAAGCTACTACCTGTAGTTTGGTGTAGCTGGGATTACTTTACATCCCAATTTGCAGCACAATCTTGGCTTTGCCTGTCACATTTGGCTAGAGTCCCTTTTATACTCAATGGTTCTCTGGTTCAGAGGATAGTCATGTGGTGACTATGAGGATATGAGAGAGAAAGACATTTCCTGAGGTCACTGAATAGCACACATTTCAGTCTGATTTATCCCATTCCAGGTCCACCACTAACATGTAGGCCCAGGACCACAGTCCCTTCTGTCCCACAGCCTTCCCCTTTCATCCTTTATCTTCCTTCCTTGACTCCACTGTGGAACAGTGGGAATACGTGTGGACTGACCAATCTGCTCATTCCAGCTTTATCCATACCCACAGCGAATAGCTGCTCATGGTCACCCCTCAGGCCTAAGGGTATATACACTGGCTATAAAGTAGTCTGCCCTTGGGAAGGTAAAGTCCCACATGGACATTGGAAGCTGGCTTTGGACCATTTGAGACAGATAATTCCAAGGGCATTGGAACCCGGAGAATGGTCCAAAGGGAGATTGTTGCTATAGTGAGGTATAACCCTGCAGACTCCTGGCCCCATGGGGAGGGATGACGAGAAGAGGTCATCATGTGGGGAGCTCCAGATTAGGGTTACCTGGTCCTAGAATGGTCCTGTCCTTTTCACTTTTCTTTTCCAGTGATCCTGCCTCCAGCACATCTTTGAGCATCCCAGGAAAGAAGGCTCATGCCATTTGGGATAAGCATATTTCAGACATGAATGCTTGATTGAGATCAAGCATTGAGATCCATGGGTTTATCTGGTCAGATAGAAATCCCTGGTCCTACTTTCAGGTGGACTTGTCCTTGCTGCTGCTGCTAAATCACTTCAGTCGTGTCCAACTCTGTGCGACCCCATAGATGGCAGCCCACCAGGCTCCGCCGTCCCTGGGATTCTCCAGGCAAGAACACTGGAGTGGGTTGCCATTTCCTTCTCCAATGCATGAAAGTGAAAAGTGAAAGTGAAGTCACTGAGTTGTGTCCAACTCTCAGTGACCCCATGGACTGCAGCCTACCAGGCTCCTCCGTCCATGAGATTTTTCAGGCAAGAGTACTGGAGTGGGGTGCCACTGCCTTAAATGCCCTATATTTAGGGTATCCACTCCATTTTTCAGTTGAAACAAAAACTTAGATGATATCATTTAAGGTTTTCAAAGTCAACCAAAGAGAAGCCCTGATGTATTTCATCAGTGGAAATTGGTTAATGTTTTCTTTGCTTGCTGATATGTTCTATTGGGTGTGTGGGTGTGAAGATAGGAAAGCCATTTGCACAGCCATTTCCACTGTGGGTTTCTTTTTCTGAGGATCAGTCAAGCAGAAAGACTTTCCTCTCTTGTGATTGCAATCAAATTGTTTACAATTCTCAGATCTTTCTTCTGCTTCTGTTTGTGGAACTTCTTGAGTAATTTTAAAGTCAATAAACACTTTTTTCCTCCTTGCCTCATTAGGACTGAATGAGCTCACAGGGCAACATGGTCTTTTCCTGGACTAGAAGCAACTTTCCCTTTTTGTGGATCCTTGCATACCTATAGATAGGGTCATTATATATAGCAGAGAGACTGTGCCTTGCACAACCCTGGAGGTAGATGCCGCAAAGAGTATGAAGGGGATTGTGTAAAGTAGCAGCCCTGCCTAGGCAGGTTTTGGTCAGAAATTCCTCCTAGCCGTGTATTCCCAACAGGCCTGTTTGATTTTTTTTTTTTCCCTCCTTCTCACTCATCATAAACGTATGGAGACGATGAGTGTTTGAAGAGAGGAGTTGAAAATCATGCTGTTTTCTATATTTTTCTCCAGTTTTTGAGGGTACTCATTTTCCATTTAATGCTGCTGCCAATTAGGGAAACTTAGAAACCACTAAGGATGTATAGAACTAATTTTTATATAATCAGTGATTTTGCAACAACTGTACCAAAAACATGTTTTCTAACTCCTGTTCCATCCTGTCAATTAGCCTCCCTGGGGTCTGAACCACTATGACTTCTCCATTTTAATAGATGGTTCAGTATGTGATTTTCCTGGAATTAATGGCATAAAGTGATGCTTCAACTATCTATGCATTATTGTCCATTTGTAAGGAGTGACACTTAACCCTAAGTCACACTGCTTTGGGAAATTGTCTAATAGGTGCTCCTTGTATCCAAGCTTTATAGGAACGGTCTATTCGATTGTCACTAGAGACTTACCTGAGCAGAAATTACTATTCAGATGTTTTCTCGCTACATTTTTGCTTTTCAGTGGTGGTAGAATGAAGAAGGGCGCGTTGAATTGCAGAATAATTATCAGATGGCTCCTGATGTGCAGTGGGTGTGCTTCCCCATTATCTTTGTGTGCTGCTCATTACCAAGTCTCTTCTTTGATTATTGGAAACTTCCATTCTTAATAGCTTAATTTATCCCTACCAACGCCAGCCTTCCCTGACAGCCTGAAAACAGGCTTGATCAAATCCTGGTGTATTTTAATTCTTCTTTATCAAACCCAAGAGAGAACTTCTTAGAGACTGTGCTAATCTACATGTCTTGAAGAAAACACTGACTGTGAGAATTTTGATGTATAATGAAGCCCAGGGAGGGATGGGCTCCATTCTAAAATGTTGCCAATAGATATAATTTGAGCAAGTAAACATGACATACATTCTTAACTATTTTCCAAAAGTGAATATGCTAGAAGAGAGGTAATTTGAAACTTTCCAGTAGCAACAGGGTGGCTCATAGCTGTAGTAGCTCTCCTAAGTGCTCAGTGGAGAGTCAGGTGTGTATTAGGAGCTCAGCAAAGTATTTGTTAATTGAATAAATGGATGGATCTGATCTTTTTAAAAAAAATCTTCTGCAACACTTTCTAGAGAAAGTTTGTGGTTTTCTTTTTTCTTAACTTTTTATTTTATATTGGAATATAGAATGTTGTGGTAGTATCAGGTGGACAGCAAAGGGACTCAGCTGTACATATACATGTATCCATTCTTCCCCAAACTCCCCTCCCATGCAGGCTGCCACTTAACACTGATTAGGTTTGGATGGATCTGATCTTGTTCTGGGAAATTCTAAAGCAGAGAACGCCTGGCAGGAATGTCCACATCGACCACATGCACTGAGCCCCACTGGGTTGTGTGCTCTCCCGTGCAAGCTAGTTGATTTGGTCTTGGCTGAAACAAATCCCTATTTTATAAATGACATTGAGGCTCAAAGAAGAGTTCAAATCTTCCTCAAGGCAATGGAGCATTAGAACTGAAATTGGAAATTGGAATGTCCATTTTCTGGCTCGAAGCGTAGGGTTCTGCAATTTCAGGAATGACCTGGCTTTTTGAAATCATGGGCCAGAGCAATGGCAAAACTGCCATTTTCTGGAAACTGCAGCTGAAAAAGATAACATGGACTGAGCACTCACCCTTATATAGAGGAGAAAACAGCTAACTCTTGAGGATCTTGGTCCATTAAAAACTTAAAAGGCACATGGAATGTATAGGGACATCCACCAAAAAACCCACGTTTTGGGAGTTAGGAAAATGTGAGATCAGAGAAGGGAGGAAAATGTGTCTAAGTTCTTCCAAGCAAGTTCTTTTGCTATTCAAGCCAAGTCTTCTGTCTGTTAATTAAAATTTCAGGAGAAACTTACAGCAGATCAGACATTTGGAAGCATATTAGAAATCAGGAGGGAAGAGGCTTTAAACCTCATCCATTTGCATGTTTGTGTTACTTTGTAATGTTATTAAAGTGTTTTCATTTTACATAGATTCTGTCTTTTCAGTTGCCCTGGAAACCTATTAGAGCAAGTTTTTTCTCTTTTTTCTTCTCTTCTGTATACTCTGTCCACCTTCAGAGTCTCTGAGCAGGACAGACAGTTGCCCGCATGACATATTCAAGGTGTTCCAAGAAGCTTGTGTGCTCCCATTGGCTTATTCTTATTTCTGCGATACGTACCTTCCACTGGGATCATTTTTACTTGTTAAGGAATGTTGTGTTTTCAAGGCCGTTTTCAGTGTTAATTAACTTGCACAGATGACCTTGTTGTTGTTTAGTCACGCAGTCATGTCTGACTCTTTGTGACCCCGTGGACAGCAGCACGCCAGGCCTCCCTGCCCTTCACCATCTCCCAGAGCTTGCTCAAACTCATGTCCATTGAGTCAGTGATGCCATCCAACCATCTCATCCTCTGTCGTCCCCTTCTCCTCCCACCTTCAATCTTTCCCAGCATCAGGGTCTTTTCTAATGAGTCGGATCCTCACATTAGGTGGTCAAATTACTGAAGCTTCAACTTCAGCATCAGTCTTTCCAATGACTATTCCGGGTTGATTTCCTTTAGCATTGACTGATTAGATTTCTTTGCTGTCCAAGGGACTCTTAAGAGTCTTCTCCAACACTATAGTTCAAAAGCATCAATTCTTCAGTGCTCAGCCTTCTTTACGGTCCAACTCTCACATCCATGGCGGTGGTGATTGCTAAGTCATGTCTGACTCTTGTGACCCCATGGACTATAGCCTGCCAGGCTCCTCTGTCCATGGGATTCTCCAGGCAAGAATACTGGAGTGAGTTGTCATTTCCTTCTCCAGGGGATCTTCCTGACCCAGGGAATGAAGCCGGGTCTCCTGCATTGCAGGCTGATTCTTTACCAGCTGAGCTGAGGGAAGACCCTCACATCCATACTCAACTGATAATACTCCTTAGCCCACTGGCACATGGTAGATAGTTTATTCTGTAAGTTGGTTGACCACTACCAGTGGATAAAGCCCTGAAAAGATGAGAAAAAGAAATTGTTTGGTGGTAGAAAGGGAGAAATAGAGGTATAGAACACTTTCTTTGCAAAATGGATCTTTTTGTGCTTCTGTGGAGAACAACTCAGGTATGTCAAGGTGAAGTATTAAAAGGAGGGAGAATGAAAGGGAAGGTTCATCATCCAGTTTGGCTCACAGCCTTGACTTGTGATGTTTTGTAGACTGTGTAAGAAAATAGGAAGTGAGACAAAAGCTTTGCTTTCTGCTTGGTCACCAAACTTCTCTTCATGCCAGCTTATTCTTCAGTTGTGTCTAGGGTTTTCTCACTAAAGAAATGCTCCCTCTTATGCTCACTGTGGATTCCATGGTATTAAAACCAAAATTATTTGACCACCCAAGCTGAAGTAATGTTGGCAATTAGTTTGGTTATTTTCACTAGTGTAACCAGTATTATTCATTCTGGCTGTTATGAATATGAGATACAGCTAATTAGATTTTCTGGCTAACCCAGATTAAGGCAGAAATGTCATATCAACAGTAACTCCCTTTGGCCTTGACGAAGAAAGATTCTTGGCATAGGTCCATGTTCTACAAAGAAAGGATTCTACAGGGCTATGGGGACATCATCCATGTAAAACACCCTCACTCCCACTTCTAAACCACTCAGGACTCCACAATTCCCTGCTTAAGTGACCCGTGTGTTAACTGCAGATTCTGCATGGACCTGTCTGGGGTCAGATCTCCTAAGAGTGAACTGCACCACTTGTGTGTGAGCTCTCCTAAGACCAAAGCACGTGGGGCTGTGTGTGTGCATCTGGGGGGTGTGGGCAGAAGTTTCTCCCGAGTGTGTGCAGGTCCGCTTGCATTGCAGAGCAGAGCTAAAGTTGAGAAAGGGGAGGGGAGTGGGATTACTAGGTGGGGGCTGTTGGCTGCAGAGATTTAATGGATGGGCTGATGTTTTAAACTCTCTAGTGGGAAACCGTTTAAAACATTCAGCTCATCCTGCCTTTGAAGCCTCATTACTTTGAATAACTGGGCTTCCCAGGTAGCTCAGTAGTCAAGAATCTGCCTGCCAATGCAGGAGACATAGGTTCAATTCCTGGGTCAGGAACATCTCCTGGACAAGAAAGTGGCAACCCACTCCAGTATTCTTGCCTGGAAAATCCCATGGACAGAGGAACCTGGTGGACCATAGTTCATGAGGTCACAAAGAGTCAGACATGACTAAGTGACTGATCACACATGCACTTTGAATAGCTAGGTTTTCATTGACCACTGTGGTCCTTGAGTGGCTTCCTGTTCTTTAGTCTGCACGTGGAGCAACAGTGGTTATTGTTCTGTGGATTCGTGGGAACCAGGGATGACTGTTCTCCAGGGACTCCTAGGGAGTTGCTGCTGGTGCTAATCACTATTATTTCATGAACACTGAAATACCTTACGTTTTTGTCAATTTATTTTTCCTTGAATACTGGACAATAAAGGTGTGTGTACATGTTCTAGTAAATTCAGGATTCTGGTTGTTGAGTTCGGTTACTTGATTTTTTATTACTGTAGTTTGTACTTGCAGCTTGTTCAGAGTCTTAAGCAATTTGATGGGCATATTTTATCCTTTTGTTCTCTCTCCACTATAATGTATGGCCTTTGAGCTCAGGAAGATGACTTATATGTCACTGTAAAATATCATCTTTCTTCCTCTGTCTCTTTCCTTTCCCTTTCACTCCCTCTGAGGTATATTTATGCCTGCCATCTCCCAGGCCCTGTGCTAGAATTTCTCTCATGCTAATTTTTATTTTTATTATTTTATGTATTTTTAATTGGAGGATAATTGCTTTACAATGTCGTGTTGGTTTCTGTCATATAATGACACGAATCAGTCACAAGTATATATTAATATATATTCCCTCTCTCTTGAGTCTTCTTCCTACCTCCCACCCCCCTCAACCCCTCAAGTTCATCACAGAGCACTGGGTTTGGCTCCCTGTGTTATATAGTAGCTTTCCACTAGTTACCTATTTTATGTATCTCATGCTAATTTTTAAATAATATAATCATTTAAAATGTTATCAAAATGTAAACCCAGAATAGAAAATAACTTTGTTCCTATGCAAACATTTGTAGAGATTTAAAGTTAATATTTCAGTAAGACTCTGATGCTGGGAGAGATTGGGGGCAGGAGGAGAAGGGGACGACCCAGGATGAGATGGCTGGATGGCATCACGGACTCGATGGACGTGAGTCTGAGTGAACTCCGGGAGATGGTGATGGACAGGGAGGCCTGGCGTGCTGCAATTCACCGGGCCACAAAGAGTCAGACATGACTGAGCGACTGAACTGAACTGAACTGAACTGATCCAAGTATTTGGCTTTTTTCTTTTCTGGAGAGAAGCAAATAACTGTAGGTATTTGTTACCTTGCAAAAAATACTTGTGAGTATTTTCAGACTTTCTGCTCTATAATTAGAGTTGTAGAGTTGTGTCCTGTTACTTGGATCTCTTCTTTACTTTTTTAAACTGTATATATCTTTGTAGTGTCTCTTTTTTTTCTCTAAACACTTTATCCTGCTCCCCACTCTTACCACCCCAACCCCCCACCATGTCTCTGGATTTTTGCCTTTTTCTCTGGGTCTTCCCTGGTCGTTCAGATGGTAAAGAATCTGCCTGCAATGCGGGAGACCCAGGTTTGGTCCCTGGGTCAGGAAGCTCCCCTGGAGAAGAGAATGGCTACCCATTCCAGTATTCTGACTTGGAGAATTCCATGGACAGAAGAGGCTGGTGGGCTACAGTCCATGGGGTCACAAAGAGCTGGACATGATTGAGCGACTAACACTTTCACTTTAAGGGCTTCCTTGGTGGTGGCCCAGATGGTAAAGCGTCTGCCTGCAATGCATGAGACCCAGGTTTGACCCCTGGGTTGGGAAGATTCCCTGGAAAAGGGAATGGCAACCCACTCCTATATTCTTGCCTGAAGAAATCCATGGACAGGGGAGCCTGACAGGCTATAGTCCTTGGGGTTGCAGACACAACTGAGCGACTAACACTTTCACTTTCCACATTATTCTCTTTCTCCTTCTCTTCCTCTTCCTCTCCCTCTCTTCCCCCTTTTCCCACTGTTCCCACACACCCCCATTCAGCTGCTTCTCTCTCGTTCATAGTCTCTTTTCAGGCACATGCCCTTTGTTCTTGTCTGGATTTATAACACCTGGGAGAAGAGCCAACCACAGTTTTAATGTAACAAATGGCATTTAACTGTGAGGTCTCAAGTCCAAGAGCTGAAGAGTCCTCAAGTGTCAGGGTTGTCAGAACTTTTGAGATTGATCATCTAATAAGGTCTTCTTCATTTCATGCCAGAGAAGACAGGTCCAGTGACTTATACACCTGGCCCAAGGCTGCACAACGACCAGGCTCCAAATCTCCTATTTACCAGTTCAGTCCTTTTCTAAAAAAATAGCTTTTGAATATATTCAAGTGAAAACAAATAAGCCACCACTAGTTATAGAGTTTTGTATGTAGACTCCTATGGTGCCAAGGAAGAAAAATAAAGTTGGAGGGGGGGACAGCATGAACACAGAAGAACACATGGGATGCCCTGGAAAATCATTTCCTCAAGAAATCTCAAAAAGATAACTTAGAAGTTGCCAATAAGAACTACAAACAAGCTCAGACAAGTTGCTGCAGGGAGGGATACACTTAAGGGAGCAGAAGTGGTACGTTGGTCGACATTTGCAGAGAGGGAGGAGCTATAGAGCTTATAATTGGAAAATATTGGGGAAAAAAGGAAGGAGTTGATCCTTTTCCTTAACTTTTCCTATTTGTGACAAAGCATACAACAAAACTGTTTTAATGCATAAATTTAAATCAGTATAATGTAATTTACTTGGATTAATATAAATTAAAACTCTTCAGACTAGACCAGCTGTAATTATCTGTCCAAAGATCTCCATCTTATCATTATTTAGAGCTAACAAGACATTTATGATCTTTTTTTGGTTGTCTCTGGTGGAACATTGTTGGCAATAGTTTCCTGCCTTGAAATTCTCATGTGCGTGGAAATCCAGTTAGGAGAACGAGTAAGTAAACAACTTCTCCTACGAGTATAATCTCTCCTTTGTGACATAAATTAGATACCCATTCACATCTATGGAATAATTCCCGGTTTTACAATTAAATAATTTGATATGCTCAAGCAAACATGCCAATCTCTTTCTAGACTAGGAGAATTCAGAGAGCCTTCTACTTGAACAGACTCTGCTTTTAAGTAGATGCATCGTCTTCTCAAAATTGAATTAAAAAGAGCTGATCTGAACTGCAATCAGGTAGACAATTAAACAGCAAGGTAAGAGACTTCTGACTGTATGTTCACAGTGTTCATTGAAAAATAAAATGTGATTTTTTAATCCTAATGGTAAATTGACCAGTGTACATGTATAATGATGTGAAGTTTGCTCACTTCACATTTTAATCTCAAACTGACTGATACCTTTGAAATTAACTTTCTCATAGAGACTAGACGAAATTGGAGAAATCTGATCTCATTTTATGTTTTTCTAGTATGTGTGTAGTTGAATGGAAAAATGAAGATGCTACTTTTAAACAGTTTTTAAATTTTCCCCTGAGTTATGAGGCTTTGTTCTCACAGGTCTGTTTAACAATCTGGAATTTTTTTTGGAGTGATTTTTTAAATACTATGAAATATTCTCACTTTTTCAGCATAGCTGTGGCCTCTGAAATGTCACAGATGTTGGATTTTTATTTTTAAATTTTTTGATGGCAGTTTTACATTTTACTTCATCTTCTAGTAATTTGGCATGTAAATATGTCTTCCATAGCAAATTTTAAGCTCTTCCGGGGCAGGGTCTGTATCTTGTTCTTTATTCCTGGGACCTTTCATTTGATTGGTGAAATGTTTATGAACTCAGTGAATGAAGATAAGATATTCATTGCTCTCTGACAGTGTACAGACATATGGCTGACTGTCGGCTAGGAAAGCTGGCTGGCCAGTTAAATTTACCCTTAGTTGAGGTTTAGGATTCAGAGACCACATACTCATCATATTCTATATAGATTATATTGTTTCTTTGAACAAGAATGAAGTGAAAATATGGATCTCTGCTCTAGCCTTTTTTCCCCAGTGTGATTGAAAACATAATTTAATGTGATTAATTATGTTGAAAGCGAGTGGGAAATATGATAACATTTAGTTAAAGAAAATTCCAGATTTTGCCCTTGGTTCTTTGGACAAGTGACCTTTCAGTTTTTTCCTCAGATACTTAAATTCCAAGGGCTGAGTATTTTCCATGATAGAATGTCCAAGTCCTGAGGATCTGTTCTTACTATTTATCACTGAACTATTTATTAATCTTTTCCAAGAGGAAGAATGAGAAAGATGATTGCGTTTTTGCTGTTATTTAAACCTTCCCATCGGAGAAGGCAATGGCAACCCACTCCAGTACTCTTGCCTGGAAAATCCCATGGACCGGGGAGCCTGGTAGGCTGCAGTCCATGGAGTCGTGAAGAGTCGGACACTACTGAGTGACTTCCCTTTCACTTTTCACTTTCCTGCATTGGAGAAGGAAATGGCAACCCACTCCAGTGTTCTTGCCTGGAGAATCCCAGGGATGGGGGAGCCTGGTGGGCTGCCGTCTCTGGGGCCGCACAGAGTTGGACACGACTGAAGCGACTCAGCAGTAGCAGCAGCAGCAGCAAACCTTCCCATGAAACTATTTAGACTCTTTCTGTATTAATGAGAAAAACTATGTAGACACTTTTCCTGGGCTGTTGAAAATGGTAAGGAGAGTTGTTTATTATTGTCGCTATGTATTTAATGATACTAGTTCCAATTTTATTTTGTGTTTATGTAAATAGCATTAATTTTGCAGCAAGCATAGCAAGACATCACCCACACATCCTGGTCAGTAAAGCTTCTGTTATCAGTCATGCTATTGAACATGACTGAGCTGAGAGTGGGGTCAGTCCAGCTTCCCTCTCGTGGCTTTGTAGACAGTCCAGCAGAGCTATGGAATTAGGGACAAAAGGAAACTCTTCTTTTGATTTTTCTGAATCTCTTCACACTGTTTAAACTCCTGTAAGTTTTCTCCACTGGGAGGAGCAGCATGGTTCTGATATCTTTAACATCAACAGACTATGGGTCAAATTCAGTCTTTAATCCTTCTGGGGGTGGGGAAACAAAGGCATGTCCTATGACTTCCTTAATGCCCACAGTTATTGGGAGAGCTCGGCAGGCTATGTTTAGAACTTACATAGCTCCTACTATGCATCCCTTACACTGTGAACTCTGTGGGAGCAACCTTGGGTTATGCTAGAGGTAGCAGACAGACCTTTTCATATTGTTCATGGGGTTCTCAAGGCAAGAATACTGAAGTGATTTGCCATTCCCTTCTCCAGTGGACCACGTTTTGTCAGAACTGAAGAGCCTCTTGATGAAAGTGAAAAAGGAGAGTGAAAAAGTTGGCTTAAAACTCAACATCCAGAAAACTAAGATCATGGCATCTGGTTCCATCACTTCATGGCAATTAGATGGTGAAACAATGGAAACAGTGAGAGACTAATTTTTTGGGCTCCCAAATCACTGCAGATGGGGACTGCAGCCATGAAATTAAAAGACGCTTACTCCTTGGAAGAAAAGTTATAACCAACCTAGACAGCATACTAAAAAGCAGAGACATTACTTTGCCAACAAAAATCCATCTAGTCAAAGCTTTGGTTTTTCCAGTAGTCATGTATAGATGTGCCAGTTGGACCATAAAGAAAGCTGAAAGTGAAAGTGAAGTCGCTCAGTCATGTCCGACTCTTTCTGACCCTGTGGACTGTAGCTTCCCAGGCTCCTCAGTCCATGAGATTTTCCAGGCAAGAGTACTGGAGTGGGTTGCCATTTCCTTCTCCAGGGGATCTTCCCAACCCAGGGATCGAGCCCGGGTCTCCTGCACTGCAGGCAGATGCTTTACCCTCTGAGCCACCAGGGAAGCCCTAAAGAAAGCTGAGTGCCAAAGAATTGATACTTTTCAACCATGGTGTTGGAGAAGACTCTTGAGAGTCCCCTGGACTGCAAGGTGATCCAACTAGTCCATCCTAAAGGAAAACTGTCCTGAATATTCATTGGGATGACTAATGCTGAAGCTGAAACTCCAATGCTTTGGCCACCTGATGTGAAGAACTGACTCATTGGAAAAGACCCTGATGCTGAGAAAGATTGAAGGTGGGAGGAGACGGGCATGACAGAGGATAAGATGGATGGATGGCATCACCAACTCAATGGACATGAGTTTGAGTAAGCTCCAGGTATTGGTGATGGGCATGGAAGCCAGGAATGCTGTAGTCCATGGGGTCACAAAGAGTCAGACACAACTGAATGACTGAGGTGAACTGAGCTGAACTGAGCAGAGACCAAAGAGAGATAGAGGCAAAAATATGTGCCTCCTGGATTTTTCATCTTATATGAGCATCTGAAGGTCTTAGCAAGCACCACAGGATGCTTGGAATGCCGGATGATTTATTGAGCTGTGGAGAGTTCATTCATTTATTCTAGGAACATGTGTTCAGTGTTTACTGAATGCAGAGCACTAGTTTCAATACTTTAACAATTCTAAGTTCCATTTTAAAATTTTTAATTGGAGGATAATTGCTTTAAGATACTGTGTTAGTTTCTGCTGTACAACAGCGTGAATCAACTATAAGTATACATATATCCCCTCCCTCTTGGACCTCCCTCTCAAAACCTCCATTCCATCCTTCTAGGTCATCACAGAGCACCAAGCTGAGCTCCATGTGGTAAACAGCAGCTTCCCACTAGACATCTAGTTTCAAACATGGTAGTGTATATATGTCAGTGCTTCCAAATCCTATTCTTAACCTCATCCTTTATATTGGAAAGCTTGTTTCTATAATCTACATTCACTTTTTCATTTATAGGTTGTAGCTAGTAATGGTCTGGTACCTTCACAAGAAACTTAGGGTTGATTACTGGGTGAACATCTTATTTCAATAAATCCATATAAAGACATAAGGACAGCATTTATATATTTGTGGTCAAGTCAATGGTGTCTTATTTTCTCCAACATAAAAATAGATATCACCATTTATATGGCTAATTACCTTTATCCAGCTCAATTTGACCAGGTCAGTGAACCTTGTAATTTTGTATTGTGAAAGATACAGAAAGCATACTAATGCCATTAACATTTGGTTGAGTTGAATTTGTGATTTCCCCCCAATTTATTCTGGTATAAAGTAAATTTTAGATTTTTCAGTCCCTAACTTTGTGTTCTCATCTAACTATTCTACAAAGAACTGATGCATATTAAAACTACCATTTTAAATAACTCAACCTCCCTGACCCTCTCTCCTCAAGTGAAATAAATAACCCACATTTCTCATTTTGTTATATTTCAGTTTGTCCAAAATAGCTTGGGGATAGATTAATTAAATAGTTATATATTATAATTAACGTGGGATTAGAACTTAAATTGGAGCAAAACCACTTTTGAAATAATTAGAAAATGATAAAATATATTCAAATATTATCATCTGAATATGAACCACAACATGAGAATCCCTTTCATAAATATGAGGCTGAATTTTAGGTTAAATCTCACTGATCGTATCCTGATAGATGTTTCTAAAAATAAGTCTCTGAGCCAGCTTGTTTATGTTTTATTTGTCTCTCTTTCTCATGAAAGGTGACTTAATAAAATAATGATTATGTGAGCTTGTGATGGTTTATTTCCATTTAAACAGGAGCTTGCTTTAGTTTCTTTTGTTATGATTAGGGAGAATAATGACTTCTTGCTTTTCAGCTTCATTTGTGAGGGATTGGTTTCCTTCAGAACACTTCCTGAAGCCTCCTCACTTGCCAGCTCATAATCTCAAAGGGTCTTTACCCTTACCCTCTGCTTCTTTGAACCTGGGACATTTTACAAAAATCTACTAAGCTTTTTCAGGTAATCTTTAAAAATGGGCTTCAGGGGGATTTTAACAATCAAACTAATGATGTCTGCGTTAAAAATCTTTAAAATCATGTTTTCATGATCCGCTGTGTGGGGGTGGGGAGGGGAGGGCAGATAAGAACCAGAAAAACCTAAGTAGGATTACAAATTTTTTTTTCCGACTTATTTACTCATGCCTATTCAGGCAATTTTATGTAGGCTTTTGGAAATTCTAGAAGCTTTTTCATTTCAGGCTTAATATACTGGGCTCATAAATAAATATCAGATACCTTTGGAGGCATTATACGCTGAACATTATACAAAGTCTACTCTGTGTTGCGTCAGGAGCTTGAATTGTTTTCATTAAAATATCTGCTACGAAAGCACTGAGATTAGATGGGATGTTAGCTCTCTTTTTTCTCCCCTGCTATCAAATGTCAGAGACTTGTGTTGTTGGTAGGAACTGAGGTTTCATTTCCCTTGGCCACGTTCTGATGCTGGCTCTACTCGCAGCATCGCTCCCGTTCCAGATTTGTATGCCCAAGGTAAGTCAGAAAGGAAATTTCAGGAGTGAAGCATGGGTTTGTGGATGTAGTGTGGGGGAAACCAAGTGAGCGTCTTCAGAATGAGACAGTACATCTTTTTAGCTGAATGTGTGAGAAATGGAAACCCCTTTACAACCTGAACATCCCACTGGTGTGATGATCAAGTATCTAGTGTTTATGGTCAAAATATGACTGAGGGTTTTTTCCAAGCAAAATGTTTTATGTTATGTGTGGGGCAGGCATCTGTGTGCCTGCCTTAAATTTATGAGCTAATAACATTCTGTTCCAAGAAATACTGTCAGGTCTTATAACACCACGGGTTTGTTCTGAGTTACTCTGGTAAATGGATGGTTTTGCTTTTAAATAATCACGCCTGGAATTTTCAAATATAAAGCAGCTCACATAACATTTAGTTTATGAGGACGATGCCTTTTTCATCAATGCAAACTGTCTAGATTGAATAATAATTGCATTTTCTCTTAACATAATTTATTATTTTCTGCTATGTGGAATGACTGTAAATGTCAACAAAATAGGTTCAAGCAAGTTTTAGGAGTGAGATTACAAGCAAATGATAATAAGCACAATTATGAGATAAATCAACTGAGATAATTGAGCCAGAATAAACTATAAATAAAATGAATTTTAAAAAGTATGAGGAGCTAAAGAACCACTGATAGTAAAAGAGATATTCTCCGAGATTACCACTCTAAGGTAGTAATAATAATTCTGCTGGAACTGATTAGGACTGGTGGGAGTAACTGCTCACTGCTGCTTAAAGAACTGGACCCTGAAACTTGGTGTCCTCACTGTGTACACACCTCTCCCCTGCTAATGCACCCTGGTCTTAAATAAAACCGAGTGGCAAATATTTAGAGCGAATTTTTCGTGTCTTTGGGATTTTTGCCTTTCCCGCCATTGGTAAATAGCATATTTCCTCTGCCAATCTCTGACCTTTGAGATAACTTCCTTTGTTAACCATCCACTCATTTATGTGAGTGTTAGTTTTCTTTCTTTTTTTTTCCCCAGTTTTGAAAGCTACTCCTTTTTTCTGCCTCACATTCAACTGCTTTCAGTACTGAATAAGGTCCTCTGAGGAACCTGTTGTCTATATATTTGATAGGAAGGGAGTCAGAAGCAAAGGAATTAGCAATCATAAAGATAAGTTTGCACATGTGAACTGAAGAGAAACATGTTTTTTCTTCCATTGCAAATTAGGCTTATATATTACTAGTTGTAACTTTCATGCTAGCATATTATCAAAATGAAGTAGAGGTTGGTTGAGATGCTGTTCTAAAGTGTATGATATGGTTTTAATATGTGGTGAAACTGATCTATACGATATTTGTAAATTTTCAGAGGCCCCATGTGGACCTTTTGAAGTAAAAACATATTGGAAATGGATGAAAACATGATACTTGCCCTGATCCATACAAGCTGGGATATTTAGAAATAAGCATGTGTTCATGAGCCGGAGGTCACAGGATGGTATCTAAACACTCTTGTGTAAGTTACACCGGGACAATCACCGCAGAGCTGTCCGCCCATCAGTCTAGGGCAACGCTGTCCAATGTGTGTCAATCAGCACCACTTCTAGAGAAGCCACTGAGGCCTCCAGGGAAGGCAGCAGCACCCCCAAACCTCTTTTTCTGTCCCTTCATAGCTTCCACATCAGCTGCATGTAGTTTTCCTCTCTGTATTTTTGCTTTTGAAATTTCTGGGCCAACATTTGGCAGGGAGAAGGGCAGGATTAGGATGAAGCGACCAGTATGAGGAGACATAACATAAGGTCCTGTTGTGCTACACCAGCGGAATTACAGCCGACCAGTGAAGGAATTCTAGAAACCTGAATTCTGTTACTGACATGTTAACTGTGAGGCAAGGCTGTCATTGGCTTAAGATTGTGTTTTGTTTCTATTGTTATTTCTACCATGACTGCTGGTGCTATTAGCTACCATCTGTTGTATCAATGTACTTCAAATTAATATCTCAACCAACCTGTATTCCCTTGTTTATGGATGGTAGCACGGAGTGGTAGCGGGGGTGTGCTAGGCCTCTATGTGATAATACGGTTTTATAACCTGCTTTTATTTTTATTTTTCCACTTAACAAACTGGTGTGCACATCATTTTGCTCCTCTAAATATTTTTCTACTACATACTTTTTAAAATAGTTTTATAGTTAGTTAGATGGCATTCACCTATCCAATCAAATTTAAATTATTTGCTACAGTAAAAATTGGTATGTATTTCCTTGTCACTAAAACAAAATATTTTCTTAGGATATATTTCTAGAAGTGGAGCTGGTAGACTAAA
This sequence comes from Oryx dammah, assembly GCF_014754425.2. Lineage (NCBI taxonomy): Eukaryota > Metazoa > Chordata > Mammalia > Artiodactyla > Bovidae > Oryx > Oryx dammah. The sequence goes on along the minus strand of NW_024070204.1, from coordinate 52,482,546 downwards.
TAGTCTATTTGCTTATAAAGGTTTGATTCTTTTTGTCAAATTGCCATCCAGAAGGTTTTTTCCTCCTTCTATTTATTTTCCTACCAGTGGTGCATGAGAAGGCATATTTTCCAGTATCTTAAACTGTATTGTTTTTAAATAAAAACTTTGCCAATCTGATATAAGGGAAATGGTACCTCACTGTGGTTTTATTGCATTTCTTAAAATACGAATGAAGTTAGACATTTTTTCCTTTATAAATTGCCCATTAGTATCTTTGCTTTTCTTTCTTTTGGGATGCTTATTTTTCAATTAATTTTATTGAAATTCTTTATATAGCACAAATAATATTCATTTGGCTATGAGTCTTCTATAATGTAAATATTTTCCCCATTTTATTAGTCATCTTTTGACTTTTTTCCCTTGGTAAGTTTTTACATGAGAAAATTTTGTGCATGTAGTTGAATCTTTGCCTGTTTTCCTTTTAAAGTTTCTGCCTTTGTGTTTAGAAAGGACTTTCTGTTGTGTTTAGAAAGGACTTCCCCACCTCAGGATTATATACACTTTTCTTACATTTTCTTGGTTTCTTTATTTCATATTTAGATCATGATCCATCTGGAATTTATTTTGTTGTATAGCAATGTGGGGATTTAAGTTTATATCTTTTCCAGAAAATTTTCCACTTGTCCTGACAATGATTTACTGAATAATGTATCCTTTTCAAGTTTTACCTTGAAAAAATACAAAATTCTATTTTTAGATTTTCTATATTTTTCATTGATTTCTCTACCTCTTATTTGGTCATCATATTATCTTGACTGCTGTAATGCATTTAAATATTTGATAGCTTGAATCACTCATCTTTCCAAAAATTTCTTGGCTATTTCTCTCATCATCTCCTAACCAGATGGTTTCCATTGTGTCTTATTGCATCTCCACCATTTATCTCACTTGCTTATAATCTTTTCACAAGAGAACTGGCTATTGTTCTAAAACATAAATTGTGTAATATTACTCTCCTGATTGTTGTATATGTGCCGTGCTGTGCTAAGTTACCCCAGTCATGTTTGACTCTTTACAACCCTATGGACTGTAGCCCACCAGGCTTCTCTGTCCATGGGATTCTCCAAGCAAGTATACTGGAGTGGGCTGCCATTTCCTTCTCCAGGGGATCTTTCTGACCCAGGGATTGAATCTGTGTCTCTTATGTCTCCTGCATTGACAGATGGGTTCTTTACCATTAGCACCACCTGGGAAGCCTATTGTTATATATACTTCCAACCATTGAGAAAAAAAAAAAAAACAAAACCCTGAGAATGGGTACATTGCCTATACCAGGATTTTAAGCCTAAATTCTAAGCTGTTTCTGGGCTTCAGAGTGTTTGTGGACACTGTATACATTATTTTGGTGAATGTGATTTTTGTCCCTCTTTTTCTGGAGAATATGGTTCATGGTTTCACTAGATTTTAAAGATTTATGACCCCAAAGCATTGAAAACCACTGCGCTCCATGAAGGAGCTCAGATTCCTCAAAATGGCCTTTCAGGAGCAGGCTCTCCATGGGTGAACTTTACTTACCTTCCTTACCTGCCTCCTACATCCTTCCAGCTCCCCTCTCATCCTGAACTACTTGGAATTTACTAAACAGTTTGCTGATTCACGCCTCAGTGCCTTTGAACATGCTATTCCTTCTGCCGTAGTGCTCTCCCCTACGCATGTCAGCCATGTGGAAAATTGCTGTTTGTCCTCCAAGAAATGATCAAAGGATCTTCTGCTCTGTGAAACCTTCCCTGATCTCCTTAGGCAGAGCTGATTACCCTCTCTCTCTGTTTTTTTAATCCATTGTTCTTTGTCTGTATTTTGTTATTTCTCTTGTGCTACTAGTGGATTATTGAGTAAAAGTCAGAGAAGTTTTGGGTACAAAGCAGTGAGAAAGTGAATGAAAAGAAAGAGAAAAATTAGGGAGCCCTGGCATCTCATATGTAGGTAATGGAGGAAGGGAGTGAAGATTTATTTTGAAACTAGAGTAGACAAGATTTCTTTTCACTTTTATTTATTTATTTAAGGTTGACATGTTTTGTTTTTATTTTATGAGGTTATGAAGATAGCAGTAGGAGTGGTGATGGAGCTACAAGTAGAGATACCCAATTGCTAGAGGTAACCCCCTCCTTCCCACACCCAGACTAGAGTCATAGGTACAGTCTCTTAAATCCATCTGTGCCCATATAGGCAGGAAGCAAAATGAGTCTGGAGCAGGGGCTGTGTATGAGCAGAATAACTTGTAAGATCCTTGGGTCTCTTTGAAATAAGGTATTCAGTGGGGGATCATATGAGGTATTTCTCTGCTTGTCTGGGATATTTAGTCATTCTGAATCACTTTTTAATGTTCCAACAAATTCCATATGTCTCCAGTTGCTGGTTTCTTGCTTCCTGTCCTTTTGGCTAAGATCAAATGTAGTATCTGTTTTATATCAGTTTAATAGGTTTTGTTGATGAACTGTTGTAGGGGGAGAGAAAGAACAATCTGGTATGACCCTTAGGTTTCTGACTCAAACAGTTGAGTGGATGGTGTGGGCATCATTTTTCATATTTAGCTGGTGGGCTTCATAAGATTTCATGATCAATCCCTACACCTTAGATACCACTTTTCCTAACTCACTGCAAAAGTCTGATGCCATTGGGGGTAGGATGACTAGTTCCTTACAAGAGGCCCAGGAAGAAGCCTTCATAGACATGTATCTTGGGATGGATCTGGAATGAATAAAACACACTATATTTAAAATTACTGGAAATGAAGTTGAGTTCATGTCCACCATCTGCAGTCGATTTGTGTTAGTTTTCTGAGATGCCTGTGGCTGTGCTGTGAGCATACTCGGTCATGCCCTGACTCTTTGCGATCCCATGGACGGTAGCCTGCCAGGCTCCTCTGTCCATGGGATTTCTCAGGCAAGAATACTGGAGTGGGCTGCCATTTCCTCCTCCAGGGGAGCTTTCTGACCCAGGGATAAACCCGTGTCTCCCGCGTCTTCTGCACTGGCATGCGAATTCTTTATCACTGCATCACCAGATAGTTTCACAGTTATAAAAGCTTTGCTACTTGAGTAAAAACAGCGTTCCCTAGTTAAACTACTATAGTTCAGTTCAGTCCAGTCACTCGGTCGTGTCCGACTCTTTGTGACCCCATGAATAGCAGCACGCCAGGCCTCCCTGTCCATCACCAACTCCCGGAGTTCACTCAGACTCACATCCATCAAGTCAATGATGCCATCCAGCCATCTCATCCTCTGTCGTCCCCTTCTCCTCCTGCCCCCAATCCCTCCCAGCATCAGAGTCCTTTTCAATGAGTCAACTCTTCACATGAGGTGCCCAAAGTACTGGAGTTTCAGCTTTAGCATCATTCCCTCCAAGGAAATCCCAGGGCTGATCTCCTTCAGAATGGACTGGTTGGATCTCTTTGCAGTCCAAGGGACTCTCAAGAGTCTTCTCCAACATCACAGTTCAAAAGCATCAATTCTTCGGTGCTCAGGCTTCTTCACAGTCCAACTCTCACATCCATACATGGCCACAGGAAAAACCATAGCCTTGACTAGACGGACCTTAGTCAGCAAAGTAATGTCTCTGCTTTTGAATATGCTATCTAGGTTGGTCATAACTTTTCTTCCAAGGAGTAAGCGTCTTTTACTTTCATGGCTGCAATCACCATCTGCATTGATTTTGGAGCCCCCCAAAATGAAGTCTGACACTGTTTCCACTGTTTCCCTATCTATTTCCCATGAAGTGATGGGACCAGATGCCATGATCTTCGTTTTCTGAATGTTGAGCTTTAAGCCAACTTTTTCACTCTCCACTTTCACTTTCATCAAGAGGCTTTTTAGTTCCTCTTCACTTTCTGCCATAAGCAGTCTGCAAACAAAAACATGTTTGACAGGTGGAATATATTGGGCTATCTTATTTTTTTTAAAGGCCGTATGGTGTTCTCTTGCTTATATGTTGTATCATACAGCTAGTTCCCTCCTAGTGGACATTTAGGTTTTTTAAGATGTTTCCCTGTTTCCAACAGTGCACACATGTGCAAGTATATCTGCAGGACAAAGTCTTAAGAATAGAATTATTAGATGAAAGCAATTTTTTGCCATAAAAGTTGCACCAATCTCCCTTTATAAGTGTCCAGTGTTACTGCTTCTCCTATCCGCACCTCCCGCCCCCTGCCCCACCCCCCGCCCCCTGCCCAACAACACTGAGTGCTAATCTGATAGGAAAAATATACTGCCTCATGGCTATTTTAGTTGTTTTATCATGGGTACAATCAAGCATCTTTCCTGACATGTCATTTCCCTTTTTGCACCATTACCTACTTTTGAACCTCTGAAACTGTGAGAAAGTGGTGATTATCAAAAGGAAGCTTTTCCTGTTTTTCCTAACATCTCTCTGGGAACTGACTAGAAGTCTCAATTTTCAGTCTTGTGAAGGCCAACTCAGGTTACTCAGCTAATGGTCCCTATTCCTTCCACACACATATTTGTTGAATGCACACTCTATGTCAGATTCTGTCCTAGGCACTGAGGGAGGTACAGTCAATGAACAAAATAGGCATGAAATCTTGCCCTTATGGAGTTTGCATTCTTAAGGGGACAGCGTAATATAAATAAAGCTATGGTTTTTCCAGTAGTCATGTATGGATGTGAGAGTTGGGCTATAAGCCCAAAGAATTGATACTTTTGAACTGTGGTGTTGGAGAAGACTCTTAAGAGTCCCTTGGACAGCAAGGAGATCCAACCAGTCCATCCTAAAGGAAGTCAGTCCTGAATATTCATTGGAAGGACTGATGCTGAAGCTGAAACTCCAATACTTTGGCTACCTGATGAAAAGAACTCACTGGAAAAGACTGTGATGCTGGGCAAGATTGAAGACAGGAGAAGAAGGGGATGACAGAAGATGAGATGGTTTGGATGGCATCACCGACTCAATAGACATGAGTTTGAGCAAGCTCCAGGAGTTGGTGATGGACAGGGAAACCTGGCATACTACAGTCCATGGGCTTGCAAAGAGTTGGACACGACGAAGCAACTGAACTGAATTGAGCTGATACTATAAATAAATTAGCTAAAAAATTACAAATGTCAGGTGGAGTAATACGATGAAGGAGAATAAAACAGAAAGGGTTTAGATGCCGTGGGTAAGGGGTGGTGCTGTTTTACATAAGGTTGACAGGAAAGGCATTTCTAAACACTTTTCTCAGCTTCTTTCTCATTTTTTGTGTCCTAATTATACTCCTTTTCCTTGTTTCGTTCTTATTTTTTTTCAAATGTGAATTCTCTGATATGCAATATGGATAAAGCTTTGTTTAGTGACTTTCCTATAATGATTGCATTAAAACAGTTTTAGTGTGAATTGTCTGGTGTATTGGAACAAATCAAGTGGTACCTGAAGGCCTTTTAAAATTTGTTACATTTATAGGGTGAAAGGAGCACTAACATTTTATATGGAACAGGTGTGAAATATTCTAGTAGTTAGTGAGGGCCATTTCATTTCATTCTTGGATAGTGCCTGCGTTCTCTCACAGTTGCCTGACGTCAATCACAGAAGAGGTAGCTTCTTGATGAGACTAGTTTATGACTTTTATCCTCATAGCAAAGACAGTGTTCATTTGGAAGAAGTAGTAATGGCAAAGTAGAAATGTAAATTTATCATAGCTTCCATGCCTCCTGAGCATAAAATATCTATAACAGGATTGGTAAGGAAACAAAAGTTTTTTTTATGAGCTGGAAAGAAATGCTCTAAGATTTCTATCCTGGAAGCAGAGGTAACTGGATTTCCATAATGGATACTAAAGATATGAGGAATATTCTCAGTTTACATATTCTCTCTGAATTTATGCTAAAAGAAAAGGTATTAATATAAGTGTAAATTAACATAAAACCCCAAATGTATTAAGTATATTCAAGATCTACATGCAAGTCACAGTGGGAAAGGCTTCCAGCAGTTTCTTAACAAAAGTCAGAAAAATTTGGGGAACAGAGTTAATCCACCATCAGTTTTCAGTGACATCACAAACTGACTGCTTAGCTTTCCTTATTGTCTGGATTCAGTGTAAAATAATAATAATATCCTTTACTAAATGCTTTATGAAAGGCATTATGCCAAACATCTTATACACTACCTATTTCATTCTCACATTAAGCCTAAAAGGCTTATAGGTGAAGAAACTTAGGTTAAGTGATCTGCCAACACCAGACAGTTACTAAACATTAGAATTGGGACTTGAGTCTCATTTGTCTGATTCCAAAACTTGTACTCAATCAGTGTTTACTGAGCATCTCCAATGGGCCAAATTACAGTTTAAGATGGGTTCACATATGTTCAGCCATTGCAAAAACCAGATAAAGCAGAGAAGTGAAGTGATTGTGTTGAGGTCACACATACTAGAGTGCTTAAATCAGAATATGAATCAAGACCCCTGTCTCTAAACCTGACTTTTTCTCTCTCTCTTTCCTGTCCCTCTTTCTTTACTATATTATAGCATATTCTTTGTACAATGATCATGATATTATTCTTCCAGTTGTCTGCTTCTTTTAGGTAAAGTGATAATTAGCAGAAATTCCTGGGGGAAAGGTGTGAAATATCTGCACTTTTAAAACTCATGCTGGATTTTCCCCATCATTTAGCCTGTTACCTTGTTGAATCTAATTTGGTAAGTCTAGAAACAGTGTGAGTTCTGTGGGTAGTGTTCAGTATGCTTCAGTGAGCTAAATGACATCCTGGTGGCCTGGGAAGACTCTTACTGCTCCTAAACACGTATGAATAATAGTTACCACCTAAGCAAGTAGCTTAGGCAGTAAGCAAACAGACTTCAGTACTGAAGGACTTGGAATGGATGGGTATTTTCCAATTTCCTTTTCTCCCCCAGCTTTTTTTTTTTTTTTTTTTAGGTATAATTGATAAGTGAAGTATCAGATATTTAGAGTTTACAATGTGGCGATTTGATATACATTATGAAGGGGTTCTTCTCCATTGAATATTAATTGGTACATCCATCACTTCACATCTTTACCTCTTTTCTTCCTTTTCTATTTTTTGATGACAATGTTTAAGTTCTATCCTCTTAGCAAATTGTAATTATACAATACAGGGTTGTCAACTATAGTCCCCATGTTAAATACTAAATCCTCAGAACCTATTCATCTTATAACTGAAAGTTTATGCTCTTTCACCAGCCTCTTCCTATTTCCTTCACCACAGCCACCAACTTTATACTTTGTTTCTATGAGTTCAACTTAAAAAAATATTCCATTATAAATGACACCATACAATATTTGTCTTTCTCTGTCTGGCTTATTTTACTTAGCATGGTATTCTCCAAATTGATCCCTGTTGTTGCAAATGACAAGATTTCCTTCTTGTCTTAAGGCTAAGTAATATTTTATTATTATTACCACAATTTCTTTGTCCATATATCTGCTGACAGATACTTGGGTTATTTTTATACTATTGTAAATAATGCTGGCATGAACATGGGAGTATAGGTATTTCTTTGAGATACTAATTTCATTTCCTTTGGGTATTTACTCAGAAGTGGGATTGCTGGATCAAAAAATAGTTCTATTTTTATTCTTTGAGGAATCTTCAAACAGTGGATATATCATTTTACATTCCTACCAACAGTGTTACAAGTGTTCCCTCCTCTCCACATTCTTGTCAACATTATTTCTTGTCTTTTTGATAATAGACATTCTAACATATGTAAAATTATATCTCATTTTGGCTTTAATTTACATTAGCCTGATGACAAGTAATGTTGAAACCTTTTCATGTACACATTGGCCATTTGTAAGTCTTCTTTTGAAAGATGTTTATTTAGGCCTTTGGGGGTTTTTTGGCTGTGCTGCCCATGACATGTGGAATCTTAGTTCCCTGAGCAGGGATTGAACCTATTTCCCCTTATATTGGAAGTGTGGAGTCTTAACCACTGAACTGCCAGAGAAGTTCCTCCTTTCCTCATTTTTAATTTAGGTTATTTGCTTTTTTTTGCTATTGAGTTTTATGAGTTCCTTGTATATTTTGGATATTAACCCTTTATTGGATATGTGGTTTGCAAATACTTTCTCCCTTTTCATAGGCTCCCTTTTCCTTTTGTTGATGATTTCCTTTGCTGTGCAGAAGACTTTTACATACTTATTATTATTTTTTACTTTGATGCCTTTGCTTTTGATATCAAATTTATTTATTTATTTATTTTTTTTTTGATATCAAATTTAAAAAGTCATCACTAGGATCAGTATCAGGGACTTACCTCTCATGTTTTGTTTCAGGTGTTTTGTGGTTTCAGGTCTTATGTTTAGGTCTTTAGTCCATTTTGAGTTGATTTTTGTGTAAGATATTGTGTACTGTGTAATGTAAGGGTCTAGTTTCATTCTTCTGCATGCAGCTGTATAGTTTTCTCAATGACATTTATGAAAGAAACTGTCTTTTGACCTTTGTATATTTTTGACTCCTTTGGTGAAAATTAATTGACTTTATATGTGTGAGTTTATTTCTGCCTTGCAACTCTGTTCCATTGGTCTAAATGTCTGTTTTTATACCAGTATCATACAGCTTTGATTTCCATAACTTTGTAATATAGTTTGAAATCAGGAATTATGATGCTTCCAGTTTTGTTCTTCTTTCTGAGGCTATTTAGGGTCTTTATGGTTTCAGATACATTTTAAAACTCAATTTTAGTATTTTCTGTGAAAATTTTGATAGGAATTTTGATAGGGATTTTACTAAATCTGTAGATAGATGCTTTGATTAATGCAGACATTTAAACAATATTAATTCTTCTAATCTGTGAACATAGAATGTCTTTCTATTTATTTGTGTCCTCTTTACTATCTTCTGTCAATGTCTTAGTTTTCAGTGTACAACTCTTTCACTCCCTTTGGTACATTTATTCCTAAGTATTTTATTCCTTTTTTAATGCTATTATAAGTGGGATTGTTTTCTTAATTCATCTTTCTGACAGTTGATGTTTAGAAATACAACTGATTTTTTTTTTTTACAACTGATTTTTGTATGTTGATTTTGTATCCACAATTTTATTGAAATTACTTATTAATTCTAATGGTTTTTTTTTTTTGGTGGAGTCTTTATGGATTTTCTATATATAATATCATGTTTCCTTAAATAAGGACAATTTTACTTCTTTCTTTCTGATTTGATTTCCTTTTATTTCTTTTTCTTGACTTCTGGCACCACGTGGAATAAAAGCAGTAAGGGTGGGCATCCTTGTCTTGGTCCTGATCTTATAGAAAAAGCTTTAGCGTTTCACCATTAAGTATAATATTAATTGTGGGCTTGTCATATATATCTTTCATTATGTTGAGGCATGTTCCACATATATGCAGTTTGTTGAGGTCATTTATTATGTAAAGCTGTTGAATTTTGTCAAATGCTTTTTTGCAACTGTTGAGATGATCATATTAATTCTTACATTGACTTGTAGATGTTGAGCCATTTTCTTATATTACTGAAATATTTCCTACTTGATCATAGTATATGATACTTTTAATATATTGTTAAATTTGATGATACTCTAATTAGTATTTTGTTGTGGATTTTTTTTGTGTGTCTATATTCCTCAAGGATCTTGAACTTTAATTTTTTTCCTTATAATATCCTTGTCTGGCTTTCATATCAGAGTTATGTTGGCCAGGTAGATTGAGTTTGAAAGTGTTCTTTTCTATTTTTCAGAAGAGTTTGAGAAGGATTGATACTAGTACTTCCTTAAATGTTTGATGGAATTTACCAGTGAAGCCATCTGGTCTTGGACTTTTGTTTGTTGTGAGGTTTTAAATATTACTGATTCAGTCTCCTTACAAGAAATCAATCTGTTCTGATTTTCCATTCATCACGATTCAGTCTTTTTTAAAAATTAATTTATTTTAATTGGAAGATAATTTCTTTATAATAATATGGTGGGTTTTGCCATACAGCAGCATGAATTGGCCACAGGTGTACATGTGTGCCCCTAATCCTGAACCCGTCTCCCATGATTCAGTCTCGATAGATTGTATATATGGCAACCCACTCCAGTATTCTTGCCTGGAGAATCCCATGGACAGAGGAGCTTGGTGGGCTACAGTCCACAGGGTCGCAAAGAGTCGGACACGACTGAGCGACTTCACTTTCACTTATAAGTTGTCCAATTTGCTAGCATTTAATTATTCATAATAGTCTTTTATAATCTGTTGTATTTCTGCAGTATCAATGCACTATACTCTCTTCAGTTTCTGATTTTATTTGTTTGAGTCCTCTTTCTTTCGAGAGTCTTGCTAAAGGCTTGTCAATTTTGCTTATCTTTTCAAAGAATTAGCTCTTAGTTTTATTGATCTTCTCTATTGTATTTTAGTGTCTATGTATTTCTGGCCTGATCTTTGTTATTTCCTTCCTTCTGCTGGAGAAGGCAATGGCCCCCCACTCCAGTACTCTTGCCTGGAAAATCCCATGGATGGAGGAGCCTGGTAGGCTACAGTCCATGGGGTCGCGAAGAGTCGGACACGACTGAGCGACTTCACTTTCACTTTTCACTTTCATGTGTTGGAGAAGGAAATGGCAACCCACTCCAGTGTTCTTGCCTGGAGAATCCCAGGGACAGAGGAGTGGTGGGCTTCCGTCTCTGGGGTCGCACAGAGTCGGATACGACTGAAGCAACTTAGCAGCAGCAGCGATCTTTGGGCTTATTTTGTTATTTTTCCCAGTTCCTTTAAATGTAAAGTTAGGTTGCTTATTTGAGCTGTTTATTCTCCCTCATTATAATCATTTATAACTCTCCCTCTTGGAGAGTTATTGCTGCATCCCCAATGTTTTGATATGTTGGCATTTACATTTTCATTTGTTTAAAGATACATTTTGATCTTTTGACTTTTTCTTTGATACATTGGTGGTTCTTCATGATCATGCGGTTTAATCTCTACTGTGAATTTTCCAGTTTTGTTCTTGTAATTGATCTCTCAGTTCAGTTCAGTCGCTCAGTCATGTCTGACTCTTTGCGACCCCAAGAATCGCAGCACACCAGGCTTCCCTGTCCATCACAAACTCCGGGAGTTCACTCAGACTCACGTCCAACGAGTCAGTGATGCCATCCAGCCATCTCATCCTCTGTCGTCCCCTTCTCCTCCTGCCCCCAATCCCTCCCAGCATCAGAGTCTTTTCCAGTGAGTCAACTCTTCGCATGAGGTGGCCAAAGTACTGGAGTTTCAGCTTCAGCATCATTCCCTCCAAAGACATCCCAGGGCTGATCTCCTTCAGAATGGACTGGTTGGATCTCCTTGCAGTCCAAGGGACTTTCAAGAGTCTTCTCCAACACCACAGTTCAAAGGCATCAATTCTTTGGCACTCAGCTTTCTTCACAGTCCAACTCTCACATCCATACATGACCACTGGAAAAACCATAGCTTTAACTAGACGGACCTTTGTTGGCAAAGTAATGTCTCTGCTTTTGAATATGCTATCTAGATTGGTCATAACTTTTCTTCCAAGGAGTAAGCATCTTTTACTTTCATGGCTGCAATCACCATCTGCAGTGATTCTGGAGCCCCCCAAAATGAAGTCTGACACTGTTTCCACTGTTTCCCTATCTATTTCCCATGAAGTGATGGGACCGGATGCCATGATCTTCGTTTTCTGAATGTTGAGCTTTAAGCCAACTTTTTCACTCTCCACTTTCACTTTCATCAAGAGGCTTTTTAGTTCCTCTTCACTTTCTGTCATAAGGGTGGTGTCATCTGCATATCTGATATCAATAATTCAAATATCAGTAATTCTCCTGGCAATCTTGCTTCCAGCTTGTGTTTCTTCCAGTCCAGCATTTCTCATGATGTACTCTGCATATAAGTTAAATAAGCAGAGTGACAAAATACAGCCTTGACGTACTCCTTTTCCTATTTGGAACCAGTCTGTTGTCCATGTCCACTTCTAACTGTTGCTTCCTGACCTGCATACAGGTTTCTCAAGAGGCAGGTCAGGTGGTCTGGTATTCCCATCTCTTTCAGAATTTTCCACAGTTTATTGTGATCCACACAGTCAAAGGCTTTTTCATAGTCAATAATTGATTTCTAGTTTCATACCATTGTGGTAGTAAAAGATATTTGGTATGATTTCAGTCTTCTTAATTTTATTAAAACTTATTTTGTGGCCTCACATATTATTTATCCTGGAGAATGTTCCATGTGTACTTGAGAAGAATATGCACTCTACTTCTGTTGGATTAAACGCTCTGTATATGTCTGTTTATCTGATCTTATGTGTGGTTTAAGTTCAATGTTTCTGTGTTGATTTTCTGCCTGGATGATCTATCTAGTGTTGAAAGTGGGGTATTGAAGTCCTTTGCTATTATTGAATTGCTGTCTATTTTCCCATTTGGGTCTGCTAATATTTACTTTATATCTTTAGGTGTCCCTGTTTTGGCTTCATAAATATTTATAGTTGTTATATCCTTTTAATTAAATAATCCATTTATCATTATATAATGACCTTCTTTGTCTTTTGTTACAATCTTTGGCTTAAAGTCTATTTCTTTTAAATAAATATAGCTATCATTGTTTTCTTTTGGTTTCAGTTGGCATAGAGTATCTTTTTCTATTCCTTTGCTTTTAGTTCATATGTATCCTTAAATTTTTTGAAGGCAGCTTATAGTTGGGTCTTATATTTTGTTTTGTTTTTTAAATCCATTCAGGAATTCTGTATCTTTTGATTAGAGAATTTAATCCATTTATTCTTAAAGTTATTATTGATAGTTGTGGCTTTCTATTGTCCTTCTGTTTATATTTTCTGGTTCTTTTGTGATTCTTTTGTTCATTTCTTCTTCTCTTGCTGTTTTTGTAATTTGATGATTTTCTGCAGTGGTATACTTAGATTCCCTTCTCTTTTTTGTATACCTTCTATGGGCTTTTGCTTTGTGGTTACATGTGACTTACATAAAGCATTTTATTTTTATGACTGTCTATTTGTAGTTGATAATTTCAAATGCAAACCAAAGCTCTTCTTCATCCACATTTTATGTTTTTATGTCACAATTTGCATCTTTTATCCATTTAAAAATACTTTTGTGTCCAGTTTTTAATACTTTTGTCTTTTAACCTTCATCCTAGAACTATAAGCTATTTACCCACTACCATTATACAATGAAAGCATTCTGAATTTGTGATATATTTACTTGTACCAGTGAATTTTATGCTTTTATGTAGTTTCTTGTTACTAATTAGTATTCTTTGCTTAGCTTGAAGAATTCCCTTTAACAACTCTTTTAATGCTGGTCCAGTAGTGAGAAACTTCATCTTTTTTTGTCTGGAAAACTCTGTCTCTTCTTCAGTTCTGAAAGACAGCTTTGCTGTATAGAGTGGAGAAGGCAATGGCACCCCACTCCAGTACTCTTGCCTGGAGAATCCCAGGGATGGGGAAGCCTGGTGGGCTGCCGTCTATGGGGTTGCACAGAGTTGGACACGACTGAAGCGACTTAGCAGCAGCAGAAGCGACTTAGCAGCAGCAGCAGCTGTATAGAGTATTTTTGGTTGGCAGTTTTTTCTTTTCAGCACTTTGAATATATTATGCCACTCCCTTCTGGTCTGTAAGGTTTCTGTTGAAAAATCTGTTCAAAGTCTTATGGGAGTACTCTTATATTTATTAAGTTTTTAAAAAATTTTTTTAATTGAAGGCTAATTGCTTTACAGAATTTTGTGGTTTTCTGTCATACATCAATAAGAATCAGGCATATGTACACCCATGTCCCCTCACTCCCAGACATCCCTCCCATCTCCCTCCCCACCCTACCCTTCAGCCTGTTGCAGAACCCCTGTTTGAGTTCCCTGAGTCATACAGCAAATCCCCATGGCTGTCTGTTTTACACATGGTATTGTAAATTGCTATGTTACTCTCTCCATACATCTCCCCTCTCCCTCCTCTCTTCCCACCTTGTCCATAGGTCTGTTCTGTATGTCTTTTTCTCCATTGCTGCCCTGAAAATAAATTCATCAATGCCATCTCTTCAGATTCTATATGTATGTGTCAATATGATATTTATATGTCTCTTTCTGAGTTACTTCAGTCTGTACAATGGGATCTAGTTTCATCCACCTCATTAGATCAGATTCAAATGCGTTCCTTTTAATGGCTTAATAGTATTCCATTGTAAATATGTACGCAGCTTCTTTATCCATTCATCTGTTGATGGACATATAGGTTGCCTCTGTGTTCTGGCCATTGTAAATAGTGCTGCAGTAAACACTGGGGTACATAATGTCTTTTTCAGTTTTGATTTCCTCAGGGTATGTGCCTAGGAGTGGGATTTCTGGGTCATAAGGTGGTTTTATTTCTAGCTTTTTAAGGAGTCTCCGTACCGTCTTCCATAATGACTGTATCAGTTTACATTCCCACCAGCAAAGAAAGAGCGTTCCCTTTTCTCCACACCCTCTCTGGCATTTATTGTTTGTAGACCTTTTTGTTGATGGCCATTCTGACTGGTGTGAGGTGGCATCTCACTGTAGTTTTGATTTTAATTTCTCTGGTAATGAGTGATGTTGAGCATCTTTTCATGTGCTTGTCAGCCACCTGTATGTCTTCTTGGAGAAATGTCTCTTCAGGTCCCTTTCCTACTTTTTGATTGGGTTGTTTGCTTTTCTGGTATTGAGTGGTATAAGCTGTTTGTATATCTTGGAAATTAATTCTTTATAAGAAAAGAAAAGATATATCCATCTGAATGAAGAATTCCAAAGAATAACAAGGAGAGATAAGAAAGCTTTCCTCAATTATCAATGCAAAGAAATAGAGGAAACAATAGAATGGGAAAAACTGGATATCACTTCAAGAAAATTAGAGATACCAAGGGAACATTTCATGCAAAGATGGGCACAATAAAGGACAGAAATGGTATGTACCTAACAGAAGCAGAAGATATTAAGAAGAGGTGGCAAGAATACTCATAACCCAGATAACCATGATAGTGTGATCCCTCACGTGGAACCAGACATCCTGGAGTGCAAAGTCAAGTGGGCCTTGGGAAAGAAAGCTAGTGGAGGTGATGGAATTCCAGTAGAGCTATTTCAAATCCTAAAAGATGATGCTGTGAATGTGATGCACTAAATATGCTAGCAAATCTGGCAAACTCAGCAGTGGCCACAGGACTGGAAAAGGTCAGTTTTCATTCCAATCCCAAAGAAAGGCAATGCGAAAGAATGTTCAAACTACTGCACAATTGCACTCATCTCACATGCAAGCAAAGTAATACTCAAAATTCTCCAAGCTAGGCTTCAACAGTACGTGAAACAAGAATTGCCAGATGTTCAAGTTAGATTTAGAAAAGGCAGAGGAACCAGAGATCGAATTGCCAACATCCACTGGATCATAGAAAAAGTGAGAGAATTCCAGAAAAACATCAGCTTTACTGACTGCCCCAAATCCTTTGACTGTGTGGATCACAACAAACTGTGGAAAATTCTTCAAGAAATGGGAATACCAGACTGCCTGACCCTCCTCCTGAGAAATCTGTACGTAGGTCAAGAAGCAACAGTTAGAACTGGACATGGAATAACAGACTGTTTCCAAATCAGGAAAGGAGTATGTCCAGGCTGTATATTGTCATCCTGCTTATTTAACTTATTTGCAGAGTACATCATGTGAAATGCTGGGCTGGAGGAAGCACAAGCTGGAATCAAGATTTCTGGGAGAAATATCAATAACCTCAGATACACAGATGACACTGCCTTATGGCCGAAAGTGAAGAGGAAATAAAGAGCCTCTTGGTGAAAGTGAAAGAGGAGAGTGAAAAAGCTGACTTAAAACTCAACATTCAGAAAACTAAGATCATGGCATCCGGTCCCATCATTTCATGGCAAATAGATGGGGAACAAATGGAAACAGTAACAGACATTTTTTCTTGGGTTCAAAAATCATTGTAGATGGTGACTGCAGCCATGAAATTAAGACACTTGCTCCTTGGAAGAAAAACTTTGACAAACCTAGACACTGTATGAAAACGCAGTGACATTACTTTGCCAGCAAAGGTCCATGTAGTCAAAGCTATGGTTTTTTCAGTAGTCATGTATGGATGTGAGAGTTGGACCATGAAGAAAGCTGAGTGCTGAAGAATTGTTGCTTTTTAACTGTGGTGTTGGAGAAGACTCTTGAGAGTCCGTTGGACTGCAAGGAGATCAAACCAGTCAATCCTAAAGGAAATCAGTCCTCAATATTCATTGGATGGATTGATGCTGAAGCTGAAACTCCAATACTTTGGCCACCTGATGCCAAGAACTGACTCCTTGGAAGAGACCCTGATGCTGGGAAAGATTCAAGGCAGGAGGAGACGGGGATGACAGAGGAAGAAATGGTTGGGCGGCATTACCGATTTGATGGACATGAGTTTGTGCAAGCTCTGGGAGTTGGTGATGGACAGGGAAGCCTGGCATTCTTCAGTCCATGGTGTTGCAAAGAGTCAGGCACGAGTGGAACTGACCTTTTTGTTTTGGGCCTGGGTTTATAGCTGTGGGGGTGGAGGATAACTCCAATGTCTATTAAAATTTTTTTCTTTGTTTGCTATAATCCTGTAGAACTTGTGAATGAAAGATTCATTGGTATTAGAGCCAGGCAACCCAAGGGCTCATTCCTTGGGTAATTATTGGAAAAGCTGATGTGCCAGATATGTGCACAAACTCCTTCCAGCAAGATACTGGTGATTCATTTTCATTATTGGAGTGAAGTGAAAGGAGAAGGTATAAGAGCTGTCCACTGGCTCCTCTGTCTTTGAAGAAGATTGTAGCCAACCACTATATGCTTTCTAAATTAGAAACCTGGACTTCATGCAACAGATTTTAAAGTATGCATATAAACTCCTTTCAGAGAAAGACTAGGAGATAGGCGGTTTTGCCTTGTCTCTTTGTGTTGAGCACTAGATGGGTGGTGGGTGAGGGGATAGTCAGTTAAGAATTGATTCTTTGCTACAAGCAATTCCTGTCAGATTGGTGAGTGGAAGCCTCTTCACTATCAGATCTCAGCAATCTTAAGTCCTATCTCTTAAGTGGCAGGTGTAAAAACTAGAGCACACACATGTGTACAAGCTGGAGCACACACATGTGTACAAGCTCTTTCTAGAGAGATACTGGTTGCTTGGAGTGGGCAGAAGGGGAAAGCTGGGGAGTGATGTTGTCTTACTTCTCTGATTTCTGGGGAGGATTACAGCTAGCTCCCAGTGCCTACTAAATTAGAATCCTGGCCCTCAGGCAGCAGCTTTTAAAATATTGGGATAAACTTTGGTGAAAAAACCAGGAAATGGAAGATTTTGCCTGTTCCCTCTACACTGACCTCTGAGGGGACAGCCATGATGAGTACTGTGTACCAATTAAGGATTTGTTCTTTGTTTGCCTTTGTCTTATGAGTCTCATGGACGCAAACCTCATTGGCTTTCAGAGCTGGGTGTTTTGGGAGCCCCAGAATATTCTGGTGGGTATTTTAAAAGCTAGGATACTAGTTGTGTGGTTCAAACCCTTCACTCCTCAGGGAGAAGCTAGGAGTTGGGGGGTTTCCTCCCAATTGTATGGTACTATATCAAGGGAGTTTGTAGTGAGAACATGTCTCAGCCTTTCTTACCTTTTTATTTTAATGTGGGTATGTTCTCATTCATCTGATGTACAGGAGTTAACTAGTTTCTGGATTTCTTTCAGAGGGAATTGCTCCATGTGTAGCTGTTTATTCAGTGTATCTGTGGGAGGAGAGAAACTCAGGAGACTTCCTTATTACCATTTTGGTCAACTCTTTATTTCCTTTGGAAGCTAGAGCTGGATTAAATGAATTCTTGACCTTGATCTAAATATACTTTGAAGTCTACTTGAAAAGCATCATGAATTTTAGCTTATCATTATTAATTTTAAAATAAAAGTATGGTGCTCTAAAGTATTCAAAGCATAGGACTTTGTGTATGAGAAAGTTTGTTAGTTTCTTAAAGACATTCAAGAGAAAGAGAGCAGGGAAATAAATGAAAACTGATAGATTTTTAGAATGTAAGACATTGTTAGTAATTTCAGAGCAAATATAGCTATGTTTCTGGTTCCTAATAAATGGATCCTATTTAAGTTCAATGGATTATAGCTGTTATTCTCAAGAAGCTTTTTTACATTAGCATTCTCCTGGAAGAGCTTTAGAATAATCAGAAAACTTTAATTCATAAATTATCAATATTCAGTATATTGATAGATTCAGATGAATTTGCCTACAAAAAAGAAAAAAGCTACAATGGCAGACCTCTTTAAAATTTTGCTATTTATCTATCTTTACTATTTTTTTAATGTAACATTTTTGCTATGTTCCATTTTGCTGTGTTCCCTACCAGCTTTGGTAGATTTCTTAGCGTTATATTCTGAAAGCTACAAACTATACCTGGAGGCTTTTAAAAGTTAGAAATCGGTCTTTTCATTTTCTTATAACTGTAAAAAGGTCTACTATGGAAAAACACTCAACTTGTCCTAAATAGTTCTTTAATTTATTCAAGTAGAAATAAAATGAAATAGAAGGAGGTATTCTCAAATTTGTAATAATATACTGGACTTCAGTTTTTAAAAAATTTATGTTTAATTGAAGGATAACTGCTTTATAATATTATTTTGGTTTCTGCCATATATCAACATAAATCAGCTGTAGGTATACATATGTCCCCTCCCTCTTGAACCTCGCTCTCACTTCCCACCCCATCCCACCTCTCTAGGTTGTCACAGAGCTCTGGTTTGAGTTCCCTGAGTCATACAGCAAATTCCCACTGCCTATCTATTTTACCTATGGTAATGTGTATATTTCCATGTTACTCTTTCCATTCATCCTACCTTCTCCTCCCACTGGCACCACCACCGCCCCCTACCCCCTGCACCACCCCCCACCCCCGGCCCCAGTCCATAAGAGACTCTCTTGGCTTAGAAGTCTCTAAGGGCACATTATCCTCAAGATTTTTTTTTTTTTTTTGGTAAAAGTTGAAGTCCGTAAGTTTGACTTATGAACTTCAGTTTTTATAAGAAAATCTTGAGAGTAATGTGCCCTCATAGACTTCTAAGACAAGAGAGTCGAGACATTTCATATTCTTGGTTGAAGACTTAACTAATATACATTATCATGAAACATCTAAACATAAACCTAAACTTCTACTTAGGAATAAGAAAAACAAAGTGAGAGGTGTAACCTTTCTAAAATTTCTTAACAAAGATTCTCTTAAAATTTAAACATTTATGTCTATAAATCAGGTGTTTTAGGAAAATGGAAGATTTAAGTGACTTAAGCTCTAATAGATTTAAAATGCCTCTTACCTCAAGGAAATTCAAGATAGATTTAGTAATCAGAGTTGAAAAACAAATAAGGTGTTACTCCCACAATCCCCACCATTTGAAAGGAAACATCTACACTGGGGGGATATTCTTAGATAGGTTTTCAAGTTCCGTTTTACATCCCATAGGCAAAGGAACCACTTTTGCATCTCTTAGAAAATGATTCTGGTTTAGAAGCTTATCACCTAATAGCAAACACACCTCACAATTCTCCTTCCATTGTTCTCAACCATGTTCACTTCCTTTTAATTACTCTGTAGTCGGTGCCTTGAGCAAAGTATTACACTCTCTTCATATTTGTAAACCATTATTTTCTCCAAGCATTAATCTTTTCTTGGTGAGTGAGACTTATTTAACTGGTTTTTTGGCTCTATTTCTGCATTTCCCTCAGCATTTTCTTTGCAAGTGCTAAGGCCATTTATTTGATATACAGATCTGTCTCCCAGAGCTAGCAAGACAGAGGAAAGTACTTTCTTCCATAGCTTGATTTTTCACCTTCAGTATTTGTGGTATCATTGTTAATGCAATGAGACCTGGACGCAAGAGAGAGACACCTGCTTGGAATCAGGGAGATCTAAGAATAGATTCAGGTTTTACCATTAAAAAGTATTAGCATTTTTATGAGCTTTTGCATCTGTATAATAGAGAGGATTACAGCACTTTTTGAATTGTTGTGAGTATTAAATTAGTTATGCAAGATGTCTAATAATGTACCTGGTGTATAATCAATGCTCAGCAGATACAGTTTGTAATAATAGCAATCACACTGATAGTAATCGATCTAGTTGTTGAACATTCTTTTTTAAATGCATACCTCCGCATCTCCTTCCTTTTTGCTTAAAAATTTTCTGCCTGTGAAGTATCTGAATTACAGGATTTTTTTTTTTTTAAGTAAAACTTAAGTTGTTTTACCAAGTTGAAAATTACTTTGATTTACTTTATCTCTTTTTATACTCATTTAAATTCATTCAGTCTCTTTTTACCTTTACTTTCAAGATTAGGGTGATGTAGAAAATTAATGCCTTTTAAGACTCATACGTAAGACTGCCTTTCAAGACTGCCTTTCAAGACTCATATGTAAAGATTGAATAAGAGAGCTATGCTCTTGTTTTTCCACTCAGCCCAGGGACGTGTTTTTATTTGTCATTGCGCTTTGTTTTCCAGTCATTAGAGAAGTGTTCAATATCCATTGCTTATGAACATCTGTGACAAATATTTTTATATAAAGAATTTCTTGGAGTGCCAAATTTCACAGCTATTTATACATTCATATGTTATGTTTTCTTTAAGTCACAGAATCCTTTTTACCTTTTCAGGATTATTCTCTGTCTAGCAAATCCCATTCATCTGTTAAAAAGTTAATTTCAAATGCCATCTCTTGAATGAAGATTTCCTGATTATTCCTTCCAGAGATTTCTTCTCTGAAATTTTAGCATAACCGTATATTTTATTATTCAGATTTGCTTTTTTGGGAGAAGTGAATGAGTGTCCTATTAGTAATGATAGTGGGACAATAGTCATAAACTAGAACAGTTGTGAGCCAGCTGGAATATTGTCACTCAGGTTATTGTCTGAGGACTTTGGACTTTGAACTCAAGTCTGTCTGGCTTCCAATTCTGGTTCTCCGCATGGTGTAGGGAAAATTATTGTGTCCTTCAAAATCCAGCCATTCATTTTTGACAGTTGTTTCTTGAGCACCTGTTAGATGCTCTCTCTGCAAAGAGTGAGTCATGGTAGCACAAAGATGAATAATACTTAAGGTCATTGCCCTCGTAAAGCTTGCATCCTGTTTTTATCTACAAAATGGGGCTATATGACACCTTCAATATGGATTGTGAGGAATACATGAGTTAATATTTATAAAGAATTTAGTAGAAGCTCTAGTATATAAGAAGTATTTGGTGGTAACTATAATATCCTTTATATTTGTCATGGTAATTATTGTATATCTCTGTACAATTGTAAAATTTCTAATATGAGGAGGGATATTTATTAACACTTGTATTTCTTAAGGCATCAGTATTGTAGTATCTCTCAGTTCATTGTCTGAATGAATTTGTTAACTGAATCCCACTAAACATCAGGTATTTAACAGTTTTCCCCCTCATTTGTCTTTTAATTTTTGTTCCTCTGTTGCTTCTTTCCTGCCCCCTTTGAGTTAAATATTTTATTTAAGAGTGCCATTTTTAGCTTTTAGTTATACTCTATCATTCTGAATAAATGTCTGTCTATATGTAATTTTTTTATTTTCCTAAGTCTAAAAATATGCACTTTTAACTCATTAGACTTTAATTAGAGTCAATGTTGTACCTTTCACAGTCTACAAGTAGCACCTTACAAATGTAATAACCTTATAACAATAAATTCAATTTACTCATCCCCTTTTCTTTGTGTGATTATTGCCATATTTTTTATTTAAACACGTGTATAAACCACACCCCAGATTGATACTGTTCTTGCTTGTAATAGTTAGTGATCTTTCAGTGGTCTATTCAGAGACAATGTGTTCTGTTCTGTTCAGTTGCTAAGTTGTGTCTGACTGTGACCTCATGGAAGATAGCATGCCAGGGTCCTCTGTCTTCTACTATCTCCCAGAATTTGTTCAAATTCATTTCCATTGAGTCAGTGATGCTACCTAACCATCTCATTCTCTGCTATCCACTTCTTCTTTTGCCTTCCATCTTTCCCAGCATCAGGGTCTTTTCCAACAAGTAGGCTCTTTGCATCAGGCATTCATTTATATTTATTGGTTGATTTAATGTTTCTAATGAGCTGTATACTTTACTGTAGATACGAATTGCCATCTAGCATCATTTGCCTTCAGTCTTCTGCTTTTCTTACAGTGTAGAGCTGCTGTTGATAAATATTCTTAGTTTTTATTGATCTGAAAGTACCTTTATTTCATTTTCAGTTTTGAAGACTATTTTTGCTGGATACAGAATTCCAAGATAACAGATTTTTTTTTCCTTTTAGCAATTTAAAGATGCCATTTTGTCTGTTTTTTTTTTTTCTTTTTTCAGCCTCCATTGTTTTTGAAGAGACTTTGATCATTCTTATCCTTGTCCCCCTGTGTATCAGCATAGTATATACCTTTTCTCTGGATGCTCTTAAATATTTTCTTTTAAATTTTCGTTTTTTGAAGTTTGACTGCAAAGTGCCTGGTTATGGTTTTCTGTGTGATTATACTTTCGCGGATTTGCTAAACTTCTTGGATATGGAAGCTAGTGTTTTTCATAAAATTTGAGAAGTTTTCAGCAGTTATCCTGTTAAGTGTTTTCTCTGACCCATGTCGTAATCTTTTCCTGCTGGGATAGCAGTTATATTTATGTAAGACTACTTGAAATTGTCCTACCTATTCCTAAGGTTCAGTTCATTTTCTTAATCTTTTTCCATCTTCATTTTCCAGATTGAATGACTCCTACTGACATATTTTAAGTTCTTTTTTCTTTTTTTTTTAACCATCTCTAGTCAGCTGTTTTGGCTCAGCCACTAAATTTTTCATTTCAGTTCTAGGATTTCCATTTGGTTCTTCTCTTTCTGTCTAATCATTATATTTCCTTTATTTCAGTGAGTAATTTTTTCTTTAATCCTTTGAAAATATCTATAATAGCTACTATAAAGTTTTTGTCAGGCCAACTATCTGGGCCATTTAGATTTTGTTTATCTTTACTACTTCTTTGGTTATCTGTGTATCACATTTTTCTATTTCTTTGTCTAGTGATATTTGATTGACTATGGGATATTTGATTGACTATGGGATATTTGATTGACTGTGGGATATTTGATTGAATATGGGCTTCCCTGGTGGCTCAGATGGTAAAGAATCTGCCTGCAGTGCAGGAGACCCAGGTTCAATTCCTGGGTCAGGAAGATCCCCTGGAGAAGGAAATGGCAACCCACTCCAGTATCCTTTCCTGGAGAATTCCATGGCCAGAGGAGCCTGGTAGGCTACAGTCCATGGGATTGTAAAGAGTTGGACATGACTGAGTGATTAACATTACTACTATGGGAAATTTATGGTGATGTGTTATAGAACCTCTGGATTCTGTTGTCTTCTTTGGAAAAATGTTTATTCTTATGTGAATTCATTTTGTCAGATTATTGGTTGATCACCTTAAACGTGGTTTTATGCTTTTTTAGTGCAAATCTCTTGGAAGCCAAAGTGCTTCCTGATCCCCTTCAACTTGGCAATGTTCAACATGCAAGAGAAACATGCAAGGAGAGGTTTTGTTTTAGGCCTTTTGGAAGTCCTAGGACTTACTTTAGAATAGGCCCTCATTATGGAGTGTACAAACTTCGGGGGTCTTAGGTAGCTGAAGGTGTTAATGGAATGTTGACAGAATCTCCCACTCTTAGACCACCTGAGCTCCAGTGATGTCCGGCATTATTCTTTCTCCAGCATTACTTGACCTCTAGTATCTCTGTTCTTCCCAGTCCATAATATTTGTTAGCTGGTAAGCCTCAGGTGTTCTCATCCTGCAAATTATGGCCCAGATGTCAGCCACAGACTTATGGAGTACTCCCACTTAGAATTTTAAGAATTTCTCTCTGCATAACTGTAACTCTCTAGGACCCTGCCTGATAGTTCCAGCCACTTCAGCACCCTGAAGCCTTATCTCTACCTTCTCAGCTCAATATGACTTCTGTGCCTATCTTTGATTAGCAGTTGTTTGTAACTTAGAACACATGCTGCCTACCTTAATTTTTTT
Organism: Oryx dammah; assembly: GCF_014754425.2. Classification (NCBI taxonomy): domain Eukaryota; kingdom Metazoa; phylum Chordata; class Mammalia; order Artiodactyla; family Bovidae; genus Oryx; species Oryx dammah. The sequence goes on along the minus strand of NW_024070204.1, from coordinate 52,458,527 downwards.
GGTAATTTAAATTAACTTTTGATCAAAGACTAATATTTTCACATGGAAAAAATTAAAAAATTGCAGAAGAATATATATATGGAAAAATCTCCCTTCTAACCTAGTAGCATAATTCCTCTCCCCAGAAATGAGAGATATTACTAGTTTCTTTCTGTACTCTTTTAGAGATACTATATATCTTGAGAAAAAATAAGATGGGCTATATATATATATACTATATATATATATAGTATATATATAATATATATTTATGTTATATCCTCTTATTTTATTAGTACATATACTAATATATATATTGTTAATATATAGTATACATATATAATATCTTCATTTTCTTACATAAGTGGTTTTCTGTACCTTACATTTTTTCCACTTAATTTGTAAATCTTGGAAGCTATATATATTAATTCGTGATTTCTCCAGTTTCTTAGAGCTTCCATGATATTTATTGGCATAAATGCACCACAAATTATCTCACTAAATTCTATTTATTATTATTTTCTTTGGTTATTATAAAGAGTACTCCATGAACTACTTTGAATATACAACTTGATACAAGCCAGTATATCTGTAGGATAAACTCATAAATGAGCAGTTGCTATCTCAAAAGATATGTGCATGTGTTATTTAGGTAAATTGCCAAATTTTCCTCCATAGTGTGTGTACTCCCACCAACACCATGTCAGACGGATGCTGATATTTATATTGTGCCTCCAGTGTTCATTTTCTCTATGATACATCTGCAAATCGGCTTCTGCTTTTTATTCTTGTGTTTTATTCTGAATAAATCAGTTAATAATCTTTTGGTGATTAACTTACCTATTTTTCATTATGAGATGAGCAGCAGTGATTTATGCAAATTAGAGTTGGGGTTATTATTACTGCTATGGTTCATCTCCTTAATATCCTAGGGCACATACTAGCCTATCATTTCCATTTTGATAGTGTAATTTTGTTTCCATTTTGGTCAGTGATTTGCAGAGAATTCTTCTTTTTTGTGTGCTTTAAAAATATGGATAGAGCATATGCTAGCTTGTTCCCCATTCTGAACTGGATTGTGTCTTCCAAATGCACAGTCCAAATTTATTAATACTTTATGGAATCATGTCCTTTGAGCTTTCTAGTTTGTTTTTTTCTTTGCTAGACTTGCTTCTCTGAATTTGAGAAATGAAGGGTGTCTGGTACAAAGTTTAGCTATTCATTGAACATTCCACATCATTCCCTTTTTGTGGAAAAAGTAACTGTCTTAGAATTTCTCTACTTTCTGGGATATAAAATTGTCTTAGGTATTTCAGATGTCTGAGTTTTCAGATTCCTTGTCTCTTTGCAGTCTGCTGAAAGAGCCAATTGTAAATTCATTGCTGTGAAATATGACAAAAACCTATCTCTAATCTTAGCATGTATTTTTACTTTCTATCCAATAAATTTTAATATTGCAACTCCCCCTACTCCAATCCCAGCATTCACCTTAAATCCCAGCATTCACCTTAAACCCCATCTATGTAAATATCATAGACAAATAAATTTCTTGTTTGTGTTTTCCTTTGTCTGTTAGTATTTCAGTGCTGCATGGTCTCATTACTGGGTTGTAAAGTAATATATCTAAGGAATGAACATTGAAAATACCCCAGTAAATTTTTTTTCTTCTTGGTAACTGCTTTCTAAAAAATTTTCTTTGTATTCCAAAGCTTGTTCCCTCTGCTGCATGTGGAGATTCCTGTTGCTAACTGTTTTGACTCCATATTTTTCTGTCAAATAGCCTTACTGACCTATTGTACAAAGTTATTATGCAAGTCTGTAACTGAATGACTTAAGATCTGCAAATAAATATAGTTGATTTTTCCACTGAGAAACAAGTATGTTACCTACTTTGGAGAACGCATTAACGCACACTACTGGCGTTCATTAGGCTTTAGGCTTAGATTTGTTAGAAGAAATAAATAAAACGAGGAGTCTTCAAGGAGTGTAATGGTTGAGAACACAGGATTTGAAATCAAGCAGACAGATGTAGTCTGGACAGTCTTGGATGACACATAGGCATCTTAAATTTGGATTTGTGTGGGTCAGTTCATCTTGGTTTGGGGATATGATCTCAGGTAGGTGAGTGCAGGCTGTCACATGGGATAACTCCCTACCTGGATTTAGTATAATTTGTTTACAACTATGTTCTGATAAGAGGCACTCACTGTGTTTCTTTGTTATTCATTATTGTCAGTATTTACAACACTTAAAACAGAGCATTCAAAAAATTGTTAGGATTGGTTTACGTGAGCATCCCAGTGTTGAGTGACCCATGAACTGCCTCATGGTCTTGTTTGTACCAAGAGAAATAGATTCCAGATTATTTTTCTTTCTCCCTGAAAGCAATGCCTTCACTGATCTTTAACTTAAATATAATTATGACCATTCCAGGGAGAATTTTTGTTATAGGCCCAGGTTATATTTACCTGTATTTATATATGTTTATGTATGTATATATATTTATATTTAAAGTGGCTTTATTTCAGAGGGACAGTGTATATCTCAATAATGTGTAAATTTGAACCCATAATAATACTCAGTGAAACAAAATTTCATTTTTATGATTATTATTTCCATTCTTTATCTAGGGAGACAGATTGACATGCAAGATCCACCTAAACAATATAAAAGCAACTGATAGACAAAATGCTGTGATGTATAATTGATATGACATGGATAGCCAGGGACTGCTCAGGATACAGAAGTTTGGTTTGGAATGTTTCTTTGAGAAGTTTAGTCTTATAGTGGCTCCTAGCACATGTGATAGACAAGAACTGCCAGCAGGGCCTGTGCTGTGAACTATGACCCCTTCTCCTTAATTTCCAGAGGGGAAAAATTATAACTCCCCTTAGAAAATTAGAAAAAAACAAAAGTACATGAAATTAGTTAATTGTAAAACATAGGTCAGAATACCCTTTTTCTCTAGAGCTGCATAAAACAAGATAGACAAAGTAAACTCTTAACTCCAATAAAGCGGCTGGAAAAATCTAGAATTTCCCTCTGAGTTAGGAGATGCCTACACTGGATGGTGTGTTTCGTTCTTCTGAAGGATGGTTATATTAGGATCATTTTTTATTGTGGGATTTAATGCAGGGCTGAGATGATCCAACCTAAGACCTCATGATGCTTATACCAAATTGAAGTTCTTCAGCTGTTTTCTCCAAATAAGTTTTTTTAATTAAAATAAACCAACCTGAAATCCTCTTATATTCTTGGCTTTCTGAATTTATGAGAATAGGCTATTACTTCGATTTCTTTGGAATCTGATTTTATGCAGGTGGGAAAAATGATTAGGATTCATGCATAGTATAAAAGGCACATTGCATCCTTTTTACTAAAAATGTACTGCTGTGTGACTGATTCTGTGTAGTTATCCTAAGTCTGCCCTTCCTTCCCTTTTCTCATGTAATTACCCTCATCTTCAGAAAATGAAAGTCTCTGGAAGCCCCTTTATGTGTCAGTATTTTCGGGACCAATATAAAATGCAGAGCAATATCAATGCAAAAGATGTTTTCCTTTCAAGACTGGAAAGAAGATTGACTTACGTGAAAGTAGATGCCATGTTCAAACTTTTTCTGCCTGTAGGTCTGTTGAGGTAATATTGTAGTATATTGCTCTCTAAAAATCCTGAGGGTTTTTGAATCTGTGATATAATAAAACAAGGCTGTAACAGTCATCAGGAATATAGTCTGGGAAGAATGTCCAGGAGTAAATAAAACTGGTCATAGTATGGAAATGAAGCTTGAGAGCTCAGCTGGCAAGGGGAAGAAGTTGCTTGCATTTATTAAATAAACTAGGTTGATGAATTGTACATGCATTCCATACTTGATGCTTCATAGTGTGCTTTAAAGCATGGTTTCAGATGCACACTGAGGTGGGCTTTACTCCTGGTATCATGACTTAAGGACTGCATAGGCTTAAGCAACTCCATCTGTAGCCCTGCCTCACTTTCCTCAACTTTGGAAAGTATTGGATGCCCACCTCACATAGTTGTTGCAAGGGTTATATGAAATAATACTATAGCCTTTGGCAAACAGATAAATATATCGGAATAGCTAGCTGTTGTTATTAGAGAGTGGGTTACCTATTTATTATAAACAGGATAATTAACATGAAATTAACATAAAACCAATTTTTTTAGAAAATGATTCAGTGTGTACTTTAAGACCTTGGAGTGCCTCACGGTCATCATTGGATATATAATGATTTTTGTACTTTGCTAAGACCAGTAATGGAATTGTGGATGACAGATTTCTTCTGCTATAAGTATCTATGACAGTATTTAAAACAGGTAGAGCTTGAATTGAGCATGAAGTAGTCAGGATGCTTTGGAAAACATGTCTGTCTTCTGGAAAATAGTACAAATCACTCGTCATCCTAGACAAGGATGCAGAAATGCAGAAAGAGGACAAAAATGAGATGAGGTGAAACATAGGCACTACATGAAAATATTTGAGACCGCCCAAATGTATCCAGATAGAGTAAGGCTCTCCAGAAAGGCCTTGGCTGATTTTCCATCTCTTTTGGACTATACCTTCCAGCTGTGTACCAATAGGTCTATAAAGGAGATGCATTTTAGGGTAAAGAGGAGCAACAAAATTGATTGAGGTGTGTCTTTCATGGCTGCATTCCTCCTAACGTCTTTGTGTTTTCATTGCTCCACTTGTAAGGGGGAAATGAGAGAGATAACTTTTCTAGTGTTATTGGGAGACGTGTTGGTATCTTACCAATTGTGCAAGTGGATCTAGCCAAGCAGGAGAAAACCCCAAGGAAGACAAAAGAAACAAAAGCAAGCCAGGGTGTACCCTGGCTCCTTCACTGGAGTAAAAATGCTCAGTTAAAAAGAAATAGTTTTCATTAAGTCAGCCAGTTAATTCTAATATAATTTGCCTCACAGAATCTTTAAGCAGACAGTGAATATGGACAGTGTTATATGCTTACTGGTTACATGTAACCAGTGTTACATGGTTACATGAACCAACCTCCTCCTGGTGGTTGACTGAATGGTATCTTTGTAGAGATTTTTCTGTAGGAAAGGTGGAAAATGTCTAGGTAATCACTTACAGCTCTTGCAGGGGGGAGAAAGCTATCTTTCTAATTAATTTCAGTCACATTTTTCTTCATTTAGGTCTGATTTTTAATTCTTTGATTTGTTGCTGATTTTTAATATCGTCATTTTACTCTTTCTGAACTAAGTGGTTTGAACTGAACTAAAATTTTCAGAAATAATGTTAGAATTTGAAATTCCTTGCTTTTGGTATGAAATGAATGCCTCCACTGAATTTCCTTTTATGTAAGTATCACTTGCCTATGTTGTGACTTTTTGGTTTTATATAATAACTGCAATAATGATGCTAATGTTGATGATAATGAAATTCAGTCAGTTCAGTTCAGTCACTCAGTCGTGTCTGATTCTTTGTGACCCCATTAACTGTATCCTGCCAGGCTCCTCTGTCCATGGATTTCTCCAGGCAAGAATACTGGAGAGGGTAGCCATTTCCTTCTCCAGAGGATCAGAAAAACCACACCCCAAGCTGTCTGTCTGCCTAACTGCCTCCACATGGATTTTGGAATGGGGCAGCCGGACAGGTGATGTTTTTCTAGAGCCCCGAGCAGGAACAGGGTTAGAACCCTCATTCCTCTGACTTTCCCAGATCTACATAACACATTCCAGCCACTTCACTCCTTCCCCTGCTTTTCCTCCTCTCAGATCCCCTGGGATGAGGATGAGGCTGGGATTTCCTCACTCTCGCCTGTGTCACATCTCTTCTTCACTGTGGGGAGAATTCTTCAAGTCTTTCTATGTGGAAGGTGATACAGACATTTACAAATTCTTTCTCAAGACAATGTATTAGTAAGCCTTGCATAAGACCTATTTTGTCTGCCAGATTTTCCTTCTTTCTGTCTTGTGTTCACGCTCAGTAGTGTCTGACTCTCTGCGACCCCATGGACTGTAGCTCACCAGTCTCCTCCGTCCATGGAATTTTTCAGGCAAGAATACTGGAGTGGATTGGCATTTCCTACTCCAGGGGATCTTCCCTTCCCAGGGATCAAACCCGTGTCTCCTGGGCCTCCTGCACTGGCAGGTGGATTCTTTATCACTCTTTATCACTGAGCCATCTGGAAAGCTCTCTTTCTGTCCTAAGGATACTTTTTATTTGAAAGGCAGAACACAGCAATATTTTCCAAAATATTAATCCAAAGTAAGCAGGTAGTCAATATAAACTTTACTCTGATGACGATGATGATTAAGTAACTATTAGCACAGCGTAGTTGCTATTTACATTGCTTTTACCTCGGATGACTTACAGTTTTGGAGACCACGCGCTTGGCATTGTGACACACAAGCTCCACCTCTCATGGCTTTTAGCTCTTCCTGCTTTCTCCTCCATCTCTCTGGACACGTAAGCCTTTCTGTTCTTGGAACATGCAGTGATTTTTCTTTCCTTGGGGCTTTTGTAAGTGCTGTTTCCTCACTCAAAACCCTGTTCTTGTAGTTTCCCCAGCATCTCCTTATTTTTAGAATCTACCTCAGCTGCTACCTGTTTGCTAGTTTTCCTGGGTCTTCTCTGACCACCCTCACCAGAGTGGCCGCCCTACTTCGACTTAGCGCCTGTTGTACCCTCCTCCTCATTTCCTTTCTCGTATATGTCATATTTTTAAATGTTTACACATTTGTTATCTGTCTCCTTCACTAGAACGTAGGCTTTGAAATGACATGGACTGTATCTCTTACTCTGGGTTACAGCCAGAGCTTAGCAGAGGGCCTGATACATAAAAGTGTGAAATGTTAGTTGCTCAGTCATGCCCAGCACTTTAAAACCCCATGGACTGTAGCTCACCAGGCTCTTCTGTCCAAGGGATTCTCCAGGCAAGAATACTAGAGTGGGTTGCCATTCTCTTCTCCAGGGGATCTTCCCAACCTAGGGATTTAACTCAGGTCCCCCACATTGCAGGCAGATTCTTTACCATTTCAGCCACCAGGGAAGTTCCATACAGAGAGCAGTAAATGGTTATTGAATGTGTGAATAGGTGATTGAATAGTAACCAGTTTTAGATATAAGGAACCATTATTATTGTTAACACTGGTGACATGGATGTACATGAAAGAAGCCTGCCTTATAAATACAGAAATAAATAAGATTTCGGTATTTTTTTTATGTACAATGTCATTGTGACAGTGGGTCCCTCTATCTTTATTATTTTGCTTTATAAGACTAGAGGAGGGGGTGGCTAGACTGCTTTCCAAACAAGATTAGAAATCTTCTGAAGGGAGATGTCATGACTCATATTTCTCGTCCATCTTTTAGATGTTTAGTTGCTCAATACATGCATGCCCAAGGTTATATGTGGTGTTAGTAGGAGATGGGTGAGAGAGGAAATTACAGGCCATCATCTTCTGTGTGATTAAACTGGGAAGGCTTCAAAGAGAAGGCACTATTCTAGAAATTATATGACTGATAAAAGGAAGGCCACATATTTATTTTCTGGATGAAGGGTGACTGTCAAATTGTGAGCTGATAAGTCCAGAGTTTCTGTTAGCCATTGATTTTTTAGGCAGAAATTTTCACTTAAACAGAGACTTTTAGGGTACAAACAAGCGGAGTGTGTGTGTTAGTCACTCAGTTGTGTCCAACTCTTTGTGACCCCATGGACTGTAGCCTACCAGGCTCCTCTGTCCATGGAATTCTCCATGGCAAGAATACTGGAGTGGGTTGCCATTTCCTTCTCCAGGGGATCTTCCCAACCCAGGGATTGTACCTGGGTCTCCTTCATTGCAGGCAGACTCTTTACTGACTGAGCTACAGGGAAAGGGAAGTTGCTCAGTCATGTGTGACCCCATGGACTGCAGCCCACCAGGCTTCTCCGTCCATGGGATTCTCCAGGCAAGAGTACTGGAGTGGGGTGCCATCACCTTCTCCGAGCTACAGGGAAGACCTCCACAAACAAGTGGAAATGACTCATTTAAGGATTTAAGTATGTAAGCCTCCACAGAGAAAGATCAGAGGTGGGAATGCAGCAAAAGGATTGTTCCAGAGACCACTGCTGTGTAACAAATTACCTCAAAACTTAGCTGCTGAAAACAACCATTTTCTTACACTCATCTGAAGGCCATGGGCCAAGAAGTCAGGGCACAGTGGGGCCAGGTTGGTTCTGTTCCAGCTGTGAAGACTTGAAGGTCCAGGGCCTTGGTTTGCTGGCATGACTGGTGACCAGAATGGCCCTATGGAACCCCTCTGTGTGGGTTTCCTATAGCTTGATGGTGGCAGGGGTGTCAGGCACTGTCCTGGAACTCAGGCCCCCACATACATGCATTCCCATAGAGGAGGCACGTGCCTTTCCTGGCTGACCACGGAGACCACACAGCCTCACTTCCCTGTCCTCTCTGGGTCACACAGTCACAAAGCCTACCCAGACTCAAGGGAAGGGGACGTAGACCCCACTTATTGATGGGAAGCGTATCTAAAAATGTTGGAACCACGTTTTAAGCTACTCCAAGAATACAGGACTTCCCTGTAGCTCAAATGGTAAAGAATCTGCCTGCAGTGCAGGAGACCAGGGTTTGATCCCTGGATTGGGAAGATCCTCTGGAAAAGGGTATGGCAATCCACTCCAGTATTCTTGCTTGGAGAATCCCGTGGACAAAGGAGCTTGGTGGGCTACAGTCCACGGGGTTGCAAAGAGTCTGACACGACTGAGCGATTAACACACATACACACACACACGAATAAAAGAATGAAATTTCAGGATTTTGTACTTGGGATGAGAAGATAGGCCTGTGATTGTGCTCTGGATCCAGGTTATGTTTGCTGTGCACACACTCTGATCTTTGATGACTTCTTGGGTTTAGTTAGAGGTCTTTTTGAGGATCTTCCAAGAGAAAAATTTCCTTCCTTAACTCTGACATACTCAGGGCTGTGTACTGGATGACAGTTGCTTGATATCTTGGCGGTTGTGATAAAGCAGGTGGAGGAACTTGTATATTTCATACAAGCCCCTTACCATGGAGGGAGCAGCTGCTCATGAGATCCTTCCCGAACACTGACTCTCCTTCTCCACTCTAGCCCACACTGCTTAGCCTCCTCTCTTTCCATCACATCTCTCCCCCTGGCCTTTTTCATTCCTTACTTCCAATTCCAGTTGGCATCTCATTTTGCCCACTGTTCTCGGTTCTTAGAGTGAGAAGGCCTTACCAGGCTGAATTTAGAGTACTTTTTTGAAACCAGCCACTGGGAAGCAGATTGAAATCTCTGAACTCACTTTTATTGCCATTCATTTCAACATAATTTATGAGAGCTAGAAGGAATGGGTATTAGCTAATTGTGCCACGTAGTCCTATTTTCTCAAGAATACTTATTTTTATTAACACAGCAGATAGAAAGAAAATGAGATTAGTCTTCATCAAACAGCCTGCCAAAGTAAAGCTGAGAGTACTAAGCAGCCAGGAATGAAGTAAAGAACTGCAATCACATTATCACTATTTTGGGATTTTACATTAAGCTCCTACACAATAATCAAATAGTGGAGCACAGTCATCAATTTTGCCCAGAATTTAGGAATGTGGCAGCTACGTTGGGGTATATTTACAGGAAAATCATGAGCTCAAGTGGAATTTGCGATGGACTATATATCAATTTACTATCAGGGTAGACAGTATTAGAAACCCAGACCTTACCCATTAATCACTGGAGATGTGGCATCTCAAATAGAGAAGAGTTATGACTGATATAAATAGCACATCGAGAGTTTTTGCTTTAAATAAAGAAAAGAGTTGAAGGAGCATGGGATAGCACCTTCATTGTGTCCAGTCCCTCCTCTTTTTCCTTTTAGTTTTAAAATTAATTTTCCATGTAAGAGTCCTGTACTTGAAATGTTTAGACATGGACATTTTAAAAGGAAGATACATACATAGACACTTCGGACCCACTGTTGACAGGTGGTAGGAATGGGGTAAATGTGTTTTTCTATTTACTTAAGCCTGCGCTGGGTTTTCATTGCTGTGTGTGGGCTTTCTCCAGTTGTGGCGAGCAGGGACTACTCCCTAGCTGCGATATGCAGGCTTCTCCTTGTGGTGGCTTCTCATTGTAGGACGTGGGCTCTAGGGCTAATGGGCTCGGTAACTGTGGCACATGGGCTTAGCCGCTCCACAGCATGTGGGATCTTCCTGGACCAGGGATTGAACCCATGTCCCCTGCATTGGCAGGTGAATTCTTAACCACTGGACCACCAGGGAAGTCCTAGGAATGGAGTAAATTTGGATGGGGATGCTTACCAATTATTTTGGCACCAATATTAAATTTCATTTTGTTGGTATTTTGATTCAGGAAGCAATATCTTGATTCTTTTCCTCACTGATGGTAATGGCATTTTTTGTCGTTTGTTAACAATGAAATTATAGAAAAGAAAGTAAAATGAGCAAGAGGATCTGTTGCATGATGGCCACTTCAAGCCCATCTGTTGGAAAGAATGAGGAACCTCAATAGGTGGAGCTGGTGCTGTGAGAAGAAAGTGGGATGTGGTGGAAAGTGCCTAGGCTTTAAAGCCCAGTTTGCTTTTGAATTCATATTCTACTACCTGTGTCTTGAGCTAGATACTTAACTTCAGTAATCTGTAACCTCTATGTTGGGAATAATCATCACTAACTGGTGAGGATGTTCTAGAGATGAGGGTAGGGAGAAGACAGGTTAAGCCAGAGGTTAAAAATGCTCTTTCTTCCTTTTCTTGGGACAGCTGGACAATCAAGTTAAATATTCTTACATGGCAACAATTGGCCACAAGAGGCAGTTGCCCAGTTTTGATGGGATGGCCACTTAAGCTAGGAATACCAGTCGCAACATCCTATTCTTGGCATCCTTTATATGTTTTCATTGTTTTGCTGCAACTTCTGAAACCTTATCTGCCCACAGTTTATTAGAGATGATAGCTGAGATGTTCGGTTCAGTTCAGTCACTCAGTCGTGTCCGACTCTTTGCGACCCCATGAATCGCAGCATGCCAGGCCTCCCTGTCCATCACCAACCCCCGGAGTTCACTCAAACTCACATCCATAGAGTCGGTGATACCACCTAGCCATCTCATCCTCTGTTGTCCCCTTCTCCTCCTGCCCCCAATCCCTCCCAGCATCAGAGTCTTTTCCAATGAGTCAACTCTTTGCATGAGGTGGCCAAAGTATTGGAGTTTCAGCTTTAGCATCATTCCTTCCAAAGAACACCCAGGACTGATCTCCTTTAGAATGGACTGGTTGGATCTCCTTGCAGTCCAAGGGACTCTCAAGAGTCTTCTCCAACACCACAGTTCAAAAGCATCAATTCTTTGGCACTCAGCTTTCTTTATAGTCCAACTCTCACATCCATACATGACTACTGGAAAAATCATAGCTTTAACTAGACGGACCTTTGTTGGCAAAGTAATGTCTCTGCTTTTTAATATGCTATCTAGGTTGGTCATAACTGGTTAGCTAAGTTTAATTGAAAGCATGGACTTTGTGTCAGGAGACTTTTATTGTTCTTCCATCATGTGACCTGGGAAAGAGGGCTTCCTCTTTGACCTCTAGTTTCCTCCTTTGTAAAAAGATGGCTCAGAGGTGCCAAAGTCCCTTTACTTTCTCTTGTTCCTGATGGTGGTCCAGGTCCTACCTGAAGAAATCCTAGAATTGGAGAGAGGAGGAGCATCACAGACAAACTGGTCTCTTTCCAATGTGATCCAGGCCCTCTTGTGGTCATGCTTCTGGGTGGCTAAGAATCTGTCAAGAAACGAGAATATCAAGTTACCGAGCCTTGCCCTGTCCTCCATAGATCAACTTTCCTGCCATCAGTTCCTCTAGAACTGTATTGTCTTATGTGGTTGCCACCAGCTGCATGTGGCTTTGTACAGTACTTAAAATGAACTAAATTTAAAAATCCAATTCCTCAGCCACTCAACCCCATTTCAGGTGCTTAGTAGCCGTGGGTGGCTAGTGGCTGCTGTACTTGGCTGAGTAGACACAGAAAGAACATTTCTGCCATCGCAGAAGGTTCTGTTGGTTCTGGAGCAGAAAGCTGCACTAGAAACCCCATGCCCCTGAAATTGCATTCAGCGACCTGCCATCAGAGAGTTTTGATTGTCACTCAGGGAGAGGTAGTGCAAGCCCAGGGGAAGTCCTCTAATTTTAATTACGCTCAAGTTAACAAACTCATTGTTCCCAGTAGAAGGATCGTTACTCAACATTCATAACTCTCAGCCAGGAACTCAACAGGCTTTCGTTGAACTCCACCCACTCCCTGTGGACTAATTAAGTGAGGAATGAAGGTGGCCCTATCTTCACATAAATAAGTATATAGACAGAAGAGGATGGAATGACTGGGGTATTTGCACACAAAATATTGCTGTTCAGACTGTAGGAACCAGAAAATCTCCAGATTTTTAAAAAATATCTATGGAAAATTGCAGACATTAAACAGAATGACCAGGTCACAGCAAAATTCTCTGCCATTTATATGTTAATATTGTCATTGCAAACCTAAGTGTCTTTGAGTTCCAAGCTAAATAAAAGTTTTATGAAATGGTTTGTCTCATCCAACTTTAAAAAGATAAAACATTTACTGTCAGCCAAGCACAGTGCTCACTGCTCCATGTGCTTTTTCTTATTTGAGTTTCCTGATATTCCCCTAAGCCAACCAAGGTCACCCATGCACCTGTGTGGAGAGGGCTAGGAAGCGGATGAAGGCACGGGCTGTGGGGGAGAGCAGGCTGGGTTCTAGTCTCACTCTTACCACTTACTAAACTTGGGACTCCAGAGCTTACTAAACTTTTATTCTCTCTAGTTTCCCTGTCTGTAACACGGGGGATACAGACATCTATTTCCTATGATTATTGTGAAGGTTGAATCAGAGAACGCCAGGCTTAGTGTAATACTTGGCACACAGAGTGTGAATAAAGGGGGCAGGAGTCATCTTTTCAATCCCTATAACAATACACTGTGTACACATCCAACATTCAGCAACTGTTCATGGAATAGATAGCTGGATGGGAAACAGAGGCCCCATTTTTCCCTCACCTACAGACACTTCCTGGAAGGATAGGTGGTCATCTAAGTGGAATGACTTGACGGAGGCCAAAACCCTCTTATTCAACCCAAATATCTTCCCAATGGCCTTGGCAGCTGTCTTGAAGTTTAAGCTCATCCCATTTATCACTGACCCTATTTAGGCTTCCCTGGTGGCTCAGCGGTAAAGAACCTGCCTGCAGTGCAGGTAGCTGAAGGAGACATGGACTCAGTATCTGTGTTGGGACGATCCCCTGGAGGAGGGCATGGCAACCCACTCCAGTATTCTTGCCTGGAGAATCCCATGGACAGAGGAGCCTGGCGGGCTACAGGTCATGGGGTTGCAAAGAGTCGGACATGACTGAAGCCACTTAGCACGTTTCCCATTTAGCTAACAGTCTCTGTTAAAAGCAATGGTCACTTCAGAGCCGGGGTACACTAAGTTGTTGTGTGCCTTGGTTCTGGTCCAGCTACAGAGTCTTCCATCTAAGGCAGCGCTGTGTATTCGAAAGAGCTCTGGCCTGGGAGTAGAGGGTCTGGCCTCCAAACCTGGCACCAGTGTTACCTAGCATCTGGCATCACATCCCTGGGCCTCAGGGCCATGGTTTCTTATTAATTAAATGGAGGATTAGAGTAGATTTCCCGTCAGTAGTTTGATTTGTAACTCTATAAGTGGGACAATAAGCTGGTAAGTTTTTGTGGTGAGGCATGAGCAGAGTTCTGGGTTGGTGGGTCTCGGAGGGTGGCACTACAGGGATAGCACCAGGGAACAGGGAAAGTGAAAGTCACTCAGCCGTGTCTGACTCTTTGTGACCCCATGGACTCTACAGTCCATGGAATTGTCCGGGCCAGAATACTGGAATGGGTAGCCTTTCCCTTCTTCAGGGGATCTTCCCAATCCAGGGATTGAACCCAGGTCTCCCACATTGCAGGCAGATTCTTCACCAGCTGAGTACCCAGGGAAGCCCAAGAATACTGGAGTGGGTAGCCTATCCCTTCTCCAGCACATCTTCCTGACTCAGGAATCAAACCAGGGTCTCCTGCATTGCAGGCAGATTCTTTATCAACTGAGGTATCAGGGAAGGAACAGGGAGCAGTTATCATATATAGTCATGGAGTGCCTGCTTATGAGGGTACTAGGGACATACCATGAAGGTGAAGAGGGATTCACAATGATAGTTTTAAGACGATAACTTTGTCTGAGTTCAATCTGATTTGTAAATATCACTTAGGAGTTTGACTAGGTGTGGAACATCAACAAAAGGTCACCCACTCTGTGGGCCTGGAGTGAAGCCCGTTTACTGCTCTAACTGTGATCGTCAGCCCTGGGTACTCTTATGCCATGAGGGCTTGTGTATTATATTATGGAGAATTGCTGCAGGCCCCAAGGCGTGACTGTCAATGGGATTGCAGCCGTGGACTGCCTGGAAGCTCTGGGCCTGGAGAGACTGGCTTGGCCTGTGGTGGTTAAGAATGAAGCAGCGCTTTGTGGCTGTTGGTGTTCCAGGGAGCAGGAGTGGAGTGACCCGTTATTGAGTGCCTTGCACGTGCCAGGTCCCACAGTGGATGTTTCCATATGTTGTCTCATGTAAACCTCATAGCAGCTCCATGCGGTGGAGATTATTGCCTTTATGACACCAGTGAGAAAGAGACTCAGGGGAAAGTTGTAGAACTGAGATTTGACCATAAGATCTCTCGACAATCAAATCTATACTTTCCCCCCCAAGTTTGGCACACAACTTCCAGGGTGTTCTGTAGATATGACTTGCTTGTTAGAGTTTAGTGTTCTTTGCCTACGGGCATCATGGATGAAATTATTGTTCTTACATTATTGCTATTTCCACGCTTTTGTGGTACAAAAGAAACAGTCACCACTGTGGCCTCCTAAGCGTTCACTAAGGGTTTGAAGTCATTATGTAGTTGTATTTTCCAGCTGTCTGGGTTCCAGTGTAAGCTTTTTTCCTTTTTTTTTTTAATACTTGGTTGATGAGGAGTTAGAGTTTTTTGCTTTCCCCTACCACTCTAAGAACTCATGTTTAGATTTTATTGAGACTCATGTCTAGTGTTTTGAAAGGTTAACAAAAACTCTGGTGGTTTTCTGGGTTTCTTATAAGATGTGGCTGAGGCGAGGGCAGAGTGTGTCCGTTTATTGAGCCAGACGTGTCTGCTGATTGAGGTAGACACTACAAACAGGTTCTGTAACAAGCCGCACCTTCCTGGAGACTGGGCAGCCTGGTGGGGTCTCTGCAGGGTTGGAGTTTCCCGGGAAATGCCTGTTAAGACAAAGAATTAGCCAGTGCTCACGTTTAGCATATGGATTCCTAGGCTGGGGAGGGAGAGGCTGCTGAGAACCCTGCGTTGCCCTTGATGGATGCTGAGCTGTACTTTCATCTGCAACTGATTATCAACACAGGCCTCTAGCTGCCCAATGGTCTTGATGCAAAAAACAGGTAGCCTCTGGTTTTCATATTAAGGGAAGGACTGTGTGCTTGCTCCAGGGGCTGTATTATTAAGAGTTTGGTGCTTCAACAATTAAGTAAACTGAAGGAATGTTCTTGAAACACGGTCTTTTTTAGTTTTATCATTATTTGTCCTTTGTGTCTTTAGATTTTTCATTTTGAACTATGTCACACATTCAAGAGTTTGTATCATGTAGCTTAAAGCTTAATAATGAAATAAGCCTCTTTGAATCCACTACTGACTCCTGGCATATAAGCCCTTCCCCTTTTGCATTCTCCTCCTCAGAACCACTGTTTTTGAAATTTGTGTTTATCATGTTCTTGCTTTTCTTGACAGTTTTACTGCATATGATAGTTTATTAAGTAATTTTCATCTATTTAAAGTACAGCTTTTGTATAATAAAGCCCTGTGAACTCCATAGCAGTTATCCTGTTTACAAAGACTAGTTCTATTTTAAAATAGCATAGAATGCCTTTGTCCCAGATGCTCTGTTGTGATGTTGCCGTGAAGAAATTTGTGTGTTCAATAGTCTTCACCCCTCTACCCACAATATCACATAACTCTCACTTTTAGTTCCATGAATGAGTACATTTTACATTAGGATATTACAACAGGGAATTTATGTGTCATTGAATACACTTGGGGTTTGATAAGAATTTACGTTTAAGAGTAGTGGGAAACTAATAAAAGACTTTTGAACCATATTCTCATCTAGTTCTGCTTTCCCATTCTGCATTCTTCTGTAGTGAGTGAGATTCTGAGGAAGTGGTCTCTGCATGATGTGATAATAATAATAATAAAAATATGAGCCTGCTCATCTTGTGATTTTCCAGGTCCAAAGGTAGGATAAAGCTCACATGCTGAGATGGATTCAGTGGCAGCTCCTAATGTGGCTTGATGCTATTGTTCTGATTTAGCACAAATATTTAGGTCCTGTTACATAATGTATCCCTTAGGAATCTTCAAGGCAAGCGACTGAAATGGACTATGGCTGGCTTAGGGATAAAAGGAATTTCCTAAAAGGTATCAGGCATCTGGTAGAGTTGTTGTGACATACCAGGCACCAGACTTAAGAGTAGGGGTAGGAACTGAGAAGCCAGATTCGCAAAGTCACACCACCGAACCAGCAGCCTGGGGAGCCATGGCTGCTGCCCTCGGTGAACATGACATGGTGGCTCGTGTGCCCACTGCTGGTGTTGGCCCTGGATGCTGCTGCTCAGAGCTGCTGATGCTGCTGGTCTAGCAACTGGCTGCTGCCCCCTCAGCCAGCGGAACAAAGGCTCCCTGTTTGCCGAATCACCAAGCCCATGATTTGAAGCCCCAGGGTGTCTTGTTGCTCATGGCTAGCTCATCACCTGTGCCATAGTTACCAGAGGGGCTAGAAAAGCAGTATCTGGTTACTCTGACTGCTTTACTATGAACTGGCTTTGTTTCCCAGAGAGACCTAGATGGCAGGAAATTTACCAAATGTAGGCAGGGGCTCAGATGCTGGGAAGCCACAATTTGGCCACACATCATCATCTCATTTTAACCAGAGGCATGGGAAGGATCCCCTGGAGGAGAGAATGGCAAACCACTCCAGTATTCTTACGTGGAAAATTCCCTGGACAGAGGAGCCTGACGAGCTACAGTCCATGGGGTCCCAACAGGTCATTCATGATTGAGCATACACACATACACACACACTCTCACACACGTATTCCTTTGAGCCTTTCATTTTCCTTTTTGCTGACATCTTTTTTCTTTTAAAACATTTTTTATTATTCTATATTTCAAGTAGGAAAAAGATAAAGAGATGACATTTAAAATTATTTTACTTTATAGCTTTCTTGAAGTTTCTGTAAGCAACACCCAGATGGAATATCACATTGACTCCCTACCCTCATCCCTTGAGCTCTCACATCCACACCCCTAGAACTTGGAAATGGAGGCATGAACCTACTTTCTGAGACTGTAGCTATAAAATAGGCCTAGACTGGATCAGGTGGAAGGAAATGAAAAGTAGTTATTTAAGTGAGATAATAATTGCCTAAATTTCACCTCTTCCTCCCTCATTGAATGCATGTATGCTCAGTTCTGTCCGACTCTGTGCTATCCCATGGACTGTAGCCTTCCAGGCTCCTCCATCTATGGGATTCTCCAGGCAAGAATCCTGGAATAGGTTGCCATTTCCTACTCCAGGGATCTTCCCAACCCAGGGATCGAACTTGTGTCTTTTATATCTACCTGCATTGACAGATGGGTTCTTTACCACTAGCACCACCTGAGAAGCCCTCCCTCATTAGTGTAAGTAATCAAATTGTGGAATTTTAGTGTCCTGAAATTGCCATTTTGGTATCTGTACCTCATTGTAATTTGGAGATAGATACATGGTTAGACACACAGAGGTAGAGCTTCATGGTTACGAACAGGATGCTAGAGTCAGGCAGGTCCAAGTGCAAGTCCTCATTCAGCAATGTGGCCTTGAGTGAATTCTTTCGTTTGATCTGGGTTTGATCCCTGGGTTGGGAAGATCCCCTGGAGAAGAAAACGGTTACCCACTCCAGGATTCTGGCCTGGAGAATTCCATGGACAGAGGAGCCTGGCAGGCTACAGTCCATGGGGTCGCAAAGAGTTGGACACGACTGAGCAATTTTCACTTTCACCCGTAAAAGGGCATTGATAATCCCTCCATCTCAGTGTTGGTGTGGGGATTAAATTAATTCATACAATTTCACTTTCTCTGAAAGTGAAAAGGGGGTTGCTTTTGGACAAATGCCCCTTCATGGAATGTGTTCAAGTGAGGGTCAGTTGACTTGATCTGGGGGGTGTTATAGAGGGAGTTTCTGCAATGCGAAGTAGGCTTTCAGGGCACCCTTTAGAAGCTGGTTCTTCAGTATAATAGTTCTGCCAAGAGTTCAGACAAGGGTTGATCTTCTGAGCTGGGCACCTCCTGCCCTAAACAGCAAACATACTGGCCATTCAGGAAATGGCAACTAAAGTCACCACCTGACTGCAAATGAACTGATTAGGACATGGTGGAAATGGGTTGGTCTGTCCAGATGGTGTCAGGTCCATACATTTGGCGGCCACTTTCACTACTGTTGTTGCAGCTCTGACCACTTTCCCGGACTCGATTTAGCCAATGCATTGAGTAACTGCCCCAGCAACAGTGACAGAGGTGAGATGCTTCTTCATTTGCAAAGCAGTCCGCAAATAGGAGGCCTTCCCACATGGGGACTGGTGGCTGATTCTCTTTGTAACTGTGGACTAGTTTTAGCTCTCACTTGCGCCTTTCAGCTGTGGCTCTTGGGGCAGGAGACAACCTGTGCCACTCTACACGGTGGTCATGGTGGTAGTGATAAGCAAGCCCAGGGAGTATGATACTGGGAAGGGGCTCAAATAACTTGTGAAAGAGGCAGCCAAGTCGAGTAGAAGAATGCTGAAGCAGAAGGTGAAAAGGTTTCGTTTGCTTGGTTGTTTTTTCCTTCTTAATCTTGATACCATATACGAACAGGACACAATATGGATCATGTACTGTGTTTTGGGCTTCCCTGGTGGCTCAGATGGTAAAGAATCTGCCTGCCGTGCAGGAGACCTGTGTTCGATCCCTGGGTTGGGAAGATCCCCTGGAGAAGCGAACAGTTACCCACTCCAGTATTCTGGCCTGGAGAATTCCATGGACAGAGGAGCCTGGCAGGCTACAGTCCATGGGGTTGCAAAGAGTTGGACACGACTGAGCAGTTTTCACCTTCACTTTTCACTGTGCTTTGTAGACATGAAGAAAAAGGAAAGGCACACTCTTTGCTCTTGAGATGTTTGAGGTCTAACTCAGCAGTTCCACCCCCCCCACCGCCCCCCATCCTTTATGCCTCAGTACTTATTACATTTACTTCTAGTTCTTCCTCTTTAAATTAAGAAAGCAGAGTCAAAACCAGACACCATGACAATGGAATTTT
Source organism: Oryx dammah (assembly GCF_014754425.2). Classification (NCBI taxonomy): domain Eukaryota; kingdom Metazoa; phylum Chordata; class Mammalia; order Artiodactyla; family Bovidae; genus Oryx; species Oryx dammah. The sequence goes on along the minus strand of NW_024070204.1, from coordinate 52,439,085 downwards.
ATGTTGTGATCTTTGATTATACTTCTCTTTCAAGCCTCAGTATTTCATGTTGTGAATAATAATGTTCTTTGTAGGAAAAATCCTTAATTTGAAATGTTGCAGATGGCCTTTTATCAGGAGGTAGGGACTGTCAAAATAAATAGATCTAATTATGAACCATTGTTGTGGAATGGACTGTCTTAAAGAAAAGAAGCCAAGTTTCCCCAAATTAAAAAAGACCTTACATTTTAAAAGTACCTTAGAATAATCACCTGTCTGTGGTTGATTGGCTTTCAACAAGTTATTCAGCTGATGAAGGCAGTCCGCTTTCTACTGGTACAGCTATTCTCAGAGCTAAGGTTGGGGAACTTGCTGGGACCTCACCATCGTCTCTTTACTTGAACAGGATTTGGTTTAGGAGAATCCTACTGCACTAGTACACTGAAATGGAACACTAGTAAAAGTCTTGGGATTGAGCCGTTTGTAAAAATGTCTGGGTTCTTATGGATCATTTTTGGGAGCATTTTGTTGTTCAGTCACCAAGTCATATCTGACTCTGAGACCCCGTGGACTACAGCATGCTAGGCTTTCCTGTCCCTTACAATCTCCAGGCTCCCCTATCCTTCACTATCTCCTGGAGTTTGCCCAAGTTCACGTCCATTGAATCGATGATGCCATCCAACCATCTCATCCTCTGTCACCCTCTTCCTCTGCCTTCAATCTTTCCCAGTATCAGGGTCTTTTCCAGAGTAAGCTGTTTTCTTCTGTTGGCCAAAGTACTGGAGCTTCAGCTTCAGCATCAGCCCTTCCAAAGAGTGTTCAGGGTTGATTCCCTTTAAGGTTGACTGGTTTGATGTCCTTGCTTTGCATGGGACTCTCGAGTCAACCCTGGGTTTGGGGTTTCCCCTGAAGATAAGAATGTGAGAGAGTTGATATTTCTCAGCAAGAGTTCCTTGGTTTGGTGAACTGGTTTTGCTTTTGACAAAATATTTAACTCAAAGCAGATCACAGAATCCCCCAGATCCATGGATATTCATGCACCCTGCCAAAGTCAAGACCTTGCTGCTGCTCCGTCCTCAAAGAAAGAACTTAAACATTTGTGAATAGACAATTTAGGAACGGTAATCTTGTAACTTGTGACTGGAAGTATTTACTTCATTTGTTGTTACTGGTTACTTGAGTTTGCCAAGGAAAGTTTAGAGGATATCAGATTTGAATTGATATAAAGATGACAGAATAAAAATCTAGATAATGAAAATTATCTTATCTTTTATTCAATTTTGCTCTTAAAACTGCAATAAATAAGATATTATATTAGTTGAAAACATACATAAATTTAGAAAATTGAGACATATCTGTAGATAATAACCCTCTCAGGGAAACATTTAATGAATTTTCTTTTCAAACATATGAATTAGTTCCCTAATAGAGTTAAATTAATATTTCACTGTGAAGCTTTTTTCCCCCACCAGAATCTGTGGTAAATTGGTAAAGAAAAATGGACTAGCCATTTATTACAAGAGTATTGGTGGCTTTGGCCATCTGAGTATTTAGTGAGTGACTGAAGTGGAAACAGCTTCCCAGGTAGCGCTAGTGGTAAAGAATCCACCTGCCAATGCAGGCTAGATGTAACAGACGTGGGTTTGATTCCTAGGTCAGGAAGATCCCCTGGAGGAGGGCACAGCAACCCACTGCAGTATTCTTGCCTGGAGAATCCAAGGGACAGAGGAGCCTGGCAGGCTTCTGTCCATCAGGTCACAGAGAGCTGGACACGGCTGAAGTGACTTAGCATACAAAGTGGAAGCAATTTGAAATGCTACCCTTACCGTATTAGGTTTGGGTAAATCCAGAGATATTTGCTGTTTGGCAAAAATAATTATTCTGAAATAATTGTTGAGCTGAAATTTTCTGTTGCCAGCAAAAATTCATATTGCCAAATCCTCTTTGCCTTTATCTTCTAAATCCAAGAGTATTTCAAGGGAAATTCAATACAAACATGTCTTACACCTTTAACTTCTTAATCCAATTAGCAGTTCTTTCTAATTGCAGTGAGTTATCCATGGGGTCTTTTAAAAAAATCTTACAGCTTGAATGGGAGAATAAATGGAACTGAGGACAGATGTACAGTGCTCAAAGACTCTCAGCTTAGAAAAGACTTTCTCCTCTTGGCAAATCAGGCAGCATGGAATCATTAAGGGCCCAGCTCCCATGATCTTTTTATGAAGTTGTTTCAATGTGTGAAACATCCATCCTGTGGAGGTTTAAGTTGGTTGTAGCTTGAGCCCCACAAAAGCAGGTTCTGGGATTTATATAAATCCTTGATTTATTGGAACACATCTAATGGTGTGAAATTCATTGACTCCTGTGATATGAGCTCGCATCTGGGCAAGACCCACCAGAGGCCAGGAAGTTCACAATCAGATTTTTGTCCCTAAGAACATTTATCAGCTTCTATGAAATCCTCACCTGGCTCCATAAAAGCAATAGTTGCAACTACCTTAGCGGAGGTACTCAGTTAAATATATTTCAGGTTGGCAATTCTTTTCTGTGAATATGAAGTTCAGAGTCTTCCCTGTAGTATCCTTCTAAGGGGAAATTGAAGAAGGAATAATTGATCATGAGAATTGTACTTGGAAGCACAAGTGGGAGGCTGGTGCTCCCCATTTAGAGAAGTGGCTTAAAACTTCTTTCAGCAACTTTCTAGGGGACAGGCAAAGGCATTTCCCCTTGATGTTGGGAAGCTGTGCTACTGCTAAGTCGCTTCAGTCGTGTCCAACTCTGTGCAACCCCATAGACGGCAGCCCACCAGGCTCCCGTCCCTGGGATTCTCCAGGCAAGAACACTGGAGTGGGTTGCCATTTCCTTCTCCAAGGCATGAAGTGCATGTTTCCAGTGCATGAAAGTACAGTTTCATGCTGTAGGTGGGAAGCTGTGGGTGGGATTAATTTCTTTATCGGTCACTCAGTCCTGTCTCACTCTTGGTGACCCCATGGATGGCAGTGCACCAGGCTTCCCTGTCCTTCACCATCTCCTGGACTTTGCTCAAACTCATGTCCATTGAGTTGGTGATGCCATCCAACCATCTCATCCTCTGTTGTCCCCTTCTCCTCCTGCCTTCAACCTTTCCCAGCATCAGGGTCTTTTCTAATGAGTCGGCTATTCCCATCAGGTGGCCAAAGTATTGAAGTTTCAGCTTCAGCATCAATCCTTCCAATGAATATTCAGGATTGATTTCTTTAGGATTGACTGGTTTGATCTCTTTGCAGTTCAAAGGACTCCGACACCACAGTTCAAAAGCATCAATTCTTGGGTGCTCAGCCTTCCTTTTGGTCTAACTTTCACATCTTTACGTGAGTACTGGAAAAACCATAGCTTTGACTAGATGGACATTTGCAGCAAAGTAATGCCTCTGCTTTTTAATATGCTCTCTGGGTTTGTCATAGCTTTTCTTCCAAGGAGCAAGCGTCTTTTACTTTCATGGCTTTAGTCACCATCTGCAGAAGGTTTTGGAGCCCAAGAAAAGGAAGTCTGTCACTGTTTCCATTATTTCCCCATCTATTTGCCATGAAGTGATGGGACTGGATGCCATGCTCTTCATGTTTTGAATGTTGAGTTTTAAACCAACTTTTTCACTCTCCTCTTTCACTTTCATCAAGAAGCTCTTTAGTTCCTCTTCACTTTCAGTGGTGTCATCTGCATATCTAAGGTTATTGATATTTTTCCCAGCAATCTTGATTCTGGCTTGTGTTCATCCAGTCTGGCATTTTGCATGATGTACTCTGCATACAGGTTAAATAAGCAGGGTGACAATATACAGCCTTGACGTACTCCTTTCCCAGTTTGGAGACAGTCTGTTGTTCCATGTCTGGTTCTAATGGTTGCTTCCTGACCTTCATACAGGTTTCTCAGGAGGCAGGTAGGGTGGTCTGGTATTCCCATCTCTTGAAGAATTCTCCACAGTATTTTTTGACCCACACAGTCTAAGGCTTTAGCATAGTTAATGAAGCAGAAGTAGATGTTTTTCTGGAATTCTCTTGCTTTTTCTATGATCCAGTGGATGTTGGTAATTTGATCTCTGATTCCTCTGCCTTTTCTAAGTCCAGCTTGAATATCTAAAATTTCTTGGTTCACATACTGTTGAAGCCTAGCTTGGAGAATTTTGAGCATGTCTTTGCTAGCATGTGAAATGAGTGCAACTGTGCAGTAGTTTGAACATTCTTTGACATTGTCCTTCTTTGGGACTGGAATGAAAACTGACCTTTTCCAGTCCTGTGGCCACTGCTGAGTTTACCAAATATGCTGGCATATTGAGTGCAGGAGTTTCACAGCATTATCTTTTAGGATTTGGAATAGCTCAGCTGTAATTCCATCACCTCCACTAGCTTTGTTCATAGTGATGCTTCCTAAGGCCCACTTGACTTTGCACTCTGGGATGTCTGGCTCTAGGTGAGTGATCACACCATCGTGGTTATCTGTGTCATTAAGCTCTTTTTTGTATAGTTCTTTTGTGTATTATTGCCACCTCTTCTTTTTATTCTTTTATAGTTTAATGTATTTTAATAGCAAACTTACAGGAACAGCACAGAATGCAGACAACATTAAAAACATGTACTTGCATGTAGGACAACTCAGTTAGAAAAGTATAGTGAATGGACAGAACCTGCTGTATGGTAAAAATGCTGCAGATACCATTTAGTTGCAGTCAGTAAGAAATTTACTTGTGTTTAAAAAATCCAAATGCTGGCATTTTCCAGAAAAATTTAACAGGTTTATTTATAATTGCTATAAAGTTGAACTGCTGAAAAGCTTGTTCACAGAAACATTTTGACTTGCATTAATGCTTTATGTCCCTGCATTTATATTAAAAACTCACACACAAATGAAAATGGAAGAACTGCCAATACTGGATTTCTGTCCCCTATTTTTCCACATGCAATCATATACGTAGGTAATTTTGACCCCATGGGAAAAAAATATCTAACATTCAGAACTACCAATAATAGGAAAGAGAGTTTTTTTTTTTTTAAAGAATGAAATGTTCCCATCATAGTCAATTTTTAAGCATGTTCTCCACGTATGCAGCATGCTAGCTAGATGTCTGTTGGCTTAAATGTTTGGCATGGATAGCACACTGGCTGGTTGGTGTCTTCAAAAAGCCAACCAGATAGGCCTCACTTGCTTCCTGCAAAGCACCAGTAGCTGCACTCTGGAAGCGAAGATCTGTTTTGAAGTCCTGAGCAGTTTCTCGCACCGGACGCTGGAAGGAAGTTTGAGAATCAGAAGTTCAGTGGACTTCTGAGGTCTAATTTCACAGAGTGTCACAGTACCAGGACTGTAACGATGAGTTTTCTTCACCTCTCCAGTAGAGGGCGCACTCTTGCCAGTGGCTTTTGTAGCGAGTTGCTTCCTTGCTGCTTTACCACCAGTAGATTTGCGGGCAGTCTGCTTTGTATGTACCATGGTATGGAGACCTCCTTACTTAGCCCCCTTCTCCTTCTGCTGGAGCTTTTGAGCTAGAGGTGGCGCTGGCGTTGGAGAGCAATGGTGGCGCGGTGGTGGCTGCAAACACCTTGTCTCCTCGTCTTAATATCTTCTGCTTCTGTTAGGTCCATACCATTTCTGTCCTTTATTGTACCCAAATTTGCATGAAATATTCCCTTGGTATCTCTGATTTTCTTGAAGAGATCTCTAGTCTTGCCCATTCTATTGTTTTCCCCCATTTCTTTGCATTGTTCACTTAGGAAGGGTTTCTTACCTCTCCTTGAAATTGTTTGGAATGCTGCATTCATCTGGGTGTATCTTTCCTTTTGTCCTTTGCCTTTTACTTCTCCTTTTCTCAGCTATTTGTAAGGCCTCCTCAGATAACCATTTTGCCTTTTTGCATTTCTTTGTTTGGGGGATGGTTTGATCACCGCCTCCTGTACAATGTTACAAACCTCCATCCATAGTTCTTTTGGCATTCTGTCTATCAGATCTAATCCCTTGAATCTGTTTGTCACTTCCACTGTATAATTGTAAGGGATTTGATTTAGGTTGTACCTGAATGGTCTACTGGTTTTCCCTACTTTCTTCAATTTAAGTCTGAATTTGGCAATAAGGAGTTCATGATCTGAGCCACAGTCAGCTCCCAGTCTTGTTTTTGCTGACTGTATAGAGTTTCTCCATCTTCACCTGCAAAGAATATAATCAATCTGATTTTGATATTGACAATCTGGTGGTGTCCATGTGTAAAGTCATCTCTTGTCCTGTTGGAAGAGGGTATTTGCTATGACCAGCGCATTCTCTTAGCAAAACTCTGTTAGACTTTGCCCTGCTCGAGTTTGTACTCAGAACCTTCAAATAGGAAAAACCAAATTCTTATTCACATTTGGATTGTCTGTACAATATTGTCATCATAATCCAGGGACAGGTAATGTAGGACTTGTACTGTGAGTAGCACTGTCTATTTCAGTTCTGATTTGTCCGAAGTATATAAGTGATAATTCACATCATTCCTTTCAGGGAGCAAAACAATCAAAACCACTATCAGTACAGACTCGGGGTATCCTTGGTGCTAGAGATGTCTCTCATAATAATGGTCCCTTACACTGAGTGGAGTTTGACATTTATAGAGCTTTTATAAACATTACCGCATTTCATCTTCATAATAGCCCTGTCCAGAGGTTTTGTTATTTCCATTTTTCTGTTGAGAAAAGGGAGTCTCAGTGATGGTAACTGAGTTGGTCAGTTTCAGAAAGGATCTTCAGTGAATGTCTTCTGCCTCTAAGTCTGGGAAGGTTTGTACTGTACCTCAGTAAGGATTTATGACAGGAGGAAATGTAAGGGCTCAGTATGGAGCTGGATAAGAAACATCACAGCTATGAAAGTGATGGGAGAGGTCTTGTCATTTCTTAGATCATTCCAGAGAATGATGTGATGGGAAGAGAGAATGGTCATCAAAGAGCTCCCCATCCTCATCTCAGAGGTCTAGGAATATGTTAGGCTGCTGGACAAAGGGAAATTAATGTTGTAGATGGATTTTAGGTTGCTAATCAGATGAACTTAAAATAGGGAAATTGGTTTGGATTATCTCCTATCTCACATAAGGGGGGAGGCAGAAAAAGTCAGAGGGAGATGTAACCAAGGAAGAAGGGCCAGAGCCAGGTGACATTGCCAGCTTTGAAAATGCAGGAAGGGGCCACACACCTTCTTGGGGTTGGAGATAACCTTGAGAATCTGAAAGATGCATGGAAACAAATCTTGTCCTAAAACTTCCTGAAAGGGACAGAGCCAGGCCACACCTTACGTTAGCCCGCTGAGTCCCATGTTGGACATCTGACCTACAAAACTGTGAGACAGTGACGTTTTGCTGCCTTGTGCCACTAAGTTTGTGGTAATTTGTTACAGCAGGAGTAGAAATCTAACCCAGCTGGATGGCTGTTAGAGCCAGATCTATAACTCTTTTCAAAGCAGGCAGTGCAACTAGGAACCTGTGTTATCATCATGTGAGGACAGTTACAGGTTGGATCAATAGTTCATTCAATTATTTATTAATAAATATGTCTGGCACATCTGCTTGATGCCAGGTACTATTTCAGCACCAGCAATAAACAAGACATAAAAAAATCCTGTCTTCATGAAGGTATCATTGTATTATAGAAGGGGAGACAGGCAGTAAATAAGTAGAATACATCGTATACTCTATAGTGAGAAGAAAATTATAAGGAGAGGATGAGAGGAAGTGGTGTGTGTACAGTGGTTTGCAAATTTTAGATGGGGTTCCCAAGGGCAGGTTCACTGAGAAAGTGAAATATAAGTAAAGACCTGAAGAGGAAGAAGAGACAAGCCACAGAACTTTCTGGAGAAGAGAGACTGGAACAAAGGAAATGAATGCAAAGGCTCTGAAGACAGGAGGGGTCCTGACATGCTGATGGATCAGAGAGAGTGGGTTGGTGAAAGTGTGGGTAAAACTTTTGGTATTTCATTCAGCATCTCCTTAACAGTGGGTTTACAAGCTGCTTGTTTTTGCATGGGGTAGGAGCATGTTTGTTTGATCATATCAGTTTATCCAAAAGCAAACGTTTTAAAAATAAGATGAATATTAAATTGGTTTATAAATGAGACTGTTAATTAAACCCCGGGTACTGCACAAAATTTCACATTCCATGACCAATAAAAGTTTCTGGAGAATGAAAAAAAAAAAAAAAAGACTCATAAAAGACTTCTGAAGTGCTTGGTTGATTTGAATAGTGGCTTATAGCTTCATCAAGCCTGAATTTGGAACTTTTTCTCCTCAGCTGGTGGCCCTTTTTTTATCACCTCTACTGCAGAGCAAAAGCAGACCATTTCCAAGAGTCTGCCCGAGGCAGCCTAAAGCAGATAGTATCAGAGAATTTTTCAGTGCTGATAACCAATTTTATGGATCAGTCATTTGACTTAATGAAGAGAATGGGGGAAAGTGATGCAAATAATGTAAGTACCGGTTGGCATTTCCTTGAAAATCTTAATAACTCTTGCTTTTCAAAGAGTTATGTGGTTGGGTAGTGCCTGTAAACAGGCTGACTTGGGAATGCTTTCAACCCAGTCAATGGTTCACAGAGTTATGCTGGAAAAGGTCAATCTCTTTTTTTCTCTCATCACATTGCTCATATCTAATAGAAATCTCTCAGAGGAACTTTTATCCCTCTGTCTTCAGACAGAACCCACAGTCCTTATCCCCCTAAAGCCATTGTGTAGCATTTCTTTAAAGGAATAGTCTACACAGAGTGCTTCAAGTGGTCCTTGCAATGGAGGGGTGAACACTTGCAGCTAAGAAGGAGCCAAGGGTAACCAGAGAGGAGCAGATAACTGGCAGGTATAGGTTGAGTTGCCTACAGACTCATCCTGGCAAGAGGGACATGTGAGAAGTGTCAGAGCTCGGTCTGTCACACAGCAAAGATCTGTGGTGGAGCAAACTTCAGGAAGAGAAAAAATGACCCTAGAGGTATGCGGCAGTCTAAAGTCATGGCCTCAAAATTCTGTGGTGCTCTTCCAGTCAAGAAGTGAGGTCTACGCGTCCTCCCCGTGGACCTTCTCATGATGGCTCAACCAACAGAGTGGAGCAGAGGGACACTGTGTCTGACTCTGAATACAGGCCTTAAAAAGTGGTATAGTTTCCGCTTACAGTCTATTGGGGCAGTTGCCATGCTGTGGGGAAGCTAAGCCTCTCCTACGCAGGCCCACGTGGAGAGGAACCAGTAGCCAGCAGATACCCCAGCGCCGGTTGGGTCACCCCAGTTGGCATTTCATGGAACAGAGGGCTGTGCCTGCTGAGCCCTGCTCAGATTGTGAGAAAATGAAATACATATTGTTATTTTAACCTACTTACTTCTGGGGCAGCTTGTTGTACATGTAAAATTGCAACAAGGCACATTTTAGGAGATGGGACAGCTCTCATATAGGATTGTTATGCTATTTCACGTATATTTAATATGAAGCATATGATTAAATCACTGTTAGCCATTCTGGAATTATTGACTCTTTCCTCAGAAAAATGCACATATATTAACCATTTGGGTAGAGTTTCAGGAGTCTCAGGCCCTCCTATGTTTTTCCCCAGGCATATAGACCTCAGCTAGAGCGTCTCTCCACCGTTATTTGTTATAAAGTGGAATTTGGCATAAGCATAGGGGAGGATGGGGGAAAGGACACCGAACTTTGTAATTAGACTTGTGTTTTATTCTAGCCCTTTCATTGACTTGCTCCTTATTGGAGGATAAAGTGCAAAACCTCTGTACTACATTTCTTGGATGGTAAATTGTTGGTTCAAGTCCTGTCATTTATTTCTTCAAAGGAATGCTAAGATTAAGGAAAAAAAAAGGAAGTGAATGCTTAGAAAAGTTGTAATTTGCCCCTCAGAGGTACTTAAGGAGTATTTGATGAGTTAATTGCTAGCTTCTGTTATCCATTGGGGATTGCTTGATTTAAAGGAATAGGCTACACAGAGTGCTTCAAGTGGTCCTTGCAATGGAGGGGTGAACACCTGCAGCTAAGGGAACCCCTGAGAAAAAATCTCTTACATGTTCACTCACAGGTATTTTGTGAGCACATTTCAACTTTTCACACTCAGGCACTTTCAAGTGTCCAAACCTTTAAGGGCAAGATATTGCTCATAAAACAACTCTGAGACATGGACACCAGGCAAAGAAAATCAAGGAGTATAGGAATGAAAAGGGGAATTAAGTACAGCGTGACCTTTCACTCTGTTCTCCTTGGTTCTGTAGTCAATGGAGAGAAACTAGGAGAAACAGTAGCCTGCAAAGATTGGTATCAGTTTACACCAAAGCAAAACTCTGCTCACCAACACAAGGACTTAGAAGCAGTATACACAGAGATCTCACAAAATATAAAAACACAGAGACTGCCTTCAGCATTGGCGTCACTGGGTAGAAAGTCTATTTACATTGGTTCTTATGAGGTCAGCAAAACATTTTGAATAGCAACTCTGGCTGCCTAGACTGAATCTGGAAATATGAAATAAAATATAAACAGCTGACCTGTCTCTGAGCAGGGTGTTCCAAAATTTCTTCTTTGCTTTCTCCTGCAACAGATTGCACTGTTACTATATCTGTAGATTTCTGTCACCTCAGATGAAAGGATCCTGACGTTGGTTAGGGTAAAACCCAAACACAGGTGATGGAAGGGAACACCCAATGTTATAGCCTCCAACAAGGAAGATTCACTGTGGTTGTTTTCCTTTCCATTGTGTAATCATAAGGATAGGGAAGGGCAGGGGGAGAAAAAGCTGAAAGCATGTCCACATGGATTGAAGGCAGTTTAGTTTCCATCAGACGCAGTGGCGTTGATCAGTGAATTGCAAAATCATGAACAACAGTTGCCCAGTACAAACTGTGTCACACAATCCAGTTCAAAGATATCTGCAGTTTTGTTTAGTTTTCACATCACTGTAGGTGGAGTCAATTTGGGCTGAACTAAAATGACCTTTGGAAATAGTTTATCACTTCTTCTTTTTAGCAATTAATATCTTCAAAAAAAACCCTACCCCAAAATATGAATTTAATCCTTATTCAGGTTTGGGTACATTTATATGTAATAATTGCTTATGGTGAGTCAGTCCAGTGAAAGTTGAGGGGAAGACTTCCCCTACCCCACACTGCATTGATTTTCTGCCCATCAGTGTTGAAGGGGGCAGAAGTCTTCTGCAGGGACAGTTCAGCTGGGGCACAGAGGCAAGTGACCTTGAGGGGCCAGTAAAGTAGGTCTTAGAAGGTGATTATATCACTTATTTCTTTCTTCTGTGTGTGTGCATGCTAAATTGCTTCAGTCATGCCCAACTCTGTGCTACCCTATGGACTGCAGCAAGCCAGGCTCCTCTGTCTATGGGATTCTCCAGGCAAGAATACTGGAGTAGGTTGCCATGCCCTCCTCTAGGGGATCTTCCTGACTCAGGGATTGAACCCACGTCTCTTACATCTACCTGCATTGGCAGGTGGGTTCTTTACCACCAGTTCCACCTGGGAAGCCCTTTTCCTTCTAGGGGTATCTAACTATAAAGATAGGCTCAGTGTAAAGCCCACTTACCGTCAGACACTTGAAAGTGCCTGAGTGTGAAAAGTTGAAATGTGGTCACAAAATACCCGTGAGTGAACACGTAGGAGATTTTTTCTCAGGGGTTCCCTGTCAGAGTCTCTTAAGCACTCAGTTTGCCTTGAAGGAAACCAGTGCCAATAAAGAGACACTTAAAGAAGCTGAGGCAGAGTAAACCGTATTGATTTATAGCCCATATATAAGGAAAAATTAGAAGATGATTGCTTCTTGGCAGGAAAGCTATGACAAACCTAGACAGTATATTAAGAAGCAAGGATGTTACCTTGCTGATAAAAGTCTGTATAGTCAAGGCTATGGTCTTTCCAGTAGTCAGAAATGGATGTGATAGTTGTACCGTAAAAGAAGGCAGAGCGCCAAAGAATTTTACTCTGGTGCTGGAGAAGACTCTTGAGAGTTCCTTGGACAGCAAGATCAAACCAGTCAATCCTAAAGGAAATCAACCCTGAATACTCATTGGAAGGACGGATGCTGAAGTTGAAGCTCCAATACTTTGGCCACCTGATGTGAAGAACTGATCCATTGTAAAAGACCCTGATGCTGGGAAAGATTGAAGGCAGAAGGAGAAGAGGGTGACAGATATGAGATGGTTGGAAGGCATCACCAATTCAGTGGACATGAACTTGGGCAAACTCCAGGAGATAGTGAGGGACAGGGAAGGCTGGCATGCTACAGTCCACAGGATCACAAAGAGCCAGACATGACTTGGCAACTGAGCAACAACAAAGGAAAAATATCCCTACCTAGCAATTTTTTAAGAAAAGCATGCACTAAAGGGAAAATTACTATCACCCCACCCCCAACCCAGTTCTTTCTTATGCTCTGTTTTGTTTGCTGGGTTAATTGGAGATTTACATTATTTATTCTCTATGATATCCAGACCTTTCAGGAATTATTTGGTATCTTTCCAGTTGTTCCTCCTTCCTGGCCTTGGGCGTGGTGCTGGAGCTGCAGAGAGAAATCAAGCATAGTCCCTACTTGTCAGGGGTTCACACTCCAGCCAGCTGGCCCAACCACAACCAGCAACTACCATGAGGTTTGATGAGGGAGATAGTTTGACAAGGCATGGCAGTGGTGTGGGTGCAAGTATTCGACTTAGGGCCAGGAAATTGAGGGGGAAGCTTGAGATCTTGAGATGGGGAGGGATATGTGAGCTGTATCCTGTCACAAAGCGGTGGTATTTCAGATGTGGAGGAGGAGGCTTGGGAGGTAGAGGTGGCCCTTCTGGGAAGAAGGACTAGTAAGTCCAAAACACAGAGGTGGCAGTCAATGGCCTTGTGTGTTTTGGGAACCTTTGGGAGGTTGGTAAGGCTAGAGCACATGGATGTTAGACCAGGAAGCCTGGGAAATGACGAAAGAAGAAAGAAGGACACGAGCATGGAATGTCTGGTAGGCTGTGCAGAGGCACCTGGAGTCTTTCTAAAGCCTCTGGGAGCCTCCCAGAATTTCTCAGAGTCCCTTGGCAGCCATGGTTCCCACACATGCCAACAGTAACTGGAAGTTTGCTAGACTCCAAGGAGGCAGGCCCAACGAGGGGGAGTTAACCCCCTTGGTAGTAGCCCTGAGACAATGATGGATAAATCCCAGCTTCCTGGCTCCTGAGTGGGGCAAAACTGCAGTTCATCCTTGGATGTCCTGGAGGCCCCCACTGGATGGAGCCCCACTGCTCACAGCAGTGATCTGATCATTTTCACACCAGTATTTCTTCTCACCCCTGCCGTTCTTCCACGCCCCTTACACTTGCTCCCTGGGGTCTCTTTTTCAATAATGTTTGCACTTAAATTCTTAGCTCAGAGTCTGTTTCTTATGGAACCCAACCTAAGCCAGTGTTTTGGGAGATGGGGAGAGATATGGTCATGCAGGTAGACTCTACGTGGTTTTCATGAATGTGAGGGTAAGAGGGAAGGATTCAAGAGCAATTTAGAAAGTACAATTTGTAGAAATTACAGCTTTGCTGGATGTATCGTGAGAAGAAGGGAAGGAGTCTCAGGTGACTCATGGTTTGGGCTTGTGAACTAGGGGACTCTATTAAGCAAGATAAGGACCACAGGCTGGGGAATTTTTGGCAATATATAAAGAATTTGGATTTGATTATGCCAAGTTTGAAAAATTGCCATGGACAGTGTGAAGCTTAGAGGAAAGAAGCAGCTTGGAAACCCCAGCATTGAAGCCAGGCATCATTTCCTAAGTAGCAGGGGAAGCTATGGTGTGAGTGTGGGCAGGGGCTGTGGGGAACACCCAGCAAGGAGAGAACCCTGGGAGGACATGCCAAGTCTTACCAAGCATGTGGGTGAGGAGGACCTGCTAAAGAGGGGTAAGAGATCAGCAAGGGCCAAGAGAGCAATGTTGCAGAAACTGAGAGAGGGAAAGTGTTAGGACAGGGAGAAAACAATGAAGAGCTTCTGTGAGGTGAGCCTGCACATTTCCGCTGGATGTGGACACGGGGTGGTCAGTGGTATCTTTAGGAAGTTGGTATTAATTTGGATCAATTAGAGAGGCAGGAGGGGTTCCCCCCCCCTTAAGAAATCTAATTTTATTACTTGGAAAATAGGTTCAACAAGAAATGTCTAGAAGCGGGATTGTCTTAATAAATAGATGAGTATGATTTCTAATTCTAGGTAAGCATGATTTCAGTTAGCATGCCAAAGGATACAACCCGCTATTTAGATAATTTGTATGAAATCAGAGACTTACAAGGCTTCACATTTGTTCAAATTGGGCAAGATTTTTCCTTCTAAGCTAGCTGTTATTGTTTTTTTTTTTTTTAAGTTGGTCCTACTCCTGTTCAAGGAGCTTCCCAGGTGACTCAGTGGTAAAGAGCCCACCTGCCAATGCCGGAGCTGCAAGGGAGGTGGGTTCCATCCCTGAGTTGGGAAGAGCTCCTGGAGTAGGAAATGACAACCCTCCCCAGTCTTCTTGCTGGGAGAATCCCATGGACAGAGGTGCCTGGCAGGCTACAGTCCATGGGGTCACAAAAGAGTCAGACACAACTGAGCGACTGAGCATGCATGCACTCCTGTTTAAAAAACGAAGCAAAACAAAGTTTAATTTTATAGCTGGTGCCCTGTTGAATTTTGAATAACGGTGATACTTTCTGTGTCTTATTTAGTTACTTGTGATTAAGGATTTAATCTCTATGGTTAGACTGGGTAAGTATTAGAACGACTCCCCTGTGACTTTCTAAGATCCCTGAGGAAGTACTTCTCTGTGCCTCAGTTTCCCCATCTGTAAAATGGAGGTGATATTCTGAGGTAATATAACCTCAGAATGTTTCTCTCAGGACAATTGAGTTAATTCTAGTAGTGTACTTAAAACCACCTCTGGCATAGACTAAGTGCTTAGTTCCTTTTAGTATTGAAATACTATTTATTATGTTTTTCGTATTTATTATCCGTTTCTGTTGTTAAAAATTGAGAGACAGCATGATGTGAGGGAATAATGGTTGGACTAGAAAACAAAAGAGTAAGGGTCTATTCTCAGCTTTTTCTGTCACCTCCACTCATTCTCTGAGCTCACTTTTCTTCATTTGTAAAAGACGGAGGTTGGAAGACAAAACCTTTGCTGGTCTTGGCTTTAATATTCTGGAAGCCTACCATTTGCTTGGGGCGGGGGAGGTAGCTGATTTACATTAGTAGTCTTAGCTATAGCATGTTTTTCCCTAAGGGAAAGATAAACGGGGCAAAAAGGGAAATCTGAAAACCTTTCAACTAGGCTTTCTGAAAAGTGTGCTAAATGTTTTAGTTTACTTTCACACAATTCCTTTCTTGGGCTGAAATGTACAAATCAATTGCTTATGTTCTCTTTGGATGGCTTATCTTTTCTTTTTGTGTATATCCAGTGATTTTTTGTTTTTGGCACTTTAAAATCCCTTTTATAGAAAAATCAAAAAATTTTCATGCATCCATTTCATTTGTTAATGCTATAATCTGTATAAAACCAGCCCACTTAAATTCAGTATTCTTTTACATCATAACTATGACATGAAAATAAAGTAATAATTATATGATGTGCTATTTTCTTGTATCTTAACACATTTTTGAGGTCTGAAAATTGGTCCCTTTTCTAGTTTTGCCCTTAATCCAGTGAATTTTTCCTTTGATGAGTTATTTTTCATGTGCACACATGGGGGAGCTTTTGAGACACTGGTTTAGATGTTAGATGTCAATGGCTTTCCCAACAACTTGAGTCTAAGGTAATGGAACGGAGTTCTCCATCACAGGCAGCATAAGAGGCTGAAATTTCCTTAGAGTTTGTTGTCTGTTATGAAGTCCTAGGAACAATTCGTTATTCTTTCCTAAAAGTAGCTGTGTCTGTGCATTCTCAAGCAAAAAAAAAGGGGGGGGAGTAAAAATAAAAAAGGAAAAGGAAGATTTTAGCAGATTTGTTTTCTGACGCCTCAGTAAGAAGATTATGGGACCTAAAAGCATGGTGGAATAGAATAAAAAATCCTACCTGAAAGGAGAAGAAGAAAAAGTGAAAGGTCAGAGTTGAGCCTGACACTCTTGGCCTCTTGCTCTGTTTGCTGTTGGAGGAAAATGCAGAAAAATAGAAAGTGCTGTGTTAAGTGAAAAGAAGCCTCTGTTTCACAAGCCCTGAACTGGCTTTGTCATTTTCTTTTCTTTTTTTTTTTGATCCAATTAAAAAAATAATTTGTAATGTAAATAAACACAGAAAAATAGCCCTGGTGGCAGCTGCACAGACACAAGATGGAGTATTATGGATGGCTGGGGCTTCCCTTTGCCCCAGTTTATTTGGATTATCAACAGCATCATAGTCACACCTAGATGCTTTGCTCATGAAGCAGGGTTTTAAATGCCGTTGAAAATGAAGATACTATGAGAAAATCAGTACTGCTGATTTTTTTTTTTAACTGCTATTTATATATCAACAAAACCCCATTAGCAGTTATTTTCCTTGTGTAAAGTCTATGGTATAGCTGGATTAATATAAATTAATATAAAATTAAACAGACCATTCTTTGTGATGAATGGGAAATAGGTAAAAGTAGCTTCCCCTTCCCACTGGTTTTGGCTCCCAAGGCAGCGAAATTCTCTGCAGTTTATGTTTGACTCCTTGCCACTCCTTTCCTCTAATCTTTTCCTCAGGACTCTCACTCACTCTTGTGGTTTCAATCATCAACTGTATTACCATCCTGGACTTCCATCACAGACTCCAATTGTACATTTTCTACCACTCACTGCACATTCCTACCTGGATATGGGAGTCAGATTTAGTAAATCAGGTACCAAACTTACCTTCCTTCCTCCACTTGTCTCCTCAGCCTCCTCCTTTACTCCCCACCTCAGCTCACCAATCCCTCCTGGCTTTCCCACTTCTACTCTTTTTTTAAATAACTTTATTTTATATTGGAGTATATCCTGTTAGCAATGTTGTGATAGTTTCAGGTGGATAGCAAAGAAACTCAGCCATACATATACATGTAGCCATTCTCCCTCGAAATCCTCTCCCATCCAGGCTGCCGTATAACATTGAGCAGAGTTCCCTGTGCTATGCAGTAGGACCTTGTTGGTTATTCATTTTAAACATAGCAGTGTGTACATGTCAATCCCAAACTCCCTCCCACCCTTTCCCCCCAGTAACCATAAGTTCATTTTCTAAGTCTGTGAGTCTGTTTCATAAATATTTGTATATTTGTATCATTTCTTTTTAGAATTCACATAGGAGGGATGTCATACAATATTTCTCTTTCTCTGTCTGACTTAGTTTACTCAATATGAAAATCTCTAGGTCCATCTATGTTGTGACAAATGGCATTCTTTCATTTTTATGGCTGAGTAATATTCCATCATACACATATACCACGACTTCTTTATTCATTCCTCTGACAATAGTCATTTATGTTGCTTCCATACCTTGGCTATTGTAAACAGTGCTGCAATGAACATTGGGGTGTGTGTATCCTTTTGGACCACGTTTTCCTCTGGATGTTTACCCAGAAGTCCCACTTTTGCTCTTGAATTTTTTGAGCCACCTAGGCTTGAAAATTTGGGTTCACCTTTGACAATTGCCTGTCTCATGTTCTGTGCTGTGTCGTGACACCCCAAAACCACCCTTAGGCTTGATGGCCTGCTAAAAGAATACATCGACTCAGAAAAGCTAGTACCCTCATGGCTATGGTTTACTGAAGTAAAAGGACAGAGATTAAGAGAAAAGGGAAAGATGCATTGGGCGTGATTTCCAGGAGAAAACAGACACAAGCTTCCAAAACTTTTTTCCCAGGGGAGTTGCATGGCTGTGCTTAATTCTCTGAGCAATGATGTGTGACATGATGTGCAACCAGGGAACCAGCAGAGCTCACCTGAGCCCTGGTGTCC
This sequence comes from Oryx dammah, assembly GCF_014754425.2. Lineage (NCBI taxonomy): Eukaryota > Metazoa > Chordata > Mammalia > Artiodactyla > Bovidae > Oryx > Oryx dammah. The sequence continues at coordinate 52,421,188 of NW_024070204.1, read as the reverse complement.
AGGGTTTTTATTAGGATCAGTCATGTAGACATGCAGTGCCAATGTGATTCATTTCAGTTGTTCAGACTCCAGATCCCCAGGAAAAGACAGGTATACACTGTGAATCATACTGTTAGTATAAACTATTTGACCAGACTGATACTGCTTGGCTCAAGGCTTCAGGCATACAACAATTTTACCCGGCAGACTATTCTAAGGACTCAGCGTTCAGCTACTAAGAGCTGGCCAAGTCCTGGAGACAGGACATTTTTGAGAACATGCAGGATTTGAGCAACCCAGCTCTGCTGAGTTAACCTTACAATCACCAGTCTTTATTGGTTACTGGCAAAAATGGGTAAGTGCACATACTTTGGTGTTAAACAGGTATGTGTTTCTAGCTCTATGAGGATTAAATGAGATGTAGTTAAGAGACATGTAAAGACATATAAATACTAAATGAATGTTAGATGATGGTTTGTTGTTGTTATAATTAGTATTGTCTGCCCTTTCCTATACAATGCTGCATCTGTCCATCTAGTCTAAGACCTTATTGCCTTCGATTTCATGGTACATTAGCTTCCCACATCAGTGAACGTAGGAAGCTCTGCAGCAATAATGGTCCCCAAATCTGAGCAGCTTGCAGACACGGGAGGGTCACTCATTCTGAGTCAGCTGCAGCTCTGCTCCATGTGGTTGTCATCCTGGGACCCAGACTGAAGGAGCAGCTCTGCTCTGGGATATTATAAAACAGCATGTGATAGAACCATTTTCAGGCTCTTAAAGTTTTTCCTGAAAATGGCATGTTTTCTGTGCATTCCCATATAACTGTCTAAAGAATGCCATGTAGGCAGACCTAAGGTTAATGGATTCGGAGTATATAATATTCCCTTGGCAGGCGGTGGTGAGTGTTTGGATAATAATACCGCCTGTCACCTTTCCTAGCTGGCCTCTGCCTCCAGGCTCCTGCTGCTCTCGTCACACTCCAGTCTATTCTGTTGACTATCACCAAGTCTATATCCGCAAAGCTCAGTGTCGCTGAGTTACTTCCCTTCTCTAAAATTGCTTTAATTCACCGTCTTCGATTGACTAGTCAAGTAAGCTCCTTTTTAAGTTCAACCACTCATGGCTCTCCTGTGCTCCAGTTAAACCTGAATAGTCACCAACCCTGGGCCTATTTTAACACCTCGGCACTATTGCTCATGACAGCCATTTACTGAGAAGGGGGACAGGTGCCTTACTCATAGTCATGCCTGAAACACGCGATGACTGAATGGAAAAATAAATGTTGCTCCAGTGTTACAAAGAAACCCAGCTGCTATTCAGCGACAGGAAGGCCAGGCAGGGGAGTGTGGGAGGTTGAGATCCAACTCATGCTTTTCTCACAAGCCAAGTCCTGAGGTGGGGTATGCAGGAAGGGTGTCTTCTTCTAATTCACATATAAGCCGTGAGTAGTAGAGCAGTGGCCTTCCTTCTAGGGTCTTTGTATATTAAAAGGAAACTTCCTGTAGAGGATCTTTGTGCACCCAAAGGACCATACAATGTGGAAGTCGTCACAGAGCAGCAGGAAAGAAACTGTTGTTTAGGGTCTGCTTTTTTTGTAAGTTTCATGTCCTAGGCCACCAAGTCATCGACCTACTCAGCCTCCTTTGAATATCTGTGTCTCAGGGGCCCTTCATGAGATTGAGCTCTCATGCCACTTTGGGTTCATGAGAAGGGACCCATGCCTTGGCTGTCTTTGCCCATTTAAGTTTTAGTTATCCTGGGGGCAGCAGCCCTCTTACTGGAGAAAATAGCTCTTGAGGCCAAAAATAACAGACTGAGAGTAAAGGATGAATAAAAGTAACTGGATCTATTTCGCTTGGTAAAAAGAGATAAAGCCTGGCTTCATGAAAACATTCCTAAAAATAAAAACCAATCCCTGGCAGTGCAGCAAATAAGCCAAAACAGCTTCTTGGGTGAGTGATTTTTAAGGTTATTATTTTTTTTTTCCTAGTTACAATTTTAAAAAGCTGCTCTAAAAGAAAACTGTTCCAAATTCAGTTACTAAAAGGGAGCAATGCCGATTAGTGGGAAGGAGAGCCAGAGGACCTCGGTGGCCCCAGGCAGTGACTGTGAATGTGGTGGAGGCTTCCTTGCTGCCTGGGAGTCTGCTCTCATCCAGGCTGGGCCTAACAGCTGTAGAGTGGATGAAACCATTGTGTGTGCTGTCAGCGATAAGTTGGTTTTAACTTTTTAAGCAGTATTTTACTTAGGCTTCTACTTTCTGCCAAGGGGGCAAAGTTTTTAGATGACTAAGGTAATAAACCAAGCAAAGTAAATTCAATGTCATCTGTGTTAAGGTATTAACTCCAGCACTAACGAGATGCTGAGTAGCAAGACAGAGATGATTATCAGACCCAGAATGAAGGAATGGAGGAGGTAAACGTTTACATCCTTACATATTAGGATTAGGAGTAGCGTGCCTGCGTACTCAGTCATGTCTGGCTCTTTGTGACCCCATGGACTGTAGCCTGCCAGGCTCCTGTCTCCATGGGATTTCTCAGAAAAGAATAAATAATGGGGTGGGTTATGATGTGCTCCTCCAGGGGACCTTCCTGACCCAGGCGTTGAACCTGTGTCTGCTGTGCCTGCTGCATTGGCACTTAGCCACCTGGGAAGCTCATTAGAGCGTGGAGCTAATTAGAGTGTGGAGTCTGGAAAGAGAGACCTAGCCTTGAATTAGAGAAAAGATGAGGTTTGATCAACTCAACATATGTCCCCCTCACTACTGGGAAAACTCCAGGGCCATTTGTGTTCTCATTAAATAGTCTTACCACTAATAATTAAATGAAATACCAATGTGTCTGTGGCATTTTGGGATCCTTGTCATTACCAGGATACAGCCGTTCACACTTCATACTTATGGGCTCCAAGTCTGCTCTGAAATTCCTTCACACACAGCTTTAGCCATCATGCCTAGCCAGTAGACAAAACAATAGAATCTTTTTATAGAACCCTAAGGATCTTGTCACTGTTCCCAAGCCTGAGGAGACTTTCTGGAAGCAAAGTCAAAGTGAGACAAAGTGTTGCCTCCATTGTATGTATATTCTGTATATAGAAAAGAATTTTATATTTCCCTTTGTAAAAAACATCCTTTTCAGGAATGGCTTTTCTTCCATAGTCTTATAAAATGCTATTAAGTAATTTATTTTAAATTTACTTTTTCTTCTTTTTATTTAAATGAACCTTCTCCTCCTTTCAGATGGATGGGTAGTCATTTAATTATCAGTTTAGAAGGATTTGGTTCTTTTAGATCATCCTTTAATGGGGAGTGATATGTCTATTGATATGTCTCCCTCTGGGAGAATCCTTTGTAGTTCTGTGGCCTTGGTCTCTATAGGGCTTGAAAGTGGATGCTGAGCTTTCTGTGTGAGTGGTCACTCCTGAGATCTTTGACTAAGCTGACAGGTCATTTTTCATCAAGGCCTGAGTTGGCCTCCCTGTCTGCTATGGCTGGGGAACATGCTGGGTCAGATTTTGAAGCTGGAAACTTTTGCGTTAAGTCACTTCAGTCGTGGCTGACTCTTTGTGACCCTGTGGACTATAACCCACCAGGTTCCTCTGTCTGCAGGATTCTCCAGACAAGAATACTGGAGTGGTTGCCATTCCCTCCTCCAGGGGATCTTCCTGACCCAGAGATCAAACCTGCGTCTCTTAAGTCTCCTGCATTGCAGGCAGATTCCTTACCACTGAGCCACCTGGGAAGCCCACCAGAACTTCTGCAGTGCTCCATCCAGATTCTGTTTCTTTAGAATGGTTAGAGTAGAACCTTTCTTCAGCTCGTTCATGTCATTTATGGCAGTGATAATACAGTAATAATACAGCCAAGAACTTATGCTCCTTTGCTCGTTTACTCTGGAATGTTTGAGTGCTTGCAGCGTGCTGAGCAAAGTGCTAGATCCTGGAGGTTCAGTAGTAGGGTCTAAGTCAGATTAAGTCTTTGTCCTCCTAGTGTCTAACATAGTTACAATTGGTGGGAGAAGATAGACACAGTCAGGTTGCTCCAGTATATTGTGATGAGCGTAGTGATGAGGAAGCACGGTGAGCCCAGCAGGGATATTCAAAAGGATTTGATTGTCTGTGTGAACCAGGAAATGTGTCAGATTCTGAGTTTAAGAAGGCAATGGCACCCCACTCCAGTACACTTGCCTGGAAAATCCCATGGATGGAGGAGCCCGGTAGGCTCCAGTCCATGGGGTCGCTAAGAGCCGGGCATGACTGAGCGACTTCACTTTCCCTTTTCATTTTCATGCACTGGAGAAGGAAATGGCAACCCACTCCAGTGTTCTTGCCTGGAGAATCCCAGGGACAGAGGAGCCTAGTGGGCTGCCGTCTATGGAGTTGCACAGAGTCGGACACGACTGAAGTGACTTAGCAGCAGCAACAGCAGCAAAATAGACATTACCTCTGCTGTCTTGATACTTAGGATTTTGGAAAGCTGGTTTGGTTGAATGATCACATAAATGCTTATATATGACATTGCTGTAAAGAAAGCATGTGGTATGATAAAAGAATCTCCTAGGGAATCTGATTTAGACTGAGGGTTCTGGGAACAAGAATTGGGGAAGACATTTAGGCTGAGATGTGAGTTATGAGTAGGAGCTGGTTAGTTGCAATGAGGGGAGGAAAGGGCTCCAGGTGGAAAGACAATCCTCTGCTAAGGCCGGTGGCAGCAAAAGCGTGAAGGTTCACAGGGCAGGATGTTTGAGGGGTGGGGGCAGAGAGAGAGTCAGGGGTTCCATTGGGTTGTGGCCAGGGTCAGATTGCAAGGCGCCTTCTCAGCCGTAGAAAGGAGTCTTGACTTTTCTTGGGGGGTGGGGTATGGGAGCTTTTGAAGTGTTTGAGCAGGACGGACTCACGATCAGGTTTGTACCTTTAAAAAGGTCATGTGGTTTCAGGAGTGGATTAAGTTGTGGGACAAGTCAGGGGGCATGAAGACTAGAAAGGAGGGAGCTGCAAGAACCAGGAGTAAGAATTTCAGTAGGGAGAATTGTTAGGTGTGTGGGCCCTTGCACCACAGCGCCTGACTCGAGTCCTAGCGCTGTCACTCGGAGCTGGACAGCTCCAAGCAGTCACTTGGCTTCTGTGGGCCGCTGGTGTTATTTCTGTAAAATAGGGATGATAATACTAATGCCCGCTTCTTGGGTTGCTATGGGATAATCACCATTTAGTGCTCAGAGCAGCTTGTGGGTGAGCTGTTTGTGCACTGGGCTTTATGCTGGCTGTGCCCTGCAGAAAGGCTCAGGATTGGAGGGCCAGTGCAGGTGGGAGTCTGCTCTCAATTCACAACCCCTGTGCCCCGGAGGGAGTTTAACCATCCTGGAGGAGCAGATGCCTGTGTAAATTCATAAATTCATTCGTCCTAAAGGACCATTGTTTTTGTAGTTTGGACAAAGTTACCTTGGGTAGTAAAGCCCTGCCTGGCACATATAAGTACTCAATCAATGTTATCTGTTATTAGTGGCTGTGTGTGACTTTGTACAAATCAGTGAACCTTTCTATGCCCATTTTCTTATCTGTAAAATGAGAAAATAATGGCCCTTGTGTAATAGAATTGGTTATAAGAATTAATGAATTAATATACCCACAAGACTTAAAATAGTGCCTGGCATGAATATATATGTGTACTAAAAAGATACACAAGAGCTTTATTCATTCAGCGGCATTTGTGAGTCCACTGTATGCTGGGCACAGAGCTGAAACTTGGAAGAAAGAAGAAATGTCTCTGTCCACATGAGGTAAACAAAAACTTAGCTTGATAATTAAAACTCTCGTGTTATGAAAATAAAGTCTAAGAGAGAAAGAATTTATTAGGAATATTTGAAAATGTTTAGCTAGGAATAAGAGTAAGAATCTGATTAGATATAGGAGTTGATCCTCATGGCAGGATCCTGTCTCCCAACTTCATAGCTGGGCTCCTAAAGGATGAGTCTGATTACCTAGCTAACTTTGTGTGTGATTTGGGAAATTAATTCAGATAGAAATGAAAATGCACTATATTTAAAAATTATTTGGTGCACTGAAAAATTCCCCAAAGTTTATATAGAGAAAATGCATATATATTCAACTGATTTTAAGCATGCTATATAATCTATAAGATTTGAAGTAGCAAATGAGTTTTGCGAACTGGAAGTAATGTCCTTATTATCTACGTGGAGAAGAGATACATGAAAGTATCCCATGTGATTTTGCTTGCTTTGTCTCATTTGTTTTCCTGTTTAAATTTGATGGTGTCATGGGTGAATCAGATGACCTTCTCTGGGCAAAATCTGAAACACTGTGGAGAGAGAACATGGTGGAATATTCATGGGCACCTTTAGTAGTTTAGGATTACTCTCAGACTGAATTCTTATTCAGAGCTGTGCTGAGGGCTTAGAGTACCCTAGGCAACCCAGAAGTTTCTTTGATATGCTCCTTTGTGTTTCCTCTTTTTTAAATCCCCAAGTAAAATTGCATCTGGATCTGTATGTAGCCCATGCCATTCCTCTTTATGCTGCCCTCTCTGCTTCATTCTTCCTAACAGACCATAAAGGTGATCGTGTTTTGGGGGAGCAAGAAAAAGTGCCAGTTGGAATGTATAGGCAGGTAGGAGAAAACTGCTTTGCTTTGCCGTGGGAATGTTACAATGTTGGCTATGAGTTGTTTGGATTTTGAAGGCTTTGTTTTTTTCCAAGTTTTTTTTTTTTTTTAAATTTAGACCATTTTTAAAGTCTTTATTGGATTTGTTACAATATTGCTTCTGTATTATGTTTTGGTCTTTTGGCTGGCAGGCATGGGGGATCTTAGCTCCCTGACCAGGGATTGAACCTGCACCCCTGCCCTGAGTTGAAGTCTTAACCTCTAGATTATCAGAGAAATCCCTTTGTTTGGTTTTTGAACTGAAGAAACTGTAGCAACATTATTAGGTAAATTAACAATTGTAGCTCAACAATTTTTTCAAGAAAAGAAAGGCTTATTAAGAGTATTGAGGGCTGTGCAGGGTAGAATAATGCCCATCTGCCTTCCTCCTTCCCCCCACTTTCAAGATGTCCACATCCTAACCCCTGGAACCTATGAATGTGCTGTGTTACCTGGCAAAGGGGAATTAAGGTTGATAATTAGATGACTGAGATGCAGAGGTTATCCTAGGTTATCTGGAAGGCTTCCCTGGTGACTCAGATGGTAAAGAATCTGCTTGCAATGCAGGAGACTCGGGTTTGATCCCAGGGTCAGAAAGATCCCCTGGAGAAGGGAATGGTAACCCACTCCAATATTCTTGCCTGAAGATTTCCATGGACAGAGAAAAGATTTCCATGTCCATTTCCATGGACAGATTTCCATGGCAGGCTACAGTCCATCTGCAAAGAGTCAGATGTGATTGAGAGACTCACACACATAATGTAATTACACGGGTGCTCAACAGTAGAAGAGGGAGGCAGTGGTGTAAGAGGAAGTGTCAGAATGGCGCAGTATGAGACGGTCTCCACCAGTCCTTGCTGGCTTTTAAAGATGGGGAAAGAGGGCCATAAGCCAAAGAATAAGAGCAGCCTCCACAAGCTAGGAAAGGAAAGAAAGCGAGTTCTCTTTTGAGCCCCCAGAAAGGGATGCAGCTCTGCCAACTCCAATTTAGGCCATTGAGACCCATTCTGGACCTCTGATGCCCATAGCTGAAAGACAGTACATTTGTATTGTTTTAAGTCATTAAGTTTGTGATAATCTGTTCCAGTGGCTAACCAACCAGACCTGACAATTTTAAGTTGTTAAGAATCTGGAGAACTGTGGAGTCTATACTTGTAAGAGAAACAATGTTAAATGCAAGTATCCAGTAGATCTTAGACAGCTGTCATTTTGTTCTCTAAGAATCTAGAGAGGAGGTAGCAAACTGAAAAACTGTCAGTCTAGTGAGGTGGTATAAATGAGTGAGACCTGCCTGGTGGAAAAGGGGAGGGAGAGGAGTGTGGCTAACCAGAGGGTTCATGGCCAGGCTTGGGGGCGAGGAGGGGCAGTGGCTGCTTATTTCCAGGCGATCTGTTGCCGTGAGGGAACGTGAGCAGTGTTGCCAGATCTTCCAAGTTCTTTCAAAGCAGCACCAAAGTTTGAAATTTTAGTGCAAATTATTCTAATATTTAACTCAAGACTGTTTACATAAAAACCCACAACTAACCAACCAACCAGATCCCTTTTAAAGTATAAAAGGTGATACAGGGGAGTTAATAATTGTGCTGGTCAAGAATCAGCATCAGGCTTGATTGCAGAAGCCAGGGTTTTTTTTTCCTTCTCCTTCTTAATAAAGTAAAAGGAGGAGGTTAATAATGGTGGAGAGATAAAAGGAGTGATGGAAAAAATAATATTTACCAAGTGCAAAATACCTACTAGACATTGAAGAAGGGATTTAAAGCACATAATCCTTTAATTCTCATAACAATTTTGTGAGGTAAGCAATGCTCTCACTTCCACGTAGGAAACCTGAGTCCAAAAGAGGTCAAATAACTTGTTCTTGGCCATATAGATAGTAAGTGGCAAAGAGAACTCAACACGTTTTTCCAGGGATTCAGGGTTTTGGAGAAAAGGAAAACCAGTGTTTCCTGTGAAGCTGAAGAGAAGGCTGAACTGGTAAGAACTGTAAGGGAATAATAGATGCGCACACAGTAGGAACTCCCCTTTACTAGGAAGTAAGATTATGTGGGGAGCTTACAGGTAGGTTTGTAATGAAGCATGTGTCTGACTGGATTACTTCGGGAGAGAAGAGGCTGGCCTCCAGAGTGACATACGTAGGTGATTGAGTCTTGATGTGGGAATGTTTGGCGGACAGTGACAAAGACCAACAAGCAATGTGTGTACACCCGCTAGGTTCTTACAGCAGCATCCTTCATAAGTTTAACCAGGGAGGAGTTGAGTGACTGAGACTGACCATTGGCTAAGTAAAAGCTCAAATGTTAAGAAATCTGCGTGGGGGCTTCCCTGGTGGCTCAGGGGTAAAGAGTCCACTCGTGCAGGAGACATGGGTTCAATTCCTGATCCAGAAAGATCCCACATGCCTAGGGTTAACTAAGCCCATCCATCACAGCTACCGGGCCTGTGTTCCAGAGCCTGGGAGCTGCAGTGATTGAGCCCATGTACTGCAACCGAAGCCTGCGAGCCCAGAGCCCGTGCTCTGCAACAAGGGAAGTCACAGCAGTAAGCTCATGCACTGCAGCCAGAGAGTAGCCCCTGTTCACTGCAACTAGAGAAGAGCCTGCATAGCAATGGAGACCCAGCACAGCCAAAAACAAACAAACAAACAAACAAGGAAATCTGGGTAGTTCAACCTCATCAGTCTCTAGGAAATGTACATTAAATCCACAGTGCCACACTGATGCTATACCACTACATCCATCAGACTGGCTAAAATGGAAATGACGGACAGCTTCCCAGGTGGCTCTGGTGGTAAAGAACCCGCCTGCCAATGCAGAAGACGTAAGAGATGCGGGTTCGATCCCTGAGTGGGGAAGATCCCCTAGAGGAGGGCATGGCTCCCCACTCCGGTATTCTTGCCTGGAGAATCCCATGGACAGAGGAGCCTGGTGGGCTACAGCCCACAGGATTGCAAAGAGTCAGACACAACTGAAATGACTTAGCATGCACCACTAAGAATGAGAGGGAATAGAAACTCTGCTGGTAGGAGTATAAACTGGAAGATTCACTTTGGGAAGCTTTTCAGTATCTGTGAAAGAGCATATATAATAACCTAGAGTCTAAGATTTCAATTCCTAGGTGCATATCTAGGAAAAATCTGTACATTAGACCACCAAAAGACATGTGCGAGAATGCTCATAGTAATATTATTTGTAATAGCAAAAAATGAAAACAGCTCACTAATTTGTGGTATAGTCAAAACATAACTTACCATACAGCAATAAAGAGGAATAGAGACAGTCACACACAATATGGATAAATCTCAAAAACACAGTGTTGAGAAAAGAAGCCAGCCCAAAGCATGTATGCTGTATGATTTTGTTCATATGCAGGTTAGAAACAGACCTTTGGCCTCAGAATTCAGGATCCTGATTAACTTTAAGGGGAAAAGATAACTGAGATGCAACATAAGAGGGGGCTTCTAGGAGGCTGCAGTGTTCTAATTTTAAAAATTTTGTGAAAATCCATTGTCCTTCTCTGTGCTTATATTTTATTTCAATACAGAAAAAAAAAGAGGTACATATGGCCTGGATGGCTGGAATCATGACAGGGCAGTACTGAAATTGTTGACAAGTGCATACATCAGAAAAGATCGAATTATTGAATGTATCCTCAGTTATATTGGATGTGGGGGACTGGGAGAAATTAGGGACAAGATGGCTGTGATGGAAGAGGAAGAATTACTACCTTTCTAGGTAATGGATGTAGAGAGCATCTTGATATGATGAATCTGCTGTGTAGCTGTTACGGGATTGAAGATAGAATATTGTATCATCTGTGACAACGTCCTGTCCTGTTTCATGAGTCAGGCCATTTTCATAGTGCAACATGGGGAGGAGTCAGTAGTTTAATTCAAAGTGGATATAGTGGAGACCCTGACTGCTCATATTCTGACCTTCTCTCATTTTTGCTTGTTAACTAGGCACTAGACCTCTGTATAGGGAAACTGATAGCTGCATTACCATGTTAAGCAAATTATAGGTGATGTAAAAGCTTTTGCTCTAGTTGTGAGCTTGAACCTGGCTTTTTCTGGTCTGTGGTCTCCTAGCAAGAGAAATATAACAGTTAAGTTCCCCATGTGGCTTTAAAAGGGAGACAATTCTTTCTTATGTATATGCTGAAAGTACCTTTTTTCTTTTCCTCAGAAAACTAGGTTTAAGATCTTTATCTTAGTAATATCTATTTGCTACTTATGTATTTTGGTTAAAATAGACCATTTGTCTCTTGAATCAAAGGTTTAAAAATTTTTCTTAATGGATTATATTTATTTCTAAGATTGCTTTCCAGTTATCATGGGTAACCAACTCTAAGGGAGAGGATGAGGAAATTAAGGGCAGTGTTGCATTTTCTTTCCTTATATTGCTTCTTACTTTTTGGGGTTGATTTGTATTCTATTTTCCTTACATTTTATCTCTAATGCTTGATGAAGATAATTTCTGAATAAGTTTCACTTACATTTTCTTCCTTAGCTCCAGAGGTTCTGTTGAATGCAATCTGTGACATATATTAGGACACCTGTGAAGTGAAGTGAAAGCCACTCAGTCATGTCTGACTCTTTGCAACCCCATGGACTATCCAGTCCATGAATTCTCCAGGTCTGAATACTGGAGTGCATAGCCTTTCCCTTCTTCAGGAGATCCTCGCAACCCAGGGATCGAACCCAGGTGTCCCTCATTGCAGGCGGATTCTTTACCAACTGAGCTGTCAGGGAAGCCCTGGACACCTGTGATGGAATACAAATAATCCATTACATAGCACATACCTAAAGGGACCTTCCCTCCTGTCTCAGTGGTAAAGAACCTGCCTGCCAATGCAGGAGACATGGGTTCAGTTCCTGGGTTGGGAAGATTCCTTGGAGAAGGAAATGGCAACCCACTCCAGTATTCTTGCATGGGAAATCCCATGAAAGAGGATCCTGGCAGGCTACAGTCTATGGGGTTGCAGAAGAGTTGGACGTGACTTAGCGACTAAACAGCAACAACAAAGGGACCTTTAATTGATCATGAAAACTGAGATCTTTTGAGAATAAAAAGATGTGCTATTAATCATTATGCTGAACAACAGATGTGACGCAGCACTGTCTCGCGTAAACGGGGGTGTACGGTTGCCCTACCCAGAGCCCTCCTGGCAGGAAGAAGCCTTGTGAAGTCTCTGTTCTGTTAGGGATGCTGCTTACCTGGCCCACCCACTCTTGGTGGGCGACTCACAGATATTAACTCAGTTCTCTCCAGTGATACAATACTGGATATGTACAAATACTACATGACAGGTTTTGGATGTTACCTCCTAATTCCTCCCAGTTGAAATCCTGGCAAAAGCCTGTAACAATATCACCAACAGAATGGCCTCTATTCATGTCTGACCTGATTTTTCCTCCTTATTTTCTTGACTTTCGTTTTTCAAGGTCTCATGACTTTGAGCAGACAATTCTCAGCCTTGTTAAACATAGGATTTTTTTTTCAATGTTGAGGTTAGGAAGTCAGTGTGGCATGCCGTGTGTTGGCTCCTTCTCACTGGGCCCAGCTTCACTGCGATGGGCTCCCATGCAGGTCTCACTTTCTTCCTCCTTGGTCCTTGAATCAGCTGACTCACTCTTCTGTCTGTGCACTCTATTCTCAGCAGTGGGATTTACTAGGAATCTGAGGGCTTAATTACACTCCATCCTTTCTATCTGTCCTAGACCGATAGAGAAATAAAGACATAGAAGTCAGGGAATGATTTTTTTTTTAAGTTTTTGGCTTATTTATGTTATTTATTAAGTTTTTGGCTTATTTACATTTATTTATGTAATTTGTTATAAATTACACTGAATTAAAATTATACTGTTATAAAGTGGAAGTAAAAAGTGAAGTGAAAGTGTTAGTCACATAGTCTTGTCAGACTTTTTGCAATCCCATGGACTGTAGCCCACCAGGCTCCTCTGTCCATGGAATACTGGAGTGGGTTACCACGCCCTTCTCCAGGGGATCTTCCTGACCCAAGTATCGAATACGGGTCTTCTGCACTGCGGGCAGATTCTTACCAACTGAACCACGAGGAATAGCAGTGTATGTGCAAAGGGATTTAATGCATCATCGTATGTACAATTATCATTAAAAAGTCAGGATGTAAGTCACAATGACTATAAACATAAAATCTATATTAGAACATTCTCCAGGGACTTCTATGGTGGTCCAGTGTTTAAGACTTTGCTTTCACTGCAGGAAGTGAAGATTTGATCACTGGTCAGGAAATTAAAACCTCACGTGCCATTGTGTCATGGCCAAAAGTACCAAACCAAACCAAATTTAAAAAAAACAAGAAAACATCCTCCATAAGTAATACACTGGACTGTTTTAGTTCACAGTTGTCATTTGAGAATCTGATGATCACTGTCCTTCATTTTATGATTCTTCAAAATCACCTGGACAGCTATATAAATAGGAGAGGAAATTTCATTGTGTATAATTTCCCTTTGGTCTAACTTGTTAATACCCATTTATTTACTTACTTCTATTGAGTTGGCCAAAAAGTTTGAGAGCTTTGAAGAGCTCATTTAAATATCATAAAGAATCTCTTCTTTAATACTGGCACATCTTATGGAGCTTGGCCCAATGGGCTTCCCACCATTTTTCCTCCCAGTGGACTTACTTTCTCTGTCACCAAGCAGCTAGTTCTGCCCCTGTGGATTTAAATACGGAGAACAGAAGAACATCTGTGATTTCAGGATGGTAGTTCATGGTGAAAGGAAGGGTGAAAAGTAGAGGGGAGGAGAGTTACAGACATCTCACATGCTAGTAAAGTAATGCTCAAAATTCTCCAAGCCAGGCTTTAGCTATACATGAACCATGAACTTCCTGATGTTCAAGCTGGTTTTAGAAAAGGCAGAGGAACTAGAGATCAAATAGATCTCTGGTTGGAGAAGGGATCAAATTGCCAACATCCACTGGATCATGGAAAAAGCAAGAGAGTTCCAGAAAAACACCTATTTCTGCTTTATTGACTATGCCATAGCCTTTGACTGTGTGGATCACAATAAACTGTGGAAAATTCTGAGAGAGATGGGAATACCAGACCACCTGACCTGTCTCTTGAGAAATCTGTATGCAGGTCAGGAAGCAACAGTTAGAACTGGACATGGAACAACAGACTGGTTCTAACTAGGAAAAGGAGTCCGTCAAGGCTGTATATCGTCACCCTGCTTATTTAACTTCTATGCAGAGTACATCATGAGAAACGCTGGACTGGAAGAAGCACAAGCTGGAATCAAGTTTGCCGGGAGAAATATCAATAACCTCAGATATGCAGATGACACCACCCTTATGGCAGAAAGTGAAGAGGAGCTAAAAAGCCTCTTGATGAAAGTGAAAATGGAGAGTGAAAAAGTTGGCTTAAAGCTCAACATTCAGAAAACGAAGATCATGGCATCCGGTCCCATCACTTCATGGGAAATAGATGGGGAAACAGTAGAAACAGTGTCAGACCTTATTTTTCTGGGCTCCAAAATCACTGCAGATGGTGACTGCAGCTATGAAATTAAAAGACGCTTACTCCTCGGAAGAAAAGTTATGACCAACCTGGATAGCACATTCAAAAGCAGAGATTACTTTGCTGACTAAGGTCCGTCTGGTCAAGGCTATGGTTTTTCCTGTGGTCATGTATGGATGTGAGAGTTGGACTGTGAAGAAGGCTGAGCACCAAAGAATTGATGCTTTTGAATTGTGGTGTTGGAGAAGACTCTTGAGAGTCCCTTGGACTGCAAGGAGATCCAACCAGTCCATTCTGAAGGAGATCAACCCTGGGATTTCTTTGGAAGGAATGATGCTAAAGCTGAAACTCCAGTACTTTGGCCACCTCATGTGAAGAGTTGACTCATTGGAAAAGACTCTGATGCTGGGAGGGATTGGGGGCAGGAGGAGAAGGGGACGACCGAGGATGAGATGGCTGGATGGCATCACTGACTCGATGGATATGAGTCTGAGTGAACTCCAGGAGTTGGTGATGGACAGGGAGGCCTGGCGTGCTGCGATTCATGGGGTCTCAAAGAGTTGGACACGACTGAGTGACTGAACTGAACTGAGAAGGAGGAAGAAAGAAGCATGAAAAGAGGAGGAGGAGAGAGGAAGAAGACAGAGGGTGATGGAGAGGGTGGGATGGAGCAGTCCAAATTTTGAGAAGGAGGGAGCGAGGGAAGGAGAGAGAAAGAGAGATTGAGGAAGAGGGGGGCCCAACAAGCAGATAATCCTTTTCTCTACCCATAATGGAAAAGGGAGGAATGACAGAGCAGGGGAAGGATGCCTCCTCCCGAGTACCAGTAGGTAGCTGTGGGAATTCCTATTTTATATATTAAAGTGAGATTTTGAGAAAAGGAAAAAAGGGACCCCCCAAGATGTCCTGCCACCCGCCCCCCAGCAGCCAACATAGGTCATGATGTTCCCTGTGAGACTCCTCCAAGTACATCTCAAGATGGCAATGCCCAGAACCTTACTATTCAACCGTCTCATGTACTGTGTCCTAGGGGCTACAGTGAGAACGCTGGACAACCGCAACGCCTTTCCAACATTGTCGCATTTGAAGGAACAGGAAGTCGCATCTTTGTCCCTGTAAATTGAAACAATATCAGCTCTCTTTAGGAGAAGGGTATAGCACTTTTATGTTAGATGAAGACAACTTTATTATTATTGTTGTTATTTTATGAAAGGGAAAATTGCATGACTACATTTTGAAATGTTTGCAAATATTTTGTCCTTGGGTAAAACCAGGGAACGGGAGAAGATCAAAGATATTTCAGAGATGCAAAATGAATTTCTTTCTCCATAATGCTTCTTTCATTTCCACTATCTATAAGATCTGAAAAAGAACATTCAGTGATGACATACATTATTCAAAAGTATTTTCTCTGGAGAGGGCAGGGTTTTTCTTAACCTCCTTTTAGGTCAGGGCAGCTATGTCAGGTCAAGTGGAAGCATGAGGTCATCTTGGGGCTGGAGGCTTCGCCCTGATGATTCCTCTAGGAGAGTCGATGGGATACTTGACATTTGTTACTTCCACTGGACTGGGAAAATATCCTTTCTGTGTTAAGTGCTTATTCTTCAGATTCAAAAAGCACAGAAGACTGTACTGACAAACTTGATGAGCAAGGCCGTCAGGACTCCCACTGAAAGCTCAAGGTCTCAGCAGGCATGAGAAACACAAAATTGAACAGTGAGTTAGGACAGGGGAAATTGCAGGGAAGTAAGACTGGCACAACTTGTTGAAATTCATGTTCCATTAAGGAGTAGGAAAAAATTACCTTGCTGGGCTACTTAAGATGAAAAAAAAAAAAAAGAAATTGCATTTTCAAAGTTTTCATTTAATATAGACTTCTTATTGACACAAAATTCTTGTAAAAGCCCAAAATGAGCAGAAGACCTAAATAGGCATTTCTCCAAAGAAGACATAAGATGGCCAAAATTGCTAATTATTAGAGAAATGCAAATCAAGACTGTAAAGAAATACCACCTCATACCAGGCAGAATGGCCATCATCAAAAAGTCTACAAACAATAAATGCTGGAGAGGATGTAGAGAAAAGGGAACCCTCATGCACTGCTGGTGGGAATGCAAATTGGTGCAGCCACTAAGAACAACAATATGGAGCTTCCTTAAAAAACTAAAACTAGAGCTACCAATCCTACTCCTGGCCATATATCTGGAGAAGGCAAAGACTCTAATTTGAAAAGATACATGCTCTCAAATGTTTAGCACTATGTACAATAGCCAAGACATAGAAGCAACCTTAAATGTTCATCAACAGATGAATTGATAAAGATGATATGGTGTATATGTGTATCTATATATATACATAGACACACACATGGAATATTAGCCACAAAAAGGAGTGAAATGACATTTGAAACAACATGGAGCACCTAGAGATTATCATACTAAGTGAAGCAAGTGAGAAAAAAAAAGATATCATCTGGTATTATTTATTTGTGGAATCTGAAAAAAATGATACAAATAAACTTATTTACAAGACAGAAATAGACTCATAAGACATAGAAAACAAATCTATGGTACCAAAGGGGAAAGAGGGGGAGGTAAATTAGGAATTTGGGATTAACATAAACACACTACTATATATAAAATAGATAAAAGCAAGAACGTACTGTATAGCACAGGGAACTATATCTTATAATAACCATAGTGGGAAAGAATCTATTATACATATATATGTGTGTGATTAATAACTGGCTCACTATGCTGTACACCTGCAACATTGTAAATTTGACTATACTTCAAAAAATAGTAAAATGAAAAAATTCTTGTAAATTATCTTTACCCCAATAAATAAAAACTGGTTTTCTGAATAGACTATGTGTATCTACCCATGTGGGAGACCTGTTCATCAGGACAGAATGATCTCGGAGATTAGGCAGAGTGGTTTGATCTTTACCTCTCTTGGCCTGGGGTAGTGTTCACTTATTTCCCTTTTTTCAAAAGTTTTAAGATCTGTTTCATCTGAGAGATTAAAAATCCAGTTTACCAGTGAAAGCACACACAGATCTTCATGTCCCTTTAATCTCTTGACTTGTCAGATGCAGCTCTCTGGTTGAATTTCATTTGCATGTTGATTTCATTTGTGGTTTGTGTAAAGTTCACTTCCAGGGCTGTGGTGCTGCCTATATCTGTGCAGATTAATCACCATACAATTGGGCTGGTGTGGGTGTTGAGTGCAGTGAAAAGGAAGTCATACTCTGCTTGCCAAGCCATTGATGCAGGGAAACTTTTTCCACAAAGGTGCCATGTGGGCTAGCAAATGGCCATGATCACCCCAAGGTCTTCTGTTTTGAAGAGCAGGCAGAAATGGTCTGGTCTAGAGTTCCAGAAGTAGTCAGAGTCTTAGTCTCAACTATTTAAGTCTATTATTCAGTTTAGTTAGCCTGAGGAATTCAAAATTCTAATTTTGGGGAAGTCTTGGAACCTTGGTGTATTTGGTACAAAACAGTGCTTGCTATAAAAATTTACTGTTCAGCAAGCGGCATAATTTGGGGCTTAATTGCATTCTGTCCACTCACCCATCCATCCATATATCCATCCAATCTGTCTCTTCATTACCAAAGAGGGTTTGCACTGGTCAGACAGGCGTTGTAAGTGAATGGTTCAGGGAGGGATTACAACATAAATAGGACATGGTAGAGTCTTAGCAAATCAAATATTTCTCCACCCATGGAGAGTGTCCATTACTCACCATCTGGGGATTGTTATCTTACAGAAAAGCAAGTGTGTGTACCTGTAGAAGCTTCAGATCTTTTGACTTTTTTTTTTTTCAAATGAGCTAAAAATAAAGTCATAAAATCTCCTGAGTTTTAAATATTGATGGCCAGTTCAAATGTTTAAAAATACTATGCTAACATTGTGAGACTTGTTGCTACACGTTAACATGGGGAGAATAAGTTGGTCACATTAGGTGTTTGGTTGTCAGTTTGTGACCTCTGCCTCTAAGGGATGTATGTGTGTCCTTAGAAGGGTGTCCAGTATCATCTTGTAGTTGAAGGGGAAACTTCTCTACTTTTAGTGAATTTTGAAGTAGAGCTATCATCTAATCATCCCTCTACATTTTGGAGGATAGGCGTTTTTCATGATTGTGCTTGGTCATGTCTGACTGTGTGACCCCACGGACTGTATGTGGCCTGCCAAACTCCTCTGTCCGTGGGATTTCCCAGGCAAGGATGCTGGAGTGTGTTGCTGTTTCCTACTTTAGGGGATCTTCCCGACCGAGGGATAAAACCCATGTCTCCTGCATTGGCAGGTAGATTCTTTACCACTGTGCCACATAGGAAGCAGGCATTCTTGGTGGCTATTAAAAGAAATAATTATTAGCCTACTGCTTCCTGATTAAAGCAAGTCTCTCAAGACTTTTCAATGAGGTCCTCTATGGGCTTACAAAGGAGGTTAGGATTGGCAGTAAAAAGAGAGGGATGGGAATAAAACTTTCCTGAGTTTTGGAAATAGACCTGATCTGTGTATATTGGTTTCAAGAGTGGGGATTTTAAAGTAACTCAATTTAATCTGCATTTTTAAAAAGAAATACAAAACTTCTTGACAGAAATGCCAGCTGTTTTAATGTCTAAGCACCCATGGAGCTCTGCCAAGTTGAAAGCAAATTTAGGCAAATTTTAATCAAGATGGCATCTCACAGAACTGATATATGCATGGCTCATAAATTTCATCTTTTTCCCTAAGAAGAAAAGTGACATTTCACTTGATCCATGGCAGAAAATCTTTTAAGGTTTTATGAAAGACTATTAGGATCAGAATGAAACATGTTATAAAATTCAGTAATATTTAATAATATATTTAATGCTTTATATTTTATTATGTATTTTAATACAAATTAAATTTAATATTTTACAGCAAGCTGATTATTTTTCTGGTGCCTTCTAAGGAAGTTTCACACAGGCCCATGTAATGCTGGACCAGAGTTGGTAAGATCCCTGTGCCCCTAGCTTCCGGTTTTCCCCGCCTGACCATCCTCCACACAGCAGCTGATGTTTGTCTTCAGATTGATCCTGGCTTGAGTAACACATCACATTGGTAGAGTAAGAATTTAGGAAGTAGCTCAATAGGACATCCCAGTAGGGTGGCCTTTCTGAAAAGGCAGGTGTATATTCCTCCTGAGTCTGTTGGTTGCTGACAAGTGTAAGCTTTGGAGCACTAATGAAAAGTGGGAACTCAGGAGTTTTCCACCTGGACTTGGGGGATATCCCCATGCTTTCTTTGTAGAATTGGAAGATCTAGCATCGTGTTTGAAAGTTGAAAGGTCTGACTGATTTTGTCAAATGGTTGGACTGATATTTGCATATCTACGTTTAATGTCACTCTTCTATTAAAATCTTCCAATAACTTTTCACTGGATTTGAAACAAAATCCAGTGAACTCTGGATTTTACCTTGAACTCTGTGGCTCATCTTGAGCTGGCCTCTGCCTTCTCTTTCTCCCTTGTCTCCATCTAGTAAGGTCTTCTTTCTCTTCTTTGAATGGGCTAAGCTCTTTCTCACTCCAAGCTCCTTGTTGAACCTCCTGGTCCTTCTTTCTAGATGTCTCTTTCCTCAACTCTTTGGCTTCTTTTCACTTGGACTATGACTCAAACTTGACCTTCCTGGAGAAGTTTTCTTTGGTAAGCCCAATTCTACCATCACTCTATCCTATAACTCTATTTCATTTTCTTCACAGCATTTATTTGAACTGATATTATTGATTATTGTCTCTCCATTGACATGTGAGCCTCATGAGAGTATGGCCTCCTCTGCTGTACTTTATTGCTCTATTTTCAGAATCTATAATAGCATCTATTATGAAGTCAGGACTCAAAGATATTTATTAGATGAACTAGTTTGTTCCCATTCAGTGGCTATACCTGTGACTATTTCACTCTTGACTGGAATATAATTTTATTATTTGTCAGGATTGGAGAAGAACAAGGACAGAGGACAGTAAGGAAATGGGAAAATATGGGAATGGTGAAATTAGCTACATGATTTGAGCAGTTAATCACTAGCATTGCCTTAATACAATAAAGAAGTAAATGTATAATACTTTAAAGTCAGACCCTAATATTACCTTACAGTGAATGTCATTTTTTCAAATCATGCACATCAAAGCTTTATCTTCATAATTCTGACAAGAATAGAAGGCTGATGAGATTTTTTTCAGGGCAAAAAATAAACATAGTGGGCTTCAAGTTTGCTTTGAGCCTGTCTGCATGGCTGATAAATGCTTTTCTGATAGTAGAAGGGGAAAGCATACACTTAAGATGATAAGCAACCAGAGATAAAGCCCATAGCTAGTGTCAGATTTTTAAAAGGAATCATCCTCCGGCTATCCTGAGACTCTATGATGATCCATGTATTTGTTTATGAATGGTGATCAGGGACCAAGGGCAACAGACTTAATCTTTTAAAATCAAACAGAAGTAAAATAATATTTCTTATCTTTCCCCTGAGACATGTTGGACAGGAGATGTTCCAAGATGCTGATGAAATTTTAACTAACATGAATAGTCCATAGAGATTTAACTCTCGTCAGTCACCATCCTTGTTGTCACTATGTGGCAGAAAACATACAGTTCTGTTAAATGCTGCCTCTTGACAGAAAAATATGAAAGATGAAAGTACAACTGACAATTCTTAGATTGCCAAACAATGACTCATCTGACCCACCAGTCATCTTGTCAAGGCCTGAAAGAAAAGAAAGCAAAAAGGGTTTCTGTGGTTAAGAGATTTCTGACACCAGTCCATAGGAGCAGATCAAACACAAGGAAGGAGAGGCTCAGGACAATTTTTTGGTCTATTTCACATCTGTCGAGCTGAGCTCTAAATGTAATCTCATTTAGAACATGTATTGCTTTTCTTTGGGACATAAATTGCCTTCTCTCCCTTTTATTCCCAGCACTGATCACAGTCTGTTGCAGAGAGCAGAATTTTTAAAATTCTTGTGAAATTAATAAACTGATTAGAGTAAGGGTAATAACAAGGGAAGATTAGAAGATGGTCTGGGATGGAGGTGAGCAAAATTCAGAAACTGTGAGTTTGAGCTTTGATGTGATCATGGCTCATTGTTGTTTTGTGGAAACTAGCATCCTGGAATTATATTCCCTTTATCAATTGGTCTGGAATAAGATGTGCTACCACAACAGTGTCAGAGGTTAAAGAACAAAGATTCATTTCTTGTTCACACTGTGTGTCCATTGTGGGTTGAGCAGGCACTCTGCTGATCATCCTCACTCAGGGATACAGGTTTCTGGAGTAGCCAGCATCTCAGATGTTGCCCACTGCCATGCTCAGAGGGGTCAAGTGCTTTTGTGCAGAACCAGTCTACTCTAAGGGATTAAGTGCTTTTGTGCAGAACCAGCATGAGGCATCTCAACTCAAAAACTCACTGAATAGAAGTCACTGTGCCTGGCTCCACCTAACCACAAGAGGGACACAAAGTATAGTCATGAACAAAATAAAAGACATTCATTTATTATTTGTCTCCTTGGTTTTGGCACAGACTGATTTATTCGAACAGAAAGGGTAGGCTGGTTATCAAAGAATGTCTCATTTTCTTATTCAGAATCACTACTTAAATTTTTTTAAAGAGTTTATTTGAGCAAAATTTGATTTGAATGGGGCAGTGCCAAACCAGAAGTGTTTAGGAATCCTGGCTCACAGGTGCCAGGATCTAGACTTAAACAGAGAAAATGCAGAAGCAAAAAAAAGGAGACTATTTGACTATCTATAGCTTAAAGCACATTTGGGTGTTTGAGAGTGGTTATCGTTAGCCTCTTGATCAAAATTAGCATTGATTCATGTACTCATGTTGTTGTTGTTCAGTTGCTCAGTCGTGTCTGACTCTTTATGACCCCATGGACTGCAGCGCGCCAGGCTTCCATGTCCTACACGATCTTCTGGAGCTTGCTCAAACTCAAGTCCATTGAGTCGGTGATGCCATCCAACCATCTGTCCCCCTTCTCCTCCCGCCTTCCAACCTCTGTCGTCCCCTTCTCCTCCCACCTTCAATCTTTCCCAGCATCAGAGTCTTTCCTAATGAGTCAGCTCTTCCATCAGGTGGCCAAAGTACTGGAGTTTCAGCTTCAGCATCAGTCCTTCCAGTGATTATTCAGGACTGATTTCCTTTAGGATTGACTCATTTGATATCCTTGTAGTCCAATCATGATTTCCCCCCTTAATGTATTTTATGTGACTGATTAATTTTCACAGACGTATCAGGTAACTGATTATCAATCTGTGATCAATGCATTAATTCTTAAATTTAGCCAACACTTATGGAGCACCTACTATGTGCTTGGAGCACCTACACTATGCTACACACTACATTGGATGGCTTTTCTGAATTATCACTCACTCTATTATCGCTCACTCAGCTAACCCTAGAAATGGATACAGTTCAGTGCAGGTCGGGAAGGTTCTTGTGAGGCTTACCTACTTTGTAGAATTCTGGTGAGCGTTCAAGATCATGTTTTCAAGGTTCCTAGCACTTCCAGTAGTGACGTTAATAATGATGTTACAACTTGACCTGGATTTTATAGTTCATTTCCTAAAGTAATTTTTATTCAACTGGTAATTCAATTAAATAGTGCTCACTTCACTATTAGTCATGGGGTCAGGACTGCCTCCCGAAATTCTCCATTCATTCTCCAATTGTGGCCCATTGAATTGGAATGCTGAAATAGGATTCATTCCTGATGATAATAAGAGCACAAATGCCAACTGCGTGTGCAGTAGCTCCTGGGAGAAGACTTGATGGCTCAGCACTGTCCCTGTGCGATGACTCCTGTAGCACCACGTACAGTGTTAGATACAGAGGGAGGCACTTAGAATGTAAGGGTTTATGTACCATTAAACTTAAATGTAGGCTTTGCTGATGGCTCAGATAGTAAAGAATCTGCCTGCAATGCAGGAGACCCAGGTTCAATCACCGGGTCAGGAAGAGAGCCCCTGGAGAAGGGAATGGCTACGTACTCCAGTATTCTTGCCTAGAGAATTCCATGGACAGAGGAACCTGGTGGGCTACAGTCCACAGGGTTGTAAAGAGTCAGACACGACTGAGTGATTAACACAAGTTTAAGTGTACCTTTTACTCTCTGGCCTTTGGTCACTGAGGTTGGTCCCTTAACTGTGTCCTCCTCCAGCCATGGAATTCTGTTCTGATCACAATTCCCCGCATATTTTCCTCTTAGTACATAGCAGCTGTGTACTTGGTGACAAGTTTGTTTTGAGCCATTGCATGTTGACAGGCAGATCTTCTGTGCGAAGGTTGTGGATTACTTCTTGAAAGGTTGTGGACCCTCCCTTCAGTTCAGTTCAGTTCAGTCGCTCAGTCGTGTCCGACTCTTTGTGACCCCATGAATCACAGCATGCCGGGCCTCCCTGTCCATCACCAACTCCCGGAGTTCACTCAAACTCACATCCATCGAGTCGGTGATGCCATCTCATCCTCTGTCGTCCCCTTCTCCTCCTGCCCCCAATCCCTCCCAGCATCAGAGTCTTTTCAGATGAGTCAACTTTTCACGTGAGGTGGCCAAAGTACTGGAGTTTCAGCTTCAGCATCATCCCTTCCAAAGAACACCCAGGACTGATCTCCTTCAGAATGGACTGGTTGGATTTCCAAAAAGCAGCTACATTTCAGCTGAGTGTGAACATTCTCTCTGTGGTTTCCTCAGATTAACGATGTCAAATAACGCTGACCAGGTGAGGTGTCTATCCACAATAAATCTGAATTTGGGGCTTTTGATGATTGTTTTACTGCTTTGTCTGAGACAAAAAGGAATAAGAGTACGTTGTTGGTATGTGGCTTCAAAAACCAAGTCTGCATTGCCTGTTTTCATGTATCAGTCACACCTGTTCCTTGGATACTGTTCTCCCTCCAGCTCCCAAGTCACAGACAGAAACTACTGCTGGAGGAGACCTTCCTCTAGTGATAAGCCACGTGCACTTTTGCCCCTACAGGGACATTCCATTTACCCACTGCCCTTCCAGTTAACAAAAGGTGTTTACAGAAGTGCAGAGGTTGAATATGTGGAAGAAGCATATCTTGTTTGGTAAGAACATAGTGTGACTAGAAACACGGGAGAAGTAATGTGCGCGTGTGTACATGTGCACCTGTGTACGTGTGCGCCTGTGTACGTGTGTGCATGCGTATGTGTGTGCATGCATTTGTGTTCAGATGGCTAGATAAGGGTGATTCTGTAATGTTGACATATAGATATGAGCCTAGGACTGGCTTTGGGAAATGTAAGCTGGCTTTTTATAAAGGCCAGCAGAGACTTTATTAGATGTGTTTAGAAGCCATTTGCCATATACTAAAAGAGTTGTCCACACCAAAAGGCCCCTAGGGAACAGGTAGTTTTCTGTTTTATTGCCCCAAGAATGAAATAGGGCTTCCCTGGTGGCTCAGCAGTAAAGAATCCACGTGCAATGAAGGAGACTCGACTTTGATCCCTGGATCAGTAGGATTCACCTGGAGAAGGAAATGGCTACCCACTCCAGTATTCTTGCCTGGAGAATCCCATGGACAGAGGAGCCTGGCAGGCTACAGCCATGGGGTCATAAGTTGGACACAACTTCTCGACTAAATCACTTCAAAGAATGGAATAGAAACAGGCACTTCCAGCCTTTTGTTTTAGCCGAATCTTTGGGGGGGCAGGAATCAGCTACTACTTTCTTATAAGACCTACCTTTAGGAACTCATTTTTTCCAACAAGTTTTTAGTATAATATTCTGTTGAAGCTGTGTTCTCCAAAATCTTAGTATAGGAAAGTGTTTTTCCTTACAAACCTTTTATAATTCGGATCTCCTTAATTGAAGATCGCATATGTCCTTATATTAATACTTCGCATAGAATCCACCTAAAGACAAAGGTGGCTGTCTTATCTTCGTCATCTTGCACTCCTCACATAGCGAGCACCCAGTTGATGTCTTTTGATTGATTGAATGACTGAAGACAGACCCAAGATTCCCAATAGAAAGAGAATAAAAGCCTATTTCTGTTTACTCTTCTGTAGTGGGGAGATGACCTGAACATCATATATGATACCATTATATACATTTTGTTTGCATGATTTGACTTTATCCATTTGTTGTTTACTTATATTCAGGACAAAGATATAGACAGTTCTTTCATGTAATATTATCATACTGAACTTGAATGAAACAGTATACTAAATAATGTGCAAAACTAACTCTACGTTTAGCTACCAAGGGGCTTTGGCATTTTGCTTGGGTAAATTTGAAGATGGTCTGGAAGTTTCAGGCCCTGGAATGGCAGGTCTGTAGTCATCATGGTGATGTGGGTTGGAGGGGATGGATGGCTATTATGTAAAATGTCTGTTGGATGCACTGTGCCAGCAGCAACGCTTGGTGCCACCAAGGAACCCTATCAGCATAAGATATTTTCTTGGCTCAGTATAGTATACCATAAGGTATCTGACATGGTTAGCCAAAACACAATCATTTATCATTGCCTCTGCCAGTTACCCAGGCTAACAGAATCAAAAGCCAAATGTGGTGATCAAAAAGACAACTAGACAAGCAAAAGGCAAAAGGGTGAGGAAAACAAGCCAGCCAGGAATATATGTTTTGCTTAATTATGTCTACTATTCTCTGGGATTCAGCAGTGTGGAAGCCTCTTCTACCTGTGTGTATAATCCATCTTCTCCATGGGTAGAGAACCAGTCATTCCTGAATCCTCCCACTTATGTCCACATCAGTCACTGGGAAGCAGACAAAGGACCATCACAATATACCAGAGTGTTAAAGTATGTAGGCTCCATTGGCAGACTGCCTGGGTTCAGATCCCTTGTTCTACCTACTAGTCAAGAAATTACTAAAGCCTCAGTGCCCTAGTTTTTTTGCCTTAAAAATTGTAGAAAGTAATAAAAATATGGATTTATAGGGTTATTGTGAGGATTAGATAAGCTAATACATAGTTATCACTTGGCATACTACTGTTATTGATAATGATAGGGTCAGGAAATGGAGATGGGAAATGTATATGATTGGCACCTCAGCTCAGTACACAAGGCTGGATCAGGAACACAAGTTGAAAAATACATAGTGTTATTATTACTTATACCATTACTATCACTACTGATGTTTTTACCCAGGAGATCTAAAAACTATTTCTATATTCACCATGCATCCTACTTCACACAGCTGAGTATTCAAAGCTCTCAATTCCCACTGTTTAAGTTTTTTAAATGTTCTCTTCTCATTTCAATTCTACTGAGAAGTGGTAATAGTCAAAAGACAGGAATCTGGTAAAAATTCCAAGTGAAAAGCACATAAGATTTTACTCTGAAATGCAATTGCTTTGGCATAAAAAATAAGAATCAAGCTTTAGTCCCAGGATGATATCATTTTTTAATGAATTGAAATTGCAGCTAATAGAAAGCTGAATATATAAAGATTAGTGAATATGAAAAGAAATTGTGGCATGGATTATTCATTATAGGTGTTTAGAGAGCAACAGGGATTTTTTTTTTAAACAAAGACAACTCAGAAAAATAAGACAGGCAGTTTAAAAATGAATTCACTGCACAGCTTGATTCTGCATTCATCAATATAATGAAGTTTAAAAAAATATTTAATAGCAGAGGTATGTGGGAAGAGCCTTACCAATATAAACTGTAGTCTGTGGAGCAGGCCCTGTGGGAAGTGAATTCTTGAGATCTTATCTAACCCATGGGACAGTTCCCTGACTCTGATTTCAATACTTTTTTTCTTGTATTGACTAAGCACACCTGTCTCTGTTGCCCCGTTCTTGCCCTTTCTGCCTGTTTTCCACTGGGACTAAAATTCTTTTCTTTCCCTTATTTCTACCTCTAATTGCTGTAATTTGTTTATCAAACTCACTTTTCCTCTTGACCTATAACAACATGACCGGTGGATTTCTGACATGGGCGCTTGTAGCTGTGTTGATGGACGAGAGTGGTCAGTTCTATAGCTTCAAGTTAATTGAATAGTATGTAATAGAGCTCACGGAGGTACCATTAGCGTGGCTGGAATCAGACACCAACATACCAGTTTCCTTGTTTCTCATCTTTTCAAGCCATGGAGTCCCTGGTAATGTATACTTCTAATCAAGCATGTCTAGTAAATGCAAAATCAAATAAATTTAGCATGAGCTATCAACAATGTCAACATCATTTATAACTGTCACTTATCAATATTCATTCTTCTCTTCAACAATATTCCTATAGTAAGTGATGGGAGATTAAAGATTAGCTTCCCAGGTGGCAGAGATCAAAACAGGCAGGGGTTGGGGGGAAGATAGAAAACTAGAAATTTCTCAAAAGGAAGGTAGAAGTTAGAAGAAGATAGAGGCCATTGCAAATGGCTTCAAGAGGATTTTTCTGGTCATAGATAGATATTGGAATATCCAGAAATGTTTAGGAAAGATATTATTCAAGAATGCACAAATATAATATCACTATTTGGGTTTCTCAAAATTTATAAAATATATAAAAACAAAAACTGCAGCTAAAGGCAGTCCATTTAAATATATAAGGTATAAGGAAAATAGCAAGTGAAGAAAAGCACCGATAATCTTTGCTAGGTTAAGGCTAAATGTTTATCTTGATAACAAAATATTTATGGTAATTACTTGGCCTGTTCAAGAAGCAGAGCCAGAGAGAACCCAGTAATTCCTCTGTCTTGTTGGTAAGAACACTGTTAATATTAATGGGAATGCAATGGTCAAGTTCTTGGGGATTGATAATAGGGCAACTCTAGATCTTTGAGACATGTGGCTCTCAGGTCTGCTGATAAGTTAATTATGGCACCCCGGGGGTTTCTCCACTTTTGGAGGACATTTCCAGAAACCCTCCTGAGGCCTCTCAGTACTGACAAGTTGGGGAAATGAGATAGGAAGACAGACTTTGTTTTTGAATTCCTCTGAGTTGAGAATCAGGCTAGAGGTAGGGATAAATGGAAGGGGAAGTAGTGGAGTAGAAGGTGTCTCTTGGTCTGGGATAATTCACGGTCTCTGCACTGGTTCCAGCTGCTGAGGAGCCAACATGAATTCCGAGGAGTCTGGGTACTGCACTAATGCTCTTTTGGCTTCTAGGTGCACATGGCCCTCTGCCAGGAGGCTCTGGGGGGATTGATGATCACCGTCCAGCTAGTCCAGCTGTGCAGCCAGACATTCTTGCTGGTAGCGTAAGGATTTGCCCACAAATACCATAGAGTCTAATGTGCAAATGAGATACATCTGACAGGTGCAGGGAAGCCCAGGAGCCTTCCTTAGATTTGTCTCCTGACTATAGTCCCTTGGGCTTATTTTAATTTTTTTACAGTATTTTCAAACTACAGTTATAGCATTGTAATTTGTTGCCTGTGTGTTCTTCAGTTGTGGTAAAAATAAAACCAGAAATAAATAATAACATAGCAATTGCTTCCAGGAAATATATGAATTATGCTTATTATATCTTATGGCATTTCCCTAATTGGATTCTGTGTTAATAAGAGTTGGCCATGGGAACAGCAATCAAGTGTACAGCCCTTATCACTGACACTGCCTTTTCTGCATGATTTATTGCAAAAATGGTTACACAGGAAAGTGGATTCTGCCCAATGGGCAGCCTTATCAGTGGTCAAACTGTTGTTTTCCCCAGTGATTATAAGAGGATGGATTTAGTACCAGGAAAATTTATTTCAGTGCCCAACAGAAAGAAATGAATGTCTCAGACCATTCTTTTAAAAACATCTTAGCAATGGTCTAAAAACCAATTCACAGTATTTAATCGAGTGCCTTGGTGTTTTCTGTGATACACTTTGAACCCGGCATGAATTTCTGTTCCCTTTGCAGTACTTCTGGGTTTGCTCTTTTGGAAGAAAAGTGGTGAATGCTACTAAATAGTGTTTCTTAAACAGTCAAGTGGGGGTGCTGATTCAGGCAAACCTACTTTACCCCATTTTCCTTGTAGACTATTTACATCAAAAGCAATTATAACTAAATTTTAGGATTGGTTTGGAACGTTTTTTATGTATCAGTCACCTCATTCATGGGTGTCTGTCCTATATTCTCTTATTAGATGTTAAGATTCTTAGGAAAGTGTGTATCTTTTTATAGCACTTTGCAGAACACTTCCCATGATCTTTCTCATTCATAAGCATTCATGCAGTGACTGTTTATCTACAGTGTGGTAAATGGTGGTATAAAAAATGAGATAGTTTAGATACTATGTTGATGAAAATTGAAGTTGCTAAAAATCCAACACCATGGCCAGACTTTCCCAGAAAATGCTGTTGACTGCCTGGGCTATGTATAGTGTTGTGTGTGAATCAGGTATTTGATATATACTTAGTAATATGCTACATTAAGAGTAAATTTATTCTATGGTAGAAATGGTGGAGTCTCTCAGCATCTTTTCCAAGCCCTTATTAGTGTATCCTTTCAACTGGCAGAAGGTAGAAAGTTACAAAGCAATTTCTCAGAATTTCTTGGATATAAGGTGGTGAGTGGCCATGGAGATGTTTTGCTTTGCTGTCAGCATTGGCACAAGTCCCAGGGCCCAGTCGCTAGCTGCATGAGTGTGAAGAGGCAGAGTGTGGTGTATCAGTTGTGCTGGTGAAGGGCATAGTAGGTAGTGTATGAGGTGGATGCAGACAGCAGCAGCAGCTGAGCCAGCAACTTCCTGGTCAGGTGGCTCCTGGATCCTCCGGAATTCATGCCTTCCTGTTAATGTTAGCTTCCTAATTGTGGTGTGGTGCTGTGGTTATGGAACCAGCAACATCCCAAGGGGGTAGGCAGCTAATCACAGAAGAGGCAGTTGTTCTTCTGATGGCCCAGCTCTGTAGTGTGGCTTGGGAATTATTGCTGAAGTCTCAGCTGAGATATATTTCTTCTGCTTTTCTCAGTGATGTTATAAGTCACTTAATTATCTGTCAACTAAAATAGCTGGGGAGATTCTGTTCTCTTGAAATTTACCATGGCCAGTATCCTATTGGACCATCTCTTATCTCTAAAAATTTCCAGAGTTAATTCACTAGCCATTATGTTATTTCATGTAAAATTATGGAAGAACCACTAGAAACAGTCCCAGACATAATTATAATTGGGTCTTTTCAAACCTGCTGCAGAATGTTTACACATACCTCATATTTTTCCTGTCATTGATGAGTCACACCGGTATTATCCCCAGGGCCATTAACTTGACTTATAAAATATGTCCCTTGAACTGTACTTTGAAGCCCAACAAAATCAAGTTGTTTGAGCTAGAAAAGCAAGAGCAGGCAAAAGTACAGAATCTCCACAGGAAATGTTTGCCTCCAGGGTCCTGTCATTCAAACTAGAGATTGAAAATACCAATATTCTAGCAGATGTCTAAGGCTGCTTATTTCTATGGGGTAAGGCATAATGTTAATCAGAGGTCAAAGCAGTGAGTTCTGTTGGCAGGTGAGCCGTTTAGCTTTACTCTCTTTTATGGCCTCAGCATTTGCTCTATTGCCCTGCCTGTTCATGCTGCCCATCTTTGAAAAGAGAAAGAGAGAGGCTGAAAGGCGGCAAAAAATACTTTCTCAAGATGCTTTAGGGATGATGGGTCAACAGCATAATTTTCATACCTGAGGGAGTGTACATTTCAGTGTACATTTCAGTTTGTCTCCAGAGAGAGGAGAGGAACACCATTTGTTAAGTAACTGTGGACCTTGCTAAGCTGAAAAGACAGGCAAAAGAAAAAGTCTTTGCCTGGGAAGAGAAGTTTTATCATCAGGAAAATGGCAAGTATTGATTAGGGTGGAAGAGTGACAGAAAAACTTTGAGTATATAGGAGAATTTAGTTCACAAGAGAACAGGTGTTTAAAAAGGATCAAAGAATTGGATGGAGCAAAGATGGCCGAGGGAAATGGGGATACCATGCTGCTTAAGAATGACATTCAGCTATGAATAATGCAGAGTCCTTTCAAAAAGTGGTGTAAATGCACAAAAGTTTGATCTCTTGTGTTAAAAAAAGTCTGGAAGTAGACAGACTGGGGATGGCATGGCAATTCTAGAAGGTCATCATGAGCCCAGTTTCCTTCTGTTTCTGTTATCCATTTTCTAAACACATCGCTTCCATTCTCAAAGTCAACTCCAGATAGCTGCTGGAATTCTAGATATTACCTCTGCATTCCAGCTAGCAGGAAGGGCGGGGGAACCTTCCCAGAAGCCCATACAGTACTTCCTCTTATATTTCATTGGTCAGAATTTAGTCACATGACCTTACTTACTTGAGAGAGAGGCTGGGAAATTTAGACTGTTTGGTTAAGCAGCGATATGCCTAGCTATTGCTGGAGTTCTGTTACTAAGGAAGAAGGAGAAAGTGAATATTTGGAAGGCAGTTCGTGATCTCCACCACAGAAGCTGAGCCAGACAGATCTTAGAGACTATGCTGTTGTTGATTGTGGCCCTTTGGCTTCAAGCAAAGGCCCTTTTCTCTACTACCACAAATGGAGTTTCTTATCTTTACTTCTGGGTCATCCAAGAAGCTGAGGCAGTTTCTAGAGAAGACTGCCAAGAATGGTTGAGCATACACACAGTTGTATGAGACTGGCAATGGCACCTGAGCCTCTTTTATCTGTCTGTTATAGAGTTGATTGAAACAATAGCAGGTGAAATGGGAATTCTTTGGTGAACCGCCTGTGAAGCTTGTCTGATTCATACCCTCAGACAAATGCCTGTGCTGGCTGAAGCTCTGGAGAGATTCTAAGAAGAGGGAACAGAGCAGGAAGCTTTTGAGGTCACAGACATGGGTGTTTTTAGAATTCCAAACTTGACTAAAGTCAACTACAAAAAGCCCACATTATGGTGTTTTGTTTGTCCCAAACAGTTTAAGAAAAAAAGACCAACATTTGAAAATCAGTTTAATATGTGTATATTTGAGGATTCAGGCCATTTGGCAATACCCTTCCCACATCCTGCATCTTGACAGCCTCGTAAGCATCTATGCTTGTACCCCTTGTTAAGGATGGCTCAGGAGGTAGCCAGTGCATAGAGGTAAGGTATGGGTGCATGGTGATGCTATCTGAGTGGGAAGCATGAGTGGAGGACTCCTGGCCTGGAGAGATGGGACAGGATATGAGTGGAAGCTGGGGTCCTACAAGGAGGACCTGAGGCTCAGGCCCTAGCAGGACTCCGGAGCCATCTGTGGGAAGACACATCTTTGCACCTCCGAGTATCTGGTACCTCAGGACTCTGATTGAATGGGCTTGAGTTGAAGCCATGGCTTACAAAGCTAGAGCCAGGGTGTGACCACGGATTGTCGCCATGTTGTTCCAGCACAGGTGGAGTGAATGCCCATGGTGTTTTAAGTGATAGCCAGCTAGTGTAATTTTTTCAGGGTAGCAGTTCTAACAGATGGTGCTGTTTGAAATCCTTCCTTATAATCTCCAGGAATGACTCTGTAACCTACTTAGGAGGCTTATTTGAGTGGCTCTCCACCTGGGTCCACATTCCAACTGGTTGGCAATCTGTTCGTTGACATTATTGTCTGTACAGGACATTAAATATTGTTTTTAAAAAGATAATACATAACTGCTTCCCAAGCCACCAACCATTATCCCAACACAGTACTGTATAGGCCTATGTAGTTTTGCACTCCCCACAACTTACTTGAAAACCACTTTGATTTTAATGTGCAAAAGATAAAGAAGAAAGAAACTTCAAAAAGCTATAAGATTCAGATACTTCTTATCTATTAAAAAAGACATCATGATCTTTCAAATAATACTGGACTGAATAAGGGAACATCATTTTCATCATTTGAAGCTTTTGTTTAGAAACCATGTTTATAAGTTTTATAAGGCACTTGCTCACCTTCTCCTAGCCCAGTAAATCATTCGATTGCTATTTGCATCCTTGGACTTTTGCTTGAATTGAAACCCTTTAGCTCTACCTTAGACAGTAAATGTCAGTCATTTAAAGTGGCATGATTCTGATCTCTTAATCTGCTCTACTGTTGAATGCCACAAATAGGAAAAAAGGAAAAGAAAAACTACTTGCTACCTTGAGAAACATATGTGATTTCAGCTTGATTTTCCTTAGATGTGAGATGTGTGAGTTCTAATTTTAGTCATTTTAACTGGGAAAGCCTCAACATTTTAA
This sequence comes from Oryx dammah, assembly GCF_014754425.2. Lineage (NCBI taxonomy): Eukaryota > Metazoa > Chordata > Mammalia > Artiodactyla > Bovidae > Oryx > Oryx dammah. The sequence goes on along the minus strand of NW_024070204.1, from coordinate 52,387,910 downwards.
TTAGCAATAGTGACATAAATTACATCAGTTTTATTTCAGATTTTTGTGTTTTAATTTTCCTTAGGTGGATTCAATTGATATAAAAACACAAGTGCAGTGATTCCCTAGGCTTAATTAATGTTAATTTTTCTAGCACTTGAAATCAGATGCATTCAGTGTTTGAGTCACAGAGTATTGAGCTACTACCTGCATATGAGAAAAATAGCAATTTGGTTTTTACTTGGTATTATTTGGTATTAAAAAACAGTTTACTTTTCACTTTTTCCTATTGTGCTGTGCTCCTCTCTACGACTTTCTTTGCTGTTGTTCAGTTGCTAAATTGTGTCTGACTCTTTGCGACCCCATGAACTACATACAGCATACCAGGCTTCCCTATCCTTCACTCTCTCCCCAGAATTTTGCTCAAACTCATGTCCATTGACTCAGTGATGCCATCCAACCATCTTGTCCTCTGTCGCCCCCTTCTCCTCCTGCCCTCTGTCTTTTGCAGCATCAGAGTCTTTTCCAATGAGTTAGTTCTTCACATCAGATAGTCAAAGTATTGGAATTGCAGCTTCAGTCCTTCAATGAACATTCAGGGTTGATTTCCTTTAGGATTGACTGCTTTGATCTCCTTGCAGTCCAAAGGACTCTCAAGAGTCTTCTCAAGCACCATAGTTCAAAAGCATCAATTCTTTGGCACTCAGCCTTCTTTACGGTCCAACTCTCACATCCATACATGACTACTGGAAAAACCATTCAGTTCAGTTCAGTTCAGTCGCTCAGTCGTGTCCGACTCTTTGTGACCCCATGAATCACAGCACGCCAGGCCTCCCTGTCCATCACCATCTCCTGGAGTTCACTCAGACTCAAATCCATCGAGCCCATGATGCCATCCAGCCATCTCATCCTCGGTCGTCCCCTTCTCCTCCTGCCCCCAACCCCTCCCAGCATCAGAGTCTTTTCCAATGAGTCAACTCTTCTCATGAGGTGGCCAAAGTACTGGAGTTTCAGCTTTAGCATCATTCCTTCCAAAGAAATCCCAGAGTTGATCTCCTTCAGAATGGACTGGTTGGATCTCCTTGCAGTCCAAGGGACTCTCAAGAGTGTTCTCCAACACCACAGTTCAAAAGCATCAAACCGTAGCTTTGACTATATGGACCTTTGTGGGCAACATGATGTCTCTGCTTTTTAATATGTTGTCTAGGTTGGTCATAGCTTTTCTTTCAAGGAGTAAATGTCTTTTTAGTTTCGTGGATGCAGTCACCATCCACAGTGAGGAGTACAAGAAAATAAAATCTGACCCATTTGATTTTAAACTTGCTTTCTGGTGTTAGATTTTAGTTTATTATTTTCTATATAGTTTGGGTAAGTGCTCCCATGAAGATACCCTTTCATACCTACTTTGCAACTAATACCACTTGGAACATTTCTTCTAATGATTTCTAAATTTGAATCCTCAGTTCAGTTCAGTTCAGTCGCTCAGTCGTGTCTGACTCTTTGCGACCCCATGAATCGCAGCACGCCAGGCCTCCCTGTCCATCACTAACTCCCAGAGTTCATTCAGACTCACGTCCATCAAGTCAGTGATGCCATCCAGCCATCTCATCCTCTGTCGTCCCCTTCTCCTCCTGCCCCCAATCCCTCCCAGCATCAGAGTCTTTCCCGATGAGTCAACTCTTCACAGGAGGTGGCCAAAGTACAGTTAGGCTGTTTCTAATTTTCTTGCTGCTGAGACTGATGCTATGTGGAATGCCACTGTGTAGAAACCATTTCCATATTTAAGTGTTTTCTTTTTTTTAATTGGAATTCCAGAGGTAGATTTACTCATTCAAGGAGTATATTTCATTTAGTTTTACAATGCAGGAAGCACATACATTTTTTTTTAATACTCTACCTTGCTTTTCTTTTGTGTTTGGGGCATCAGATGAGAAGTTGGGAGGAGAAACACTGGGAAAGGAGGAAAGAATGAATGATAAGAATTTGCAGCTTTGCTATCTAGGTCTTGTTTGCTAACTGAAAAGGATTTGTCAGCAGAAAGGGACAACAAATTTGAACCAGCCTGCCCCCCATCTGTGTTTTTTCCTATTGGTCCTGATGGCCAAGAGACACTACCAAGCCTTCTGAGGTTTTAGTGAAACAAGGCAGATTAACAAACACTCTAGTGCTTACTATATACTTTGAAGAATGCTTGGGTATGTTGCTCAGCAAAATAGATGGGCAGTGGCCTGAGACCTGCCCACTTAATTTGAAAGGCAGTTATTAATCTTGTGAGCTGATAGTGATTAATCAGGAGGGGACACTGGGCCTAGATGACAGTTCTTTGGAGTCTTGAGTCATGTGAGTTTTCACTCTGTGATCTGGCACCTTGAAGGCTTTTGGTCTTCTCTCATCTGTTCCATTTGTTCCTATATGGAGGCTGAACTACTCAGCGTGCACAGACTTAGTCCCTGGGGTCTATTAATTCTTGAGTTCCTTAGGAAATGATGCTGGATTAAATAAGTGAAAATACAACTTCTTGTGTGTGTGTGTGTGTGTGTATGAAGGAGAATTAAAGAAGATTTCTGATGTTAGAAAGCAGCTTTCATACTTAAGATTGAGAACCATCTCTCCACACTGTGGGCGGAAGAGATGGAGGAGGTGGAGGAAGAAATGATAGTTAGTGGACCACACAGCTCTTGGGGTGGTGAGACCCATACAGCTGTGTTAATTCTGCTCCACACTGTGCAGCTGGCTTGCCTTCAGTGGGTTTCATTTTAGGTCATCAAGGTGGGTAGATGCTACCAGGCGAGTGGCTAGCTTCAGGAGGACACCTAGCTCTCTAGATTTGTGCTTTCTCACTGATTTTGGTGTCTGAACATTTCCATTTCTTTCTGGATAATGTCTGCATTTAAACATTTAAAAATATTTCATCCAGCATATTTTGCTTTTTTTCACCAAAAGAAGTACTATCAATACTGTTGTAAGAGAACAGTAGTCCTTTCCAGTATGGCTGGCAATAAAATATGCAATCTGTTCTCGGTACAGCAGTCATGGTGAGGTGATCTTTTAACATATAAATCAGATCACATCAGTCCCCTGCTTTAAACCTCCATGGCCTCTCATTGCTCTTAGATTAAAAGCAAAACTCCTTATCATCATCTGCAAATGTCTGCATGATCTAGCTCCTACTGATCTTATTTCCTAGTCTCTCCTCCTGCTCACTGACTTCCAACCACATTAGCCTTCTGTTTCTTGAGCTAGCCAACCCCATTGCTGCTGGGGGCCTTTGAGCTGGGCCCCCAGTTCGTTCCCTCTACTTGGCTACCTTGGACATGCTGGCTCTTGGCATCATTCAGGTCACAGCTCAACTGTCCTCTGAAGAGAGAACTTTGCTGACTCCTCTGCTGAAAGGAGGGCTCCCTGGTTTGCCCTCACCCAGTCACTGCTACATCACTCTGTCTGCCTGAAATAATTTTGTCTATTTGTTTTCATGTTTACAATCTGGAATATTAGCTCTATGGGAGCAGAGACCTCCTTTTAGTTCATTGTTTCAAGCTCAGGACTACAACAGTGCCCCAAAATGCATGTCTGTGGGATGAATTAATGAATTAAATAGTCTACATCATGTGATTTCTGAAGTTGATAGAATACTATTATTTAAAATTTATCATTAAACTGGGATATAGAAAAAATGAAGGAATATTTAGCATTAAATAAGCAATGCTTTATAAGGACTCATTAAAATTATGGGATGTTAGAGCACAGAAGGGTGTTTGTCTCCTCTAACTCAGACTCTTATTTTACAGATAAAACTAAGACCCTGAGATTTGGGTGTGGCTCAGATATCATTGGGGGTACGGTCAGGTGATACATATCCTGTCCCATAGTTTGTGAGTGTAGCCAAATATCTCTCCATGAGTCATGGCTACTATCCGGTGGAGTGGTCACAGCAATGAATATTAGGATAGCAATTTGGCCTAGATTTTGCGAAACCATGGGAAATGGATTGAACAAATTTTCCTGTCATTTCCTAAAGAGGTAGTAAATCATGATACTTTAAGAACTTAGGAAACAACATCTGACTGCTATTCTGAAATTCGGCAAGGTGAATATAGAGAGAAAATTGTAGCTTCCCCTTCTGCCTATTGCTTTCTGAATGTCAACAGATTACTTTCTTAAGCTTGTGTTAGAATGTCAGGAGCAGGATCCACACCTTCTCACATACTCTGTACTGTTACAGTCACTCAGCCCAAGGAGGAGCTTTTAGGTGAATTTCCCTTTGGAAGGCAGTAGGAATGAGACAAATGAAAAAGATGATTCATCATTTCTGTGACCTTGATGAAAAGGAAAAAAATCATCCTGGCAAATTCGGAAGTCTATTATAAACATGCATGTTGCATATGTATTCTTTACTTTGTACTCGTAAGATTTTAGAACCTGGAAGAAAAGGAAAAGTGAGAAAACAGTAGTCATAAATTTAAAGTTCTTAATTAAACTAATAGGTTTTATATTTTACTCAGTGAATATAAGCTTGTCTCTTGGTAAAGAAAAAGGTTTGTTAGGAGACAATGAATCTATTTCAGAATTATTTCAGTGATTTTATTCATATAGAATTTTGGATTATCCTGGAAACCAATTTGTTAGTATGTTTCAAGATTTTAAGGCTGTATATTCCCTTGGCTCAATAATTGAACTTTTAGAAATTTATCCTGTCTTAAGAATCTAGCCTAGAAAAAAATCTAAAATGCAGTCATTTTTACAAAAAGATATTCATAACAATAATACTTATAATAAAAAACTGGACATTACCTAGTACTCAAATATAAGTGCAGTTTGTGGCAGGCCTATTTGATATATTTTATGCAACTGTTTAACAAATTAAATATTTAAAAAATTTTAAGTGATGATGGCATTGTACACAAAACTATGTATATATATATATACACACACATAGAGAGAGAGAGTATATAATCTTAACTATGTTTTAAAAAAGACTGAAAAGAAAGAAGCTAAACTATCAATAGAACTTATCTCTGGCTTTAAGTACTACTTTTTAGTTTTTTGTTTATATTTTCACTTCTTCTACTGTATGCTTATATTAACAATCAGGAAATGAAATGATTTCTTAGCAAAAGAATATAGTGAATGAATATTTAAATATATGTTTGGAATTGCATAAACACCTTTATAGGAGAATATATGTATCCTTTTATATAATATATATATGCATATATAATTTTTTCTTACCTAAACAGCTCCTCTTAAAGAGAAAATCTTTGGCCAGAAATTATGGCAAATTAAAATTTAATAAATTAATTTTTGTGTGTGTTTAGACTATCTCTTGTCTTGTGTTGCTTTTGCCATAAACCTGAGTTAGTTGATGGAAGGTGGAACGACTCTTGCATAAAGACTTCATTGGGCAGATTAGAGGATAGAGTGCCTGAGAACTGTTTTGTAGAAAGAGTTATTGCTGGAAAATAAGAAGAACTCTGTTCTTAGTGTGGTTCTTCGGTGTGGTCACATCTTTTCCTAATTCTTCCCTGTAAGAGATTGGTGCCTAGTTCAGGAAGGGCATGATATGGGGTTGGCCAAAACTTTGCTTGGGTTTTTCCATAACAACTTATAGTATATTTACTTTGTAACAGTAAATGTAAGATGACCAGGAAAAATCAAGAACCAAAACTAGTAAGTGGAGATCTCTATTGTTACTGACTTAAGTGTAAACTAAGATGCCCCAAGCAAAGCTCACAGTCCAAAGCAACCCCCTCACCATATCCTTTTGGGGAAGACTGGCAGCAAGATAGTGGGTATGGAGAGGATCACTGTTAATGAAGTAGAGTTAGATAAGAGTCTCTTTATATACTTCTAACCCAGTGGTTCAGTGGATAAAGAATCCACCTGCCAACGCAGGAGACACTGGAGACTCAGGTTCAGTCCCTGAATTGCGAAGATCACCCGGAGGAGGAAATAGCAACCCACTCCAGTATTCTTGCCTGGAAAATCCCATGGACAGAGGAGCCTGGTGGGCTATAGTTCAAAGAGCTGGACACAACTGAGCACGCTTGCAATAGGATAACCTTCACACTTTTATACTATTCATTAAGGAATGACAATATAATGCATCGGTCAGAAGCATTGGCTTCAGAATCACTGGACTCAATGATTGCCAGTTTCTAACATGTAATCTTGGGCAAGTCACCTCTTAATTTTTTTCATCTGTAAGACAAGAATAATAATGGTCCAAAAAAGAAAAATACCATTTTAAGCATTTGAATCAGAGGGAATTTAATTGATTAGATGAAGGAGGAGCTGAGAAGCCAAGCAGAGTCACTGAACAACCCACTGGGTCTCCTGCATTGCAGGCAGATTCTTTACCTTCAGAGCCACCAGGGTAGCCCCAGTATTAGCAATGGCAGGGAGCATCTATGAACCCTAGTCTGGAGGGCAACCTACTAGAGACTGTGTTACTGAAGTCCAGGGGTTGAGGTCACCTTTAGGAAGTTGTAATTATGGTGGAGTTGGAGACATGGAGGAAATATCGGGTGACTCTGCATAAAGCACAGAGAGAGGTGAGAAATACGTTGGCTTTCCTCTCTTCCACTCCTGTAGTCAAGCACAGCTAGGTGGGGTGTACAGGGGAACCTACATCACTTGCTCTGTGATACAGAGTTGAGTGGGGGAAGGGCAAGGAATAGCCCTAAAAGGGGCACAAATTCCTCTTTCAGAAAGTATAATACAGGAGGTATGGTGTCTGCAGCTTTTAGAACTACACCAGGCATATATGTGCCCAATAAACGCTGTATTATCATCATCCCCAGTGAATATATTTTATACATTGGTGCCAGGAAGTGATTTCTGGGATAGTGTCCTCTTTTCTAGGCTCTTCCACAGACAGACTGCTGGTTGTTTCAGCATCTTCAGTGTCTGGTTAGGGAGAAGCTCTCCATGTGCCTCTGTCATCTGTTTCAATCTACCCTGTGCTGAGTTCAGGCAAAGTGATCAAACCATACTCACAGACAACCAGAACTGAGCCATAGTCAGTTCCAAAGAATCTAAGCAATTCTGAGAACTTGATATGCATTCATTCATAATAACCCTATGGAGAGATCCTTGCAAATTAACTTTAAAAATGAATGATTTTCTCATCTATTCTATCTAATCCATTTGGCTTGAGTTTAGCTGTATTCTGCAAAATTGAAATAAGACATATTTATTTCTTTTTGGTGTTTGCCATACTTTGACTTTAAAATTAATGAATTTAAGAGAGCCAGAAGTTTGACAAGATGCCTTAACAGGCCTACCAGGAAGACTCATAGCTGCTTCCTTGAAGCATAGACATAAAATTTAAAAAAAAAATCCATCAGGATAAATCTCCAGGCTTTGTCAAAGTGCTCTCTTGAGTTGCTCTCCGTTTGAAAACACACTATTTATTGTAGCACTTTGCTAAGTCCTGGGAACTTCTCTCCGAAGAGATTTTTATCGGTATGAAAAATAGCAGCTTTTCTAGGTTTTAAAGTATTGTTAGTCTTTTTCGCATTGACTTTCCAATTATGCTAATTCTCAGAAAGAACATTTATTGATCTCAAGGAGTTAAGGGTTGTTTGTTTTTCTCCAGTGCTGTATCCTTCATGTTTAAGACCAGGTCTCAAATAAATGATGATAAAATGTAATGACAGCTATCAGTTTTTGAGTGCTTTCTCCATGTCACTTACTGTTCGCTTTGGGCTCATTCTGTCATTTTAAAGTGATGTTAGGACTTGAAATGTCCCCATGAGACAGGTATTCATTTTAAAGACTGAGAAACTGAGGCTTAGAAATCAAATCTTCCACAAATTCACATTGCTACACTGCCAGATTCACACTCTTAATCACTATGTGGTTGTGTTAGCACATTAGTGTGAATGTGAAACAATAAAGCAGAAATAGACAGGAAAAGGAATTAGCATGAAACAAAATGCTTGAGGACCTCAGAATTATGGATTACTAAAATCTCAAAGCGGGAAATGAATTTAAAGAACAGCTAGTTTAGTTTCTTCTTTTTACCACTAAGAAAACTAATCTCCAAGAAAACAAAGGAGCCTTTTGATAGTGAAGAAAACTAATCCTCGAGTATCAAGTCTCACCTGTTTCCTCTGTCTTCCAGGAACACAGAGTTACGGCCATAACCATGCTGTTCACAAGCAGAAGTGGACATGATACTGATCCTTTACTATGTTCCAGAGAAGCAAACATCTTCTTGTGGGTTGAAGATGTATTGATTGCATTTGCTTTGTGTGCTAGACTCAGGAAAATCGGTCTCTAAAGGAGAAATTAAGATCTGTGGGATCCATGAGTGGTTGCTTGCTGCTCTTCTCTGCCTCTAAATTCACATTGATCAAACTTTGTGTGAGGTACAAGGCTGATGGGTCTGTGTTTGCTTGGAGAATTTATTACCTCCATACTATATATTCCCTGCAGTTTCTAAGCTGGTGCCTAGTTCTGAGTTGCACACATCGTCATTGGTACTACCCTTTTAAGCTTAGCTTTGGCCTTGGCTCTCTTCACTTTCTTGCTTTAAAAGAAATGGTGCTCTTTTAGGGACAAGGCATTTGCAGATCACTGATTTTGCTTGGTCAAGTCTCTGTGTATGTGAATCTTCTTTCCATTTTAAGTACTAACATGGTAACAAGGATGGAAGTTCCTGTATTCTGAGTCTTTAAATGTCTTTGACTTTTGGTTCTCCTAAGGGTCTCTCCTAAGGACTTCCCTAGTGGCTCAGATGGTAAAGCATCTGCCTACAATGTGGGAGACCCAGGTTCGATCCCTGGGTCGGGAAGATCCCCTGGAGAAGGAAATGGCAACCCACTCCAATACTCTTGCCTGGAAAATCCCATGGACAGAGGAGCTTGGTAGGCTATAGTCCATAGGGTTGCAAAGAGCTGGACACGACTAAGAGACTTGACTCATTCACTCAAGGGTCTTTCAGGAATTGTAACCCTGATGCCCATGGTGGTGAGTTACTGATAGAGGTGAGGCAGAGGGTAGAAGAAGTGTGTGTGTGCATGTGTGATGAGCACCCTGCGCCTGAAGGGGATCACAGCTGCAGGAGCTCTTCCTTACTCTTTGAGCTCTACCTCAGTCACAGAGCATCCTTCAGAATCCAGCTGCAGTCACTTCTGGGACATGGAATGACCCTTGTCACTGTGGTGTGGATGGGAACCAGAAGGGCACCAGGGGAGGCCCCGTGCTAGAGACAGGAGGCCAGACACCTGCCAGCTTGGGAATATGCGCTGGGGCAGAGCACTTGACTACTTTAAGCCCAGGTTACTCTCTGGTAATGTGATAGGAATTCAATGGTCTTTGTGGCTCTAGAATTTTATTTTTAGTGTTCTTTAGAGCACTTTCACTTTTCACTTTCATGCATTGGAGAAGGAAATGGCAACCCACTCCAGTGTTCTTGCCTGGAGAATCCCAGGGAGGGGGGAGCCTAGTAGGCTGCTGTCTATGGGGTCGCACAGAGTTGGACATGACTGAAGTGACTTAGCAGCAGCAGCAGATCATGGTCATGAGTTCAGCAGGAAAAAAAAAACAACACCTCATTTCCATTCAGAACAGTTTCACAATGGTGCTCTGACTCACTAGATGGTCAATCATAATTAAATGGGAACCCGACTTCCCCTCAATTTTGCACTTCTTGTGCTTTCCAGTGTGCTTGTGAGGGTGAAACAGCCCTCTAGAGAGTACTCCCACATCTATTTACTAACTAGCTGATAATAGAAGTATAGAATAAAAACTCAGGGAAGTGCATAAGACTGGAAAATAATTCTTTCTTCTTTCTACTACACAGAAAAACAAAGGATGGTATTTGTGCATCTGTGGCCCTTTCTGTGGGCAAATACTTGTCCATATTATTATCATTTGTTTTTCTGTACATAACTGGGTGTTCCACCTCTTCTCTGAACTTTGTAACTTTTCATTATACTTCTTATCTAGAATAATCAGAAAACCTCACTTAAATGCAAAACCTCACTTCATCTGCAAAATTTATTTGGTCAGAACTTGGACTTGGCTGCCTATGAGGCTATCTTTGAGATGCATGTTTGCTTTTTTATTTTCTTACATGATGTAACTGCTTTATGGAAGCACATAATGGGGCTGTGTTCTGTTCTCTTTCTCCTCAATAACTCAGGAAAGATGGCTATTATGATTTCCTGGAGAGGCGGGAGGATTAAAGCCTCTCCACGTGCTAGTCGTGGCTGGAAGGAGAAACCATTGTGCAAGGGAACCGTCTGAGTCTGGAGATAAAATTCCCATTATAACCTCTTTAAGTATTTCTTCGTTTAAATGGGGTGGAGGAGATTATCCTCTTCACAAATGTAATATCTTTCTTTCTGAGCCAAGTGAAATGTGCTGTTTCTTTCCCCTAGATTAGAAAAAATAATAGGATGCTCTTTACTTTCTTTCATTTTGTCAGACAACTAATAATTCAGACTCCTTTTTGTTTGGCTTACGCAGTGTCCAGAAAGGCACAATAAGCAGGAATTCCCAGAGCACAGTGCTAAGGGCATGCACCCCGTCTGACTTTCTTCAGGAGCTCACTGGCAGCCTCAGCAAGGCTCTATGCCAGCTCTTTGCTCATTCCAAAGCCACATGCACATTGATAAAATCTTTGGTGGTTTGGGCTGGTTTGTAATCTGTTTTACTGAGCTTTAGTTCAAGGCCTTTAGGGCAGAGATCTCCTGTGAGCTGAAATAAAAAGGTCTGATTTGGAAGAGATTCGATCCTGCCAAATGGAAGTGGCACATTTCCAAGTGTACATGCTGAGTTGCCTGAGAACACATCCACCCAGAACACAGATATGCATTAGGCAGCTCTTTGTAGAAGGCCTGTGCTGAGCACAAGTGGGGATTGAAAGGCAGATGACTACCATGAGATACTGGCCTTCAAAAAGCACCTCTCAAGTTAGGAAGAAATAAGCCAAAGATGCACAAAGAATATCATTCAGTCTAAAAACAACGTCTTATATGTGAGATGGTACAAGACCCACAGAAATGTAGAAGAGATTTTTTTCCCAGATGGAGGAATCAGGTTTAGAAATATCAGACAAGCCAAATTATAGACATCCTGGATACTAGTGATGCTAAAGACAGCAGACTTACTTGACACATGTCATTTTTTTTTTGACCACCCAGACTCAACCCCCTTCCAAGGTAGGGCAGTTGTCTGTCATGTACAACCTTGGCAGAAGGCTGTTCTTACCTCTCTGCCTCTGACAACCAGATGCTAAGCTGTCACCTTGGCTCAGGCAGTTAGGTTCTCCTGCTGGGAGTCACTCTGGAGCAAGTGGGTCAATATCAGGGGACTATTAGAACTGACTCATTGTGTCTGTGGGGATGCTCATTGGTTTTCAGTGGGAGCAGTGTGCTAGTCATTATTTCTGCTCTGATATACCCAACTAAACACAGAGTTCCAAAGAACAGCACGGAGAGATAAGAAAGCCTTCATAAGTGAACAATGAAAATAAATAGAGGAAAACAATAAAATGGAAAGAATAGAGATCTCTTCAAGAAAATTAGATATACCAAGGGAATGTTTCATGCAAAGAAAGGCACAATAAAGGACAGAAATGGCAGGGACCTAACAAAAGCAGAAGAGATTAAGAAGAGGTGGCAAGAATATATAGAAGAACTATACAAACAATGTCTTAATGACCCAGATAACCACAAAGGTGTGGTCACTCACCTAGAGCCAGACATCCTGGAATGTGAAGTCAAGTAGACCTTAAGAAGCATTACTACAAACAAAGCTACTGGAGGTGATGGCATTCCAGATGAGCTACTTAAAATCCTAAAAGATGGTGCTGTTAAAGTGCTGCACTCAGTATGCCAGCAAATTTGGAAAACTCAGCAGTGGACTGGAAAAGGTCAGTTTCACTCCAATCCCAAAGAAGGGTAATATCAAAGAATGTTCAAACAATCACACAATTATGCTCATTCCAGCTGCTAGTAAAGTAATGCTCAAAATTCTCCAGGCTAGGCTTCAACAGTACATGAACTGAGAACTTCCAGATGTTCAAGCTGGATTTAGAAAAGGCAGAGGAACCAGAGATCAAATTACCAATATTTTTTGGATCATAGAAAAAGCAAGGGAATTTCAGAAAAACATCTGCTTCATTGACTATACTAAAGCCTTTGACTGTGTGGATCACAACAAACTGTGGACGATGGGAATACCAGACCACCTTACCTGCCTCCTGAGAAACCTGTAAACAGGTCAAGAAGCAACAGTTAGAACTGGACATGGAACAATGGACTGGTTCAAAATTGAGAAAAGAGTACATCAAGGCTGTATATTGTCACCCTGCTTATTTAACTTCTATGCAGAGTACATCATGCAAAATGCTGGGCTGGCAGAACCACAAGCTGGAATCAAGATTGCCAGGAGAAATAGCAATAACCTCAGATATGCAGGTGACACCACCCTTATGACAGAAAGCAAAGAGAAACTAAAGAACTTCTTGATGAAGGTGAAAGGGGAGAGTGGAAAAGCTGGCTTAAGACTCAACATTCGAAAGACTAAGATCATGGCATCTGGTCCCATCATGGTAAATAGATGGGGAAAAATGGCAACAGTGACAGACTGTATTTTGGGGGCTCCAAAATCCTTGCAGACGTTGACTGCAGCCATGAAATTAAAAGACACTTGCTCTTTAGAAGAAAAGCTTTGAGAAACCATAGCATATGAAAAAGCAGAGACATTACTTTGTCAACAAAGTTCCATGTAGTCAAAGCTATGTTTTCTCCAGTAGTCTTATGTGGATGTGAGAGTTGGACCATAAAGAAAGCTGAGTGCTGAAGAATTGATGCTTTGTGAACTATGCTGTTGGAAAAGACTTGAGGGTCCCTTGGACTGCAAGGAGATCAAGCCAGTCAATCCTAAAGGAAATCAACCCTGAATATTCATTGGAAGGACTGATGCTGAAGTTGAAACTCTAGTATTTTTGTCATCTAATGTGAACAGCTAACTGATTGGAAAAGTCCCTGATGCTGGGAGAGATTGAGGGCAGAAGGAGAAGAGAGCATCAGAGAATGGGATGGCTGGATGGCAACTCTGATGCAATGGACATGAACTTGGGCAAACTTTGGGAGATGATGACGGACAGAGAGGCTTGGCGTGCTACAGTCCATGGGGTCGCAAAGAGTGAGACACAATTGGGCTACTGAACAATGAATGATCGAAGGTCTGTAATGTGATTTACAATAACTATCTTATTGACTACCCTACAACCTGATAAGATGAGCAAGTTTATGTTATTAGTTTCTAAATAGAAAAGATGATAATTATTAGGTGAGCCCACTGGGAGCTGGACAAGTGTAGGCTGTTATCAGGTTGACGTGGTTATAAATAGGGCACTATTATTAGTCAACTGAGATTGGATATGAGATACCAGAATTTGCCTTTGCAGGATGGATACAGGATATGTTTATATACAACCAAGTCTTCAAGAAGATAAAATTGGCAAGATGTTTAGACAACAGAAAAATTCAAATTCAAGGGATCTTGCCATTGGATTATACTTGGGGAAGCAAAAACATGTCGACAAATTCTTATTGGGAAGGAATGACTGCATATAATTGTGACATACAGGCTGTATATTGGCTGATGCTATGAGTGTGAGTCAGTAGCACGGTACCATAGCTGGGACAGAATGGGTGACATAGAAAAGTCAGGAGAGAATTTTATCTGGCCTTGATATTGGTCCATCGTGTGTTTCCATGTTTCTCTTTTCTCTCCTCCCTTTCCCCCTCTTCCCTTCCTTCTTCTCTTCACTGTTGTAAGTTACTTATTCCACCTAGACAGTTCATATCATGATCTTACTTACTTCAACTTATTTGATAGAAATATTCCTCACCTTCTACCCTGTCTATAACAGATGTCTTTACCTGGAGGGCGGAGATAGAATTCAGGGCATGAGTGAAACTAGATAGGTAAAATTATATCATTATTGTCAATATGTTACTGAAATTTAATATTTTCTTCAATTATCAGTATAGGTCATAAACCATAGGAGCATTAGCAGTACCCTGTCTGTGGCTTCATTCATAGAAATCAAAGTATTCTCATGCCATATTACAGTTACAGATGCCTCTTTATATAATTTATGCTTATCATTATGGTGAAATTATGTTAGTTTATTTGGCCAGCTGCTGGGTCTTGTAATTTAATGTGTTATTAAAACAGCATATATGTTACTAGTTCACAAATTAAAAAATCGCAATATATAGTCAGTTCTGCTATATTGCAACATGCATGTTCTTAAAAATCACACTGCAGAGTCACGCCGTAAAAACCATAGAGTTCAGGAGAAACGTGGGCTTCAGGGTTCAACACTCAAAAATCTTATCAATTATGCATGAAAGTAAAGATAGGAACCTAATAAAAACGGTAGCCCAGTCATACCCAGTTATATGTTAAATGGTTAAGAAATACATCAGTTCATAAGTACTAGAATAAGTATGGTACCTCACCTTGAAAAAGCCTGGAGTAGGAAATAGCAACCCACTCCAGTATTCCTGCTGGATAATCCCACGTACAGAGGACTGGCGGGCTACAGTCCACGGGATCACAAAGAGTCCGATATGACTGAGCAACCGAGCACACACCTTGACAAAGACATGCATATGTGTGTAGAAGTGGGGGAGGCTTGTGAGTTATGGTGAAGCGGGGTCATTTGAACTCCCACTTTGTCATACTAGGTGTGGATGGGTGCACCTGAGAGCTCTCCTGGGGCCCTGATGATGGTTTTGGGCTTGAGTGTCTGGCTTTTGTGTACTCTTAGGCCTGTAGGGTCAGTGAGAGCCGATTTTGAGCTAGCCTAGTGTTTCTTGTGGAGGAAATGGTGCATGAACAAACATGAATCTGTGTTATGCCCAGACTGCTCCCTAACATATCATTGTCCTGGAACAGACTCATGTTTTCCAAACAAGCAGTATAGCAAAACTGGCTATTATTGATTTCCTCTGTGATCCAAGTATTTTATTTCAAATATTTTGAAATATGATGAGGTCTTAGATTCCAGGCTTACAAAGTGTCCATTGCACAAAAAAGGCCGGGAACCCCTGCTCCAACAGACCTTTCTCCTTCACCAGCTCAAATGCCTGTAACTCCTCTATGGAGCCCAGTCCGTCGCCTGTTTTGCTGCCCTTTCCTCCACCCCCTTGCCTATCTATAATCATTTCCATCATCTTGGTGCTTATTTGAACTTTTTAAACCCCTCATATCAAAATTTAATTACAGTCTGTTTTTTTAGATTGTTTTGTGTCCTTTCCCTCTATAACTGTATTCTAAGCTTCTTAGAGACCATATGCTTTCTGTTCTTTTCATTCCTTTTAGTATTATAGAAATATATAATTTTTCATTAAATGAATTACCAAAATAATATTATTCATCCTAGAAAAGTAAAGGAAAGCAGAAACTGTAGTAATTATTGGTTCAGTAGTGTTAATTGTTCGGAGAAGGCAATGGCAGCCCACTCCAGCACTCTTGCCTGGGAAATCCCATGGACGGAGGAGCCTGGTAGGCTGCAGTCCATGGGGTCGAGGACAGTCAGACCCGACTGAACGACTTCCCTTTCACTTTTCACTTTCATGCATTGGAGAAGGAAATGGCAACCCACTCCAGTGTTCTTGCCTGGAGAATCCCAGGGATGGAGGAGCCTGGTGGGCTGCCGTCTATGGGGTCGCACAGAGTCAGACATGACTGACGTGACTTAGCAGCAGCAACAGCATTGTTAATTGTTAATGAGACCAGAGTGGGTGGGGCAGAGTGCCCTTGCATTTGAAGTGCTCAGAAGAGACGCTAACAGGTGGGAAAGGACAGCATTCATTGTGCTAAGAAGATAGAGAATTCCTTGCAAGAATTTCAACTACTTAGAGGTTCTACTGGGAAAGACTGTGGGACACTTGCCCTGAAGCCCTTTTTATCTAGAGTAGAATCTTCCTTTGTTTGGTTGAAAACACTGCCATGTTTAAAAGTAGCAGAGATAGAGTTAGATGCTTTTGGCATTTTAGGTCTTTAAATAATACTTTGCTCAAGCCACACTTTAGTAAGTCACCCACAGAGAGGAACCCGTATTTGGAAGTTTCTGAGCCTCCGTATGGGCTTGTTCGGCGTCCTTATGTTAGGGTGACAAGGTTTGAAGCTAAAACTGAGAAGGAGCCAACGCTGCTGCAAAAGCCTCTTCCAGACCCTCTGTGCTAGTTTTGAACCGAGGCATTTTCTGTCCGCAGCCATATGCAGTGTGAATGGGCCACAGATGTACATCAAGAGAGTGGGTGAAACAGTGTTTGGTGGGAAATGACAGTTTTATGGCATTAGTCCTCGGAGCCCCAGGTGCACTTATTCATCCCTCATGTATTTTAAGCTTTCAGCCTTGGGGTTATTTCAGTGGGTTAGCATCTGTATTGTCAAGATGAGCCTTGAGATGAATCAGAGAGGAGAGAACAAGTCATCCGTGGAACTGGGAGAGGAGATGAGAGGATCCTTATTGAGAAATCAGTGTGATGATACAACCAAGGGGAAGGTCATGTCTTTCTGTCTTTCCATTTGACCGTCCAGCTTGCTGATATTACTGCCCTGGCCCAGAGCCTGCCTTGGTTTGGGCAGATTGAACCTCGCTTCGTGTACGCCCCTGGAACATCCGGAGCCTGTAGCTGGTGTACCCTGACACAGACCATGAGTTATAATTTCTGAGCTCAGTGTATCCTGCCCCTTGACTTTTGATCAGGGATTGTTCTCTTCTCTTTCTGACTAGTTAATGAATCATATGAAGGACCCTTTTTGTTAAAGTGAGTCAGAGTTGTATCTATATATGGTCACTGAATTGACTGTTCAAAAATTTTTTTGTCATTATTAATTTGAATAAATATATTTTGGACCATTATTTGGCTATAAAGAGCCTTTGGATGATATTGATTTTTTTCTTGTAATTTTCTTGGTATCATTTTTCAGACTTATTTAGTCGTATATTTCTAACACCTTTACCACCTTTAAAATTATACAAAGTCATTATACAAAATGGCTCAGACAGTAAAGAATCTGCCTGCAATGCAGGAGACCTTGGTTAATCCCTGGGTCGGGAAGATCCCATGGAGAAGGGAATGGCTGCACACTTTAATATTCTTGCCTGGGAAATCCCATGGACAGAGGAGCTTGGTGGGCTGCAGTCCACGGGGTCACAAGGAGTCAGACATGAGTGACTAACACACACAAAATTACACAAAGTCATTATACAAAATATGATTAGCAGTAGCTGAAATATTTATTGAAGTCCACACACTGACCAATAGCATTCATAGTGAACACTGTTTAGGTAAGAGCATATATATATTTTTTAACCCAAAGAATGTTACAGAATGTACAGATCAACGAGCAAGCATATCAAGACCTTGGACTTGTTAGAGATTCAGAGTAAGTTTCAAACCAGAAAAGGAATGAACACGAGCAGCATTCCTATAAAATAGCTATAGGAGTAGCTCAGGGAGAAAGATTGTTTTGAAAATATATCTGGTGAAATAGTCTGGTGGAAAGACTGTCTCTTAAAAATTCTTATGTTCCTATAGCATTTATTTCCAGATTGCACTAGGCTTAAACTTGGACAGGAGGGTCCCCTGCCTGAACCAGCTTGTTAGAGGACTTCAATATAGTCCTTTTCTGGTCACACCATTCCACACTGAGTAAAAATTCCAGGGTGGTGGGGTAGTGCAAGAAATCACATCCTTTGCTTTTATAGACCATGGTCAAGGCATCTGACTGCTGGAATTTCCTGCTCAAAAGGACCTAAGCTAAAGAGTCAGGTCTATCCTTCAGTGTGCAGGTTGAATTTCGTACAAAGGATGGCCAAAGACAGCTGTTTGTAGGGGCAGGGTATGTGAATGGCTGCCAAACCAGTGTTTACATGTGCTTGTAAATTCCAGTGAGGTGAGTTGATGCAGAGAGAAGGAAGATGGGCTTGAGCCCAAGGGATTCAGCTCTTTCTGAACCACTACCTTCTGGTGCAGAACTTTCCAGGGATGCTTTGCACATACTGTCTGATTCAATCCTGCACAATGCTTCAGGGTAATATTTTTATCCTCATATTATGGGAATGACATTGTGGGGAGTGTAGTGCCTAACCTGAGAAGTCGAATCACAGTTTAAACCTCATGTGATCAGGTTCCAAAGTGCATGTTTGTTTCCAGTGTTAGGTGACCTGTTAACAACATCTTTGCTTTTACACTTTCCTAGTTCTCCCCAGACTGTGGCACATAATGATATGCAATAAATGTTTGCTGAGCAACTAAGAGAGTAGAACAAAATATTTGTTCACCTTTGCTATTAATGGGATGCAGAGTATAATTATGGTGTTGATGAGAAATTCCAGGTAAAATGTGCTGAGAGGGACATTTCACTCCTGATCTATCTCTGCTGTCAAGCTTGTTGACCTTACCTAG
The DNA here is from genome assembly GCF_014754425.2 of Oryx dammah. NCBI lineage: Eukaryota > Metazoa > Chordata > Mammalia > Artiodactyla > Bovidae > Oryx > Oryx dammah. Next base: position 52,369,479 of record NW_024070204.1, on the reverse strand, counting down.
ATACTGTGGCTGTTCTAGATTACTGGGGTAACCTTTCCAGTAGTCAGCCCAGTAGATAACTGCAAATTTTCTGGCTAGCATGGACTCAAATATCCAGAAAGAACGTTTAGTCTTGGAAAATAGTAACACCATATTTGTTGTAGTCCTTTTCTTTCTTTCCTTAAAATGACAAAACTCTGGGTGTTAAGGTGATGCAAGAGGGGTTGTCAGAATGCCTGCCTCTCATGGATTCATTGGTGTGGTCCCTCTGTTGGTAAATTCTTGTTCTTGGCTCTCCTGTGCTGTGGTTATTCCCTTGTGCACCTGCTTTTGCTCTCTCTCCTGGAACATTCACCTATGCTGGCTCTCAGCTTTGTCTTTTCTGATGCTCCCTCTCACTTATCTGAGCTGCCAAGACCATTCTTTGCTGTTGGCAGAAAGCTCTGGAACACTATCCTAACTTCTGCTCTAGACTACTTTTGGTATTTTCCCCATTTGTTCCCATCTGTACACTTAATTGTTTGGCTGATGTATCTGTCTGCCTTGCTGGACTATAGCCCCATCTGAGGGCAGACTTTGTCTTTCTCTTATTTATCATTGAATCACCGCATCTTACATGATACTAGGCACATGGAAAGTACTATGTTTTTATAGAATGATTGAATGAACTGCCATCATAACTGAGTCATTAAATATTTTTTTCAAAGAAGTTCTAGCATTAGGTGTCAGATCAGGGATTTTTTTCATGGAAAGCTTGTAGTCTCCTCTAGAACATAACTGCATCTGCTTGCTTGGAATACTCACCTGGAGTGTGGTCACCGAGTACCCTTCCAGAGTGATATGCTACTTCTAAGATACTCCCTTTTTCTTCTGAAGAGAAAGCCAAACTAACTCTTCTCAGAAAAAGTGATTCAACCTTATCAGACTTCAGAAAAGTTCTATTTACTTATCCAGGTGACAGCAGAATCCCCATTGTGTCCCTTCAGTCTCCCTTTACTCAGTCACTGTGCAGGAAAGGGTCAAATTGCCTATGTCTCTCGGTGACTTGGGTGAGACAGCCTTCCAGGTAAACTGTTTTCTAAAACCATAACTCTGAATCCTAAGGCTCACTCAGCAAGACTGAACTTGTGCAACAAGGCTAGCGACCATTTGGAGAAAGAATTCTTTCATTATGATGTTCATTGTAATCATTATTTTATCTTTGTTTTCATTCTTTTCAAACTTAGATTATTCTGTTTGACAAAAATATAGAAAAATATGAAAATCATGTGTTAAACATGATGAATTTTCATACAATGAACACATTCATGTAACTTCTATCCAGATCAAGAAATTAAATATTACCAACATTCCAGTTATATACCTCAACCTCCTTCCATTTCTATCCCCCAATGGTAATATTGTCTGACCAGTTTTCAAACTTTCATAAGTTAAATTATTCATTATACATTCTCTTAAGATTGACAAGTCAGCATCGTATTTGTGATGTTCATTTATATTGTTATACATAACAGTAGTTTGCTCCTTTTCATTGCTGTATGAATGAGTCGCTTCAGCCATGTCTGACTATTTGAGACTCTATGGACTGTAGCCCATGAGGCTCCTCTGTCCATGGGATTCTCCAGGCAAAAATACTGGAGTGGGTTGCCATGCCTTCCTCCAGGGGATCTTCCTGACCCAGGGATTGAAACAGTGTCTCTTAAAGCTCCTGCATTGGCAGGCAGTACTTTACAACTAGAGCCACCTGGGAAGCCCCATTCATTGCTGTATAGTATTCCATGATATATATATATATATAATATATTTAATATATAAAATATATATTTTAATATATATATTATATATAATATACCACAGTCTAAGTATCCCTTATCCGTTCTTCTGTTGATGGACATCTGGGTTATTTATAGTTCAGAACTATTACAAATAATGCTACTATGTACTTTTTTTATGGCCCCATGAATGCGTTTTTGTTGAGTATATACCAGGGAGTGAAATAGCTGGTACAAAGATATGCATATATTCAGCTTTAGTGGATTCTATCTAGTGGTTTTTTTTTGTTTTTTTTTTTTGGTATAGGAATTCTAAGCAGGGAATAAAGACATGATAACTCTCAAGACCCCCTGGGAGTTAGGAAACTTCTGGAAAAGATCTAAGAAACAGTTGTTTGGGCTATACATTTTTGATTTAATGTTAATGCAATCTAAGCTTCAACAACTTTAAAATGACCTAAGCCTGTAATGGCTCCCTCAGTGACTAAGTGGTAAAGAATCCACCTGCAATGCAGCAGTGGCAGGAAATGCAGGTTCAATCCCTGAGTCAGGAAGATCCCCTGGAGAAGGGAATGGCAACCCACTCCAGTATTCTTGCCTGGTGAATCCCATGGCCAGAGGAACCTGGTGGGCTACAGTCCATAGGGTCACAAAGAGTCAGACATGACTGAAGCGACTTAGCATGTACCAACAGAACCCTGTAATGTAAACGTGGAAGCAAAAGTTATAAAGATACATTGTATACCTGATGGCAAAGTAACCTTAATAGCTGTCAATGGGTCAGAAATACCCATCCCTTTTTCTGTCTCACATATAGGGTCATCGTTACCATCTTTCTAAACTCCATATATATGTGTTAATATACTATATTGTTGATTTTCTGCCTGACTTAGTTCACTCTGTATAATAGGCTCCAGTTTCATCCACCTCATTAGAACTGATTCAAATGCATTCTCTTTAGTAGCTGAGTAATTGGAAGGAAAGTTATGACCAACCTAGATAGCATATTCAAAAGCAGAGACATTACTTTGCCAACAAAGGTCTGTCTAGTCAAGGCTATAGTTTTTCCAGTAGTCATGCAAGGATGTGAGAGTTGGACTGTGAAGAAAGCTGAGTGCCAAAGAATTGATGCTTTTGAACTGTGGTGTTGGAGAAGACTCCTGAGAGTCCCTTGGACTGCAAGGAGATCCAACCAGTCCATTCTACAGGAGATTAGTCCTGGGTGTTCCTTGGAAGGAATGATGCTAAAGCTGAAAATCCAGTACTTTGGCCACCTCATGTGAAGAGTTGACTCATTGGAAAAGACTCTGATGCTGGGAGGGATTGGGGGCAGGAGGAAAAGGGGACGACAGAGGATGAGATGGCAGGATGGCATCACTGACTCGATGGACGTGAGTTTGAGTGAACTCCGGGAGTTGGTGATGGACAGGGAGGCCTGGCATGCTGCGATTCATGGGGTCTCAGAGTTGGACATGACTGAGCGACTGAACTGAACTGAACTGAACTGAATGTTCCATTGTGTATATGTACCATGGCTTTCTTATCCAGTCGTCTGCTGATGGACATCTAGGTTGCTTCTATGTCCTGGCTATTGTAAACAGTGCTCTGATGACCACTGGACTCTGTGGGAGAAGGCGAGGGTGGGATGATTTGAGAGAATAGCATTGAAACATGTATATTATATATGTGAAATAGATCATCAGTCCAGGTTTGATGCATGAGATAGCGTGCTCAGGGCTGGTACACTGGAATGACCCTGAGGGACGGGATGGGGAGGGAGGTGGGAAGGGGGTTCAGGATGGGGGACACATGTACACCCATGGCTGATTCATATCAATGTATGGCAAAAACTACTACAATATTGTAAAGTAATTAGCCTCCAATTAAAATAAATTAATTAATTAAAATTTTTTATATCAACTTTCTTGACATTTAAATCTGACATCTTTGTTAATAAAAACAGCACAAAGTTAAAAAAAAAAAAGAAATACCCATCCCATGAGTTATTTGATCAGTTAAGGCTTCATTAATGAGAAGCTCTAGACAGACTTCTTGTTTAAAAAAATCATAATAATAAATGTTAGTACTAAATTAGATGATAATGAAATATTATAAAGTTATAAAAACATGTACAAGATGAAATGTTTTAGGGTGAAATGGATTCATGTGATTAGATATTTCTGCTTATTTAATTTAAATTTTCAGATGGTCTAGGTGGGCAATTTCCAAATTTAACTGACATAGATTTTAGGAAATTATATGCTAAATCTTAAGTTGCTGAATTAAAGCTTTAAGTGTTTAGGCAAGTCTTTCCTCTTATCTTCACATTTACCTTTAATGGAGATCCAGGGGCTCTTATCAGAATGATTAAATAAAAAGTGACATCAACATCAAATATTGGCAAGGATGCAGAATGACTGAATTATTTTTATTTAGCTACTGGGACAGTAAAATGGTAGAATCACTCTGGAAGAGTTTGCTTTTTTAAAATACTAAGTATGTAACTACCAAATCACCCAACAAATGCATCTTTGGGCATTTATCCCATAGACATGAAGACTTCTAGTTCACGCCAAAAACCTGTACGTGAATGGTGGTAGCAGATTTATTTATAATAGCCTACCAATTGGTAACAACTCAGATATCTTTCAGTGAATGAATGGTTAAACACACTGAGGTACATCCATGTCATGCCATGTTACTCAACAATAAAAAGGAATGAAGTATCAAAATACACAACATCCTGGAAGAATCTCCAGAGAATTTGTTGTTGTTTAGTTGCAAAGTTGTGTCCAACTTTGAGACCGCATAAACTGTAGCTCCTCAGGTTCCTCTGTCTATGGGATTTCTTAGGCAAGATTATTGGAGTGCATTGCCATTTCCTTCTCCAGGGGATCTTACTGACCCAGGAATCAAACATGCATCTTTCAGAAAGGAGGCCCCCAGAGAATTAAGCTGAGTGAAAAAATAATTTTAAAGGGTTATATATTATATGACTCAATTTATAGTTGTTGAAATGACAAAATTATGAAATGGAAAACAGTTGAGTATAGATTAGTATTTGGAAGATGCTAAGGGGAGATAAATGGCAACCCACTCCAGTGTTCTTGCCTGGAGAATCCCAGGGACAGTGGAGCCTGGTGGGCTGCCGTCTATGAGGTCACACAGAGTCAGACACGACTGAAGCGACTTAGCAGCAGCAGCAGCAAGGGGAGATAGGGTAGGAGAGAGCTGGCTGTGGCTATGAAAGAGTAACATGGGAGATCTTTGTGGTGATGACCTGTTTTGTATCTTGACTATTAGTGTCAGTATCCTGGTAGTGAACTTGTTACCACTGGGAAAAATTGGATAAAGGATCAACTGCATCTGTCTGCATTGTTCCTTATAAATATCTATGAATTTACAATTACTTCAAAAAAATTAAAGAAAAAGAGAGTAAGTGCTTTGTAGAGTTTCTCTTAGGTCAATTCTTTTCATATTATATTTACTCACTCATGTCTTAAATCTTACAGATTGTTACCAGCAAAAAGCCATTGTTCCCTGCTTCCCATCAAAGACAACACTAATCATTGAAAAAGCCATTTATCAAAGGTTCTGGTACTCTTTGTTCATGCAAAAATTCAAGGAGCCATTAGTTCATGTTGTTTGAGCTGCAGAGATACTTATGTATCAGGTGGAATCTTATATTTTAGAAGCAGTATATTTGAACTGCAGCTAAATGAATGGACAGATGGCTGTGGTTATTTTCTTCCCTAGAATTGCTTTTCTTCTGGCCCCAATAAACCTTTCTGACCAGTCATTAAAGTCTGAGAAGTCTACCCACTGTTCAGTTCCTATCTGATTTAGATGGTCTAGGGATCAGCCTAGGGAGCAGTAGAGGTGATATAATGAATCTTGGTGTGAATAAAATGACTGGGACTTTTTGTATGTTTGTTTTTAAGGTTTAGAGACTAATATTCACTCCCTAGTTACATTTTGTTATACTGGTACTGTTATATCTTGGGGAGCCTCTCTGTGCTTATCCAGTTTTCTTATTCCTCTCCATACCATTCTGCCTGGCATCTTCTGGACAATGGGTTATCATTTCTGTGGGTTTTCTAGTCTAAACAGTCTCTTTAGGTATCATTTTCCAGGTATCATATTTGAATATACCTAGTTCTCCTTTTTTTGGTGTACATTATTTTGATCTTCCAGTAGACATCAACTTTATTGTTGTCTTTGCTGATCTTTGCAGTTGCCAGCTCCATGGAGACTTTGAAACTTCACTATTACAGCTGTCAGTATTGAGAGGTAGCCTGGCATTAAAATGTCTCTTTAGAGAGCAGGGCTCTTTGCATGGCATACAAGTCAAGTCTCTTTGTAATTTTACTATAAAACCTTTTTGGGGAAGGTGTGAAGTAAAAGAATTAACTATTGACATCTTTGATTTATGAGTAAAATGGGTTGGGTTTTGTGATATTCTGCTTTAATGATTTAATCAGTTGTTAGTTTATAGAAAGTTGTTCTTCTAAATGTTGAGTTCCTTCATTTTCACATAGGGAGGTGAGAGGACCTGGGAAGAAACGTGGTGGCCCTAAAGCCTGTCCTACAGAGAAAGCATCATAAGGAAATGTGATCAGGCAAGAGAAGTACGCAGAGCATGAAGGCAGTATGGCTGGTGGCAAACTTTACACACTTGAGGAGCATTTTCTATTTCTGTCCATTGGCAGAACAGATTCTGTTCTTCCCAGCTCACAATGTCATTCTCATCACAGGTTCCCAGTTTCTGTTTGATCTTGGGAGCATGAATTTACCCTTGATTACATCTGTAAAACTGGGGCAATAGAATTTTTATTGAGAAATTTTCATGCCAAGACTATTTTGAAGTAATGAGAAAGTGTACTTTTGTGCAGATGAAGCAAATAGGAATTGCACTTCATGTTTTAGTATGGTAAAAATTCACATGGCCCCAACACACAAATCCCTTATATGTGGAATCTAAAAAGAAATGATACAAATGAATTCTTTACAAAAAATAAATAGACTCAGAGACTTAGAGAAACAACATGATTGTCGACGGGAAAGAAGTTAGGGAGTTTGGGATGGACATGTACACACTGCTAAGTTCTATGGACAGAGGAGCCTGGTGGGCTGCAGTCCATGGGGTTGCAAAGAGTCAAACACTACTGAATGACTGTGCGTGCACACACACACACAAAACAAGGACCTACTGTATAGAACATGAAACTCTGTTCAATGCTATATAGCAGGCTGTTGGAGGGGAATTTGGGGGAGAATGGATACTTGTGTATGTATGGTGGAGTCCCTTTGGTGTCCACCTGAGACCATCACAACATTGCTAATTGGGTATATCTTGTCATTGTTCCTGCAGATTTGCTTTAATGGCAGTTTTTGAATCTGAAGTTGTTTTTAAGTGATAGCTAATCTTTATACTTTATTTTGAAATCAAGTAGGAAAGATTGGGAATCGCTGAATTTGAGTTCTGGGAACACTCATGGAAAGTATATAATCCCTTTTTTCTATTTTAAAAAATTTATTGGAATATAATTGCTTTACGATGTTGTGTTAGTTTTTGCTGTAGAGCAAAGTGAATCAACTATATGTATGCAGATATCTCCTCTTTTTTGGATTTCCTTCCCTTTCAGGTCACCACAGACTATTGAGTAGAGTTCCCTGTGCTATACAGTAGATTCTCATTAGTTATCTATTTCATGCATTGTAGTGTATATACGTCAGTCTCAACATTGGTGTCCATATGTTTGTTCTCTATGTCTGTGTCTCTATTTCTGCTTTGCAAAAAATCTATATACAGGATATATATACACATTTTCTAGATTCTACATATATGTATTAATCCATGATGTTTTTCTCTTTCTGACTTTCTTCACTCTGTATGACAGTCACTAGGTCTATCCATGACTCTGCAAATGGCACAATTCTATTCCTTTAATGGCTGAGTAATATTCCATTGTATATATGTACCACATCTTTTTTAAAATCAAATTAATTTATTTTAATTACTAATTGTATTGTAATTACTAATCGTAAAGTGAAAGTAAAGTCGTGCCCGAGTCTTTGTGACCCCATAGATAGTAGCCTGCACCAAGCTCCTCCGTCCATGGGATTTTCCAGGCAAGAGTACTGGAGTGGGTTGCCATTTCCTTCTCCAGGGAATCTTCCCAACACAGGGATCGAACCCAGGTCTCTCACATTGTAGACAGATGCTTTACCGTCTGAGCTGCACTAATTGTATTGTAAAGCCAATTACTTTACAGTATTGTAGTGGTTTTTGCCAAACATTGACATGAATCAGCCATAGGTACACATGTGTTCCCTATCCAGAACCCCCTCCTACCTTCCTCCCCATCCCATCCCCCAGGGTCATCCCAGTGCACCAGCCCTGAGCACCCTGTCTCATGCATCAAACCTGGACCGGCGATCCACTTCACATATGATAATACACAAGTTTCAACACTACCCTCTCAAATCATCCCACCCTCGCCTTCTCCCACAGAGTCCAAAAGACTATTCTTTACATCTATGTCTCTTTTGCTGTCTCACATACAGGGTTATTGTTACCATCTTTCTAAATTCCATATATATGTGTTAGTATACTGTATTGGTGTTTTTCTTTCTCACTTAGTTCACTCTAATAGGCTTCAGTTTCATCCACCTCATTAGAATTGATTCAAATGTATTCTTTAATGGCTGAGTAATACTCCATTGTGTATATGTACCACAGCTTTCTTATCTGCTGATGGACATCTAGGTTGCTTCCATGTCCTGGCTATTATAAACAGTGCTGCAATGAACACTGGGGTACATGTGTCTATTTCAATTCTGGTTTCCTCAGTGTGTATGCCCTGCAGTGGGATTGCTGGGTCATAAGGCAGTTCTATTTCCAGTTTTTTAAGGAATCTCCACACTGTTCTCCATAGTGGCTGTACTAGTTTGCATTCCCACTAACAGTCTAAGAGGGTTCCCTTTTCTCCATACCCTTTCCAGCATTTACTGCTTGTAGACTTTTGGATAGCAGCCATTCTGACTGGCGTGAGATGGTACCTCATGGTGGTTTTAATTTACATTTTTCTGATAATGAATGATGTTGAACATCTTTTCGTGTGTTTGTTAGCCATCTGTATGTTTTCTTTGGAGAAATGTCTGTTTAGTTCTTTGGCCCATTTTTTGATTGGGTTGTTTATTTTTCTGGAATTGAGCTGCAGGAGTTGCTTGTATATCTTTGAGATTAATTCTTTGTCAGTTGCTTTGTTTGCTATTATTTTCTCCCATTCTGAAGGCTGCCTTTTCACCTTGCTTATAGTTTCCTTCATTGTGCAAGAGCTTTTAAGTTTAATTAGGTCTCATTTGTTTATTTTTGCTTTTATCTCCCTTACTCTGGGAGGTGGGTCATAGAGGATCTGCTGATTTATGTCAGAGAGTGTTTTGCATATGTTTTCCTTTAGGTGTTTTACAGTTTCTGGTTAGCTCTTTAATCCATTTTGAGTTTATTTTTGTGTATAGTGTTAGAAGTGTTCTAGTTTCATTCTTTTACAAGTGGTTGATCAGTTTCCCAGCACCACTTGTTGAAGAGATTGTCTTTTCTCCATTGTATATTCTTGCCTCCTTTGTCAAAAATAAGGTGTCCATAGGTGCATGGATTTATCTCTGGGCTTTCTATTTTGTTCCATTGATCTATATTTCTGTCTTTGTGCCAGTACCATACTGTCTTGATGACTGTAGCTTTGTAGTATAGCCTAAAGTCAGGCAGGTTGATTCCTCCAGTTCCATTCTTCTTTCTCAAGATTGCTTTGGCTATTCAGTGATTTTTGTATTTCCATACAAATTGTGAAATTATTTGTTCTAGTTCTGTGAAAAATACCGTTGGTAGCTTGATAGGGATTGCATTGAATCTATAGATTGCTTTGGGTAGTATACTCATTTTCACTATATTGATTCTTCCAATCCATTTACATGGTATACTTCTCCATCTATTTGTGTCATCTTTGATTTCTTTCATCAGTGTTTTATAGTTTCTATATATAGGTCGTTTGTTTCTTTGAAGTGAAGTGAAGTGAAGTCACTCAGTCGTGTCTAACTCTTTGTGACCCCGTGGACTGTAGCCTACCAGGCTTCTCCATCCATAGGATTCTCCAGGCAAAAATACTGGAGTGGGTTACCATTTCCTTCTCCAGGGGATCTTCCTGACCCAGGGATTGAACCCGGGTCTCCTGCATTGGAGGCAGACACTTTAACCTCTGAGCTCTAGGTAGATTTATTCCTAAGTATTTTATTCTTTTCATTGTAGTGGTGAATGGACTTGTTTCCTTAATTTCTCTTTCTGTTTTCTCATTGTTAGTGTATAGGAATGCAAGGAATTTCTGTGTGTTAATTTTATATCCTGCAACTTTACTATATTCATTGATTAGCTCTAGTAATTTTCTGGTGGCGTCTTTAGGGTTTTCCTTGTAGAGGATCATGTCATCTGCAAACAGTAAAAGTTTTACTTCTTTTCCAATCTGGATTCCTTTTATTTCTTTTTCTGCTCTGATCACTGTGGCTAAAAATTCCAAAACTATGTTGAATAGTAGTGATGAGAGTGGGTACCCTTGTCTTGTTCCTGACTTGAGGGGAAATGCTTTCAATTTTTCACCATTGAGGATAATGTTTGCTGTGGGCTTATCATATATAGCTTTTATTATGTTGAGGTATGTTCCTTCTATTCCTGTTTTCTGGAGGGTTTTTTTTTTTTAATCATAAATGGATGTTGAATTTTGTCAAAGGCTTTCTCTGCATCTATTGAGATAATCATATGGTTTTTATCTTTCAATTTGATAATGTGGTATATCACATTGATTGATTTGCAAATATTGAAGAATCCTTGCATCCCTGGGATAAAGCCCACTTGGTCATGATATGTGATCTTTTTAAGATGCTGTTGGATTCTGTTTGCTAGAATTTTGTTAAGGATTTTTTCATCTATGTTCATCAGTGATATTGGCCTGTAGTTTTCTTTTTTTGTGGCATCTTTGTCAGGTTTTGGTATTACGGTGATGGTGGCCTCATAGAATGAGTTTGGAAGTTTACCTTCATCTGCAATTTTCTGAAAGAGTTTGGGTAGGATAGGTGTTAGCTCTTCTTTAAATTTTTGGTATAATTTAGCTGTGTAGCCATCTGGTCCTGGGCTTTTGTTTGCTGGAAGATTTCTGATTACAGTTTCAATTTCCGTGCTCGTGATGGGTCTGTTAAGATTTTCTGTTTCTTCCTGGTTCAGTTTGGGAAAGTTATACTTTTCTAAGAATTTGTCCATATTATTTGCATATAGTTGCTGATAGTAGTCTCTTACGATCCTTTGTATTTCTGTGTTGTCTGTTGTGGTTTCTCCATTTTCATTTCTAATTTTGTTGATTTGATTCTTCTCCTTTTTTTCTTGATGAGTCTGGCTAATGATTTGTCTATTTTATTTATCTTCTCAAAGAACTAGCTTTAAGCTTTGCTGATTTTTGCTATGGTCTCCTTTGTTTCTTTTTCATTTATTTCTGCCCTAATTTTTATGATTTCTTTCCTTCTACTAACCCTGGGGTTCTTCATTTCTTCCTTTTCTAGTTGCTTTAGGTGTAGAGTTAAGTTATTTATTTGACTTTTCTCTTGTTTCTTGAGGTAAGCTTGTATTGCTATGAACGCACTGCTTTACTGAGTCCCATAGATTTTGGGTTGTTGTGTTTTGCACTGGGATGTTGCATACATTTCTATGCATATTTTGATTTTTTCTGTTATTTGTTGGTTATTCAGAAGTGTGTTGTTTAGCCTCCATATGTTGGAATTTTTAATAGTTTTTTCCTGGAATTGACATCTAATCTTACTGCACTGTGATCAGAAAAGATGCTCAGAATGATTTCAGTTTTTTTTAAATTTACCAAGGCTAGATTTATGGCCCAGGATGTGATCTATCCTGGAGAAGGTTCCGTGTGCACTTGAGAAAAAGGTGAACTTCATTGTTTTGGGGTGAAATGTCCTATAGAAATCAATTAGGTCTAATTGGTCCATTGTATCATTTAAAGTTTGTATTTTATTGCTAATTTTCTGTTTAGTTTATCTATCCATAGGTGTGAAAGGGGTATTAAACTCTCCCACTATTATTGTGTTACTGTTAATTTCCCCTTTCATAATTGTTAGCATTTGCCTTACATATTGCGGTGCTCCTATGTTGGGTGCATATATATTTATAATTGTTATATCTTCTTCTTGGATTGACCCTTTGATCATTATGTAGTGTCCTTCCTTGTCTCTTTTCATGGCCTTTATTTCAAAGTCTATTTTATCTGATATGAGTATTGCTACTCCTGCTTTCTTTTGGTCTCTATTTGTGTGAATTATCTTTTTCCAGCCCTTCACTTTCAGTCTGTATGTGTCCCTTGTTTTGAGGTGGGTCTGCTGTAGACAGCATATATAGGGGTTTTGTTTTTGTATTCATTCAGCCAGTCTTTGTCTTTTGGTTGGGGTATTCAACCCATTTACATTTAAGGTAATTATTGACAAGTTTTATCCCATTGCTATTTACTTTTTTGTTTGGGGTTCAGATTTATAAACCTTTTCTGTTTCCTGTCTAGAGAAGATCCTTTAGCATTTGTTGAAGAGCTGGTTTGTTGGTGCTGAATTCTCTCAGCTTTTGCTTGTCTGTAAAGCTTTTGATTTCTCCTTCATATTTGAATGAGATCCTTGCTGGGTGCAGTAATCTGGGCTTAGGTTATTTTCTTTCATCACTTTAAGTATGTCCTGCCATTCCCTCCTGGCCTGAAGAGTTTCTATTGAAAGATCAGCTGTTATCTTTATGGGAATCCCCGTGTGTGTTATTTGTTGTTTTTCCCTTGCTGCTTTTAATAGTTGTTCTTTGTGTTTGATCTTTGTTAATTTGATTAATCTGTGTCTTGGGGTGTTTCGTCTTGGGTTTATCCTGTTTGGGACTCTCTGGATTTCTTGGACTTGGGTGGCTATTTCCTTCCCCATTTTAGGGAATTTTTCAACTATTATCTCCTCAAGTATTTTCTCATGGTCTTTCTTTTTGTGTTCTTCTGGGACTCCTGTGATTCGAATGTTGGGGCATTTAACATTGTCCCAGAGTTCTCTGAGGTTGTCCTCATTTCTTTTAATTCTTTTTTCTTTTTTCCTCTCTGCTTCATTTATTTCCACCATTCTATCTTCCACCTCACTTATCCTATCTTCTGCCTCAGTTATTCTATTGTTTGTTCCCTCCACTGTTTTTGATCTCAGTTATTGCATTATTCATCATTGATTGACTCTTTTTTATTTCTTCTAGGTTCTTGTTAAACATTTCTTGCATATTCTCAATCCTTGTCTCCAGACTATTTATCTCTAACCCCATTTTGTTTTCAAGATTTTGGATCATTTTTACTATTATTATTCTGAATTCTTTTTCAGGTAGACTCCCTATCTCCTCCTCTTTTTTTTGGGTTTTGTGGGCATTTATCATGTTCCTTTACCTGCTGAATATTTCTATGCCTTTTCATCTTGTTTAGATTGCTGTGTTTGGGGTAGCCTTTCTGTAGGCTGGTAGTTTGTGGTTCCTCTTTATTGTGGACGTTGCTGCCTGTGGGTGGGGTTGGACGGGTGACTTGTCAAGGTTTCCTGATTAGGGAAGCTTGTATCAGTGTTCTGATGGGTGGAGCTGGATCTCTTCTCTCTGGAGTGCAATGAAATGTCCAGTAGTGAGTTTTGAGATGTCTATGGGTTTGGTGTGACTTTGGGCTGCCTGTATATACTCAGGGCTATGTTCCTGTATTGCTGGAGACTTAGTGTGGTATGTCTTTCTCTGGAACTTGTTGGCGCATAATGTTTTCTCTTTCTGACTTTCTTCACTCTGTATGACAGTCACTAGATCTATCCATGACTCTGCAAATGGCACAGTTTTATTCCTTTTATGGATGAGTAATATTCCATTGTATATATGTACCACATCTTCTTTATCCATTCTTCGTTGATGGACATTTAGGTTGCTTCCATGTCTTCAGGTGGCACTAGTGGTAAAGAACCTGTCCACCAATGAAAGAGATGTAAGAGAGGTGGATTTGATCCCTGAGTCCGAAAGATACCTTGGAGGAGGGCATGGCAACACACTCCAGTATTCTTGCCTGGAGAATCTCATGGACAGAGGAGCCTGGCAGGCTACAGTCCATAGAGTCGCAAGAGTTGAACACAACTGAAGCGACTTAATTCACATGCACGCACATGTCCTTGCAAATAGTGCTGCTGTGAACATTGGTGTGCATGTATTTTTTTGAATTATGATTTCCCCTGGGTTTATGCCCAGGAATGAGATTGCTAAGTCATATGGTATTTCTCCCTCTATGTTTAAAAATATTACAATTTAGTAGCATTCTAAGAGGGCATTGAATTGTTTTTCTCTGGGTACATGCCAAAGAGTAGGATTGCTGGATCATATGGTAGTTACTAGTTTTTGCTTTTTAAGGAATCTCCAAACTGTTCTCCATAGTGGCTGTATCAATTTACATTCCCACCAACAGTGCAAAGGGTTTCATTTTCTCCATACTCTCTGCAGTGTTTTTTATTTTATTGATGGCCATTCTGATTGGTGTGAGCTGACACTTAATTGTAATTTTGATTTGTACTTCTTTAATAATTAGTGATGTTGAGCATCTTCTCATGTGTTTGTGAGCCATCTGTATGTCTTCTTCAGAGAAATGTCTATTTAGGTCTTCCACCCATTTTTTTTTAATTGGATTACTTGTCTTTTTGATACGGAGCTGCATGGACTATTTGTATATTTTGGAGATTAATCCCTTGTCAGTTGCTTCATTTGCAATATTTTCTCTGATTCTGAGGGTTGTCTTTTCATCTTGTTTATGGTTTCCTTCACTGGGCAAAAGCTTTTAAGTTTAATTAGGTCCCATTTGTTTATTTTTGTTTGTATTTTAATTACTCCAGGAGGTGGGTCAAAAAGATCTTGCTGTGATTTATGTCAAAGAGTGTTCTGCCCATGTTTTCCTCTAAGAGTTTTATGTGTCTTAAGTGTCTAGCCTTACATTTAGGTCTTTGGTCCATTTCGAGTTTATTTTTGTGTATGGTATTATGGAGTGTTCTGATTTCATTTTTTTACATATAGCTTTTCAGTTTTTCCCAGCACTATTTATTGACAAGACCAGGAAACTTTGAGAGTTGACTGCTAGGGCAATTGGTATGAATGCCTCTTGGCAGCTGGTTGTTAAATCAAATAGTGGATTAAGCTATATTGGATGTTAGTTTCAGTTAACTTTCTCAGGAGAAGCTCACTTACCTGATAACATTCCAGGTTGTCTCAGGGAGTCCTGCTGGTTGTCTTGCTGTGGAGCATGAGCCCTATCACTCATTCTGTAGGCCACATTGTTCCTTGACAGGGATACTGGCCGGTAGAGCTATGTGAAAGGACCATGACATACTGTCTTTGTGTATAGAGTCTCAGAGCAGTGTAAATTGTTTATTGGTTTGAAAATAATAATATCCATGAATATACCTTAGGTGCACCCTAAGGTATTAGAGTTTCAAAACTCAGTTTCACAAAAATAATTTTACCTTATGAGGTTGGGTATTATCTCATTCTCATTAGTGAAACTAGTTTTTCCATGATCACACAATTAGTTAGCCAGAATTTGAGCTTATGCATCTAATTCCATAACCTACACATTGGTTCTTTCTTTATGTAATATAGAATCTTTGAGTCTGGGTTAATATTTCTTCTATTGTTTCAATAGACATTTTTCGAGTACCTGCCATCTCTTAGGTACTGTGCTGGATCCTGCAGGTAAAAATTAATGAACATGATTCCTATAGTGGAAATGTTCCTATTTAATTGTGATAGAAATTAAGAATACTGTAAAAAATGATAAAATATGAAGCTCACCATCCATTGTGATAGAAAATTGGAACAGGCACCATGAATTCAGGTACATGATATTCCTGGAGAGAATAATTGTTATTGTTAAGTCGTTAAGTTGTATCTGACTCTTTGCGAGCCCATGGACTGCAGCATGCCATGCCTCCCTATCCCTCACCATCTCCTAGAGTTTGTCCAAGTTCATGTCCGTTGCATGGGTGATGCCATCCAACCCGCTCATCCTCTTCTATCCTCTTCTCCTTTTGCCTTCAGTCTTTCCCAGCATTAGGGTTGGTGAATAGCTAACTCGTTGGAAAGGACCCTAATGTTGGAGAGAATAATAGGAGAGTTTGTTTTTATCAGGGATGTGGTCCCTTAGAGAGGAGAGCTGAAGAGTACCTAGGAATTAATTGGGTAAATGTTGGGGTGGTAGAGGCAAAACCCTGGCATCAGATCAGGTCACTGAAATTCTAGGAACTGAAGGGAAGGCCAGAGTGATCTCAGGGGAGAAGAGGAGGGAGAGAGCCCATGGAAGTAAGATTCTACATGAGGCCTGAGAAACAGTAAGAGGCTAGACAAGCAAAGTCTTTGGGTCCTAAAGAGTATCTTTAATCATAGAGGCAAAGGAAAGTCACTGAAAATATATGAGTGACAAAGTCAGATCTGTGATCTAAATGGCTCTTTTCATCTCAATGCAGACAGGATTGGCAGACAGCCAAGTGTGCTTGGGGAAGACCAGCAGGAAACTGCAGAGCTTACAAGGCCAGATAGGACAGAGTGTGGATTAAGTGATGATGTGAAGACGGAGTGTGGAGGAGGGGTTTCAGAAGTGGTTATGAGGTAAAAATCAGTGATGGACTGAATATGAGGTCAGGAGAAGAAAAGCAAGTTGGATAACTGATGGCAACATTCACTGTGACAGAGACCCTGCAAGCAGATCCAATTTGGGAGGCAGATTTCAAGTTCAATTTTGAACATGTTGGGTTTGGGGTTACTTTGAGAGAGATAATCAGAAACAACAAATTGACATTTAAACCTATTATTTTGAAGCCTAGAGGAGAGGCCAGGGCTGAAAATATACCTTTGTGTATTATAAGTGTGGAGGTGGTAATGACATCATGACTGTGGGTGCCATTGTTTAGGGAGTTACTAAGGAGTGATAAGAAAGCAGAGCCTTGAACCATGCCTTGAAGAACTTCATTTCTCAGCTGTTTGAAGGAAGATCAACTTACAGAGGATGTAAGAGTATCACAAAAGATAGGAGTGAAACCACTAGCATGATGAAAACAAAAGGAAGATATACTTTGCTGAAGACAGAGTGACCAGCAATGTAAATGGATTTTAATATGGATTTTTAAAAGTCCTTTGGAGTTATTGACATGATATTCATTGGTGATCTTAGCAAGAGTTATTTTTTTGTGAAGGATATGGAAAAAGATAAGAGCAGGATGAAGAGTGAGTTAGGGCTGTGAAACTGGCCTCAATCAAAATAGACAAGTATTATAGAAAGAGAATAGCAAATAGAATATGTAGTTTTGGGGAAAGGTTTTTTGTATAAGATGAGAGAGATTTGAATATGTTTAAAAGTCATTGGTGAATATTTAATTGATAGGGAATGGGCAGCCATTTAGATGAGAAAAAGGATCATGGGAGAAGGGGAGTAGGCAGGAAAGGATTTTCAGAGATGCCTGTATTTGCATGCTTGGTATGAAGAGGATAAAGGAGTTCCCCATTTAGGATTTTTGTTTTCCTGTAAAGCACAACACAGTATTTTTGTCTATGAGGGAACAGGGAAGTTGAGGAGGGCTGAGAAAACTTGAAATATGGTAGTTGTGGTGAAGAGTGTGTGGTAGTCGTTTTGAGTAAGTAGTGGGAAATCTGGTCAATATCAAGGGTTCATTCTCCAGAAACTTCAGAATATTCATCTTATGCTGTTAAGTAAAAAAATCCAGGCTATATCCATGTTTTGTGAAAAATCCATGCTAAAAACATCTATATAAGTAAGAGGAAAGTATTTGAGAAAGGTGGGAAGGATTTTTTTAAAGTGATTGATTTTCAGACTGTTTTGGGAGACCAGAAGGAAAATACTCATTTGAACATAAAAATCTAAATTTTAAAGGATCTCTGAATGTGTGTATGCTTATTAAGTGAAATAGATGAAAGGAAAAAGTTTCTTTTTCACATGAGAAAAATTGACCAATTTATCTTGTTTAAGGATTGAGGCCTTGGTTGAATTAAACATTAGAGATTATTTTAAAAGGATATCAAGTTTTGCATGAAACTGTGCACTAAGGTGGCTGGATTTTTATTTTTGCTGTTGATCAAGGATGTTAGGTCTTTGCAATTTCCCTATCCTTTCAAGAAGATGAACAGATGTTTCTATGAATGTGAAACTAAGCAAATAGAGCCTCCTTTTCGACATGGTTTTTGGCTGAGGAATACAAGGGACAAACACCTGGAGATTAGAAATGTGTCTCCAATCACTAGAAATGCTTCTTTTTAGTGAGTTGGCCTCAGTTGGCTAACAGACATTGCCTAAGTGTGAAACTTTTCATTTCTTGTGTGTAGAGTACATGACCACATACGTTGGTGGGAGCACAGGAGCATATACAAAAGGAATTTTTTCCCCTCTTGAACAATTCTTGTTTGGCTGAGGAGGGAAAGTATTCATACAAAAGTTACAAAAGAGACCTTCAGTCACTTCATAAATTCAGGTGTTTAAGCTCAGAGTAAGAGAAGGACGAGATAGCAAAAAGACCTCCTAAAGGAAGATTTGGGAATAAGAATATCAGAGATTTAGCTAGAGTAAGGCTCAGAGCTATTAACTACTTCTAATGCACAAGCACTCTCAGGAGAGTCCCATGGAGAATCCCGTGGGAGATCTTAAGGACCAGCCTGAGAGTGACATGTATCCCTTCTGTCCCACAGCACTGATCAGAAGTCAATCACACTGTCCAATGTAACTGCGTTAGTGGCTGGGAAGTATACAGGCATCCCAGGGGATATTGTGGGTTTGGTTCCAGACCATGATGATAAAGCAAGTATTGCAATAAAGTGAGTCACATATGTTTTTTGTTTCTCACTGCATATTATGGTTATATTTATATTAACTGTGTGAGATCTTTGTGTCTAAAATCAACCCCCAATGTATATATCTTGATTTTAAAAATGCATGTGTGTGTGCTAAGTCACTTCAGTCATGTCCAACTCTTCGTGACCCCAACTCTGTAGCCCGCCAGGCTTGTCTGTTCTTGGGAATTCCCAGGCACAAATACTGAATTGGGTTGCTATTTCCTTCCCCAGGGGATCTTCCTGACCCAGGGACTGAACCTGTGTCTCTCAAGTCTCCTGCATTTGAAGGCAGGTTCTTTACCACTACTGCCACCTGAGAAGTCCCAATGAAAAAAATACCTTTTTGCTAAAAAAGTGCTAATCGACATCTGAGCCTTCAGTGACTCATAATCTTTTTGTTGATGGAGGGTCTTGCCTCAGTGTTGATGGCTACTGATTGATCAGGGTGGTGGTTGCTCAAGGTTGGGGTGGCTGTGCCAATTCTTTAAAATAAGACAACGAAGTTTTCCCAATGACTGACTTTTCCCTTCACAAAAGTTTTCTATGTAGCGTGTAATACTGTTTGATAGCATTTCACCTTTTGGTGTCAATCCTCTCAAACCCTGCTGCAGCTTTATCAACGAAATTTATTTAACATCCTAAATCCTTTGTTGTAATTTCAACAATCTCCACCAGTAGTAGATTATATCTCAATAAACCAGTTTTTTGCTGATTGATAAGAAGCAGTTCCTCATCTGTTAAAGTTCTATCATGCGATTGTGAAATTTAGTCACATCTTTAGGGTGATGCAGACGGTAAAGCGTCTGTGTACAATGTGGGAGACCCGGGTTCGATCCCTGGGTTGGGAAGATCCCCTGGAGAAGGAAATGGCAATCCACTCCAGGACTATTGCCTGGAAAGTCCCATGGACAGAGGAGCCTGGTAGTCTACAGTTCACGGGGTCGCAAAGAGTCGGACATGACTGAGCGACATCACTTAGGGTCCACTTCTAATTCTAGTTCTTTTGATGTTTTCACCACACCTGTAGTTACCTCCTTCACTGAAGTCTTGAATCCCCCCAAGTCATCGCATAAAGTTGAGATCAGCTTCTTCCAAACTCCTGTTAATATTGGTATTTTTACCTCTTCCCATGAATGATGAAATGTTTTTACTGGCATCTAGAATGGTGAATCCTTTCCAGGAGGTTTTGTATTTAATTTGTCCACATACATCAAAGGAATCACTATCTGTGGCAGTTATGGCCTCACAAAATGGTTATCTTAAATAAGACCTGAAAATGAAAATTTCTCCTTAATCCATGGGCCGCAGAATGAATGTTGTATTTGCAGGCAAAAAAAAAAAAAAAACCCAACATTAATCTTGTTATACATTTCCATCAGAGCACTTGGGTGACAAGAAACTCTGTGAGTGAGCAGTAATATTTTGAGAGAAGTCTTTTTTTTTTTTTTTTCCTGAGCAGTGGATCTCAACAGTAGGCTTATAATATTCAGTAAACCACTTTTTCAACAGATAGGCTGTCAGCCAGGCTTTGTAGTTCCATTTATAGAGCAAAGAGTAGATTTAGCATAATTCTAAAGAGGCCTAGGATTTGCAGAATGGTAAATGAGTATTGACTTCAACTTCAAGTCACCAGCTGTATTAACCCCTAACAAGAGGGTCAACTTATCCTTTGTAGCTTTGTAGCCAGGCATCGATTCCTCCTCTCTAGCTAGGAAAGTCCTAGACGGCATCCTCTAATAAAAGGCTGTTTCATCTCCATTGAAAATCTGTTCTTTAGTGTAACCACCTCCGTCCATTATCTTAGCTAGATCTGGACTACTTGCTGCAGCTTCTACACCAACACTTACTGCTTCACCCGGCACTTCTCTGTTATGTAGATAGCTTCTTTCTGAAACGCTGTGAACCAGCCTCTGCTAGCTTGAAAGTTTTCTTCTTCAGCTTCCTCACCTCTCTCAGTCTTCATGGAATTAAAGAGTTAGGGCCTTGCTCTAGATTGGACTTCAGTTTGGGGGACTGCTTCGGCTGATTTTGTTTTCTGTCCAAAACACTAAAACTTTCTCTGTATCACCAATAAAGTCTGTTTACTTTCTTATTATTTGTGTGTTCACTGGAGTAGCAGTTTTAATTTCCTTCCAGAACTTTTCCTTTGTGTTCATAGCTTATGTTTACCTCAAAACCTCTAGCTTTCAGCCTATTTCAGCTTTCTACATGGCTTCCTCCCCAAACTCAGTCATTTCTAGCTTTTGATTTAAAGAGAAAGATATGCAACTTTTCCTTTCACTTGAACACTTAGAAACCACTGTAGGGTTATTAACTGGCCCAATTTCAATATTGTGTCTCTCAATAGGGAGGTCTGGGAAGAAGGATAGACCCAGGGGTGCGGCCAGTCAATGGAGTTGGAATGCATGCAACATTTATATATTAAGTTCACTGTCTTATGTGGGTGAAGTTCAAGGGACCTCAAAATAATTACAAGAGTAATATCAAAGGTCATTGATCAGAAATCACTATAACAAATGTAATAGTAATGAAAAAGTTTGAAATATTGTGAGAATTGCCAAAAGGTGACATAGACACAGGAAGTGAGCCAATGCTCTTGGAAAAAAGGCACCAATAGACTTGCTTGACATAGCATTGACACAAGCCTTCTGTTTGAAAAAATACAGTACTTGAAAACACAGTAAAATGAGGTGTGCCCGTAGTTGAGCTGTGTGCCTGAGAAGATGTAGGTTTGTTTAGCATCTAACCAGTTTCTGCTATGTGCCCATTGGAGCATCATAGAAGAGATTTCACTCCCTCTTCCTCAGTCATAGACTCTTTAGACTTCCTCCCTCAGGGGAGATACCAGATCAGTTCTACCAGGAATTAGTCATATGTGATTGTTCCCAAATCTTCTACCATCTGGCCATTATTTTTTTAGCAAAAATTCTTGGTTTTTATTTTTCTTCTCAAAATGAGATGTTCACAGTAAAATGGAATTCTCTGGATGTTCAGTTCAGTTCAGTCGCTCAGTTGTATCCAACTCTTTGTGACCCCAGCAGCACGCCAGGCCTCCCTGTCCATCACCAACTCCTGGAGTTTACCCAAATTCATGTCCATTGAGTTGGTGATGCCATCCAGCCATCTCATCCTCTGTCATCCCCTTCTCCTGCCCTCAATCTTTCCCAGCATCAGGATATTTTCCAATGAGTCAGCTCTTTGCATAAGGTGGCCAAAGTATTGGAGTTTCAGCCTCAGCATCAGTCCTTCCAGTGAACACTCAGGACTGATCTCCTTTAGGATGGACTTGGTGGATCTCCCTGCCATCCAAGGGACTCTCAAGAGTCTTCTCCAACACCACAGTTCAAAAGCATCAATTCTTTGGCACTCAGCTTTCTTTATAGTCCAATTCTCACACCCATACATGACTACTGGAAAAGCCATAGCCTTGACTAGATGGACCTTTGTTGGCAAAATAACGTCCCTGCTTTTGAATATGCTATCTAGGTTGGTCATAACTTTCCTTCCAAGGAGTAAGTGTCTTTTAATTTTATGGCTGCAGTCACCATCTGAAGTGGTTTTAGAGCCCCCCAAAATAAAGTCTGACAATGTTTCCACTGTTTCCCCATCTATTTCCCATGAAATGATGGGACCGGATGCCATGATCTTTTCTGAATGTTGAGCTTTAAGCCAACTTTTTCACTCTCCTCTTTCACTTTCATCAAGAGGCTCTTTAGTTCCTCTTCACTTTCTGCCATAAGGGTAGTGTCATCTGCATATCTGAGGTTATTGATATTTCTCCTGGCAATCTTGATTCCAGCTTGTGCTTCATCCAGCCTAGCGTTTCTCATTATGTACTTTGTATATAAGTTAAATAAGCAGGATGACAATATACAGCCTTGATGTACCCCTTTTCCTATTTGAAACCAGTCTGTTGTTCCATGTCCAGTTCTAACTGTTGCTTCCTGACCTGCATACAGATTTCTTAAGAGGTCAGGTGGTCTGGTATTCCCATCTCTTTCAGAATTTTCCAGTTTCTTGTGATCCACACAGTCAAAGGCTTTGGCATAGTCAATAAGGCAGAAACAGGTGTTTTTCTGGAACTCTCTTGCTTTTTTCAATGATCCAGCTGATGTTGGTAATTTGATCTCTGGTTCCTCCGCTTTTACTAGATCCAGCTTGAACATCTGGAAGTTCGTGGTTCGCATATTGCTGAAGCCTGGCTTGGAGAATTTTGAGCATTACTTTATTAGTATGTGACATGAGTTCCATTGTGCAGTAGTTGAGCAATCTTTGGCATTGCCTTTCTTTGGGATTGGAATGAAAATTTCTGGATGGGATTCCCCCACATGCTGGTAAAGTGGGATTATTTTATTTGATTTCATAACTATAAGGTCAAAGAGAGGGCCAGTATTGGGAAGACTTCCCATTGAGAGGCAGATAATGGAATCCCATAAAGAAGATCATTTGAAGGATGAAAGGGGTTGCTAGGATGCCATTTCTATTGGGCAGCTGTCTCAAGCCTTTGTGGTTATAGACTACTCTTACCTACTTCTCAACAAAGAAAAAAAGTACATGTACACACGAATTAACCAGTTCATTTATACAAAGTTTAAAGTGATCTCAAGGAGAGGAAAGAAATGCTTTCAAATATTATTACATTTGTGTTAGATTTTGGATTTAAATGAGGAAAAAACACCAAGAATTTCTGTATTTAAAATCTTTTTATGCAATGTTACCCATTCCGCTGGTCTTACGTAGTGATGTAAGTGTTGCATTCAATAATCTAGCCAGTAGTGAACATGCTTAAATGATATGTAAGCGAGTTATCATTGCTTTGTGGAACTAAAAGTTGTCACCGTACATTATCACATCAATTAGATAAGAAACTATTGATGTCTTGCCATTTCAACATATCCCAGTGGCCTGAGTCCCAAATGTCTACATCTAGTGACCCTTGAAGAGAGAAATAATGTATCTTTTCTTTCTTTCTTTTCTTTTGAAGTAGCTGTGCTTTCACTATCCTCTACTGAGAAATATTATAACCCAAGGCAAGTGCTCATTTTTATCGGAGGGAAGAATTTATTAAAAACAATCTATGTGTAAATTCCAAGAAGAGAGAAAACCTATGGATCTCTTTGTATAATCTACCAATGTGCTTACCTATTTCAAATTTCTTTTTTTCCTAAATTGAGTTTGTAATGTCAAGGTTTCAGGGTACAGGATTTTTTTTGTTCAATGGTTTATGGCTAGACTCATGAACAGTGACTACCACACTTCTATTTTTCTACAAATGTGGTTGCTCTTGGGTGTTGCCATTGTAGAAAACAGAATTCATTAAAATTATAATTCAAATTTAGTTTCCTGTTACGATTCCTGTTTTTTCTTGTCACCAGGTTGTCTCTAAGGAGGAAGATGCCAGAGGAGGGGCAAAAACATTTGTGCATAAACATAGACACTAATACACAAACACTGATTTGTGTATTAGTGTCTTTTTTTCTTGGTTCTCCCCAATAAGATTTAAGTGATACTAACAGATTTTCAAGAGGCACTTTAGAATAAACAAAACAGTGAGTATCTAGGCAGAAAGCCATATACTTTCAGATCTCAACATGTTTATAATATATATGAAGACAGAAACACAGAAACAACATAAATAACTATATTCTACTTGGTTATTTTCTGTCAAGTTATTATTTTTCAGGAAAGAGTTTAACCATAGATGCATCATTAAGAGGAAGAACAGTAGAATATTGAGGGCAAATGGTGATAGTGGTGGGGTATCTTTGTTACCTAGGAAAAAATATTGAGAATCTAGGGGATCAGTTTTGAATCCCTGTGCTCTGTCACAGGGCATTTGTTTTGCTGACTGAATGCTCTTTGGGTATCCGGGAGAAAACGATTATAAAGACTTCAGATGTAATTTTCTTCTTTGGCTTTTTCCATAATACCGTAAATATGACCCATGCTGAGTTAGGGTGTAGCATTCATTGGAGAATATCCTGAACTGCACTTTGAACACCTCTTGGCCTCTATGGCATCATTTAGAAACCCAAGACTTTGTGGGGTTTCTGACTTTTCTATTTATATGATGGGTTGGTAATCTTATAATGACATTAGTTTTGTGACCAGTTACCAAAGATTTGTTATTATTTTTAGAAAATTAGGCTATTGTTAAAGGTCTACAGCAAGGTTAAAAACAGCCCAGAAAAGTGTGCAATAGGATAGTTTAGAAACCTCCTCTCCTGGATATTTGGTACTATGGAATTCGACAAGGAATGTTGGATACTTCTCAAAATAAAATTAATTTAAATTCAGTCTTACAAAAGGTTATATTATAGAATATATTGAAAAAAAGAAGGTTAGTTGGAAAGTCAAACATGTTAGAATTTGGCATCTACCAGGCTTTTGGATATAAAAGTGCTTCTCATATGTCAAGGCAAAATTTATATTTTCTTTTCCTCAATAGCATTTTATGAGATTAAATATTCCTGTTCTACATAAATAGAATAGAAACATCTCTCTTTTTAAGTGGCATAAAAGTAAGAAACGGCCTCTGTATAAAAAGAGTGTTAAAATTTCTCCTTGCTATATCATTTTGGTTAATTTAGGGGGCATAATTTGTGGGGACATTGAGATTGTTTTTTCTTTTTAAAAATTTTTATTGTTATTTTAATTGGAGAATAATTGCGTCACAATGTTGTGTTGGTTTCTGCAGTGCAAATCAGCCATAATTATATAAATATCATCTCCCTATTGAGCCCCATTCCAGCCCCTCATCCCACCCCTCTAGCTTGTCAGAGAACACCAAGCTGAGCTCCCCCCATGCAACGTAGCGGCTTCCCACTAGCTATCTGTTTTACCCATGGTAGTGTATATATGTCTTTTTTTTTTTTTAATAAATTCAACTTTTTAATAAAAGGTAGAAACACCTATTGTTTTATTCCGTTGTTTATTTTTTTTAATTAAATTTATTTATTTTTTATTTTACTTTACAATTCTGTATTGGTTTTGCCATACATTGACATGAATCCACCATGGGTGTACATATATGTCAATGCTAATTTCTCAGTTCATCCCACTCATTGGAAAAGACCCTGATACTAGGCAAGATTGAAGGCAGGAGAAGAAGGGGATGATAGAGTGGGAGATGGTTGGATGGCATCACCAACTCTATGGACATGAGTTTAAGCAAGCTCTGGGAATTGGTGATGGACAGGGAGGCCTGGCATGCTGCAGTCCATGGGGTCGTAGAGAGCTGGACATGACTGAGCAATTGAACTGAGCCAAAGCTAGTGTGATCCTGAAAACAGTGAAAGTGTTAGTTGCTCAGCCATGTCCAACTCTTTGTGACCCCATGGATTTGTAGCCTGCTGGGCTCCTCTATCCATGGAATTTTCCAGGCAAGAATACTGGAGTGGGTAGCCATTCCTTTCCTTAGGGGATCTTACTGACCCAGGGATTGAACCCAGGTCTCCTGCATTGCAGTCAGATTCTTGTACCATCTGAGCCATCGAGGAAGCCCAGTGTGATGCTGAGACGGCAAACGAAGGATGAGGAGGAAGGAAAATGATGGACTAGTAAATGCAGACAGAGTTGATGCACATCCATAGTTCCAGTAGCATGATTGATGAGCTGCTTAATTTCAAATGGTTTGTCTTGCTGAATTTGGAGTCTAGCCTCTGGTGCTTAGCCTCTCCCTTTGTGACTTGAGTATTTTCTGGGCATGTACATGCCAGTTTTCTTCATAGCTTGTTGTGATTTATTTATCTTGACATTCTTCAGTGATTTGAAATGTCACATTTTCTTATACTGAAATTTTCTACCATACATATTTAGCATGTGAATCTTTGGCAGCTAATCTTTTTCTTGCAATCATTGGTCTTTCTTGTCTGAAGCTGGTATCGTGTTTTAATTGTTATAGGTCTCTAATACTCCATTATCTAAAATGGCGTAACTCCCGTTACCTGTTTTTCCTTTGATATTTTAAGAAAAAGAGTGACTATGAAAAATAATTCTGCCTTTGTCTTATTGTTTTAAGTATTTGTATCTCTTAGTTGTAAACTTGTCAGTTTCTTTTAATTACATTTTATGTAAATGTTTTACTTGTGTGAAAGTGTCCGACTCTTTGCAACCCCATGAACTGTCACCTGCCGGGCTCCTCTGTCCATGGAATTCTCCAGGCAAGAATACTGGAGTGGGTTGCCATTCCCCTCTCCAGGGGATCTTCCCAACCCAGGAATCGAATCTGGGTCTCCTGCACTGCAGGCAGATTCTTTACCATCTGAGGTACCAGTGTGTGCTTAGTTGCTCAGTCGTGTCCAACTTTTTGCTACCCCATGGACTGTAGCCCACCAGGCTCCTCTGTCCATAGGGATTCTTCAGGCAGAAATACTGGAGTGGGTTACCATGCCCTCCTCCAGGGGATCTTACCAACCCAGGGATCAAACCCAGGTCTCTCACATTGCAGGTGAATTCCTTACCACCTGAGCCACCAGGGAAACCCTATCAGCTACCAGGAAAGCCCCCAGATAATTTACTGATATCTTCATTTTAATACAAGTAAGATAAGTATGTCTTTTAAAAAACTTTCATTGTCAGATTTGCTGTCAGGTTTAAAATATTTAGGTGAAATGGATATGGCAGCCGTCCATGTTTATGTTGTGAGATGTAGTATAATTTTAAAATAATTTGCTTCTTAAATAGTCTATACCCTTTTCCTTTTTTAAAGATAGATTTCCTAAAAACTTTTTATGTGTATGTATGTATTATGGGCTTCCCTGATAGCTCAGTTGGTAAAGAATCTGGCTGCAATGCAGGAGACCCCAGTTCAATTCCTGGGTCAGGAAGATGCGCTGGAGAAGGGATAGGCTACCTACTCCAGTATTCTTGGGCTTCTCCTGTGGCTCAGCTAGTAAAAAATCCACCTGCAATGTGGGAAACCTAGGTTTGATCCCTGGGTTAGGAAGATCCCCGGGTTAGGAAGATCCCCTAGAGAAGGGAAAGTTGACCCACTCCTGTATTCTGGCCTGGAGAATTCCATGGACTGTATAGTCTATGGGGTCGCAGAGTCAGACACGACTGAGTGACTTTCACTTTCATACACACACACACACTCACACACACACATATACACACACACACACACACCCCACTTCTTCTTTATCCATTCATTTGCTGATGGACACTTAGGTTGCTTCTGTATGTTGACTATTGTAAATAAAGCTTCAAGGAATATAGCAGTGCATATGTCTTTTCGAATTAGTGTTTTCAAATTTTTTGAATAAATACTCAGAAGTTGAATTCCTGGATCATATGATAGTTCTCTTATTAATTTTTTGAGGACTCTCCATACTGTTTTCCATTGTGGCGGCACACTAACTTTCATTCCCACCAACAGCACTTGAGGATTTCTTTTTCTCCACATCTTAGCCAACACTTGTTATTTCTTACCTTTTGGATAATAGCCATTCTAATAGGTGTGAAGTGATAGCTCATTGAGATTTTGATTTGCATTTACATAATAATTAGTAATGTTGAAATATTTTCATATACTAGTTGGCCATCTGTATGTCTTCTTTGGAAAAATGTCTTTTCAACTCCTCTGCCCATTTTTTAATCAGGTTGGGGTTTTTTTTTTGTTTGTTTGTTTGCTTATTGTTATTGAGTTCTGTGAATTCTTTATATATTGGATATTAATCTGTATCAAATAATTATTTGTAGAGATCTTCTACCATTTTGTAGATTGTCTTTTTGTTTTGTTGGTGGTTTCCTTTGTTGTGCAAAAGCTTTTTAGTTTGATGTAATCCCATTTGTTTATTTTTCTTTTGTCTCTCTTTCCTAAGAGGACATACTTAGTAAGATATTGCTAAAACTCATGTCAAAGAGCATATTGCCTATGTGTTTTCCTAGCATTATGGTTTCAGATCTTACATTCAAGTCTTTAATCCATTTTAAATTGATTTTTGTGTATGGTAAAAGATAGTTGTGTAGTTTCCTTTTCTTGCATGTGGCTGTTAAATTTTTCCAAAATCATTTATTGAAGAGACTATCATTTCTCCATTGTATGCTCTTTGGTCCTTTGTCATAAATTGTTTATAATGTGTGAATTTATATAGGGCTTTCAATTCTGTTACACTGATCTACGTATCTGCTTTTTTCTTTTTAACAGTTCCATGCTGTGTTGATTGCTGTGGCTTTGTGAAATAGTTTGAAATGAGAGTGCGTGCTACCTCCAGGTTTTTTTCCCTACAGGATTGCTTTTGCTATTTGGGATCTTTTATGGTTCCATATAAATTTTAGAATATTTTTGTTCTGTTTCTGTGAAAAGTGTTCTTGGGATTTTAATGAAAACTGCATTGAATCTGTAGATTTTTAAAGGAAATATGGACATTTTGGCAAAGTTAATTCTTCCAATCCATGAGCATGGATGGAATATCTTTCCACTTATTTGTGTCTTCTTCAGTTCTTCCAACAATGTCTTACAGATTTCAAAATACAGGTCTTCCACCTCCTTAATTAAATTTATTTCTGGGTAGTTTATTCTTTTCATTGTGATTGTAAATGGGATTATTTTCTTAATATCTCTTTCTCTAGCTCACTGTTAGTGTATAGAAATGCAACAGATTTTTGTTATATTCATTTTGTATCCTACAACTTTACTGTGTTTGTTATTTTTAATATTTTTCTGGTGGAGTCTTTATAGTCTTCTCTACATAAAATTAAGTCATTCACAAATAGTGACATTTTCACTTCTTCCTTTTCAATTTGGATGCCTTTTATTTCTTTTTCTTACCTAATTGCTCTGGCAAGGACTTCTAATACTATGATATTAAGAATGGCAATAGTTGATATTCTTGTCTTATTCCTGATTTTAGTGGAATAGCTTTTTGTTTTTTGACCACGGAGTATAATGTTAGCTGTCATATGAGTTTGTCATATAAGGCCTTTATTATCTTGAGACATGTTTCTGCTATACCGATTTTTTGAGAGTTTATCATAA
Organism: Oryx dammah; assembly: GCF_014754425.2. NCBI lineage: Eukaryota > Metazoa > Chordata > Mammalia > Artiodactyla > Bovidae > Oryx > Oryx dammah. The sequence continues at coordinate 52,339,790 of NW_024070204.1, read as the reverse complement.
ATGGGTGTTGAATTTTTTCAAATACTTTTCTGCATCTATTGAGATGATCTTATGGTTTTTATCTCATTGCCCCCTTTTCTTTTATTTTTATTCATTTTTCTGGTTTTCCTTAGCTTTATTTTACTGATCTTTTTCTAGCTTATTAAATGAATATCTACTTCTGTGTTTATTTTTATTGATCCATTATTGCTACTTTTCTTATGGTTATTTTATCAAATTTTATTGAAATCTAACAGTTTATCAAATTGAATACCTTGTTCTTTTATTTTCATTCACTTTTTATAAGACTCCTAAATATTGTGATTTTTCCCTCATTGAGTCCATCTTTTGCCACAATCATTAGGTTTTATGTTATTACTGTTAAAATAGTTTGTAACTGGAATTTTGATTTCTTCTTTAGTCTGTGCCATTTTGGAATATTTTATTTTAAATATACCCTCTATGTTTTTAAGATTATCTTCTGATATTAATTTCTGTTGTGTTTTTGTGTATGTGATTCACTTACTTGTGCATTGTGTGAGCAAACAGATGGCCTGAAGTGAAGTGAAGCAAAGTGAAAGTCGCTCAGTCACGTCCGACTCTTTGCAACCTCATGGATTTTACAATCCATGGATTTCTCTAGGCCAGAATACTGGAGTGGGTAGCCTTTCCCTTATCCAGGGGATCTTACCAATCCAGGGATTTAACCCAGGTCTCGAACCCAGGTCTCTCACATTGCAGGTGGATTCTTTATCAGCTGAGCCACAAGGGAAACCCAATAGAGGGCCTGCTTGATTTTTATGTTTTATAACTTTGATATTTTTATCTGTTCCTAATATATGATCTTTTTTTGTTGTTTTTTTTGGCTATATTGAAATACAATTTAAAAATCCTAGTATATTTAAAGTGTACCTTGTGATGATCTTATATGTATATATTTTAAAGGATTCTCATAATTCAGGTTAATTAGCACAACTATTATATAAATAAATAATAAAACCTTGCAATATATAGGATTGTCATTTGCTTTTAGCTTGCTGAAACCATTTTTTGTTGGTATTTCAGTGATTTTGACCTCTTGTCTAATAACATTTTGAAAATTAAATTATAGAATTGTTGTGGAAATTATTTTATTTTTCCTTTATTTTCAGATCTATGTGAAACTTCTCAGAGGTAAAGGGGAAAGGAATCTTACAGATCTATCATTGCAATGGGGAGTCATCTTTAAAATGGATATATGTGTTACTGGTTGGGAGAGGAATTGGACCTTAAAGTATCTGATAAAACCTAATTGGCTTCTTAAATTTTGGGAGAAAGTTCCCCCTTTAGATGTAATTATGGGAAAGTATATTGAGATTTGCATTTCAGATCCTGGAGGGATTCACACACTGTTTTTGTTTCTAAATTCATGAAAAACATAGTAACCAAATATTGGACAACGTTGTAAATCTTGTTTGCAATATGACTATTATTCCTAGGCAGCAAAGAGTTATGACTCTGAGAAAATCTAGATCCTGTTGAGAAATCTAGATCCTGTGTTGTGACAATTATTGTATAACTTCTTAGGAAATGTATCTTATGAGCCATGATAATAAATTGCAACTGAGACCCCAGGAAGAAAAGAGAAGAATGTGCATTCTGCTGCTTTTGGATGGAATGTTTCATATATGTCTGTTGGGTCCATTTGGCCGATAGTGTTTTTCCAGTCTGCTGTTTCCTCATTGATTTTCTGTCTGGATGATCTATCCATTGTTGAAAGTGGGATATTGAAGCCCTAGGCTGTTTCTGTGTTGTTGTCTATTTCTTCTTTCAGTTCTGTTAGATTTGCTTAATACATTTAGATGTTCCAATTTTGGGTGCATCTAGATTTACAATTGTTATATTCTCTTGATGAATCAACCCCTTTATCATTATGTAATGACCTTTTTTGTCTCTTGTTACAGTTTTGAACATAAAGTTTCTTTTGTCTGATACAAATATAGTTACCTCTGCTGTTTTTGTTTGTTTGTTTTCCTTTTACATGGAAAAACTTTTTCCATCCTTTCAGTCTGAGCCTTATTGTCATTTCACTTTTGTCCTTGAAACTGAAATTAGTCTCTAATAGGCAGCATATAGTTGTCTTTTTTTAAAAAAACTAATCATCTATTCTGTGCCTTTTGATTAGAGAATTTAATCCATTTACATTTGAATTAATTATTGTTAGGCAAAGATTTACTAATGCCATTATTAATAGTTTTCTGGTTGTTTTATAGTTTCCTGTCTTTTTCTTTGTCTCTTGCTGTCTTCCTTTGTAAAATGTTGATTTTCTGTAGTTGTTTGATTGATTCCCTTTTCTTTTAATTTTGTGTATTTACTGTAGGTAACTACTTTGTGCTTTTGAGGCTTAAATAAAACCTACATATAATAGTCTGTTTTAAAATGATAACTACTTACCTTTGATTGAATATGAAAACTCAACACATTTATTCTTCACACATAATTTTACATTTTTGTTGTCAAGGTTTACTTCATTTTATTCTGTGTATCCATTAACAAGTTATTTTAGCAATACTTATTTTTAATACTTTTGTCATAAACTTTTATACTAGAGTTAAGTAATTAATACAGCCCTATATTACATTATTATAGTTTCTGATTTTGACTATACACTGTTGACTCTTTAACAACACAATTTGAACTGCATGGGTTCATTTACACATGGCTATTTTTCAGTAGTAGATACTACAGCACTATACGATTCCTGGTTCATTGAATCTGCCAAACAAGAAACATCATTTAGAGGGCAGATTATAAATTATACATGGTTATCCCCTCAACATTATTCCAGGGTCAACTATACTTACTTTTATCATTGTGCCATACATTTTCAGAAGATTTATTGTTACTTAATAACATTCTGAAGTTTCAGCTTAAAGAACTCATTTAAGCACTCCTTACTCTTTTTTGTAAGGCAGATCTAGCAGTGAGGAACTCCTTCAACTTTTGTTTGTTTGGGTAAGTTTTTATATCTCTTTCATGTCTGAAGGGCAACTTTGCTGGGTAAAGTACCCTTGGTTGGTAGTATTATCTTTCAGCAATTTGAATATATTATCTCACTTTTTCCTGGTTTGCTGGGAAATCTGCTGGTAGCCTTATGAGTCCCTTGTATGTGAGTACTTTTTTTCTCTCACTGCTTTAAGTTTGTTTTTGTCTTTGCTTTTAGGCAATTTATTAAGTCTTGAAGAAGATTGTTTTGAATTAAAATTTTAGGAACACTTATGAGCTTCAAGAACTTGTATGTCCAGATAGCCTCTCAGTTTTGAAAAGCTCTCAACCTTTGATTCTTTAAATAAACACTGTACCTTTTTTGTTCTGCTGGGACTCTCATAGCCTATAGATTGTTTCTCAATAGTATTCTGTGCTTCATATAGCCTTTATTTACTTTTTTCATATTTTTTCTTCCTTTTTTTTTTTTTTATTCTGGTGGTGGTAGTTGATGCTAAGTCATGTCTGACTCTTGTGACCTCATGGACTGTAGCCTGCCAGGGTCCTCTGTCTATGGGATTCTCCAGGCAAGAATACTGGAGTGGGTTGCCATTTCCTTCTTCAGGGGATCCTCCCAACCCAGTGATTGAACCCGGGTCTCCTGCTTTACAGGCAGGTTCCCTACCAACTGAGCTACAAGGACATTTAAATGATCTGTCTCTACTTTACAGACTTTGCTCGATCCAGTCTACTGTTGATACTGTCTGTTGTGGGGTTTTTTTTTAAATTTTATTTCATTGTTTGTATTATTCAGCTCCAGAATTTATTTGGTTCTTTTTGTGATTTACATATCTCTGTTGAACTTCTCATTTTGTGTGTGTATTATTTTCCTGATTCCACCAAACTCCTGGATTCCCACAAAAGCTCTCATTCCTGGGTTATTGTCAAAAGTGGTGTTCTTTTAAGGGAGGATGATATTAGTAGAAAACTCTTATTCAGCCTTATTGGTGATGTCACCAGAACTAGCATATTTTAAATTTCTTTTGTAGGTGACGATTTTTAACCTTATTTGAAATCTTATGGATTTTTTTTCTTTATTCACTACTTAAAAAATGATGATTTAAATCTTTACTCAATTATTTTAAAGTTACATAGGAAAAGAGAAAAGGGTATTAAAAAAGAAAGATTACAAATAAATTAAAAATAGATGACTGAACTGATACTGAAGATGATGATTTTAAGGCCTGTTCAACTGTTCTATAAGATCTGATAACCAGTGAAGTTGCTCAGTCATGTCCAACTCTGCGATACTAGGCTCCTCCATCCATAGAATTTTCCAGGCAAGAGTACTGGATTAGGTTGCCATTTCCTTCTTCAGGGGATCTTCCTGACCCAGGGATAGAATCCAGGTCTCCCACATTGCAGGCAGACACTTTACCATCTGAGCTACCAGGGAAGCCCATAAGATCTGATAAGGAGAAAGTAAAAGATAATTGAGAAGAAGTGGAAAAACAGAGATTGTATTTCAAAGTAGGTCTTTACTCATTTATCTTTTTTTCTGGATCCATGAGTCTCCTTTCTCTGAGGATGCTGATTTCTTTCTGAAATTTTCTTTTGGCTTCTCCAGTAAGAAAACTTTTAGAAGTTTGTTCTGAAGTTTTGGAGCATTGTTCTCTCCCTGTTATATGCTTAATTTTTTTTTTTCTATTTGAAGAATGCACAGATTGAGCAGATTTTCCTTGTTTTAGCTTCTTTTCTACATTTTCTACAGTAATGGTGATGAAAATTCCAATGTTCAGTTTATAGTTTAACAGGCATTGTTTTCATTTCAACTAGCATTCTCTGGCAGTTTTTAAGGTACTTCCCTTCAGTTGCAATTTGATCTTTTTTCAACTCCCATAGTCTGATGTGTTTGTTACTCTAAGGAGAAATTATACATAGTATCTATAATTCCCCCAAGTCAGGGTTATTCCTCTGTGCCTTATTCACCTGTTCTTTCCACTTCATCCACCAAAGTTTTGCCTATACAGGCTCATCTTTCTAGAATGTATACTACCAGCCTCTTCCCCCTACTTTGTGTCCTTTTTTTTTTTTCTCTTAAAGATGATAGGATGATGAGAGAAAGAATATTTGCCTCAAAGAATAATTCCTAAAGCCAAGAACTCTGGACAACTCTCTTATAAAGAAAAGAAGGATGTATTCTTAATTTTCTATGTCTTTGAGCCTGGTGACTTGAAGTGAAAATTGAATATTGCATGGTATCATTAAATTCCCTTTTGGGTTTTCAAAGTTAGTATCTATCTATTCCTTATAGATTATGGAATTGGTTTTCTATTAGTTTGCTTTTAAAAATTGTCTTCAGTGGTTTTAGTGATAAGCATTGACGGGTGCTAGCCAGAAACTATTTGAACTTGAACCTCCTATCAGGAAGCTGAGGAAAAAACAGTATTTTACTTTTGTTTAGAGATTGAACACTAAGAATTTAATTTTTGAACCTTTATCTCTGCTTGGAATTAAGACACAATTCTATGTATAATATTAAAATATGAATTCAAAATAGGATCTATTCTTCCTTTCCTTTTTATGAAGAATAGCTCAAAATGTAAGAGAGAACCCTAAAAGTTCAAAAATTACTGTTAAAATGTAACAATTCACAGGATTTGAATCCATTGTATTATATTCCAAATGCCTTTCATCTGTTTGTTGTATTTTCCAAATGGTGATAAATGATATAACTGGAAAACAAGAATTTCCTTTATGCCATAGACTGCAAGGGCCATACAAGTAGAAAATGAAAGCTCAAATAATCTGCACAAATCAGCCTCACTGTTATATACATTAATAAGAAAATATAATTGAGTTGCATGTGTTAAAGAAATGAAATCATTCAACAAATTGTTCTTAATAGAGGAAAAAATGATATGGTAATTAAAATTGACATGAAAAACACAGGAATATGTTGAAAGGTTGGAGTGGGAGGAAAAGTGATAGAAGTTAGTGAATGTTTGAGTGTGCAATTGCATTTTCAAAAGAGTGATCTAATTATGTATCTAGATATAGTCATTGTTCTTCCATAATTATGATGTATGTATTCTCTATGTGTAATTTTCAGTTGTGTATTTTTCAAAATCAAGTTTCAGAGGAATAAATTTATTTACAAATACTTTAGGAATGTGTTTATACTGTATTTTGAAACAAGTAGAAAGATTTTTCCTCTTCTGAATGGTTATGAAGGTAAATAACTTCTCCGATCTTTTAGGTAAACACATTTACATTAGTTGAATGCCAGGAAGTTAGCCATAAACAGGAGATATTAGGGAAAAATAACATACTTGATGCAAGTGGATTTTCTGTACCTGATCAGTTATTTGAGATTCTACCTATAATTTGCTTTTATTTTACTGATAGATGTTAGTTGATTTGAAGAAAGATGAAAAGAATTGTCAGACTACATATAAACCATGGCCAAATAAAGAATTCATAGTTTTTATTCAAGTAGAGGGATTATTTGGAATTCAAGTACAAAAAGAACTAGAAACTCTAGGAATACATTATTTTGAATGTACATTTGAACTAGCTGAAAATCCTACTCTAGAGCTGAATGCACTAGAAACATGTTAATCACATCCATAAAAAATGAGTAATTTACAACTGAGGTGGGCTTCACACTTGGAACATCTTGAAGTTGTTTCTTCTTTGGATATGCCAAATTAAGCTTGCATTGAAGCTATATTGTGTTAAAATTTTCACAATAAATTAACATTGATATTTCCTTAAATAGATATTTAAAGTGGCTTAAATAGATATTCTCTCCTATAAATAAAAATGCTTTGGCTTATAAGAAGGTGAACCTATTGACCTTTGTTTATAGAATAATACCAAAAATTTTATTATAAGGAGTATTTCAGTAATTGGAACCCTATTTTTATTACACAATTGGGAGTACAATCTCATGGAAAGTAGTTTCCCCAGAAGATCAAGTAGTTAAAACCATTATTTTAGTGATGAAGTTGAGACGATGACTTGATTTAAATGTAAATGGACACTGTAATATGCTTCTAGACTTATTACTTTCCATCTAAATGCTTATTTTTCTCACATTTAAAGTTCCATAATACATTTTTACCATCTATGTTAACAAGTTCTATTCATAGTGAATCTTAGAAAACTTATACTCCATTATGTTATTATAAGATAATGGTTATAATTCTCTGTACTATATAATATATCCTTGTTACTTGTCTATTTCATACATAGTAGTTTGTATCTCTTAATCCCATACCCTTAATTTGTCCCTGCCCCTCTTCTCTCACCCCTTTGGAAACCACAATTTGTTTTCTGTGTCTGTGAGTCTGTTTCTTTTTTTGCCAGACATTCACTCTTGCTATATCCTTATATGGCAGAAAGGGAGAATTCTGGTCTCTTCAGTCCCTTAGAAGGGCTCTAACCTCGTAACCTAATTACTTCCCAAAGGCTCCATCTCCTAACATCATCACTTTGGGAGTTATATTTTAATATATGAATTTTGGGAGGACTCAACCTCCTAGTCCATCACAACCATGAACTTGAAAAATATTATCTTATGTTTTCTTCCAGTAGCATTGTAGTTTTAGTTTTTACCTTGTCTGTGATCCATTATGAATAAATTTTTATCACCTGCAGTTGAAGTAGAGAATTATTTTCTTCCCATGGAAATCAAGTTTCTGTAAGGATATTGCTAGAGATGGCTGTTTATGGAACAGGAAGCAGAACCTTACCAGACATTGACTCTTTTGATACCTTGATTTTGGACTGCTCAGATTATGAAACTGTGAGAAATACATTATATTGTTTAAAAGCCACCCAGTCTGTGATATTTTGTTACAGCAGCCTGAATTAAGACAGTAGCTGGCCAATATTTCTTTATAAGATGAAAAATAAAAATTGATAAGTTAGACTGCTCATCAGAAGACATGATTAAGTAAGAGAGTTATAGGATGCAAATATTTGTAAAACTTATCTGACAAAGGGCTTTAGTAAGTATCATATAAACAACTCCCATAGTCAATAAGAAAAATACAAATCAGTAAACACGGACAAAGTACTTCAGTGGACGCTTTGCAAAGATACATGTATGAATACTCGTAAAGAATGTTTGATATTTTTAGTCTTCAGGGAAATGCATTTACAACCACAGTGTGATACTACTATGTACCCACTAGAATGGCTAAATTTAAAACTATTGACATCACTGAATGTTGGTGAGAATTGGAGTCACTGAACTCTTATAGATTGCTGATAGGAATATTAAATGTTATAAATACCTTTGAAAAGGGATTTTGCAATTAAAAAATGCCACATACACCTACCCTTTAGCCCAGTAATTCTACTGTGGCTATTTACCCATAAGAAATACAAATTTATATACACATGAAGACTTGTTTAGAATGTTTATAGCAGCTCTATTCACAATATCTCCAAACCAGAGACACCTCACATATTTATCAACAGGAAAATGAATAAACAAATGTTGGTATAGTTATACAATGGAATATTGTTCCTTAATAAAAATGAGTGAACTACTGATCCGTGTAACAACATGAATGACTGTCACAAAAGAAAATCAAAATAAAAAGAATACATCATATATAATTCCATTTATAGGAAGTTCTAGAACAAAATTGGTGGCACTAGTGGTAAAGAACCTGCCTGCTAATTCAGAAGACATAAGAACAGTGGGTTCAATCCCTGGGCAGGGAAGATCCCATGGAGAAGGGCATGGCAACCCACTCCAGTATTCTTGCCTGGAGAATCCCATGGCCAGTGGAGCCTGGCAGATTATAATCCATAGGGTTGCAAAGAGTCAAACATGACTGAAGCAATTTAGCATGTGTGCACAGAACAAAACTAATGCAAGTTTAAAAAAAAAAGAAAATTGCCTCTGTGAAGAAAAACTGACCAGAAAGAGACATGAGAGAACTTTCCAGGTGATGGAAATGCTTTATATCTTCATAAGGGTATGTGTTGCCTGGGAGTATCTATTTACCAAAATTGTACTAGTAGCATTTATGCATTTTCCTGAATTAAACTTACCTGAACATTTAGAAATGTCAATAATAGTGGTTGGAAAAAGTTAGAAAATACTTCTAATTTTATAAAGTATATACTTGTTTCCTTTGTTTCAAAATTTCCTTATAAATATATTTATGAGTGAATAAATTTCAGCTTTAGAGAACTTGGATTAACCTTTAAATAATGATGAAAATGTTGACAGCATTTAAAAATTCCTGTTTGCCTAAGAAACAAAATTATGTAATATTTTTGACAACGCACTGCATATTTGTTAATGTGCCTATTTACTTATAGATCAAGTTTTTTTTTATTATTTTAAGTCAAGTGGAAACAGTCATCTGGCTCTGAGTTTACCTTTCAAACGCTTTAAACAGTTGTCCAGGGCAGCATATAAAAATAAAGAAATGCAGGTAGCATCAAAGAATGAAAAATAACTTGTGAATGTGATAAATTAAAGTTCTACAGATTACAGTATTTCTGAACTACTGAAGATTTGGGGTAGAAATTATTTTAACAGACTAAAAAATCTTTCTGTAGATCCATTTTGATAGTACTACTCAAGGTTATTTTTCCAAAGTTGGAAATTGCCTTAGGAAAGAGGTAGGATCAAATGTTTTTTAACTAAAGTAATAATTTTAATCTTAATAATCCTCCAACATGTTGAACATCATAATTTTCTCCTTTATTTTGGAGAATTTTTCTTTTGTCATCTTGTATTTGAATTTAATTGTTAGACTGAACGACCGAACTGAACTGAACCTTTTATAAAGCATTACATAAACCTATTGTCATACAATTGCACAATAAAAATGAGTATGACTATTCCGTTTCTGTTTGCATAATATTTTAAGTAAACTGGTAGTCAGTGTTGAGGAATCTTTTTAACCTCTCTTCAACAGAAATAGCTTAGAAAATAGTTCATCAGTTTTCCTGATAGGAAAAAAGGAGTAATGTATACACTTATAAATGAGTATGACCAAGAGAAAGACACAATAACCAGCAAAATGATACCCCAAATAATCAAGAAACTTTAGACTTCCATGATATACATCATCAAACAAAGGCTGAAATAAAGCTTCTTAACCAGTGATGCTTATGGCATCTTGTACTAAGTGAATCCCAAAGGGATGAATCTGACGAATGTCTGCATTTTGGAACCAGAAGTGCAGTCTAGACCACAACACAGCAAATTTTAATGCTCAAAGTATAGGAGCAGAGTTACTGCAGAAGTCATTTAGAGCTGAACAAGTCGCAGAGTGTTGAGTGAGGAAGGAGCCAGTCTGGCGCTGTCGTGGCTGGTATAATGGGTTCTCCACGATGGCTCAAGGCAAAGGCTCCTGGTGATGCATGGTTCATGTCAAGTCTTTGTTTTATTTATTTTGGCTTCACTACATGATTCTGAGCCACAAGCTTTTGTTTCCTGGGAATTAGGCTAGGTAAAAATCTCAGCATTAGAACCTGTATTCAGCATTCTGTACGTTTGGTGAAACTTATCTGAGCTGGGATGAGAACAGAGTGACTTTCTCTAGCAGCTGTGGATACATTCTATTTGGGGCATAGCTTATAGGCTGTACATGGTTCATATGATGGTGGGAGGAGTGGTGGAAGCAGGTTGCTCTTACTGTCAGCTGCTTCCTTTGTTAATGTTTGAGCTGCCCATTTTAGTTGTCAGTATTTCCTTATCTCCAACTCTAGTCTTGACAGTTAGTGGAGTAACAAATAGTGACAGCAATCAGGTTGGGTTTCTACCCCATTAGAAAACTGGTACAGAGGGAGAAGTTGAGGAAATTGGTGGGTTCTGCTGTTAGCACTAAATGCAAGTGGTCCAGAGATGCTTTCACCTACATTAAGGTCAAAAACAGATGAACATCAAATGCCCAAGAAATAGCAACACTGAGAAGAAACAAGAACATTGAGTGATTTTGCTGAAGAGTGTAGATTATAAGGTTTATAAGAAGGTCAGTAAAACAAACTTATGGCCAAAAGAAGTTTTCTTACCACTGCACTACACTTGGTAAAATTGCAAAATGTGGGGACTAAAAAAAAAGCATAAGCACAGTATTGAAGATTGGGGCAAATCCTGAAGATGTTCATCAAAGAAAGGAATGTTGGCAAGATCCAGAGTGAGAAGGCAAGAGGAAGAGAAGAAGATGGTTAGAGCAGAGATGCTAGGGCCCTGAGACCAACCGTGCCAAAACATTCTCTTCCCCAACAGATCAGCTGAATCAGAAACTGAGGGTGAGGTCCAGCAGTCTATTACAAGCCCTCCAGGTGACTCTGCATGTTGACGGTTAAGAGCTGCAGGTTTTCCCATAGTTGAAAAGTGTTTTAATATACAGATATCCCCCTAAGCTTCGAGGTGCTCTTTTACCGTCCTCCGTAAGTATAGAGATGTTTTGTATGTGGTTTTTTGCAGGAACTGTTAAATGTCTATATTTCCCATACTTTTCCCCGCAAGTTCCTAAAAGATCTGGAAATACTGAGAAAGGATGATAGGGAGAAAAATGTGGTTGAGGCCACTTTTAGACGGACAGAAACAACCTTTTAAAAGTAGATTAAAATGTAACAGTGCATTTTTAGTATATGAGTGATAGTTGTTTTTCACAATTGACTATAAAGCATTTGTATGATATACTGCCATCAAAAAAATGATATTTAGGTGTTGATGCACAGCATTATTGGAAAACAGTGAAAATTTTATCCCGTTAATTATGTTTTTCTCTTTAAAAAATAATGTGTCTTTTAGAGTTAGTTTTCTCATCATGTAGTTTTCTATGTGTATATGTGGGAATGGACATAAATTCAGACATACACACACACACAAACACACAAACTCATAGAGTTTGACATCATAACTAATGTAAAATGTTGAATTCTGCAATTTATCATAGACATTTTCCTGTATGAGTATTCTTGTCTCATTGTTCACTTGCCAGGCTTACATGTTGCAATTTTTATTTTTGCTCTTTACAGATGGAATGTCATTGTGTTGGTTTGCGTTTCTTAGATGGCTAATGAAACTGAAATGTAAAATCCTGTCTACCCTACCTTTGTTTGTTAGGATTTTCTTCATGATTAACATTATCTCTTTCATAAGAATTTTACTCTTAATTAACATTATCTCTTTCATAAGAATTTTGCTCTTATCCATCATATTGTAACAGATATTTTGATGTTTAGGCATTTGCCTCCTAATTATATTTTTGATTTTTAATTCAGAGGAGTCGATTCTTTTATTGTGATCAAACAATATCCTTTGATATTGATGATTTTGTGCAAAGAATGCTATGGGAAAATGGAATCTTATACTTAACATTACCTGAATAGTAGATATCATTAGTAGTTTGATATTTAATCTGTGACGTATAGTTAGCTTTTATTTTTGAATTTCACAGCTTTAAAGCTACAGCTAAAGAAAGGCAGATGGTTAACTTGTTTTCCACTTCCCTGCAAATATCCAAGATAGAAACCAATATTATCAGTCTCTAATGGAGGCTGGCAATGTCAAGATGGTTTGTGGCCATGTCAAGATGTTAAATCAGTGTCCAGGTCATTGCTCATTAAAGATGCTGCTCTTTGGACCAACAGGAGACCCAGCAACAGGATCCTAATAATTTCTGATGCTACCTCACATCCCTTCAGGACAGTGCAGAACATTTTGTTCTTTAGAAAATACTCAGGCCTCTTTCCTTGTGTTTCAGTACTTACCATTTGTTGTTTGTACTAGTGGACTGTAACTTTTTTTTTTTTTTTTTGTAACAATGAATACATAGAGGAAAGATTTTTAAAAATCATTGTACACTTGCTTCATCTGTGTCCTCATACTCCTTCATTACTTATTTAATATGAACATATTGCTTTTCTCAGATATAAATTCTATTAATTCTACTAATTAATTAATATTAATAAACTGTTAATAACTGACTCTTACACAGTTATTTATTATTTTTGTGTCATTTCTTAGTTTTCACCAATCATTAACTTCTTTTTTTCCTTCCTCATATTTTTTGTCTCCCTGAGATCTTCAGAATGTGAATCAGTCTCCATTCTGTTACGATGTTAGTCATCTGCTTCTCATATGATCCCTCTTTGGTGCCTCAGGCTTTCTATTATGCTCTCATTGCTGTTGGTCTTCTATTGTTTTAATTTCATTTTCTTCTACCCACCTCCACAATTTGCTACTGTCAGATGAAATAGCTTGCCACATGAAATAAGCCAATGCTTCATATGTATGTGTACATTTTACCAAAGCCGCTTGTAGACACCATTTCTATTCACACATATGAGACTGCAAATACCAGTCTCTTTGTAACAGCAATCATTTCTAAACATCTGGAGATGTATTTCTTCCACATCAGTAAATGACTGTGCCAACTAATCCTCATCATTCCCCAAAGAACTCAGAGGTTTGCTACATTAACCTACCCAATCGAACAATTCAGGAAAAATCAATTTTGTGTCATGAAATTAAAAGATGTACTGCCCAAATTGTGGTGTCTCCAAAGTGGCATTTTTCTTTTTTGGCCAGACTGGAAACCCTTATCTGGCACAATTTTAGCTGGGGTTTCCTGACTCCTTTACAAGCCATAAAAAGTTTTGTCAAATCAAAATAACTATGCATTTAATTACAATTTCCCAAATGTCCATTTTTGGGTGAAACAGATTTTTTCTCTTGTCATGCTATAGCCATAATTGCTTCATTGTCTAGTGTTAATTTGCATTTTAATTGAGCTTTAAACATTTAACCAGAGCATAGTCCAATAGGAGATTCTGTAACCATCTCAAGAGTTATTTTTTTATTGCTATTTTAAGAGCAGGGAAGTCTGCTTCCACCTTTGGGTGGGGAAAGAGCTGTAACCTTCAAAGTAGGCTCTTTACTTCAGGGCTGCGTTGAGAAAAATGGAACAGAAGTTAGGAATGGAGAAATTAGAAGAGACAGATGGTGAGAGATTATAATGATTTCTAGGATCACTCAGATTGTCTGAGTTTTATGCCAGAATTTTTTTTATTAGTTAGGGCAGCATGTCATGTTTATTTTGAGTTCCCACCAACACATTTAATGCAGTTACATTGGACCTTCCATTCTGATGTTTCTTTGAGTTTTTAAGGCATTTAGAAGCAGCCTACATTGGACTTTGTAAGAGTTTCCAGCAACTGACAAATTTGAATGTTGTAAATGTTTCCTGAAGCATTTCTTTTAAACCACTCTGGGGAAAGACGTGAAAGTAAGATGACTAGTTTTAGATTATCTGCGTTTAGAACTTTTAGTTGCAAAAACATAGTGATGGTGTCTTCAATGTGAAACAAGGGGAAGATTTTAGTAGGCATAGTAGCTGTTGATTCAAATACAATTATACATGTTCCTTCTCTGTTTTCTCTTAGGTGAATAAGCAGCTTTAGTTTATTATGAAAATTAGAAATCTCTAAGATGCATTTGTAGAATGAATTCTCAAATATAAGGTACATCCATGGCATAATCTGGTAAGTATGAAATGCTCTGGTGAAATACTCATATCCCACTGTGATCTTCATTGTTCCTGTTGCAATTATGGTTGGAGTGTTAAGAATAAAACCAACTAGATGTGTGACCGAAAGTAACGAAAATTCTGTATGTTCTTTGGAGAAAATATGAATGCTTCCTTGTAAATGAGAAACTTCAAAATGAAAGCACATAAAATACCAGCTATAGCCTGCTCAGCATGACTCAGACTTTCTATTTGATTTACTTATTTTTGGCCGTGCTGTATCTGTTGCTGGGCAGGCTTTGTTGTTGCGGTGAATGGGGCTACTCTCCAGTTGCAGCGTGCAGGCTCCTCGTTGCAGTGGCTTCTCTTGTGGAGCACGGGCTCTAAGACACGTGGGCTTCCGTGACCGTGGCACGTGGGCGCATTAGTTGCGGCTCCCAGTCTCTAGAGCACAGGCTCAGTAGTTGTGCTGCATGGGCTTAGTTGCTCCACAGCATGTGGAATCTTCCCGAAGTAGGGATCAAACTTGTGCCCCTTGCATTGGCAGGTGGATTGTTTACCATTGAGCCACCAGGGAAGCCACAAACTTTTAAAAATAAACTTTTCTGAGTGCTGAGTTTTGAATTCCCTGACTACTTGAGATTTGTCTGTGAAATAAAGTACCCAGTTACACGCAGGATTCCTTATAGTTAGGAAACTTCCTTTGTATATGTTTTACCAGTTGACAATGTGTAGCCTAGCCTCTCCTATGTGCTCAGTACTAAAGGCTGTGCATTTCATGCACTCCTCATTTTATTTTTGCTTTGTTTTGCTATGTATAGAGACATGAAGGGCCAAATAAAGGGTCTTGAAACTTTTGGGGGAGGGGCAGCACGTTTGCATTTTTAATTCAGGAATCCCTTACCCAAGGGTGAGGAAAATTCATACTTATGTAGCACTTTGGGAGGTCAAAGTTAGAAGCTGCTTTCTCTTTGATGGTAAATGATCATTTAACCTCTTACTCTGTTTCATATAAGATAAGACATAAATGAAAGGTCATCAGTATATGTCATCAGTGATATAATCCAAGAGGAAGATGAATTAGAGGGAAACTGGTTGGAAGTTTGAAATAAAGAAAAAAAAAATACATGGAGTAGTTTTTGTCAGCAGCCCTTGAGCAAACACAGCAGTGTTATATCAGACCAAAGGTTGCAGAGTTTTAAAAAGACCCCTTCCCACTGGAGTCTCTGTCACATCTAGAAACATAATTTCACTTAATCAAAATTTTATATAGCTTCGGGCCTAACATTGATGCTAAACAAGTTCTTATGAATCCGATTAATGGATGCACTCTTAGGGTGCTTAAGGCATCAGAAATGAGGTATTAAGAGTCAGAATCCTCCCTCTAGGAGCTTACACAGAAAGGCAGCACACAAATAGCAATGATATCAGAAACTATTGAGAGGGATTGGCGGATGAGGGGAATAGAGAATCACTGATTTAAAAATACAGTCATTTAAAGCCATTTTAGAACTTTGAGGGATATAAGTGATAGAAAAATCCGAGGAAAGGATAAAAAGTTTCTGCTTAGGGTGGGGGAAGGAGGCAAGATTCGAAATTGCTATAAGAAGGAAGTAGCATTTGAGCTGAGTAGGAAGTTTATATTCAGAAATGTGAATGTGTGTGCATAGAGAAAAGGAACAATAGTCCATTCCAGATTGAGGGAATGTAGTTTATTAACATTTCCATTCTACATTTATTGATTGCCTCCTATGTAACAGATCTTAAACTAAGTGTTGGGAACACAGGATACATAAAGAAATGTAGTTCTTCTCTCTGAAGAGCTGCCCACAGCTGGGGAAGCACGCATGTTGCAGAAGCAGTGCTGTCAGCTGTGTGCTAGAGGCAGATCTTGGTGCCCTAAGACCTGCAGGGAGCGGCTCCCCTGAAGCAGGGTGTTGTGGATGTTGTCCAGTTGCTCAGTCACGTCTGACTCTTTGAGACCCCCTGGACTACAGCACACCGGGCTTCCCTGTCCTTCAGCATTTCCTGAACTTTGCTCAAACTCATGTCCTTTGAGTCAGGGATGCCATCCAACCATCTCATCCTCTGTCACCCCCTTCTCCTGCCATCAGTCTTTCCCAGCATCAGAGTCTTTTCCAATGAGTCGGCTCTTTGCATCAGGTGGCCAAAGTATTGGAACTTCAGCTTCAGCATCAGTCCTTCCAATGAACATTCAGGATTGATTTTCTTTAGGATTGACTGGTTTCATCTCCTTGTAGTCCAAGGGACTCTCAAGAGTCTTCTCCAACACCACAGTTCAAAAGCATCAGTTCTTTGGCACTCAGCCTTCTTATGGTCCGACTCTGACATCCATACATGACTACTGGAAAAACTATTGCTTTGACTAGACGGAATTTTGTTGGCAAAGTAATATCTCTGCTTTTTACTATGCTGTCTAGGTTTGTCATAGCTTTTTTTCCAAGGAGCAAGCGTCTTTTAATTTCATGGCTGCAGTCATCATCTGCAGTGATTTTGAAGCCCAAGAAAATCAAGTCTGTCACTGTTTCCATTGTTTCCCCATATATTTGCCATGAAGTGACCATAATTGCAGAAAATTAACCAAACTGATCACATGTATCACAACCTTGTCTAACTCAATGAAACTATGAGCCATGCTGTGTAGGGCCACCCAAGATGGACGAGTCATGGTGGAGAGTTCTGATAAAAACTGGTCCACTGGAGAAGGCAATGGCAAACCACTTCAGCTTTCTTGCCTTGAGAATACTACATGAATGGTGTGTAAAGGCACCGGAGTGGGCGGGGCTCATTCTCCAGGCTCCTCAGCCTGGCTGACAGCTGGGTGATCTCCACCATCCGGCAGAGGGCGCATTTTGTCTTTTTCTTAGACAAGTTGTTGACAATTTATTTCTCTTTCCTCTAGACTACTGTTTGTGGAGGCCACAGAGTTAGGTTCTATCATCTTTGTGTTCCTTTGTAGTATCTAGAATAATGCCTTGCACATGCAGTGGGCATTAAAGAGTTTGGAGATTAAGTTTTTATATTTATTGGAAAATAAAACATACTGGGTGGAAGGTATGCCTATGAGAAAAGGCATCCTATTTCTAGAGGTTATCAGCCTTACTAACCCAGCCTTTCACAATTTTTACAGCTCAAGTTAGTGTTGTGTTGAACACAGCTTAGACCCTTGATACTATTTTTTGAACTATGAGGACTTTTCAGGCCTTTTAACGTTCTCTTCTCTTTATGGCTAAGCTTTTTCTTATTGAGGGTGAGAAACTTGAACATCAACAAGCCATTCTGCTCATTTGTTTTAAAAAATGTTCTTGTTAAAAAGTCACCTTTTACCCTGATTTCACATTCAATTTACATTCATCCTTACCTATAAGACACAAAGTCAATATTCCCAGATTGTTTAGGAGTCTTCTTATTTTTCTCAGCTGTAAACTCAATTACCTTTCAAATGATTTTATAGCTGACAGTAAATGGTCCATGAAGTTTTTGAATAAAAACGAAGGCAAACATTTCATGCTTAAATAGCTGTAATGGTAGTTGGTATAATAGACTGGAGTTTCAGAAATAACCAGTGTTGAATCACTTAGTGGCTGTATGATATTACCATATAGTTTCCACTAAGATATCATTTGCAGGGGTTTGGACCCACTTCTTATCATAGTTGGTAATTTATGATGTTTTATTTTACATAAACAAGTGTCTGTATGTCTTTCGATTATGAATGTTACAGAGATGATGCATCAGAAAAAAAGAGCTATGGCAGCTTCATCATTGTCATAAATGGTCTTTGAACATATTGTTTTTTCCTTTAGAAAACCATTACTTAAGTATTTATAATGGCTTGTCACATTTCACAGGAATAGCATAAATCTATAAGTTCCTTTCAGGGTATGTATAAATCTCCTCTGTCTCTTTGGAAACAGACTATTTCTACGAGTTCTTAAATAGTTCCTTATGTCACTTATGAAAATTATCATGTTTTTTGGATTGTTGTGACAGATTGACTACAGTCATATCCCAACTCATGGTGAAGGGAATGGGCTAGTATCAAATGGCGTCTTGTTTACCTGACGTTGTCTGACCAAAATGTTTTCAATGTCATTATGGTTGTTCAATGCTCAGTTGTGTCCAATTCTTTGCGACCCCATGAACTGCAGCATGCCAGGCTTCCCTGTCCATCACCAACTCCCGGAGCTTGCTCAAACTCATGTCCGTTGAGCTGGTGATGCCATCCAACCATCTCGTCCTCTGTCGCCCCCTTCTCCACCAGCCCCCAATCTTTCCCAGCATCAGTGTTTTCTAATAAGTTGATTCTTTGCATCAAGTGGCCAAAGTAGTGGAGTTTCAGCTTCAGCATCAGTCCTTCCAATGAATATTCAGGGTTGACTTCCTACAATGGACTCTAAGAATCTTCTCCAGCACCATAGTTTGAAAGCATCACTTCTTCAGCACTCAGCCTTCTTTATGGTTCAACTCTCACATCCATATGTGACTACTGGCTACATTGCTTTGACTATATGAACCTTTGTCAGCAAAGTGATGTCTCTGCTTCTTAATACACTGTCTAGGTTTGTCATAATTGTTGTCAAGCTATGACAAATGTCTTCATTGGCACCATCTATTTCTTCAGAGTTTATATTTGATCAGAGACAGTGAAATCACTCTGTCCCTTTTACATGTGCACTATGAGATGTTTCAAAATGCTTTTCAAATCTGGCAGTCTACTTATTGCATTGATATGGCTTTATAAGCATGCAAAGCCAGTCATGTGTTCTGCTGGACTTTATTTATGAGTACCACTCACGTGTGAAATTTTGTACAAATAGACCTGAAAGGAATGCTCAAGGTCATTTTTACTGCAACTAGTAGTGATGACATTGAGGTGCTGTGGGCACCACGTCACTGTAAACTTGTGTGAAGTGGCTGGGCCTGGTCAGGCAGTATCTCTTTGTTTTCATGTCCTTGGAGTTGCATCACATAAGCTCTTGCTTCAAGAGAAGCAATGAAATTGAGGTCTTCCTCTACTGCTCCTTTGCTGTCTTGATTTTCTGAAGTGTACTTTTCTTATTCTTAAATACCAGGTGAAATTCGTTATTTCCCTCTCTGTAATCTTTGGTTATATATGCCTATTTTGATTAAGATAGTTTTCTAGGTGTAGAGAGGAACTTGAGTCGTTGGTCTTTTTTTTCTTTTCTTTTCTAAATAGCATAGTGCGTGTGCGCAGTCATGTCCAACTTTTTGCGACCCCATGGACTGTAGCTTGCCAGGCTCCTCTGTGCATGGGATTTTCAAGACAAGAATGCTGGAGTGGGTTGCCATTTCCTCCTCCAGGGGATCTTCCCCACCCAGGGATCGAACCCACATCCTCAGCATCTCCTGTGTTGCAGATGAATTCTTTACCACAGATTCGCTGGGGAAGCCCTTTTCTAAATAAATAGGTCTTTACAAAAAGTCACAAGCTTAACTTTAGTAAAAATAGAATCCCTTTTATCCCCTCTTCCTTTAATTAGCTAGGTGGGTTAACTATTTCCTCCATAAGGCTTAAACACTACCTATGATATTCTAGAAGGCTGTTCTTCACTATTTCTTGTGGTGCCTCTTGTAGTGATGTATGTCACCAAGAGTCTCAAATCTGTATGTGGCAGTTTTACTTGCTGTTTTATTATATAATGTTATTAATTATTCTGTAAGTGAGCATAACATCTACAAGTAAAGAGAAATGTTTATATGAAAACTAAAATAGACTGCTAGTCAATTTGCTAAAGCAAAATGGGAGAAAGGTAAGTGGCTAAGAACCCTAGAATGATTCTTAACTCAGATTGCTTCTCAAGTGTTTTTGATTTTCTCATTTTAAACAAATAAGACTTGAAAGCATAGATGATGCATATGAAAGTGCTTTGAATAGAGGTGGAAATGATGATAAAGTTCCCAAACTGGAATATTTTGTACTTTTGCATGATCATTTTAATGGAAATTTGTCTCCTGTGACAAATTGGAGTTTTACCATATTGATTTGTTACATCTGAACTCATCTTTCCATTTATTGCTCTAGCCCTTATAGATGGTACTATGTATTTTAATGTTCAGATGGGACTACATTGTATTTATTCAGCTGATTTCTTAGAATTGGCTGAATATGGGACAGATTTTTTTTCCAGTAGTGAGCTTGGTTCTGTGCCCGTGCAATTCATGTAATCCTGGCCTGCCTTTTCCTCTTCTGCAGATGGTCACTCATAGAACTTCTAATATTTTTCTCAAATATAACAGTCAGGGGTGAAATATTCAGACAGTGTGGCCACCCTGGGAGACATGGCACATTTTGCAGATCCTGGTGTGATATACAACAATCAACCCAAGTCTTTTATGTATTTTTTACATATTGTAACTCCCATGAGGTAACACATTAAGCTACATTACGCCTCATAAAGAGAAATCTGAGTTCATGATGTGTAACTTCTCAGTAATGGTAATTAGTATAATCTGCTTCTTGAATTTGCTGATATTTGAAAAAAATGTTACCAGTTCTCTAATTTCCACTTATTTAAGACCAAGAAGTTTTTAGCAGAACACTTAGTACCTCTCACAAAACTTCATAAATGGCTTTGATTGTATTCTGAATTATATCATGTGTTCAGGAGCAGACAGCTCATGAAACCAAGAGTATAAACATAATTTACAACACTTTATAAGATGAAAGTATATTCAGAATTTCAAAGTAGGAGTAAAAACAAGTTGAAATTTTTGCAGAGTCAAATATCTCATATATATTAACCAAATTTTGTGGGAAAATATCTATACATAAAATAGGAAAAAAGATGAATAGGACTCGTAATATAAGAGAGGGGGAATATATTGGGAAGTAACCCCTGCCCCCCACCCCACCACATGTTGATATCAGTGAACATATGGGTGTGAGATGTAGATAATGTTAGAAAATATGGTAGTATAGTACATATTATTCATAATTATAGTCAGAAATATCACTGTCCTTATCACTAATTGATAAAATAAGTAGACAGAAGTTCAGTAGATAGAAGATTTGAAAAACACAATTAACTTGACCTATTTTCATTTTTAGAACACTCCACCCAACAACAGCAGAACATACATTCTTTTCAAATGCACAAAGAATATTTGCCAAGATAAATTATATTTTGGGTCATAAAAGTAAGTCTCAATATGTTTAAAGTTATTACAGATTATGTTCTCCAACCACAGTGAAATTAAATGAAAATCAATCACAAAAAAATGTCTGGAAGCCCCCAAATATCTGGATACCACATAGCATACTTCTGAATAATGTCTGTGTAGTGGGTTGCTCTGTGGTTCCCAAAATGATATGTCCATGTGTTAATCTCTGGAGGCTGTGAATTTGATCTTCTCTGGGGAAAGGATCTTTGCATATGTAATTAAGTTAAGGATTTTGAGATGAGATAATCTTGGATTATCTATGTGGGTCCTAAGCCCAATGAAAGATATCCTTGTAAAAGAAAGGAAAGGAGAACACACAGACATAGAGGAGAAGGCCACGTGAAGATAGAGGCAGAGACTGGAGTTAAAGAGCAATAAGCCACATAACACTTGGAGCCGACGGAAGCTGGAAGAGGAAGATGGAGATGGAAGTGCTAACAGTCTAATGATGGACTCCTACACTCTGGAATTGTGAGAAAATAGGGTTCTTTTGTTTGTTTGTTTTAAGATACATGGTTTGTGATAATTAATTGAGGTAGCTATAGGAAAGTAATACACTATGGATCAAAACAAATGTAAAGGGAGAGTAGAAAGAATTTCAAATGAAATGAAAGTGTATACACATATATCAAAATTTGTTGTTTGTTCATGGAGCAGTACTTAGGGGAAAACCTATAGCACTAGGTACCGCTAGAAGAAAGGTCTGAAAACAATGACTTCAATTTCTATCTTAAACTAGAAAAGGGTAAATTAAAACCAAAATAATATATAAAAAAAGGGAGTGATAAATATCAAAACAGAAACCAAGAGTATAGAAAACAGAAAAACAATGGGAAATCAATGAAAACAAAAATTTATTCTTTGAGGAGATCAATAGTGTGGCTCAGGGGAAAAAAGAGAAGACACAAATTATTAGTATCAGGAATGAAAAAAGTGACATAATTACAGATTCAACAGCTATTAGCAGAGAATAAGGAGATGTAAAGGATAATAAAGAAGTCAGTTGTTTCTCTGCTGTCTTTTCCTAGCCTCAGCCTTCAGATAGCTACTGCCTTTCTCTCAGGGAAGGCCTGTGTGCCTCTGGGTCAGGGCTGCAGCCTCCCTCTGTGATGAAGTTTTGTGGGATCTAATCCATCCCTCCAGCTCACAGGTAGTGTTTAACAGTTTTACAAGTTAAGCTGCTTTCTCCATACTCCTACTGATAGCGTATTTGCTCTTCTTCCTTTTAAACCAGAAGAAGTAAAAGAAGTAATAGGTCTCTTAAACCAGGGATAAAAGAAGTACTAGGTCTCTTCTTTGCTAGGAAAGATTCCTTCCTTTCTGAATTTAATTCATTTAGCTTTCTTTGTATTCTTAGTTCTCTGAGGATTAAAACAGACATGGTTTTGGAACTTTTTTGACTTGTTCTTGTTGTGAAGTTAGGAGGGATGGGCTATCATAAAAAAATAACACAGACTGTAGCTTAAACCACAGAAATTCTAGAAGCTAGAAGTTCAAGATCAAGGCATGGTTTGTTTTGAGGCCTCTCTCCTAGGCTTGCAGATGGCCACCTTCTCACTGTGTCTTCACATGGCTGTCACTTTGTTTCCTAATTTCCTCTTCTTTTAAGAAAACCAGTCATATTATAGTAGGACACACACTAGCAACCCTTGGAATTAGATCTACAAAGGCACTGTCTCCAAATTCAGTCACATTCTGAGGGACTGGAGATTAGGGAAAGCATCAGCATGTGAATTTTATGGGGCACAATTTCAGTCAGTTCAGTCGCTCAGTTGTGTCTGACTCTTTGCTACCACATGGACTGCAGCACCCCAGGCTTCCCTGTCCATCACAAAATCCCGGAGCTTGCTTAAACTCATGTCCATCGAATCGGTGATGCCATCCAACCATCTCACCCTCTGTCATCCCCTTCTCCTCCTGCCTTCAATCTTTCCCAGCATCAGGGTCTTTTCCAAGGAGTCGATTCTTTGCATCAAGTGGTCAAAGTATTGGAGCCTCAACTTCAGCATCAGTCCTTCCAATGAATATTCAGGACTGATTTCCTTTAGGATTGACTGGTTGGATCTCCTTGCAGTCCAAGGGACTCTCAAGAGTCTTCTCCAATACCACAGTTCAAAAGCATCAATTCTTCAGTGCTCAACTTTCTTTATAGTCCAGCTCTCACATCTATACATGACTACTGGAAAAATCATAGCTTTGACTAGATATACCTTTGTCAGCAATGTCTCTGCTTTTTAATATGCTGTCTAGGTTCCTCATAGCTATTTTTCCAAGGAGCAAGCATCTTTTAATTTCATGGCTGCAGTCATCATCTGCAGTGATTTTAGAGCCCAAAGAAATAAAGTCTGTCACTGTTTCCATTTTTTCCTCCATCTATATCCCATGAAGTGCTGGGACCAGATGCCATGATCTTAATTTTTTGAATGTTGTGTTTTAAGCCAACTTTTTCACCCTCCTGTTTCACTTTCATCAAGAGGCTTTTTAGTTCTTCTTTGCTTTCTGCCATAAGAGTGGTGTCATCTGCATATTTGAAGTTATTGATATTTTTCCCAGCAATCTTGATTCCACCTTGTGCTTCATCCAGCCTGGCATTTTTCGCATCATGTGCTCTGCATATAAGTTAAATAAGCAGGGTGACAATATACAGTCTTAACATCCTCCTTTCCTGATTAGGAACCAGTCTGCTGTTCCATGCCCAGTTCTGACTGTTGCTTCTTGACCTGCATACGTATTTCTCAGGAGGCAGGTAAGGTATAAGTTCTGACAAAATGTGGTCCACTGAAGAAGGGTATGGCAAACCACTTCAGTATTCTTGCCTTGAGAACCCCATGAACAGTATGAAAAGCCAAAAGATAGGACACTGAAAGAACTCCCCAGGTCAGTAGGTACCCAATATGCTACTGGAGATCAGTGGAGAAATAACTCCAGAAAGAATGAAGGGATGGAGCCAAAGCAAAAACAATAGCCAGTTGTGGATGTGACTGGTGATAGAAGCAAGGTCCAATGCTGTAAAGAGCAATATTGAAAAGGAACCTGGAGTGTTAGGCCCATGAATCAAGGCAAGTTGGAAGTGGTCAAACGGGAAATGGCAAGAGTGAACACCAACATTCTAGAAATCAGAGAACTAAAATGGACTGGAATGAGTGAATTTAACTCAGATAACTGTTATATCTACTATTGTGGGCAGGAATCCCTTAGAAGAAATGAAGCAGCCATCATAGTCAACAAAAGAGTCCAAAATGCAGTACTTGGATGTAATCTCAAAAATGACAGAATGATCTCTCTTCGTTTCCAAGGCAAACCATTCAATTTCACAGTTATCCAAGCCTATGCCCCAAAAGTAACACTGAAGAAGCTGAAGTTGAACGGTTCTATGAAAACCTACAAGACCTTTTAGAACTAACATCCCCAAAAGATGTCCTTTCATTATGTGGGACTGGAATGCAAAGGTAGGAAGTCAAGAAACACCTGGAGAAACAGGAAAATTTGGCCTTGGAGTACAGAATGAAGCAGGCCAAAGGCTAAAAGAGTTTTGCCAAGAAAATGCACTGGTCATAGCAAAAACACTCTTCCAACAACACAAGAGAAGACTCTACACATCAGCATCACCAGAAAGCCAACACTGAAATCAGATTGATTATATTCTTTGCAGCCAAAGATGGAGAAGCTCTATACAGTCAGCAAAAACAAGACTGGGAGCTGACTGTGGCTCAGATCATGAACTACTTATTGCCAAATTCAGACTTAAACTGAAGAAAGTAGGAAAACCACCAGACCATTCAGGTATGACCTAAATCAAATCCCTTATGATTATACAGTAGAAGTGAGAAATAGATTTAAGGGACTAGATCTGATAGAGTGCCTGATGAACTATGGATGTAGTTTCGTACAGGAGACAGGAACAAGATTATCTCCATGGAAAAGAAATGCAAAAAAGCAAAATGGCTGTCTGAGGAGGGCTTACAAATAGCTGTGACAAGAAGAGAAGCTAAAAGCAAAGGAGAAAAGGAAAGATATACCCATTTAAATGTAGAGTTCCTAAGAATAGCAAGAAGAGATAAGAAAGCCTTCCTCAGTGAGCAGTGTGAAGAAATAGAGAAAAAAACAGAATGGGAAAGACCAGAGATCGCTTCAAGAAAATTAGAGATACCAAGAGAACATTTCATGCAAAGATGGGCTCGATAAAGGAGAGAAATGGTATGGACCTAACAGCAGATATTAAGAAGAGGTGGAAAGAATACACATAAGAACTGTACCAAAAGATCTTCATGACCCAGATAATCACAATGGTGTGATCACTCACCTAAAGCAAAACATCCTGGAATGTGAAATCAAGTGGGCCTTAGAAAGCATCACTAGGAACAAAGCTAGTGGAGGTGATGGAATTCCAGTTGAGCTATTTCAAATTCTAAAGGATGATGCTGTGAAAGTGCTGCACTCAATATGCCAACAAATTTGGAAAACTCATCAGTGGCCACAGGACTGGAAAAGTTCAGTTTTCATTCCAATCCCAAAGAAAGGCAGTGCTAAAGAATGTTCAAACTACTGCACAATTTTTTTTAAGCTTGTAACAGACTGGAATTTGGCTTTCTCTCTGTTTTTTTTTTTTTAAAAATAAATTTATTTAATTGGAAGCTAATATTGTATTGGTTTTGCCATATATCAACATGAATCCACCACAGGTATACATGTGTTCCCCATCCCGAACCCCCTCCCATCTCCCTCCCCGTACCATCCCTCTAGGTCATCCCAGTGCACCAGCCTCAAGCATCCAGTATCCTGCATTGAACCTGGACTGGCAATTCGTTTCTTATATGATGTTATACATGTTTCAATGCCATTCTCCCAAATCATCCCACCCTCTCCCTCTTCCACAGAGTCCAAAAGACTGTTCTATACATCTGTGTCTCTTTTGCTGTCTTGCATACAGGGTTATCGTTACCATCTTTCTAAATTCCATATATATGTGTTAGTATACTGTATTGGTGTTTTTCTTTCTGGCTTATTTCACTCTGTATAATCGGCTCCAGTTTCATCCACCTCATCAGAACTGATTCAAATGTATTCTTTTTAATGGCTGAGTAATACTCCATTGTGTATATGTACCACAGCTTTCTTATCCATTCATCTGCTGATGGACATCTAGGTTGCTTCCATGTCCTAGCTATTATAAACAGTGCTGTGATGAACATTGGGGTACATGTGTCTCTTTCAGTTCTGGTTTCCTTGGTGTGTATGCCCTGCAGTGGGATTGCTAGGTCATAAGGCAGTTCTATTTCCAGTTTTTTAAGGAATCTCCACACTGTTCTCCATAGTGGCTACACTAGTTTGCATTCCCACTAACAGTGTAAGAGGGTTCCCTTTTCTCCACACCCTCTCTCCAGCATTTATTGCTTGTAGACTTTTGGATCACAGCCATTCTGACTGGTGTGAGATGGTACCTCATGGTGGTTTTGATTTGCATTTCTCTGATAATGAGTGACGTCAAGCATTTTTTCATGTGTTTGGTTAGCCATCTGTATGTCTTCTTTGGAGAAATGTCTGTTTAGTTCTTTGGCCCATTTTGATTGAGTCATTTATTTTTCTGGAATTGAGCTGCAGGAGTTGCTTCTATATTTTTGAGATTAGTTCTTTGTCAGTTGCTTCATTTGCTATTATTTTCTCCCATTCTGAAGGCTGTCTTTTCACCTTGCTTATAGTTTCCTTTGTTGTGCAATGCAATCCTTATCAAGCTACCAATGGTATTTTTCACAGAACTAGAACAAATAATTTCACAATTTGTGTGGAAATACAAAAAATCTTGAATAGCCAAAGCAATCTTGAGAAAGAAGAATGGAACTGGAGGAATCAACCTGCCTGACTTCAGGCTCTACTACAAAGCCACAGTCATCAAGACAGTATGGTACTGGCACAAAGACAGAAACATAGATCAATGGAACAAAATAGAAAGCCCAGAGATAAATCCACGCACCTATGGACACCTTATCTTTGACAAAGGAGGCAAGAATATACAATGGAGAAAAGACAATCTCTTTAACAAGTGGTGCTGGAAAAACTGGTCAACCATTTGTAAAAGAATGAAACTAGAACACTTTCTAACACTATACACAAAAATAAACTCAAAATGGATTAAAGATCTAAACATAAGACCAGAAACTATAAAACTCCTAGAGGAGAACATAGGCAAAACACTCTCCGACATAAATCACAGCAGGATCCTCTATGACCCACCTCCCAGAATATTGGAAATAAAAGCAAAAATAAACAAATAGGACCTAATTAAAACTACTGCACAATTGACTCATCTCACATGCTAGCAAAGTGATGTTTAAAATTCTCCAAAACCAATACAATATTGTGAAGTAAAAAATAATAATAATGGTAAATTCAATTTAAAAAAATTAGGAAAAGGCAGAAGAACCAGAGATCAGATTGCCATCTGCTGGATTATTGAAAATGCAAGAGAGTTCCAGAAAAACATCTATTTCTGCTTTATTGACTATGCCAAAGCCTTTGACTATGTGGATCACAATAAACTGTGGAAAATTCTGAAAGAGATGGGAATACCAGACCACCTGATCTGCCTCTTGAGAAATCTGTATGCAGGTCAGGAAGCAACAGTTAGAAGTGGACATGGAACAACAGACTGGTTCCAAATAGGAAAAGGAGTACGTCCAGGCTGTATATTGTTATCCTGCTTATTTAACTTATATGCAGAGCACACTATGAGAAATGCTGGGCTGGATGAAGCACAAGCTGGAATCAAGATTGCCAGGAGAAATACCAATAAACTCAAATATGCAGATAACACCACCTTAATGGCAGAAAGTGAAGAAGAACTGAAGAGCCTCTTGATGAAAGTGAAAGAGGAGAGTGAAGAAGTTGGCTTAAAGCTCAACATTCAGAAAAGTAAGATCATGGCATCTGGTCCCATCACATCATGGCAGATTGATGGGGAAACAGTGGCAACAGTGGCTGACTTTATTTTTGGGGGGCTCCAAAATCACTGCAGATGGTGACTGCAGCCAGGAAATTAAAAGACAGTTACTCCTTGGAAGGAAAGTTATGACCAACCTAGATGGCATATTCAAAAGCAGAGACATCACTTTGCCAACAAAGGTCTGTTTAGTCAAGGCTATGGTTTTTCCTGTGGTCATGTACGGATGTGAGAGTTGGACTGTGAAGAAAGCTGAGTGCTGAAGAATTGATGCTTTTGAACTGTGGTGTTGGAGAAGACTCCTGAGAGTCCCTTGGACTGCAAGGAGATCCAACGAGTCCATCCTAAAGGAGATCAGTCCTGGATGTTTACTGGAAGGACTGATGTTGAAGCTGAAACTCCAATACTTTAGCCACCTGATGTGAAGAGCTGACTCATTTGAAAAGACCCTGATGCTGGGAAAGATTGAAGGCAGGAGGAGAAGGGGACCGATAGAGGATGAGATAGTTGGATGGCATCACTGACTCGATGGACATGGGTGTGGGTTAATTCTGGGAGTTGGTGATGAACAGGGAGGCCTGGTGTGCTGCAGTCCATGGAGTTGCAAATAGTGAGACTCAAAATAAGCGACTGATCTGAACTGAAGGTAAGGTGGTCTGTTATTCCCATCCTAGAATTTTCCAGAGATTGTTGTGATCCACACAGTCAAAGGCTTTGGCATAGTCAATAAAGCAGAAGTGTATGATTTTCTGGAATTCTCTTGCTTTTTCTATGATCCAACAGATGTTGGCAATTTGATCTCTGGTTCCTCTGCCTTTTCTAAATCCAGCTTGAACATCTGGAATTTCATGGTTTACGTTTTGCTGAAGCCTGACTCAGAGAATTTTGAGCATCACTTTGCTAACATATGAGATAAGTGCAATTGTGTGGTAGTTTGAACATTCTTTGGCATTGCCTTTGTTTGAGATTGGAATGAAAACTGACCTTTTCCAGTCCTGTGGCCACTGTTGTATTTTCCAAATTTGCTGACATATTGAACGCAGCACTTTCACAGCATCATCTTTTAGGATTTGAAATAGCTCAACTGGAATTCCATCTGACTAGCTTTGTTCATAGTGATTCTTACTAAGGGCCACTTGACTTAGCATTCCAGGATTTCTTGCTCTAGGTGAGTGATTACACCATCATGGTTATCTGGGTCATGAACTTCTTTTTTGTGGATACAATTTAGGCCATAACATTCTACATGATATGCTGTCTCATTACATTTCTGACCTCATATATTCTAGTCTAGCCCCTGGAATCTGTTGAGCCACATCTGCCTTGCTGTGAATCTTAGAACATGCCAGGCATGTTTTCATTCAGGGGCATTTTCTCTGGCAGTAAGTCTACCTGGGGTAGATTGCCTCTCAAGATTTTCCATTTGGCTCATTACGTCATCCCCCTGAAGTCTTTGCACAAATGTTATTTTCTCTTTGAGATCTTTCCCAACTCTCTTATTTAAAATTGTAGTCCTGATTTCAGTGCACTATTTATTCTTCACAGTACTTGCCACCCTCTAGCCTAATAGGCAATTTAGTGGTTTATTAAGTATATTATCTTACCCTAGCCAACTAGCATATGCGCTCCATGAGGGCAGGGATTTTTGTTCTATTCATTGATGTAATAATATCAGCAGGGTCTGTCACATATCAGGTATTCTATAGTGATTCAGCAGTGAATAAATCATGATTATCTGCATGTGGTTTCTAGACCACAGCATTGCATTATTTCTTTGAGATACTGCTTTTTATTTTATTGTATTCATTTTCTCTTTTCCCTAGCACCTTGTTATGAGAACTGGCAAGCATATAGCAAAGTTGAAGGAATTTTACATTACACATCTGTGTATCTACCACCAATCATATCAGTCACATTTTACTAGATTTTATCACATGTAGCAAACCCTCCATCCACTAATCCATTTTATTTTTCATGTGTTCAGAGTAAATTATCGACTTAAGTATGCTTTCCCCTACATACCTGAGCATGTACATCATTAACTAGAACTCATTATTCAGTCTTTTTCTTTTTATAAAACACTTATAGTGAAATGCCATGCTTGTAAGTGAATATTTGCTGAGATTTGACAGATGTATACATTTTTGTAACTCAAGCCCTTATCTAGATACTGAACTATTCCATCACTCCAGGATGTTCTCTTGTGCTCCTTTCCAATCAACCCTAACTCCCATGCAGAGGCAACTGCTGAGACCCTCCCTAGGGATACTGGGGGCTAAAGCAAAAGGAAAAAAATTTAACGGTTGATTTTTTTTCCCAGAACTTTAAAGCTGGTGAAAGCCATTGAAAAAAAATGAAAAGTAGTTATAGTAAAACTCAAAATATTTTAAGTTTAAAATTTTATTTATATAAAAAAAGTCTATAATTTTTACTTTCCTGGTTCTAGTGGAAACAAACCCATCAATAAGATTTCTAATGTTACTACTTGTATGAGATGCTACTTTAAAGTAAAAGAATAATTCCACTGCTGTTGAAAACTTGGAAACTCCATATTGGACCAAATTAAACTAGTTACCACAGGATTTCAACCTTATAACATGCTAATACAATTTTCAATCTCTATTGGCAAAGTGCAGATCAAGTGCAACAAATCCGACCTTTTTTTTTTTTCCCCCATGTAATTCTCTTTTTTCCTGAATCATCTTGGATGACTAATGCTTTTGAGCACTCATTTTGGGAAATATATATTTTTAGATCTCTTTCTCTCCTTTCTTTTTGGGAGATTCATTGCTATGTCAGATGAATTTCAATTAGTTTAGATTCTTCACTCCAAGAATGATAATGACTTCTTTGTTTCATGTGCTGAAGAATATTGTTTGAAACAATATTATTTCTGTTATAATATTGAGACAGTCTCTTTCTATTATTTTCCCCTTTCTTTGGCTTATCTTTTCTAGATTCTGGTTATGTTAAAACTGTCCTAAATGAGTTCTCTGAAAATTAATTCTTTCTTGCACTTATATATTTTTATTATGTGGAATAATTCTTGCTAAAGCTTTCTCACCATTCAGAGTTGGTAGTTTGGGGGTGATGGTACAGTGTTTGTAGGCATGCATAGTGAGAGGAGGAAAGCCTTGTGAAATGTGTGTTCTTGAGTTCAAAGGAGGATAGAACCAGGATATAAGAGAGGACTGGGCTGGAGTTAAGAAAAGTAAAAGAAATAGAAAACAGAGGAAATAAAAGAACTGTTGAAGTGATTGAAATATATGTATTTTTAAAATTAGAGCAGAAAGAAAACAGAAAAATGGAGAAAGGACTTTAAAGAGAAAAAAATAAAAAGGAAATAAATAAAGCAAACATTTGTTGAGTACCAACCATATCCCAGACTTTGTGTTAGTTAGGCTGTGAATTAGACTTTGTGTGTGTGTGTGTGTGTGTGTGTGCGCACGCGCGCGCGCTAAGTGGCAGACAGATTCTTTACCACTGCACCAGCTGGGAATCCCTGAATCAAGCATTGCCATCAGTAATTTATATATGAACCAACAGGTCATTTAAGTAATCGTATGCTTCCCAAACTTTTCTGGTCTTGTTACATATAGAATATTTGAATGGCACTTGAGATTAATCATAGACCACTAAAGAGGCATTTTGTGGCTCTGTATCCCCATCTGTTTTGAAGGTTCACAGAATCAACATTTCTGCAAACTGTATTCTCAGTCCAATTAGTTGACAGGATGTAAAGTAAACTATCCAAGGTCACACATTTTGGAAGTGACAAAACTAGAGTTTGAATTCAAGACTCTTAAAGCCCAGAGCCTGTCTTTTTTCAACAGCCCTAAGACTGTAAAGATGAAAAATGCATGATCCTCACTTGAGGAACTTATAGCCTAGTGGGAAAAAATAGATATAGTAGAAAAAGAACTATGTCTAGATCTCAGGTCATTAGGAAAAGTGAAGAGAAAAGCAATATTCAATGTGGTTTTCAGGAATGAATAGGAGTTTGCAGATAGGCTATAAATGCAAGAGAGAGAAGGGATTTTAGGCAGAGGGAAACTGATATGCAAAGGCCTTGAGCTGCGGGAGATGTTGGCACGTTAGCAGAATAGCAAACCGCTTGAGATCTGGCTGCATTCCTGAGCCAGGAAGGGAAGCAAAGGGAGAAGTTGGGGCTGAGTCAGGTGGGAGTGAGTGTGGGATGGTGGTAGATTTACTACAGAAATGACAGTGGGGAGAAACAAGAGTGACAGAGTCAAAGTATTTTGTGATACAGAATCAGTCAACTTAGTGACTTTTTAAGAACAGTGAATAAAGGATGACTACAGTTTACGTCCTGGTTTCCTTGGAGGCTAATGTTTCATCATGGAATTGCTGAAATAGGGAAATCTGGAGGAAGAGGAGATTTCAATAAGAAGAACAAGAAGTTTGATATTGGACTTGGTGATTCTGAGGTGCTTTTATTTCATTTGAGGAAGATTTGTGTCTTGCCAATATGTGGAAGTCTAAGTGATCTGTGTAGGGTAAGTGGGGGTAGAATTAGTTCTCTCCTTGGCTTGTATCTCTTTTAAAAAATATTTCTTTCTAAACTACACTAACAGTGCTGCCTGTGAACTTAAGCAGGTACTTTGAGATAAGCAAAAAAATCCTCCTAACTGATAGAGTGTGTTCTCCACATTAAGTTTAGTAGTGATGATCACAGTTCCCTCTTCAACACTGACCTCCAAACCTTGGAGAACTGTGGCCTAAGAATTATCCAGATAGACTTCTGTTATCTCAGGAAGAGATATAAGTTAATTAAAAGTAATTTTAAGTTAATATACATATTTTTTTAGTTAACATTAATAATAATATTTATAGAGCCCTAAAAGAGCCAGGCACTTATTTTATTAATAAATTATTTGAATTTATTAAGTCATTCAATTCTCACAGAAATGCTGTTTAATGAGGAGTTACATAGTTTCCCCAGACCCATGATGCATTCAGTTCTCAGGAATTGGGTGCTAAGTTTCCAGCAGTTTCTGACATTTGATCAAGTGAACCTGAGGCCATGAGGTGTTGCTTTCTGTCCCTCAGATTGCATCTAGAACTTTATTTTGCACTTGTTCCCGATTTGCTTTTCAAAAATTTCGTTATCCTTTTATTATAGTTTAGCCATTGTTAGTGACTTGGTAATGTTTCAGGTCATTTCTGTTCTCCAAGGGATACACTTTCTTCACATTCCTTAGTTCAGTCATCATGTTAAAGATTGGAGAGTTCTGCTTCCAGGAAGCTGGAGTACACATATTTTCCCCTATTCCTCCTATTAAGTACAAATAAAAATTGTATATATATATATATGTATATATATATATATATATATAAAATAAGAATACTCTGAGTGGTAGAGATAAGAAGATAGAAGGTAGGCTGATTAGGGACCTTGGGACCCAATGAACAACATGGTAAAAAGTTGGTATTTTCCCTGGGGTTTTCTTTTTGCTTCATGTATCTTAGACTCAGAACTGAAGAAGTAGGCAACCCAGAGATGACAGTGGGTACAAATTAAAAAAAAAAAATCTTCAACAGAATTCTGCTCTCTTTTGCCAACATATCAGGAAAGGGATACCCTAGCATGACATAAAACTTTTCAAAAATAGCTGCTTTAACTCTAGGCAGACAACAGAGAAAATCTATGGACCTACCCACAGTCATGCCAACAAAGTCCGATTTTTGTGTTGCTGAGGCTTTAGTGAGATACTGCGAAACCCCACTGGGATAATATCGGAAAGGACCAAATAGGTGATAAGAACTTTTAGCTTCACTTTGGTCTCCTTGCCCTCTCTACTGTGTTGGTGGAGACCACATGGGAAGTGTGGCCTTCCAAATTTATCTGGCAATAATAAGGTCCTCTCTCTTCCCACTGGGCTGGTGTGACATTCTTAAAACCAAGGAATTTGTTACCAGCAGATCTACCCTAAAAGAATAGCTAAAGAAAGTTCTCTAGACATAAAGGAAATAATGGAAACTTGGAACATCAGGAAGGAAAAATGAACATGATAAACAAAAATATATATAAATAAAATAGACTTCCTTTCTCCACCTGAGTTTTCTAAATCATGTATGATCATTTGACAAAATTTATAATTCCTTCTGATGGGGTTCTAGACATATGAAGAAATATTTAAGACAATTATAAATACAGGAAGGTAAAAAGATGTTAAGGGAGATGAGATTCCTATAATTCACTTGAACTGGTTAAATGACACTGCCATGAGTATGAAATAAGTTATGTATATATAATGGAATACCTAACATAAACACTTAAAAAGTTGTATAAAATATACATTCAACAGCACTATAGATAAAATGAAATTCTAAAACATGTTTAAGTAACCCACAAGAAGACAGGATTAAGAAAACAGAGAAATTAAAACCAAACATAAACAAACCAAACAGAAAATAAAAAATAAAATGACAATCTTAAGCCCTAGCATATTTTTTTTACATAGGTAGATGTAAATGTTCCAAATGCATTAACCAAAAGACAGAGATCAGCATTATGGAATATGACCTAGTTACATGCTATCTATAAGAAAGAAAGAAAGTGAAGTCATTCAGTCGTGTCCGACTCTTTGTGACCCTGTGGACTATAGCCCGCCAGGCTCCTCTGTCCATGGGATTCTCCAGGCAACAATACTGGAGTGGGTTGCCATTTCCTTCTCCAGGGGATCTTCCCAACTCAGGGATCAAACCTGGGTCTCCTGCATTGCAGGCAGATGTTTTATCCTCTGAGCCACCAGGGAATGAACTCACTTCAAATATAGTGATTTGTTGTTGTTGTTGTTCAGTTGCCCAGTGACTTCTGACTCTTTGCAACCCCATGAACTGCAGCACACCAGGCCTCCCTGTACCTCACCATCTCCTGAAGTTTGCACAATTTCGTGTCCATTGCTCCATTGCATTGGTGATGCCATCCAGCCAGCTCATCCTCTGATGCCTTCTTCTCTTTCTGCCCTCAATCTTTCCCAGCATCAGGGATTTTTCCAGTCAATCAGCTGTTCACATCAGATGACCAAAATACCAAAATACAGGAGCTTCAGCTTCAACATCAGTCCTTCTGTCAAGTATTCAGGGTTGATCTCCCTTAAGACCGATTGGTTTGATCTCCTTGCTCTCCAAGGGACGCTCAGGAGTCTTCTCCAGCACCACAGTTAAAAGGCATCAACTCTTTGGTGCTTTGCCTTTTTTATGGTACAGTTCTCACAGCCATACTTGACCACTGGGAAGACCATAGCCTTGACTATATGGACCTTTGTCAGCAGAGTAAATGTCTCTGCTTTTCAACACACTGTCTAGATTTGTCATAGTTTTCCTGCCAAGAAGCAAACGGCTTCTGATTTCATGGCTGCAGCACCATGCACAGTGATTTTAGAGCCCAAGGAGAGGAAATCTGTCACTACTTCCATCTTTTCCCCCTCTATTTGCCATGAAGTAATAGAGCTGGATGCCATGATCTTATTTTTTTTTAATATTTAATTTTAAGCAAGCTCTTTCACTCTCCTCCTTTACCCTCATCAAGAGGCTCTTTAGTTCCTCTTTGCTTTCTACCATTAGAGTAGCAAACACCCTCTTCCAACAACACAAGAGAAGACTCTACACATGGACATCACCAGATGGTCAACACCGAAATCAGATTGATTATATTCTTTGCAGCCAAAGATGGGGAAGCTCTATACAGTCAACAAAAACAAGACTAGGAGCTGACTGTGGAACAGATCATGAACTCCTTATTACCAAATTCAGACTTAAATTGAAGAAAGTAGGGAAAACTGCTAGACCATTCAGGTATGACCTAATTCAAATCCCTTATGATTAGACAGTGAAGTGAGAAATAGATTTAAGGGCCTAGATCTGATAGATAGAGTGCCTGATGAACTATGGAATGAAATTCATGACATTGTACAGGAGACAGGGATCAAGACCATCCCCATGGAAAAGAAATGCAAAAAAGCAAAATGGCTGTCTGGGGAGGCCTTACAAATAGCTGTGAAAAGAAGAGACGCGAAAAACAAAGGAGAAAAGGAAAGATATAAGCATCTGAATGGAGAGTTCCAAAGAATAGCAAGAAGAGATAAGAAAGTCTTCTTCAGCTATCAATGCAAAGAAATAGAGGAAAAGAACAGAATGGGAAAGACTAGAGATCTCTTCAAGAAAATTAGAGATGCCAAGGGAACATTTCATGCAGAGATGGGCTCGATAAAGGACAGAAATGGTATGGACCTAACAGAAGCAGGAGATATTAAGAAGAGGTGGCAAGAATACACGGAAGAAGTGTACAAAAAAGATCTTCATGACCCAGATAATCATGATGGTGTGATCACTCATCTAGAGCCAGACATCCTGGAATGTGAAGTCAAGTGGGCCTTAGAAAGCATCACTACGAACAAAGCTAGTGGAGCTGATGGAATTCCAGTTGAGCTATTTCAAATCCTGAAAGATGATGCTGTGAAAGTGCTGCACTCAATATGCCAGCAAATTTGGAAAACTCAGCAGTGGCCACAGGACTGGAAAAGGTCAGTTTTCATTCCAATCCCAAAGAAAGGCAATGCCAAAGAATGCTCAAGCTACCACACAATTGCACTCATCTCACACACTAGTAAAGTAATGCTCAAAATTCTCCAAGCCAGGCTTCAGCAATATGTGAACCGTAAACTTCCTGACATTCAAGCTGGTTTTAGAAAAGGCAGAAGAACCAGAGATCAAATTGCCAACATACGCTGGATCATGGAAAAAGCAAGAGAGTTCCAGAAAAACATCTGCTGCTGCTTTATTGACTATACCATATAGCCTTTGACTATGTGGATCACAATAAACTGTGGAAAATTCTGAAAGAGATGGGAATACCAGACCACCTGACCTGCCTCTTGAGAAATCTGTATGCAGGTCAGGAAGCAACAGTTAGAACTGGACATGGAACAACAGACTGGTTTCAAATAGGAAAAGAAGTACATCAAGGCTGTATCTTGTCACCCTGCTTATTTAACTTCTATGCAGAGTACATCATGAGAAACGCTGGACTGGAAGAAACACAAGCTGGAATCAAGATTGCCGGGAGAAATATCAATAATCTCAGATATGCAGATGACACCACCCTTATGGCAGAGTGAAGAGGAATTAAAAAGCCTCTTGATGAAAGTGAAAGAGGAGAGTGAAAAAGTTGGCTTAAAGCTCAACATTCAGAAAACAAAGATCATGGCATCTGGTCCCATCACTTCATGGGAAATAGATGGGGAAACAGTGGAAACAGTGGCTGACTTTATTTTTGGGGGCTCCAAAGTCACTGCAGATGGTGATTGCAGCCATGAAATTAAAAGACGATTACTCTTTGGAAGAAAAGTTATGACCAACCTAGATAGCATATTCAAAAGCAGAGACATTACTTTGCCAACAAAGGTCCATCTAGTCAAGGCTATGGTTTTTCCAGTAGTCATGTATGGATGTGAGATTTGGACTGTGAAGAAGACTGAGTGCCGAAGAATTGATGCTTTTGAATTGTGGTGTTGGAGAAGACTCTTGAGAGTCCCTTGGACTGCAAGGAGATCCAACCAGTCCATTCTGAAGGAGATCAACCCTAGGATTTCTTTGGAAGGAATGATGCTAAAGCTGAAACTCCAGTGCTTTGGCCACCTCATGTGAAGAGTTGACTCATTGGAAAAGACTCTGATGCTGGGAGGGGTTGGGGGCAGGAGGAGAAGGGGACGACAGAGGATGAGATGGCTGGATGGCATCACTGACTCGATGGACGTGAGTCTGAGTGAACTCTGGGAGTTGGTGATGGACAGGGAGGCCTGGCGTGCTGTGATTCATGGGGTTGCAAAGAGTCGGACATGACTGAGCGACTGAACTGAGCTGAAGTGATTAGTTAGAGTGGTATTATTTGTATATTTGAGGTTGTTGCTGTTTCTCTTGCCTATCTTGATTCCAGCTTGTAACTCATCCCTCCCGGCATTTCTTATGATGTGCTCAGCATATAGATTAAACAAACAGGGTAACAGCAGGCAGCCCTGTCTTACTCCTTTCTCAATCTTGAACCAATCAGTTGTTCCATACAGGGTTCTACTGTTGCTTCTTGACCCACATAGTGATATAAGCAGGTTGAAATTAACAGGATATAATGTTTACCATATACTTACATATATGGTAAACATTAATGAAAGAAATATATGTTTATATATATATTTATGTATATGGTAAACATTAATCAAAGAAAACTTGGGTGGTTGTATTAATATCAGATATACTGGGCTTCAGAGCAGAGAAGATTACCAGAGACAGAAAGGGTATTATGTAGTAAAAGGGTCATTTCATCAAGAAGGTATTCATTTAAATATGTATGAAGCAAATGATAGAGCTGAAAATATGGAAGCAAAATATGATGGAACTGAAGCAAGAAATAGATAAATCTACAATTACAGTTAAAGGCTCCAATAGTTTTCTCTCACTAATCGATACAACTAGTTAGAAAATCATCCAAGATATAGAACTCAACAACCCAATCAACCAACAGAATCTTAATATTTAAAGAACATTCCATCCTAAAACAGTAAAATATAATTTTTTCAGGTGTCTACAGAACTTATATCAATATAGATCATATCTGAATATATAATAAAATCTTCAACCAATTTTAAAATAATAGAAATTATACAGATGTAGTTCTCTGATCAAAACAGAATTAAACTAGACGCATGTACACCTGTGGTGGATTCATATCAATGTATGGCAAAACCAATACAGAATTGTAAAGTAAAATAATAAGGAAAGAAAGAAAGAAAGAAAGAAATGGATAACAGAAGGAAAACAGAAGTCTCTAAATAGTTGGGAAAAAAAATAATATACTTTTGATCCATGGGTCAAGGAGGAAGACACAAGGAAAATTTAAAAAAAAAAATAGACTGAACTGAATAAAAGTAAAAATGCAATGTATTTGTGGGACACAGCTAAAGTAGTTCTGAGAGGGAAATTTATAACACTGAATGTATACATTAGAAAAGAGAAAATATCTTAAATCAATACTCTTAACTCCACTTCAAGAACCTAGGGAAAGAAAATAAAAATAAACCTAGAGTAAACAACTGAACAGAAACAATTTATTTTGTAGGCTGACTAAAAAACAATGTTTTATTCAGAATTGTTTCTATTAAAGAATATGTTGAAAAGAAACATATTTCTGGTCTTCAGAATGCCATTTCCCAATTAAATGAGAATCATAAGAAAATTAAAATGAATTTACAAGTGATTGTTACTGTGATGATTAAGATAACGATTACTTATGGTGACATTTTTTTCAGCAATAAGCAAACGTCTGTGGAACTAAGTCAGTAAGGATGATTCATCATTTTTCTTTCTCCTTTGATTAATCAAAATTCATCTTATATTAAAGAATATTTTATTAATGAGCTTGAGCTAGTGTTTAGAGGATAACTAAGTTGTTCTCATGTTCATTTCCTTGTTTGTGTAATCAGGAGCAGAAAAATATCTTTACCAGTAGTTCTCAACATTGATTGCAAATTAGAATCTTTTAGAGAGCTTTAAAATATACTGATGCCAGGATTCCACCCAGGGAGATTCTGATTTAATTAGGCTGTAACAAAAGTTCTCAAAATATGGTTTCGGACCTGCAACAGCATCAGCAACACTTGGGAACTTGTTAGAAATGTAGGTTCACGGACCCCACCCTAAATTTAGCAGTCTGTGTTTTTTAACAAGCACGTCCAGTGATTCAGAGGCAGTGTTTCTTAAACAAGTTCACAAACATCTCCTGGGAACTCTTACATAATTACAGATTTTGACTGATGGTCTGGTTTGGGGGTTGAGATTATTAACAAGCTCCCTTGTGGAGTTTGTAGAGGTTACTAGTAGTTTACTGCAACTTGAATAACAGAGGTCTATAGGACATCTGGACATTTGCATTTCTAAACATTTCCCAAGTGGGATTGCAGCTGAAGTTGAGAACAACTAGTCTAGATAGAAACTTCCATTGTCCGACTCTTCGCGACCCCCGTGGACTGTAGCCCACCAGGCTCCTCCGTCCATGGGATTCTCTAGGCAAGAATACTGGAGTGGGTTGCCATTTCCTTCTCCAGGGGATCTTCCCGACCCAGGGATCGAACCGAGATCTCCCACATTGCAGGCAGACGCTTTAACCTTTGAGCCACCAGGGAAGCCCCCAATAACCCATGAAACTTGAATAATCCTCCGTTTTTTGTGTCCCTGGGTTTGTGGAGTCATTGAAGAGTGCATAACTCTTATTCTCTTTAAAGTATTGGTCACTGAGTTTAAGTTTCTACTTAGTTGCCTAAGAAGCCAGTTTGTGATGATTTTATCTCTGATTTTCTAAAACCAATGTTGAACACCCTGATTTCTATTTCCATCTTATACCAACACCCCAACCATCAACATTTGCCTAACACACCATCTTTCTAGGTCCTTTCATTCAGTTCAGTTCAGTTGCTCAATCGTGTCTGACTCTTTGCGACTCTGTGGACTGCAGCGCACCAGGCCTCCCTGTCTATCACCAACTCAAACTCATGTCCATTGAATTGGTGATGCCATCCAACCATCTCATCCTCTGTCATCCCCTTCTCCTCATGTCCATTGAGTTGGTGATGCCATCCAACCATCTCATCCTCTGTCATCCCCTTCTCCTCTGGCCTTCAATCTTTCCCAGCATCAGGGTCTTTTCCAGTGAGTCAGTTCTTCACATCAGGTGGCCAAAGTTTTGGAGTTTCAGCTTCAGCATCAGTTATTCCAATGAATATTCAGGACTGATTTTCTTTAGGATTGACTGGTTGGATCTCCTTGCTGTCCAAGGGACTCTCAAGAGTCTTCTCCAACACCACAGCTCAAAAACATCAATTCTTTGGTGCTCACCTTTCTTTATAGTCCAACTCTCACATCCATACATGACTACTGGAAAAACCATTGCTTTGATTAGATGGACCTTTGCTGGCAAAGTAATGTCTCTGCTTTTTAATATGCTGTCTAGGTTGGTCATAACTTTTCTTCCAAGGAGCAAACGTCTTTTAATTTCATGGCTGCAGTCACCATCTGTGGTGATTTTGGAGCCCCCCAAGGTAAAGTCTGTCACTGTTTCCATTGTTTCCCCATCTATTTGCCATGACATGATGGACCAGATACCATGATCTTAGTTTTCTGAATGTTGAGTTTTAAGCCAACTTTTTCAATCTCCTCTTTCACTTTCATCAAGAGGCTCTTTATTTTTATTTTTTTTTCAAGAGGCTCTTTAGTTCTTCTTCATTTTCTGCCATAAGGGTGGTGTTATCTGCATATCTGAGGTTATTGATATTTCTCCCGGAAATCTTGATTCCAGCTTGTGCTTCTTCCAGTCCATCATTTCTCATGATGTACTCTGAATATAAGTTAAATACGTAGGGTGACAATACACAGCCCTGACATCCTCCTTTCCTTATTTGGAACCAGTCTGTTGTTCCATGTCCAGTTCTAACTGTTGCTTCCTGACCTGCATACAGATTTCGCAAGAGGCAGGTCAGGTGGTCTGGCATTCCCATCTCTTTCAGAATTTTCCAAAGTTTGTTGTGATCCACACAGTCAAAGGCTTTGGCATAGTCAATAAGGGAAAAGTAGACGTTTTTCTGGAACTCTCTTGCTTTTTTGGTGACCCAACAGATGTTGGCAATTTGATCTCTGGTTCTTCTGCCTCTTCTAAATCCAGCTTGAACATCTGGAAGTTCACAGTTCATGTACTGTTGAAGCCTGAAGCTTGGAGAATTTTTGAGCATTACTTTGCTAGTGTATGAGATGAGTGCAATTGTGCGGTAGTTTGAGCATTCTTTGGCATTGCCTTTCTTTGGGATTGGAATGAAAACTGACCTTTTCCAGTCCTGTGGCCACTGCTGAGTTTTCCAGATTTGCTGGCATATTGAGTGCAGCACTTTCACAGCATCATCTTTTAGGATTTGAAATAGCCCAACTGGAATTCCATCAGCTCCACTAGCTTTGTTCATAGTGATGCTTTCTAAGGCCCACTTGACTTCACATTCCAGTATGTCTGGCTCTAGATGAGTCATCACTATACAGAAAAGATCTCCTCTTCATTGCCAATTAAAAGTTAGCTAATGAGATAAACCTATGATTCCATTATATTGTGAGAGGGTTAAACTTCTCCCCTATAAGGTAACATTCATTGGAATATTCCTTGGAAGGACTGATGCTGAAGTTGAAGCTCCAATACTTTGGCCACCTGATGGGAAGAACTTACTCACTGGAAAAATCCCTGATGCTGGGAAAAATTGAAGGTGGGAGGAGAAAGGGACAACAGAGGATGAGATAGTTGGATGGCATCACTGACTCAATGGACATGAGTTTGAGCAAGCAAGGTGTTGATGATGGACAGGGAACCCTGGTGTGCTCCAGCCCATGGGGTCACAAAGAGTTATACATGACTGAACGACTGAACTGACTGAATTTAAGGAAACATGGATCTTAAAACCATCTTATGAGGTAGTGCCTTGAGAATAATGTCTTTAGAGTCTTTAGAATAATGTCTTTAGAATATGCTGTAATTCTCATATTCTCATATTCTAATGAATATGCTTACCTAGTATTCTGATTTTATAAAAAATACCCATGTGATGATAACTTCAACCCTACATGCCAAGTCAGATATTTCCTTGGATTTCTCAAAGTTGCCTCAAACTCAGCATACCCAATATAGAACTCATCTTCTCCACTACATCTCCATCTCTCTCTGCATCCCCTATCACCGTGATAAGTAACACACTGGGGAGTCATCTTGAACCCTTTCCCCTTTGTTCCACTCCAGATGGAACAGAGTTCCATTTGTCAGAGTCTGTGGATCCTATCATTCTTGAATCCATGTGCTTTCACCCATTATCACTGTCACTACTCTGGGTCAGGTCTTCTTCATCTTTTAAATTGCAGTGTCCTGCCTTATTTCTTTGCCTTCAGCCTGGCCTTCTCCTATCTATTTTCCATATAGCATCCAGAGTGTTATTGCTCTTGCCATTTGTAGTCTCCAAAAGGCTTCAGTGATCATACATTGTTCTCAGAATTAAGTCTAAACTATTTAATATGACTTAAAAGTCATTAATGACTCAGTGCTTTGCATGCTTCTTTTGGAATTCTCTCAGTTTTGAACTTGCTGCATTTTTCCATATGCACCATTTTCTCTGTAGGTTTCAAGCCTTTGATTAGGTGATTGTTATGTCCATGGTCCTGTTCCCTAAGACTGAGAGAATAAGACGCTCACAGCAACGCAAAAGCACAAAGGGGTTTTATTGCTAGCTTGAGCTAGGGCTCATGTCTCATCCGGCGCAGTGGACCTCTGAATCACATCTACTTTTATACAGACGGTTCTTTGTTCCTGTAACAGCATAGCTGATTGGCTAAACCGTACACGTGCGTGGGACTTTTAAACTTCACATCCCTATCCGGATTGGCTCAGGTCTGGCGCGGGCAGGGGGGCTACAGGGATTTTTTCTGATTGGTCGGGCTACACTGCCTGCGGGAGTTCCCAGTACCTCAGCTTTCCTAGAGACTAACCCTCAGGCCTAGCCTGCCCCTTAGAGCCTGTCCTGGCTCCAGTTTGGTCCTAACAGTGATGCCTTTACTTAGAGTGTCTTTTCATTCTTCTGTGTGCCTAACTCTCCGTTTTGCTAAGTTACCACCTCTGAACAGTTGCTTTCCTTGATCCCACCTCTCTTAAGGCTGAGATTCAACCCTTTTATTATCACTGGTGTTATAGTTATCACAACTGAATTCCAATCCCCTCTTTACTGGTTTATCTTCCTCAATACTTCCTTAAAAAGTAGGGCTTATCTCATTCACCACTGTTACTTTAGCATTAAGCCCAGTGCCTATTTTAGAATCTAGCTCAATAAATGTTAATAAATAAAATTCCCAGTAGTATGAAGAAAGGAGCTTGCCATGGAAAATCAGTGAAAGAAAGGTAGGTGGAACTCTTAGGAAGACACAAGTCACATTAGAGGTGACAGTTTGTGTTCAATACAGTTCTCAGCTTCTTATAACAGAGTATAGGGGGAAAATGTAACTAAAATAAGTGGAGAAGAAGTATTCTAGTTAGGCTGAATGGCATATTTAGCCATTTATCTCCTTCTAAGATATCATTATTATATTTTTTAAAGACCTTACAATTGAATTTTTTATTTACTTGTAGCAGTTTTTTTTTTTTTTTTCTAGGTTCCATTTCTTTCTAGAATCAGATGGGGGATCCTGTTAACTGACACAATTCCATGTTCTGAGTTCTCACTCTTTTTTCCTACTTCAGTTCCTAGGTTGCTTGTAGT
The DNA here is from genome assembly GCF_014754425.2 of Oryx dammah. Classification (NCBI taxonomy): domain Eukaryota; kingdom Metazoa; phylum Chordata; class Mammalia; order Artiodactyla; family Bovidae; genus Oryx; species Oryx dammah. The sequence continues at coordinate 52,294,842 of NW_024070204.1, read as the reverse complement.
GAATTGGCCAATATACATCTCATCAGCAGTAGGTCAGAAAAGAATGCAGTTCCTTCAGCTTTTGGAGCTCTTCTTTGGTGAAGAGTAACCCTAAGGCATTCTAAAAGATCTGAATGTCTATGGGATCCCTTTTTCCAGGAATCTATACTTCTAAAGTTTGAAGGAGATAATAGGTTTAAAAGAATGCAGTGCATTTCCTACATACATATTTACCAAGAGAAATTTTGTAACATAAACCAAAGTCTAGGAGATAAACAGTGAATGAAGATGCATATAGATTGGCAACAGATACTCTAGCTCTGCATCTCCAGGGTTCTTCAGAATTCTGCATTCAAGAGGCCATCTGGGTTTCACAGTGTCTCCTGACTTCTGTTTCAGAAGGTCAACTGCTTTAGCAATCTGCAGCACAGTTTTGATGCTGATGTGTGTGGAGGGTTGATGGTCCCTTTCTAGACGACATTGTAGTGAAAATTAATGTTAACTTGGGAGGTAGATGTACTCATTCCTGCTCCTGTGCCTTTCCTTATGCACTTTCACCCAGGAATTGAACTCAAATCCATCTCTTCATTCTACATCTCCTTTGCTTATCTCAATCTTATTTGTCAGGATTCAGCCCATTTCATTTTCCCCTGAAGTTAGGACATCGATCGTGGTCTCTGGGAGCTTTGCCATACTTTGTGCTAGTCTCTTAAATTAGTTTATGTTGTTTTACTTTATATGTAAAAGTATGACCTCGTGCAGCTTATAACAGTCTGAGACCACTCAAGTGCCCTGCTTCATTTGCAATGACATGTCAAGCTGTTTGGGTCATAATTCAGTGTCTTACTGAATACTAGCTTAGCACAGGCAAGAATTGAGGCTATCAGAACATAAAACATTCTATTGGTATTTTCTGGCCTTTATAATTATTATATAGGGTTTTGGTTTTTTGTTGGTGGGCTTAGGCAACTCTGCTGTCATGTAACTCGTCAGTTTTCCTTTCACCCAGTACGGGAATGTGAAAGAAAGATTTAGACGGTGAAATTAGAGGACTAGAAGTTAGGAGAAACTGGTTAATTTCTTTGTCCCTTTAACTCCCAGTTATAAGAAAGAAATTTGATTAATTATATTTCTCTTGTCTTGATCTCAGTGTTCAGTAGCTTAAAAACCATCAGCATCCAGTCCCGGTGCCTGGCACATGAGAAAGGCTTTCAATAAATACCTGTGGAAAAGTTTTATCACTCTAGGGAGAGTGGCTTATAAAAAATAAAAGTTATCACATACTAAAATGGAAATAACACTAATAGCCTCCCTGCCAATTGGTCACTACTACATCTTTGATTCTTTTTGGTATTCTACAATCAGCAAAAATAAGTATTTTCAAAGAATCTTATGAGAAATGTATCTATGTTCTTGGTTGGCAAGCTAAAGTTTTGAGTATGAATATATTCCAGTAATAAAGAATGATGTAGAAATCTTTATATGGTAAGCATTTAAATAGAAGATGGCATTTTAAACCTAAGTCCAGAGTTACTATTTCAGACCTGTACGTGGGGACCTGAATTATAATGATAAGCAGAGACCCCATTGAAAAAATCTTGACCTGTCATTCCTTACCATGTCATGAAAAAGCCAAAAAACTCTTCACTGAATTAGACTAGTAGGTGACCTCTCCTAGAAATAGAGCTCTGAGCCCATGAGATATAGTGGCATTTTATATGCTAGTGGCATTAATTTCTGGACTTTCCTTCCCCCCACCCCCAGCACTTAGCTCATTTAACAGAAACATTGATTAAAAGAATCTACAAAATGAAAAAGTAAAATAATAAAGTTAAAAAATATAATTTTAAAAATGTTATTATAGTCATGATTATGAAATATTATTCTGATCTGAATGATGCAAACTGTTCAGTTTTTATGCTTTAAATGATATTTATTACTAATACTTTATTACTTGAATTTGAACATTCAAGAATTAAAGAGATGATATATCAGTGAGTTCTCTAGGCTCATACTTCCCAGTTTATGCTATTATGCATTGGTATCCTAAAGTATATAGCTTTTAAAAGTTTTTTTCTTATGATTAAAAAAGTAGCTCAATAAGGACATCTTTCAAATTGCAATGACCTTCTGGAGATATGACTCCTTATTTTCCTATCTCCAAACCAGCTTCTCAACCTTGCTTCCTTGTCTCGGTTAATGGTGTATTTTACCTTCCAGTCACCAATGGCTAGAAAACTCAGTTTGAGCTTGGACTCTGCTCTCTCCCTGTGGACCACAGACTCAAAGGTGATTTCCCTTTGGCGTATGTTCCACATCTGAACCTTGTGTCCAGTTTCACTGCTCCCTCTTCAGTTCAGCTTCTCAGATAACAACCTTTTGCCTTCTCACTAAGCCTTTATTCTCTCCTACTTCAACTCATCTCCTAGAATGTCATAGGACAAATGTTGACTTGGCTATTTTTTTGCTCAAAAACTCTTAGTAGTTCCTCATTCCCTCCAAAAGTATGATAAGCAAAATTTGACTCAGGAATGTCCACAGTGGGATTGTTAATAATGGCAAAACATTAGAATCAGCATAGAATCAGCATCACCATGTTCAACAATGGGGAAATTGTTAAAATGTAATTAAAACCTTATGATGAAATATTATTTGGCCTAAAGGTGTTGTTTTTGACAAATTTTTGAAGGAATTTTGAATGTTTAAAAATGTGCAGTGGAGTATTCTTGTGTATGTCGGTGTTGCTAGTGGTTACCTCTGAATGGCCTAGTCATGGGGAATTTCTCTTTTTGGCAAATTTAAAATTTTTTCAACTATGAATATATACTTTTTATGTATATTTTATTTTATCTTTAATTAAAAAAATTTTTTATTGGACTATAGTTGATTTACAATGATGTGTTAATTTCAGGTGTACAGCAAAATGATTCAATCATACATACTCATCGTCAAATTCTTTTCCCACTTAGAGTATTACAGAATATTGAGTAGGGTTCCCCATGCTGTGTACTAGGTCCTTGTTGATTATCCATTTTGTATATAGTTGTGTGTATATGTTAACCCCCAAATCCTAATTTATCCCTCCCCCCGCCCCCATTTTACCCTTTGGTAACCATAGATTTGTTTTCTAAGACTGTGAGTTTCATAATCAGAAAAGTTTGCTCTAACAGTTGGGATCTGGAAGGGAACTTGTGACTTATTTGGTTTAGTTGCTCTTAATGTATTTCTGGACTGCAGTATTCTTTGAGGATCTGATGAAGGATATGGAATTTTCTCTGAAAAATGGACATCCATAGACAAAAACTGTGGTACATAATTTTGGCAGAATTTTAGACCTCAGTTTCAGAGACTTTTAACAGAATGATGCTCTTATTTAGGAGATAAGAAAAAACCCAGGAGATTTGCCTCCTTTCTCACATGAGATGGGAGGAAGAGCCAGGACTAGATACTGAGTTTCTAGCTTTTGCCTTGAAACTTGATATCCCATCACACCTCTCCAGATGCTCTGTGAACTGCTAAGCCTGTGAGGAACCAGGCCATGCCCGAAGAGGTTCCCCTTTACCTCTGCAGAGGGCCCTCATTGATGGTAACCACTGCTGTTCGTGGGACTGGCATCTTTGCCCTTCCTCCCTGAAAGCCAAAGTTTCCTTAGAGAGACCCACTGATAACCATTGATAATGTTTCAGTCATTGATAACCCCTAGATGTAAGCAGATATAATGTATGTCTGAGAGCACTGCATTTAGTATCTATTATTTTCTTAAACATGTCCCCCCATACTTTATTTTATTGTGTGCAGGGGTGACAGAGACTTGCTTTGTAACATTCTTTGCAACAGAGAATGATCTCTTCTGTTATTTGGCAGTTTTTTTCATCTTGGTCATGATGATGTTGGCAGGGCAGGGTGGAGGCCTCACTCTGTGCTTGGATCACTCATTGGGCTCGATGCCACAGCAATTCCCTGCCTGGTGCCTGAACAGCCTGCACAGTGTGGGACTAGAAAAACCTCCCTTGCCCTGGAGGTGGGTGATTCTCTCTTCTCATAGCCTTATATTAATCAGTAAGTGAGGAAAAAACAGCACCACCAAGAGTAACACACACACTAGAGTCATCCTTTCAATGGGGAATGAAGACTAGGTGCCCTTACTTGTACAAAATCCTAGCTGGGCCCCAGTCAATCTTGCCATAGACTATAGATTTTACAGATAAAGAAGGAGTTTCCTTGGTGCCATAAAGCTGCAAATGCAGATATGGAAAGAGCTGTCTGATAATTTTCTGCAAGTTGTTAAGCCCTCAGCAATCTGATCTCTGCAGAGGGCCTTGAATCAAAACAGAGGAGGAAATCCAGACATTGAACAGAGGACTTTGTGGCAGGTAAGGAAATGAGTATTTTTGAGTACTTCCAAGTACTGGTCCTGGGCAAGATTCTTTCACAGATGTTATAACATCGACTACTTATGGGGTAGCTGGTATTATCCTTATTTTTATGGGTGGGGAAATTGAGGCCCACATAATTACTGTTTTGCCCACAGACACACAGTTAGCATGAGACGAAGCTGGGTATGTCTGCTTCCAGTTCAAGCTTCCAGTTTATTATTATTAATAAATAATAAATGGCTCCTGTGGTAGCATATTGTTTTGGAGTATTCTAACTTAGTGCATGTATATTTAAATATTTTATATAAATGAAAGTGTTAGTCACTCAGTCATGTCTGATTCTTTGTGACCCCATGAACTGTAGCCCATCAGGCTTCTCTGTCCATGGGATTCTCCAGGCAAGAATACTCAAGTGGGTAGCCATTCCCTTCTCCAGGGATCTTCCCAACCCAGGGATCAAACCCAGGTCTCTTGCATTGCAGGCAGATTCTTTACCATCTGAGCCACCAGGGCAGCTCTTATATACTATAATCTCATTATTAAAAGCCCTCATGTACTATAATCATGTTAACAAAAATTGGAAAATACACACTTAAGTGCATACCTGAAATAGTTCTGTCCCAACCCCAAGCACATAGAACCTGATATATAGCAGCTGGCCCTGATAAAGATTTCCTCTGTTTATTTGCCTTTTGTTAATATAGTGTTGTATTTTTTTCTACTTGTTTTCTTCAAGCACATTTCTAAAGTAATTAGCACCCAAATGTATATTCGGTTTTAACTTTTCTGTAGTGCTTCATTCTGTCACCTCACTTAGTGCTCTTTTTAAGGTTGTCATTTAAAAACATCAGTCTGGCAAAAGGAGTGGGGACTTCCCAGGTGGGTCAGAGAGTAAAGAATCGGCCTGCAATACAGGAGACGTGGGTTCAATCCCTGCTTGGGAAAGATCCCCTGGAAGAGGGCATGGCAACCCACTCCAGTATTCTTGCCTGAAGAATCTTCTGGACAGAGGAGGCTGGCGAGCTACAGTGCATGGGGTCACAAAGAGTCAGACACAACTGAAGCAACTGAGCACGCACACACGTATTTGGCAACAGGAGACACAGAAAGAGTCAAGCAGTCTGTGAGCGATCTGGGCAGAAACAATGACACCCATGTGCTTTTTTTCGGTCCTTTTGGTATGATCAAAAGGAAAATGGTTGACATGTTATCATTTGGTCTGTATTGTAGGAAAACAAAGGTATGATTTTTGGCTTAGTGTAGCATTCAGGACACAGTGTATCTGCTGACCTTCCATTTCCTCTTCATCCACAGCTCTAAGGAGACTGTCAGATGGATGTGACTTCCAGATGTCTTCCTTCTTTCTGATTACTAATGAACTGTTTCTGTTTATTGAGAAGAATTGGGTCAGGGTCAGCAAGTGAGGACTGACTCTCATGGGATGTACGCCTGTGTGTGGACACTGTCAGAGTTCTGGAAGCAGACGGCTGGAGGCTGCCCTCCTGCCCTACCTTATCACCTGTGCGCATCCTCCCAGGGGCGAGTCTGCACCAGCTTGTGGATGCTGTCGACCATGGTGCAGAGGAAGGAAAGACAACAAATTAGAAAGACACTGGCTGGCACTTTGCCGTTTGGAAGCTGACCTTTTTCTTCTACAGAATTTTTATATGGCTAGACTCTTGAACTGCACCAGTTCCTCCTTTATAAATCCCATGAAAATGCACTGTGATTCTACTTTCTATGTCTCTCAAGAGTCTGCTTTCACAGGCCTCCCAGTAGCCTGTGGTGGGGAAACAAACTACACTCTTTACAAGAAATTTACCCTCTCTAAACTCTGTCTCATTCCTTCACACTCACGATTGTGTTTAGAGCAGGAATGCGTCCTCCTGTTTGAGTGACAACACTGGGCTTAATCTTGTAAGCATCTGCCTTTCTTCCTGTTGCATCTGGCTTCCCACTTCCTGCCTTCTGCTGTTTCTCAACAAGTCCTTTCCTCCTCTGTCTGCAGATGGCTGCTTTTAGAAGCTGTGTGCTGTCGAGAGAAGAGGGACCGATGTTCTCTGCACCTCTGTAATCAGTTGTGTAGCTGCGAACTTATGTTCACTCACATAGTGGGACTTCCTGTCTTTATTAACTTGATTAAATACAATTATCACAGAGGCTGCTTCAAAGAGCCTCTTGCCCCCCTCTTCCCTGCACAGCCCTCAGCTTGGGAAGGTAGTGTCGGATCCCAGAAAGGATGCAGCCTATTTTGTTTTTTCCTTTGTCTTTTTTTTTGAAGGAGCAGGGTATTAGTGCTGCACCTAAGACACAGAAGGGTGACCTCAGTACACTTTGTATACTTGCATTATCTGCCATATAGAAAGGAGGGGAAATGGAAGAGAAAATAGAATTTTTCTGGCTCTAGGGTCCCACTGACTAAGGCTTTCCGACTGAATTGTAAGTGATCTCAGGTTTGGATTTTAGACTCTTTTATGTGCTCCCACTGTGTGATAGGGCTTCCCTGGTGGCTCAGACAGTAAAGAAACGGCCTGTGATACTGGAGAACCAGGTTCGAACCCTGAGTTAGGAAGATCCCTTGGAGGAGGAAATGGCAACCCACTCCACTATTCTTGCCTGGAGAATTCCATGGACAGAGGAGCCTTGAGGACTACAGTCCATGGGATCAGAGTCGGACACGACCGAGTGACTAACACACACACTCTGTGTCATAAGGTTCAAGATCGTGTGTGATCTTGACATCTGGTAAAACTGCAAAGGCCTCACATGGCCCAACTGCAGGTCCCTCCCCATCCCACCAGCTGTATTTCTGTGGATGATTTGTTCCAGCCAAACAGTGCTCCTCATCACATGGACCAAGCCCAGGGCTTACTTCACCTTGAGTGGTGGGCTTTAGTTCTCTGCCCGGCTGGGGAATTATCCAAACAAGCCAATCACATCCTTTTGTGGCAACTAGGCTTCACCTCCCCATCTTGTTACTATAAAACCTGCCTCTATGGCCTCTGCTTTTTCATTCTGTTCCTGAGTGCCACCCCCATGTGACCCTGTGTGGCATATGGTGTCTTCCCCTGGGCTGTGATTATACAGGACTGATGAACTGATGTAGATCTCAGTCATCTGTGTTGGGATGTCATTCAGCCATTCCCACAGGCCCTAGGGTGGGAATCCTTCCCTGATTAATGGGTGAAGAAGAGGTGATCACAATACACTGCACCTACTTTTTTATTCTTGGCACATATTAAATATATTTCTACTTAACAATTATGTGTCCTGTTTCCAGTAATCTGCACAGAACAGGAAACATTCCCATAACTTCATGACTGTATCCTTGGTGTCTAGCACAGTGATTCCTGACACTAAACAGCGTTTAATAAATATCTGTTGAATAAGTGAATGAGTGAATTCTAAGGGCCCTTTCTGGGTAAGGATTTCTGTATATGCTCTCTCTTTCCAGCTATAAAGTTCTATTATTTCACAATGAAGCGTGTGAGCAGGGTGCAGAGTTGCATTCTACCTTCTTCCAACCTCAGAGGGATCCCAAGGAAGCCAATGGGAAGAATGGATCCTGAAGACATAACCTTCATCCCCTGTTCACAGCTTAGTGTCAGATTGATATACAGTCTGCCTTTTGTTGAGGCAAACCTTGCCAAATGTTGCTGAAACTAGCAACCAGCTATATTTCATACCTTCTGAGATATCCTGGTCCATTTGCCTAATGAAGTTGAAAAGAATTTAGTGCTTGTCTCTCTCAATTTTGTTTTGCCTGGACTATTTCCCCAGTTATATGTTCATGGAGAAAGCTGCTGTCAGCCAGAGAGAGGGCAGGGGTGAGGTGGATATCTTCCATGCCACTGTTTTTGTGACTTCTTTAGTTACCACTAGGCCAAGGTGCCATCCTCTTCTCCACATACTGTGATTAAATTAGTCAGCAGCCACAAAGATGGAGTCATGGCAGGGAAATTTTGCAAAGCTTACAGAACTCTGTGATTTCCCTTGATTGTTTCCATGAAGACTTGAGCTTGAATCTGAATATCTTTTAGATCATCGGATCATACAGGTTAGGGCTTGGCATTTTGTGCCTTCCTCACTTTACAATTTTTCTTTACACATTGCTCTAGTCTGAGTCCCCCCAGTTAAGCAGTTAACCTCTCATCTGATCATCACTGAGGAGCCATTGCTGCACTGATCTCTTTGTTTCCTCTTCTGAACTCCCTAACATTTTTTATTGTTTTTTCACATGTAGTACCATACAGTGTGTTAATTTTGTTCATTTTTGCTTTTGGAAGCCAAGGACTTTGAGACATTTTCTTTCCTTTCCAGAGTGCCTTATCAAGTGCTGTGTTCTGTATTTATAATAGATTTTGTCAACGTTTGCTGCTTGATTGATAGCAGGAACCAAGTGGGTATGCCTCCACAAGGATGAGTGTCATTTATCAGGACAACAAAGCTGGTGTCAGTTTGTCTGAGTTACAGTAAATGGAGTCTCAAGGCGTCCTGAGCTCTGTATGTTGAAGCTGTGGAGACACCATGATGAATTTTATCACAAGAGCACATTGACCACGCAGCTTCCCAGATGTTGCTAAACTCTGCTTTCACTGTTTTGCAGGGCTCGTGTTAACTGTGTCTCTCAGTGCTCCTGGAGGCAGTGGCCCTAGAGTCATGGCTAATTCCTGTCATTTGCCCTTTCCCTGGATTTCTAATTTACTCCTGTGACATCACTTCTCTCACACATGAAAAGAGCCAGGCCTAGCAGTTGGATCAATGGACTAGAATTTACACTGGGTGTGTGGTCACTGTTGCCCCAGGTAATAAGTAGGAAAGGAAAAGAGGAGTGGAAAGAAAGAATGAGCCCAGTTATTATTTTTAAAGTATCTTGGTTTCCAGTAAGACAGTAGAATTTAAGGGAGTTTCCCTGCTGGCTACCCTAAGAACATCTGCTGTAGCATTCTTAGTGGGACTCTCTCTCTCTGTGGTCCTGAACCTCGTTAACAGCAGCTTTGTTGCTTCGCAGGAGGAAGGTGTAGCGCAGGTGGGCGTTAGCAGGGAGGTTTGTATGACCAAACCCACCTCAGCAGCCGACACTAATTGGCTCCCCTGGGAAGTCCCAGGAGAAGTTGTCAGCTGCAAAGACAGAGTTTTTGTTTATAGTTTCTAGTGCTTTCCGCTCTCCTGCTTTTCTCCCATCCCGGTCCAGACTGCCTCGTCTTCTTGCACAAATGACAAGTGGTCAACCCAGGGTATAAGAAATTAGAGAGTTGAGGCACATCTTACTTGATTCCAACTGTGCTTTTGCCCCACCCTCCACCCTCACCAGGGTTATCTTTCAGGTGTGAGCAGATGTGAGCTCCTCCTGTCTTCCACGCTTCCCTTTATCACCACTGTTCCTGTGAACCTGCACCCTGTGGCATGGGAGGGATTCTCACCAAGGCTTAGCTGACAAAACTAGAAAGTATTGGTGAAAAATAAGTATACATTGTCAATGTATTTATTTTTTAAGTTAATTTGTTTATTTTAATTGGAGGCTAATTACTTTACAATACTGTAGTGGTTTTTGCCAAACATCAACATGAATCCTCCATGGGTGTACATGTGTTCCTCATCCTGAACCCCCCCTCCCACCTCCATCCCCATCCCATCCCTCAGGGTCATCCCAGTGCACCAGCCCTGAGCGCCCTGTCTCATGCATCGAACCTGGACCGGCGATCTGTTTCACATATGATAATATTCATGTTTCAATGCTATTCTCTCAAGTCATCCCACCCTCGCCTTCTCCCACAGAGTCTGAAAGACTGTTCTTTACATCTGTGTCTCTTTTGCTGTCTCGCATATAGGGTCATCATTACCATCTTTCTAAATTCCATATATATGTGTTAGTATCCTGTACTGGTGTTTATCTTTTTGACTTACTTCACTCTGTATAATAGGCTCCAGTTTCATCCACCTCATTAGAACTGATTCAAATGCCTGCCTGAGTAATACTCCATGGTGTATACATACCACAGCTTTCTTATCCAGTTGTCTACTGATGGACATCTAGGTTGCTTCTGTGTCCTAGCTATTGTAAACAATGCTGTGATGAACATAGGGGTACACGTGTCTATTTCAATTCTGGTGTCCTCAGTGTGTATGCCCTGTGGTGGGATTGCTGGGTTGTATGGCAGTTCTGTTCCCAGTTTTTTAAAGGAATCTCCACGCTGTTCTCCATAGTAGCAGTACTAGTTTGCATTCCCACCAACAGTGTAAGAGGGTTCCCTTTTCTCCACACCCTCTCCAGCATTTATTGTTTGTAGACTTTTGGATAGCGGCCATTCTGATAATGAGTGATGTTGAGCATCTTTTCATGTGTTTGTTAGCCATCTGTATGTCTTCTTTGGAGAGATGTTTGTTTAGTTCTTTGGCCCATTTTTTGATTGGGTTGTTTATTTTTTTGGAATTGAGCTGCAGGAGCTGCTTGTATATTTTTGAGATCAATTATCAGTTGCTTCGTTTGCTATTATTTTCTCCCATTCTGAAGGCTGTCTTTTCACCTTATAGTTTCCTTCATAATTAGGCCCCATTTATTTATCTTGGCTTTTATTTCCATTACTCTGGGAGGTGGGTCATGGAGGATCCAGCTGTGATTTATGTCAGAGAGCCTATGTTCTCCTCTAGGAATTTTATAGTTCCCAGTCTTACGTTTAGATCTTTAATCCATTTTGAGTTTGTGTATAGTGTTAGAAAGTGTTCTAGTTTCATTCTTTTACAAGAGGCTGACCAGTTTTCCCAGCACCACTTGTTGAAGAGATTGTCTTTTCTCCATTGTATATTCTTGCCTCCTTTGTCAAAGATAAGTTGTCCATAGGTGCATGGATTTATCTCTGGGCTTTCTATTTTGTTCCATTGATCTATATTTCTGTCTTTGTGCCAGTACCATACTGTCTTGATTACTGTAGCTTTGTAGCATAGTCTGAAGTAAGGCAGGTTGATTCCTCCAGTTCCATTCTCAAGATTGCTTTGGCAATGTATTTAGAAGGTGATTTCTGGTTTCTATAATGTGACCCCACTTACAAGTCATTTAAATTAGTTATCAGACCATGTGTTCTTTTCAGTGTTTGAGGAACCAACTCAGGTATTGGTGCTATCCATTCTATAATTATTTCTGCATTCAACAATTCTACAAGTGTGTTTCAGGCCATGGTGCAATTAATATTTTTTCTAAATCCAGGTGATAATAATCTTTCTGGGTAAGAGTGGCAAATCCTATGGACTTTAGTGTATTTATCTTCTCCCTCTCTGTCATACACTGAGATGGAAGATTGTTGAGGAGACTACAAAGACTGGGTGGAGGCAGTTTCTCTGTGCCCAAATTACACAGACTGCACTGAAGTTCTGTCAGTCACCTAATTATTGGACATAATGAGTGCCAAAAGGACACAGGAAAGTGACAGTTCTTCTGGTGAATGTAATATAGGACGGAGTATTGGGGGAACTTGAAAGACTAACAAACCTAGAAATACTGTTTTTATCTGATTCATGCATACTTGGAGCTCAGGAAATTGTCAATTTCTTTTTTTTCTTATGTAATTAAGAGGCTTTTCTTCTAGGTAGTGCTTATAGGATTATATTTTCATCTTGACCAATACTACTTGATTTTTAAAAAAAATCATTAAAATCTTTAAAATTGGACATTATCCTTAAGTTGTAAGTGTGAAACTCAGCCTATCACTTGTTTCATGACGTGTAAAATCCATCTAGAGACCATCAGTGTTAATTCTGATACACCAAAAGTATACATATTTTAAATGGAGGGATTTTAGTGTTGGAGTTGTTTTACTTTGTTTTGATTTAAAGTTATATTGAATAGAAAGTAATTAATTTAGTTACATGTTGAAACTCCTCTAAAGCCTTCTCAGAACCATTTCTTTTTAGCAGTAGATTTTTAAAGATATGTGGGAGAGGATATATGGGCGAAAGGAAATTGTTTCAAACCTTCGTGGTTTCTGATTTGGTGTAGAAAAATTGGTTCTGAAAAGTCTCAGTTTGGACCATTATTAGAGCAACTCCTCTCTAATGTAGCCTGGTCAGTGATAGGCTCCAGTATTCATGTTGTTTCTATTTGATCAAGAAAGGGAATGGATGAATAAGCCAGACTGTATTTTAGCCATAATTTATACCCTTTTCTGTTATATCTTATGTTAAAAAATAAATCTTTCTAGGAAAGAAGTCAATGTAATAATATTTTTCCAGTCTTCTTTTATTTTCATGTTTCCTCATAGGGAAGACAGAGATGCCAGTAAACAATAAAATGATCAAAAGGTTAGGCAAAGAAGTAGACTATGAGGCAGTCTCTGGGTAGCACACAGGGAGCATGGCCAGCCTCTGACTCACAGGCTGTCTCAAGAGGTTGATGATGACTCTGAAATTTTATCAAGTCCATCTCTTTTCTTTAGGCAGAACTATTCTCATACATTTCTCAGTAGATGATAATCTATCCTATTTTTAAATGAAACTTCCAATGTAGAGGGCACCAACTCCTAAGGGAACCCACTATGCGGTTAGATGGTTTTCAGAGAAGGATCCTGTTATTGTCAGTTTTTGTTCTTCATCCCCTCCACTGGGATGATCAGCTTTATAGAAACAGTTATATCCATGTACCACCATTGTCTGTGGTCCTGGAAGAGATTGACAGCTAGAGGACATGCCTACCCTAAAGATCAATGGCTCCAGTCCCTTCAGCGTGTGACTAGTTTGTCTTCTCTCCTCTAGATGGAGAACAGAGGCTTTTCTATTTTAAATTCATATTGTAGTGTTGACTTACATTCACTTAGAGCTTCACTTTTTTTTTCCCCCTCAACTATATGCATTGCTGGAATTTCCCTGCTCTGTGCTAAAATCATGCTGGTTCCATTAGTCAATATCCAGAATATTTGACTGTTTTAAAATGTGATATTGACGTGCATGATCTATAGGACATCAGATGAATACCAGAATGACTTAGCATCCTAGGATCCAATGCTGTTTCTGCCACAGCTACCAGTTTGACTTTGAGTGTATGATTTACTATGTGTTTCTTAGCTTCATCTTATCACCATTAACTGTGTGGCCAGATTAGAGCAGCTTTTCCCTGTGGGTTTTCCATGAAATATTAACAGATATAAGATTTTTAAAAATGGTCCCATTTTAAAAACAGGTGGTAGTGATGGTGGTGATTGTGGGGTGCACAAGAATAAATGAATATAAATAGATTTCTTTACTGAAATACCTGAGCCTTAAAAACAAGTATGTTATAAATCTTCAAGAATATTTTTCTAAAGTTATCAAACTATGATTCCTTTTTTCCCTCTAATGCTACCTTAAGGCCACCCAGTCTTAACTGGGCTTATCTGCAAAGCAGAAGTAGCCATTCTTTCCTTATTGCCCATTCTAGAAATGCAGTTAAACTGCCAGGAGAGCATTTGAGACTCTATAAATAAGCCATAGAAAATAGTTGGCATGCTCCATGGTTTCCATTTGCCTCATGACCTATTTGAGGGCAGGGGCCTTTTCTTTGTCATCTTGTGTAAATAGGGCCTAATCTAGCATTTGACATTTCAAAGATATGTAACAAATGTGTTGAATGGAGTCAAGCTGTTCATAAATGGAAGACACTTCCTTGAAAATTTTTGAGCTGTGTGTTATTATAAAGTGGATTTTTGAAATGGATGGGATTTTCAGGCAAGATAATATCTAAGATCAGAAATTTATGAGTTTCTTATGGTTATAAAGATAACAGAATAAAATTACTCATAGAGAATCACAGGGAGATTAAAGAACAGCAGAGGATGGCTTTTTGAGCAGTTGTTACTGGCTTCTTTCCTGAGTCTGGGTAACCTGTCCCATCAGCTTGAGTCTAGATTCTGCCTAAGAATGTGGATTTGTTCATTGGGGACATTCATCCAGATTACCAATGCATAAGGAAGGGACAAAACCCTATGAAATGTGCTTCATCTTTCATCTTGGATATTGCCACTGTGTACTTATGAATTTAATTCATTAAATTTATGCTGAGTTTATTTTTCTACATTGCTATTCCATCATTCTGTAGTGTTTCTTATGAGCTTTTGGAGAGCATGAAATATGTCTAATATGTATTTATCTGTCTTTAATATCTGATGTTTTGTGATCATAGGAGAACTCAATAAATATTTGCTGAAAAAATAAATAGCTAAATATGATGGTTCTGACACTTTTCCAATTTAGCATCTGAAGTTAGAGATGGTAAATATAATGAGCTTCTATTTAACAGAAGTTAAATAAAATTTTGAAAGTGGGGAAAAATAGGAAAAAAATTACCTATAATTTTACTACCAAAGAATCATCACTGTCAAGACTTCTAATTATTTCCTTCTAGACATATTTTATGCAAAGGGAATTTTTATATACAATTGTAATCATGTGCTGTATATAACTGTGTCCTGATTTCTTCACTTGCAGCTATTTAGTCGGTAAGCTGTGTCCAGCTCTTTGCAAACCCATAGATTATAGCCCAGGCTCCTCTGTCCATGGGATTTTCCAGGCAAGAATACTGGAGGGAGTTGCCATTTCATTCTCCAGGGAATCTTATCCACCCAGGGATCACACCCACAAATCAATCTGCCTGCTTTGCAGATTGATTCTTTACCATTGGGCCACCTGGGAAGCCCACTTTTTTCACTTGAAACTATATAAAGTGTTTATAATCATTATATGCACTATTTTGTACATAAGAAATATTTCACAATAAAAATTTAAAAATTTTATAAGTCCCAGGTGACACAATTTTAACAAACAGAATTTTAAAATTGTTCCTGCATATTTTCTTAAATATTTATACTTTTATTATCCTATTTCTTATTAAGCTTCCCCTCTCATTTTATCTTTATTTATTCAGATAAATTTTATCTTCATCTTCAGATGCTATATAAAAGGGCTGAATTAAATATTTTTGAACATGAAGTTTTTTCCTGTTTTTCCTTTGGGTATTTTTTAAGCATAATGTACCTATTGGCAAACTACTTTTCAGATGTTTGTGTCAGTATTTGCTATTTCTTTCTTTTTTTGAAAAGCTAAATTATTTATTGTACAAAAAATGGTAAGAATTTGAAAATTATAAAAAAGAAAATCCTAAATCTCACCATGTGGCTTTTTCATTTCAATGCCTTGCCAGAATTTGTATATTTGCATATGATGTTTACATAATTATATTTGTAAAGTATTTGCTATTTCTGATGGGTAGGAACATTCTAAATTCAATGTAAATTCACCAGTAGTGATTTATTTTTTTTACTTTGAAAAATATTGACTGATTTTGTTGGAAAAATGGTTCCTGATTTTGTTTCATTTTGTGGTCTTATTAGTGAGGTCAAACCTTTTCATATATATATATGTATAATTTTTATTCTTTTATGAATTGCCAATTCGTGTCTGTCCGTTTATTTTTCCTTCTGAATTGTATGAATGCTCCATTGCATTGAGCATGCTGCCTTCTGCAGGTGCAGGCACACACCACTGCTTTAGGTGATGCCAAGACGATAATATGAACCCGAGAGATGCTGCACTCAAGACTGGCAGCCAGCGCAGGCTGTGCTGTGGACTGTTTTGTAATACAGTTAGTTACTAAATGGCCCCCTCTTTCTATTAGTTCAGCATTGCAAAAACCAGGCCTGGCTAGTGATGTGTGTGTGACAGACTTCATTTGCCCCTTCGTCTCAGTTATTATTAGAAAGGTCCAGAAATCGCCAGTCAACGGGGGTGTGTGGGCACCTTCTGCTTCTGCTGCTCTGGGAGGTCTGAAGTGTTGCAACCATTCAATGTGGTTTGCTCTTCACTGGAGCAAATTGCCAACAGCTTGTGTGACTCCTTAAGAGTAATGAGAATCAACCTCATTTTTGGAGAGGAGACAGAGTGTGTCTATATTCAGCAAATCACACCCCCCTGCTGCTGGGATTGCTTCAGACACTCCTCAGAGGTGAGGGGCCCTTATTGACGGAGAAATGTCCATGTTGTCTGAGGAGCTGCTGTGTTCTGTCAGCATCTGCTGGCAGCAATGCTTTCTGTCACATAGCTTCACTCCCCAAACCACTAGACGTGACGGAAGTTAATGTACGTTTCCTGCAGTCTATTTCAGGCCTTTGTCATTTTATCAGGGAGCTAAATGCTAAATGCCTCCAGCACACTGTAAGCTTAGGACACCATTTACAACAAGATAGAAATTTAAAAACTATATCGAGGCATGCAGGTCATAGTTTTAAAATAAATAGTAATTTTTTGTCTTAAAAAACTCAGAATTAGTTTGGGAACTGCTAAAACTATGAAAATTGTCCTGTAACAAAGAAAAAAAAAAGGCTCCTTAAAAGTAAAGGTTTTGTGCAGAACTTCTAAGAAAAGGTGGAAATGATTCGAGGATAGTCTTGCCTCAATACTATTCTTATCATTGTTTTTCCTTTTAAGATTGTACAGTGCCTCCTTAGTTGCACATAGGATTAAATTCAGTTTCTCCTTGGCCATCTTTCCTGTGTGAATTTTAGACTCTGTAGTATTGTTAAGTAATTTAAAATTCAACTTTTTTTGTTTCCACCCCAATGTGTGTTTTTCCCAAGCCCACTCTTTTCCCTGTCAGTGTGGGCACTACTTCTTTATACACCTGTGTCAGCTCACATCTACAAAAGGTGTTGGTCTATCAGGCCTCCCTGGTAGCTCAGACAGTAAAGAATTCACCTGCAATGTGGGAGACCTGGGTTCGATCCCTGGTTGGGAAGATCCCCTGGAGGAGGGCATGACAACCCCTTCCAGTATTCTTGCCTGGAGAATCCCCATAGCCAGAGGAGCCTGGCAGGCTACAGTCCATGGGGTTGCAAAGAATTGGACACGACTGAACGACTAAGCACAGAACATCAGTCCTCTGGGTTATGAGTGTGTATTATTATTTCCTTGAGGGGAGAGCCAGTTATATTTCTTTTATACTTTTCAATGTGTTGACTGGAAAGTTTTTCATGTAATATGTATCTAGTAAATGTAGTTATTTGCCTAGCTTTTATTCTAAAACATTCATGAGATTCAAGTTGTGAGTACATTTCTGGGTGGTTGGGGACACATATGTTTAGGGCTACTGATTTCATATTTTAAATGCAACTATAATTTAAGCATTGTGAAATAGATTAGACTCAGATTTTTTGTCTGTCCTTTAATCTTTAAATAAGTGGTTTTAAAACACTTTAAAAAAGATGTTTTTAAATTTCTGATGAGGCCATGTTAAAGATTTTTAAACTATAAAATAATGGGTCAGTTGATGGTGAATTTGAGATAATATCCTTGATTGTGTTGATTATGTGGTTTTGGGAATCTACACGTAGTGTCAGTTTTGGCAGCAGTTTAGAGAGTATTCCTTTTTGCTAATTGGAGTGACAATTTGATGACATTGATTTCCTGGAGATTCCATGTAAGTTAGGCTTGGTAAAGCTGCATAGAAGAAGTGCTCTAATGTTTATCCACTAGAATTAAATTATGAGATTCCAAATGTAATACTGAAATCATGAACTTTTTCTTTGACAATATGTGTGTCTAGACAGATGATGAGCTTGTTAAACATCAAGATTATAATTCAAAATGACATCATCAATTTAGAGAATTGTAAAAATATGTATAGAAGCAATGTTTGAGGAATCACTTGCTGAGGTTAGATTGGGATTAGAAGGTCTTTTCAGACCCAAGAGTAAATCAAAGCCAAAAGCAAGTTTATTCTTGAGAATTTGATAAAGAGCAAGTAACTGTGAATTTAAATTGCTTAATACATATAACAGCCTTCTATGTTATAATTATGTTCATTTACAAATGAAATTGAGGCTTAGAGAGAAGTGAGTTGCCTAGGTCACACAGCTAGTAAGCAATAGAGTCAGGACTGGAACCTACTTCTCACTGACTGCAAAGACAAATATCTTGAGATACTGGAATGTGTTTTAGGAAATAGAAAATTAGTCATGAATAGTTATTGTGGCATACAAAAGAGAGACTCCTTGTGGATACTGAGTTGTTCCCATGAGTTATTATTGGTAAAGCTGAAATAAAGGTGCTCTTTCTAATCTCAACTGATATAGTTGAGATGGTCTGATGTGAAGGGTGATCACTGAAGTTATAGAAAGGAATATGACACTGTCCCATGGAAGCAAAATTTAAAGTCAGGTAGCAGTCCTCCCCTTTTAGAAAGTACTGGGACCATGCTGTTACTTTTCAGTAGATTTTTCATGCATAAAACAATGCTCATTAATCAACACTCATTGTATATTAATAGCTGTACTAATTGAGCATTTACTATATGACAGGCAGTACATTAAATGTTTAATGTATGTTTTCTCATTTAATTTCTTCAGTGACTCTATGATGTAGATACCATTAATATTCCCATTTCACAGGCTAGGAGCTTGAGATACAAATTAAATGATTTTTCAAACCACATATCTCATTACTGGCTGAATCAGATTATGTCTAAGCATCATGATGACATGGTCTGTTTTTATTAACAACTACTAATACTTCCTGCTTCTTGCACTGTGAAGAGTCTACTTAATTTTGCACTTGGCTTTTCTTAGATGATTTTGAAGCTCTAATCAATTTGTGCTGCAGGATTACGTTAAAGGACACAAGGGAACTCCTGTATATTGTTACTAATTACTAGTATTTTTGGTTTAGTTGGAAAGACAGGTAAATTCTGGCAGCACAGATGCTCTGGGAATCACTTCCTTTGCCTGTAAAATGAAATCAATAATGCTTCGCCTGTTTAAAGATAGGAGCTGGACAGGATAACATTTTTGACTGAATATCCACAGAGTTATTCCCATTTGAGTTCTCTGGGGGAATGAGGATACTAACATGTATGAATGACCTCAGAAGCTTAATGCTTTAATGAAGAGAAATATTTTCTTGCCTCTCAGTGTAATATTGACATTTCTGGTTGAAGCTTGGACTCCAGTTTTCAAGTGATCTTAGATTAAGAACAAGGGCTTCATATTTAGTCTCCCACATAGCTTTCCTTTGAGAAACATCAGTCTTTACTTTGACAAGATTATGTTACCTTTTGTTTATCAACTCTGACTAAAATAAAATTTTAGGACTGTAGAAAGAAGAGTTGTATCAAAGATATACTCTTCCAAGAATCAAGGTTGATTGAGAATTCTTGTCAGAAGCATGAAAGATTCTACAGGTGTAATATGTTGATGGCTTTGTTGAATTAGCAGTATATTACACCACATAGTTCCCAGAGTGATTTATCATTGAGTCAGGTTCCATTTACAGATTAATCTGGGATATATAGTTTGTGAAATATTGACAAATGCATTCTGAATTGTTATTTTGGAAACCATCAAGACATTTGGCTCCTTTTGATTTAATACCCTTGACTTCAGTACTAATTCTGAGCATGTTAGAGATGAGCCTCTGTAAAGAAAAGTGAGTAACATTAATTAAGATGGTATGACTTTTCTCCTCATAATAAATTCTTTTGCTAGAATGGGAATAATAATGTTTTCAATAAAAATGGCACCTGAGATTTTTCTTATGTTCTCATAAGAGAGCTCTTTACTGTAAAATTAAGACAGCCTCCTAACTCTGAAGCACCTTCAATTTATCAAAAAGGGCCAACCTAATGTTCCAAAGCAGACTCAATCCTTTTAGTTCATACCCATTTTAGGGCCAAGGGAAAAGTGTCTTGTCTGCAAGAAAACATTTCTCAGCTAACTGTTATTTTAAATGCTTCCAGGAGACCACAGAGTAAGAGAGGAGACAACAACAACCCCTGACATGCCTGGGGGGTCAGTTGTTTTTTCATATTTGTGGAACCCTGTGTCAAGAGAGGAAACATCTAAAAATAAAATGCATTTACTCAGAATCTCTGGGGCAAGGTGCAAAGAGTCTGTGCTATAGGAGCCTAGATTAAAAATTAAATGGTTGAAACCTGGAGAGCAGATGTTATCAGCAGAACCATGGGTGCTTTCTGGTTAAGTTTTTGCCATCTGATTAGTTTCCGTAAACTGGCTTTCCGCACTATTGTCCTTTGGCCTTTAGTTGCTGGTGAACCCATTTACTGGTGAGCTGTTTGTCTGTAGTCCAGTGATTACTGGCCTTTCAAAGCATTGACTTAATCCACCAGTGCTGTAGTATCTCCAAAATTCAGTCTAGCCTGTTCATCGCTAGTCAAGTTCCAAATGGTAGGTGTCAAAATCTTGCTCTAGTTCATCTATATACTTTTAGCTTTTCCCCTAAAATATGGCATGGAATGGAAAATAGAGCCCAGGAGTGGTATAAACACTTTTAAAAATTTATTGATAAAGAGGATCCATGAGGAGGAAAGGGGGCCAGCCGGAAGGATTAGGTACAGTCCTGGGTATATTACTTTTCTTTCAGTTGATTCCTGCCCTCTTAGAAACTGCTCCAATTGTCCACTTCTTCTGTAGGAATCAAATCTTAAAACTGAGACTGAAAGCTGTCCAATCCTGCATTTCTACATGTCTCATTGTCAGTCCAGAACCTTGCCATTACTACTACCATACTTTCACAAGTCTTTCAACTGTCTCTAAAACCCAATGACTAGTTTACCATAATTTCAAAGGCTCTCCTTTTTTAGTAGAACTTCAGCTATTTTGAAATATCATTGGAAAGAATCTAACTAAACAAACTGAAATGGATCTGTAGCTTATGGTTGACCAAAAAAATATTGAAAAAGTAAGCTGTGAATTTAGGAGTATCAATTTTGCAAATTAGACTTGGATTTTTTTTAAAAGTATTTAATTTATAAGTAAAAAAATATACCTTTCTTTGTTTAAAAATTATGTTCATGCCATATTCTCCATCCCCCATACACTTCTTAAAAACTTTTTATTTTATATTAGAATATAGCCAATTAAGAATTTTGTGATATTTTCAGGTGCAGAGCAACGGGACTCCACCATACATATACATGTATCCATTCTCTCCCAAATTCCCCTCCCATCCAGGCTGCCGCATAACATTGAACAGAGTTCCCTGTGCTCTACATTGCTGGTTATCCATTTTAAATATAGCCATGTGTACCTGTCCATCCCACACTCCCTAACTCCCTTTCCCTGATAAGTTCATTTCCCCCCCGGCAACCATAAGTTCATTTTCTAAGTCTGTGATTCTGCTTCTGTTTTGTAAATAAATTCTCTTTTATCATTCCTTTTTAGATTCTGCCTGTAAGTGGTGTCATAGAATATTTCTCTTTCTCTGTCTGATTTACCTCACTTAGTATACAATCTCTAGGCCCATCCATGTTGCTGCAAATGGCATTATTTTGTTCTTTTTAATGGCCGAGTAATGCTCAATTGCATATACCATATTTTCTTTTCCATTCCTTTTGTTGTTTCCATATCTTGGCTCTTGTAAACAGTGTTGTGATGAACATTAGGATGCATGTATCCTTTTGGAGCATGTTTTTCTCCAGATACATGCCCAAGAGTGGGGCTGCAGGGTCATATGGTAGCTCTATTTTTAGTTTTTTATGGAACCTCCATAGTGTTCTCCACAGTGGCTGTGCATGAGTGTGTGCTTAAGTCTCTTCAGTCATGTCTGGCTCTTTGTGACTCTATGGACCGTAGCCCACTAAGTTCCTCTGTCCATGGGATTCTCCAGGCAAGAATACTGGATTGCCGTGCCCTCCTCCAGGGGATCTTCCTGACCCAGGGATCGAACCCGTGTTTCTTATGTCTCCTGCGTCGGCAGGCGGGTTCTTTACCACTAGCGCCACCTGGGAAGGCATAGTGGCTGTACCAATTTATATTCCCATCAACAGTGTAGGAGGGTTCCCTTCCCTCCACACCCTCTCAAGCATTTATTGTTTGTGGATTTTTTGGTGACGGCCATTTTGACTGGTGTGAGGTGATACCTCACTGTAGTTTTGATTTGCATTTCTCTACCCAACCCCCGTACATTTTTAGCCTTGTTATTCACCTAATCTCAAATTTTGAAAATAATCAGTTACTAGACTGAGGAGGTCCAGGAACACAGGGTCTTTTCTGTACAAATTTTGCTTCTTTGAGCCAAGCCAGACCCAGACTATTGCCTGCTTAGTGACACTCCTAGCCTGCCTCTAAAGATGCTTATTTTTACTGCTCAGGGACTGGGGGCCCGATACAGGTTCATCAGAAGAGCATGCTTTTATCTGGGATCAGCTTTCAAACTAAAAATTTTCCTCAGTATTGTTATATTATTTTCATAGTATTAGGAAAAGTGAACAAAAAATTTTAATGGAAAAAATATCCATGCTGTGAAAAACTCTTAAAGTGGACTCCAATTTTCTGCAGAATCAATGTGTCTTATGATAAAATCAGTGTCTACAGAAAAGGAAGATTTTCGGTTACTGGGGTCAGAGAGTAAATGTAGAAACACTGTAAGAAACCTTGAAATTTTAGCGGAAGAGGATTTTCAGCAGCAAAATTCAAGGAAAGACCTTTTAGTGGAATTTTTAATCATTACATCAATTTTTTTTTACACTATCTGACAATTCGAGTGCTTTTGATAGCAGCTGTAATTTCCAGCCTTGGTAGTCTTAAATATCATCACTTCACATCTACCTTAATTTTGTTCAAATACTAAATGGTGTGGTGTCTGTTTTATTTACAAGCAGAGGGAAAGACCAGAGTGATGAATGCATTTTGATTTCTGCTTTCTTGTTCGTTTTCATTGTGCAAATGAAGATTTTTTTAAACAAAAGTATGTCCAATTGTGTTTTTGAAAAATACTTTTCAGAAAATAAGTTTTGAATATTCATTTTAATACTATTACTTATGACCCTATGTAGGCTCTGTGGTGTTAAATCTTCAGTGTGTGAGTCTTAGGGCTGAGTAATAACATTAGTGATATTTTAATGTCAGATCCTCTCCTTGGCAGGCTCTTTGCATTTTGCATGCAAACTGTATTTTAGGATTTTTTTTTAAACTTAAGATATGTGGATCAATGATTTTTGACATGTTCTCTTGGACCAACTGGATTTTATAAACATTGTTATACTTTACTCTTGAATGATACATGACACCGAGAGACAGAAACTGGGTTTCTATCCTCCATGACGACCTGGTATTGATCTTGCTCAGCTAATTACTTATTACTATCCCTCAGTGTTGGATGGACTACATGGAGCCCTCTGTGGGTATGAGGGGGAAGTGGGGCCAGAAGTTGCAAAAGTTGCATTAACATGCCATGAAGCTGTGTGGTCAGCTTCTCCCTAAAGGGCTACAACCCCCTTAAGACAACTTCCTTTTCAGGGAGTTGTAAAGCATAGAAACTTCAGAGGAAGGGGCCCAGCTGCAGGGATACAGTCAGGAAGTTTTCTTACTCAGAGGAGTGAACTTGCGTCACTGGGGGCCATGAATGAATCTCCTGCTGTGGCTCAGGCTGAGTCCTCTCATCAGTTACAGTCGCTGGGAAGAGACACATGTTCATTTTCTGGTGGTGCTCCTTACAGAGTGAATGCCAGCTCTTCCTCAATCAGGTATGGTGCCATTGTCTTGAGAGTGATTAGAGATGCATTATGTAGAGTGGTGATATAGATGTGTTAGGCTCTAGTACATGCAAATGTAGGTTTCGGGGGTGCTGAATTCAGAATGATCTAGAAGTTTCTTATCAGAATTAGCAGGTAGGCAAGATGATTTTGCCACCAGGATCACCAAACTCAGGATATGAAAGCTTGACAATGTACTTGCTGTGATAAAACATTGGTGAGACAAATAAGTTTTAAAAAAGAAAGGTTAGAAGAGTCATGAAAGAATTGTGAGTGTGCAGCCTCTCCTGTTACCTTTGCTACCTACCACTCAAGTCTTAGTTACAATGGTCTAGCACCTAGGCTAGTGCCGTAGCCTCCTCACTAATTTCCCTGTGCTCTTTCTGCCCTGGAGGCTGGCCTCCACACCACTGAAAATACAAGTCAGGTTTTACCACTCTGCTTTTCAAATTTTCTAAGGGCATCACATCTCATTAGCAGTGAGATAGGCAGTTTTTTACTGTGGCTGATGTTGCATTATAGGGTCTGCCCTGGACCCTTCTCTAGTCTCATCTCACCCTGTTTGTTTATTCCCCTCGGGTCCCTCTCCTTTGCTCACTGTTCCTTGACTATGCCATCCACACTCCCTTCTGAGAACCTTTTCACATGCACATTCCTGTCATTGGAGTATTCTTCCTCCAGACACCCATCCACATCACTCACTTCTTCCTTCATCTCCATCTCTGTTCAAACAGCACATTCTGAGAGAGGTTTTTGTAGCCATGGTATCTAAAATAGCATACTCACACCCACCTCATCACTCTCTGTCTACTTACCCTCCCTGCCCTCTTCTTCATAGCACTTATCACCTGTCACATTCCATTAAGTTAAATGGTATGAAATTGCCTTTTTTGTGGGTCAAGAATCTGGCCATTTCATATGCTTCAAACTAAATTTGGCCATTTCATATTCTTTAAACTAAAATATAGTTATTAATCTATAATTTTATTTCAACCTAAAATATATTTATTGTTTAATATATTTAATTAATATATTTATTAATTTGTTTATATTTGTCTTCTTTCCCCCTGCACTAAGATTTAAACTCTGTGACCAGGGGTTAGATTTGCTTTGGACAACATCCCCAGTATCTGGAATATAGCAGGCACTTCGGAAAGCTATATCTAATGAATGAAAAGAAAGAAGAAAAGTTGTTGAAATTTGTTGATAGTGAGCAGAGAAAACTTAAATGGAAAGTGATCTGTGCTTAGATATTTTAGGAAAATGTGATTCGAAGAACTTCTGAGAAAGTCCAGAAAAATTGAAGGACTTATTGGGATCCATGTGAGGTACAGTGTAAAGTTTTAGAATTGGAATTCTGGGCTATGTATGGACCTTAATTATATATATTTTGATATAGTTTCCTGAAACTGGGTCTGAGAGTATAAAATAAGTATGGATAAAAAACACTTTTGAACTTAAAGTGGAAATGAAAGTCGCTCAAGTGTCTGACTCTTTGCAACCCCATGGACTATACAGTCCACAGAATTCTCCAGGCCGAATACTGGAGTGGGTAGCTTTCCTTTCTCCAGGGCATCTGCCCAACCCAGAGTTCCTTTCTCCAGGGCATCTGCCCAACCCAGAGATCAAACCCAGGTCTCCCACATTGCAGGCGGATTCCTTACCAGCTGAGCCACATGGGAAACCCAAGAATACTGGAAGTTTCACAATTGGTAATTTATAATGACTCAGCTTGCCAACTGTGATAGTGTTAATTCTCACTAGAGAAAAGAAGTTATTTTTTACTTTCAGGTCTAGAAAACTGGCTGATAAGTTTAGTAGTGTGGCTTGTGTAAACACTTAGAAATACTAGATTAAATAAACATCCTCTTTCTTGTATATCTGATCTTTAAAGGAAGTAAAGCTATCACTGTGAGTCAGAAGTATAGATGGAATTGAAAATCTCAGGGATAAAAATGTGAATGATCCTGTGGTCAGTCTTGGGAGGATGTAATTCATCTCCTTAAAGCAAGGGCTTCGGTTTTAACAACGATGCAGAAATATGAGATGAAAAATTGAGACTCTGTGTGTTGAAACAGAGATCTTCAAGACAAAGTTATGATTTTGAGTGGGAGGCTCTAGAAGAAAATCCACCATTAGCACAGAACAAACAAGAAAGATGTGTCTTAGAAAAGATGTGTGGATGTGTGCCTCATTTAGGTTTGGGATTTGAATATGTACTCCTTGTATAATACAGAAAAGAAACACAACTTGAGAAATTAACTCAAAAGATCCTAGGCCACTGATAACTCTCAAACATCTGAAAAAATCATTTGCAAGTTTCTTAGGAAGATTACCATAAATCCAACCTTTGTAGGTTTCCTACAGATAAATTCCTTCTAAAAATTAAATTATAACCTAAAATTATAAAATAAAAGAAAAAAGGCCCCCATGAGTAGGAGTTATAAAATGTAACAATGAGCAGGATTAAAACCTAACAGCTTTAAATGATGGAAATATCTAATAGGATAGTATAAAATAAGAATATTTAAAGTGACTAAGCAATGAAAACAAATTATGAATAAGAAAAGTTAGGTCTTCAAAAAGTAGAAGTTCTAAAAATGAAAACATAGCACTTGAAATAAAGAATTATCAAATGCATGAAACAACTAACTAGACTTAACTGAAGAGAGAATCAACTTTAATGTGATGTTAAAAAACATCAATCAGAATGCACTAAAGAGAAAAAGAAAATATGAGAGAAAAGTTGAGACATGTTGGAGAGAAAGAGAAAATACAGTGTTTTATAGGCATTCTGAAAGGAGAGAATAGAGAGAATTGGG
Source organism: Oryx dammah (assembly GCF_014754425.2). NCBI lineage: Eukaryota > Metazoa > Chordata > Mammalia > Artiodactyla > Bovidae > Oryx > Oryx dammah. The sequence goes on along the minus strand of NW_024070204.1, from coordinate 52,268,161 downwards.
AATAGGCAGTATCTGACTACCAGGAAACTAATAATTTATGCAAAAAGACAACAAAAAAACCCCAGATAGATTTCAAAATTAATGAATGCACTTCTAAACAACAAGAGTCAATGTGAAAACATAAAAAAGTCGAAAATATTTAAAACTGAAGGTTAATGCAAGGATGTAGAAAAAATACTGTTGTACCGCTGATGGTGGTAATGCAAATTGGAGTAGCCACTGTAGAAAACAGTCCGGAGGTTTCTCAAAAAAACTAAAAATAGAACTGCCATACGACCCAGCAGAGCTTCCCTGATGGCTCAGCTGGTAAAGAAGCCACTTGCAGTGTAGGAGACCCCAGTTCAGTTCCTGGGTCAGGAAGTTCCCCTGAAGAAGGTATAGGCTACCCGCTCCAGTATTCTTGGGCTTCCCTGGTGACTCAAAGGGTAAAGAATCTGCCTGCAATGTGGGAGATGTGGGTTCGATCCCTGAGTTGGGAAGATCCCCTGGAGGAGGGCATGGCAACACTCCAGGGGAGTATTCTTGCCTGGAGAATCCCCATGGACAGAGGATCCTGGCGGGCTACAGTCCATGGGGTCACAAAGAGTTGGACATGACTGATCAACTAAGCACAGCATAGCACAGCATGACCCAGCAATTCCACTCCTGGGTATATATCTGAAAAAAAAATGAAACCACTAATTAAAAATGATATATGCACCCCAGGGTTCATAGCATTGTTATTTAAATACTATTGCCAACCTAAGTGTCCAGCAACAGATGAATAGATAAAGAAGAATGGATATGTATAATTAACCAAAGGTTCATGGTGGCGGAAATGCTCTCTAATTCAGAAAACTCTGGGAAGTTTCAATATACTTGTAACTAAAAATATTATAGAAAATATCTTTAAATAAATGCAGAAACTTCATTTTGTGAAGATTCCAGACTGAAGGCAATGTGGTATCCTGAAATAGAAAATGGATATTAATGGAGAAATTAATGTAATCCTAGGAAAATCTGCAGTTTAGTTAATAACATTATATTGATGTTAGTTTATAGAATAGTTGCAAAGATAGTGCAGAAGATTCTCATATGCCCTTTATCAAGCTTCCCCTAATATTAACATCTTACATAACCATGATACCTTGCAAAATCAAGATTCTGTAAATTTGAAAGTATTCCAAAATAAAAATCTCATTAACAAATATCCCAGGTGGTCAGATGATTCATTTGTAAATTAAATTTTTAGAAACATTACCAGGATACTCTTTAAAAGTACAGTTTCTTTGGTTTTACCCCCAGCATCATAAATAAAAATTTTTGAGTTGGAAATGGTATCTGAAATTTAAAAAAATCTCTCCTGATGGTTGTCATGCACACTAAAATGTGAGATGCTAGTTTAGAGCATTTTTTAAGGAGTTGCCTTTCTTTGGAAAATGTAATGGAACTTGTTAGGCTCTGGTCCATAAATGCTAGTCTATAGACTGATAGAGAGCTATTATAAAATTTTCACCAGTCTGTAGCACGATGAGGAAAAAAGGCTAATGATCTACTTTTGAAATGGCAGCATGAGTAGCCCTGTAACGAGTGAAAATTATTTTAAAAACCTGACCATTTAAGTCTCTGGAAATTGTCCTAAGGGCATAACCATTTAAGTCACTGGAAATTTAAAGAAAATCTACTAATTTGAGGTTAAAAGAGCTAGAGTTTACAGCATTTAAGCCATGACACACTATCTCTCTCTCTATCCCCAGGCAACTCATCATAATAGAACCTGCACTCCGGGTGGTTGTAGTAAAAAATGTGAAACTTCTCTCCCAGACTTCTAGTCTAGGGTTACAATATCTTCTGAGGAGGGGCAGGCCACCAGCATTTCTAATCCTTCTCCTCAGTTCTATGTTGTAGAACTCTGTTCCAGGCAAGAAGACACAGAAGTCTAGGGCTCCCATTTGCAGCTTATAGGGTAAAAGCTTGCTCCTAAGCAGGGTAGACCAAGGATAATGGGCTTCAGGCAGCCTTATCCCAACTTGCTCACAGGACAGAGGATCCTCACCAGAAGAACTAAGTCTATAAGACTAGAGGCTGCTCTCCCTAGATGCACCTGCTTTACAAGCAGGGGCTACTCTGAGAGAAGCAGGCCACTAATCCTTTCCCCAGATTTACAGCAGTGGTGCCGAGAATTTTCCCAGGAGGACAGCAGGTTAGAAGACAGACAACTCCATAGTTCTCCCCAAAGGAACTGACCGTATTTGGATTAGAATGTGAAAATATTCAAGTCTTAGACTGGTGTTGAGAAAAATGAAGATTTGGGGGAGTGAACAATTAAGAGGCTGCTAGTTCTTTGGTTGGAGAAGGCAATGGCAACCCACTCCAGTATTTTTGCCTGGAAAATCCCATGGATGGAGGAGCCTGGTAGGCTGCAGTCCATGGGGTCGCAAAGTGTCCGACACAACTGAGCGACTTCTCTTTCACTTTTCATTTTCATGCATTGGAGAAGAAAATGGAAACCCACTCCAGTGTTCTTGCCTGGAGAATCCCAGGGACAGCAGAGCCTGGTGGGCTGCAGTCTGTGAGGTCACACAGAGTCAGACACAACTGAAGCAACTTAGCAGCAGCAGCAGCAGCAGCAGCAGCAGCAGCAGCAGCAGCAGCAGCAGCTCCTTGGTAACAGAAAGATAAATTATTGGCCAGCCAGAAATTTACCAGATAGAACCAGAAAAAGAGATAGCTAACGACAGTCCTTCTGCAGTTCCAGCAAGCCCCCAAACTACCAGAAGGGCCCCTACTTGAGTTGGATTAAACTGTGGAGCAATTTATCCCTCAGGGAATTGTTGAAAACAACAGAGAAATCAGCCAGCAATTAACAGAAGCTAATAGCCTTGTATTTTACTAACAGAGGCCCACAGCTTAACTGAGATCTAGGAAATTGGCAGTCAGTGAGAGCCATGCTAAAATCACTGTCATCATGGGGTGATTGTGGGCATGCCCAAGTCTGTGCCCTGTGAAGAATGACATCAGTGGTTGCAAACTGCAGGAGAAATAGACTTCACTGAAATATGCCAGTCAAATCACTAAACAATTAAGCAAAACAATGACAACCCCATGGTGTAGGAATCAGTATTCAGAGTTGCTGAAGTATATTGTCTAAAATGTCCAGTTTTCAACACCAAAAAAATTATAAGGCATGCAAAAAAACACAGCAAAGTGTCATTCATACATGGGATAAAAAAGGAGGCAAGACAAATTGCATATGAGAGGACCAAGATGTCAGAATTCTCAGACAAAAGTTTCAAAACAACTATTATAAATATGTTTAAAGAATTGAAGGATAGAAAAAAACACTAATTTGAAAAGATACATGTGCCTCAATGTTAATATTTAATAGCAGTACTATTTGCAGTTGCCAAGATATGGAAGCAACCTAAGTGTCCATCAATGAATGAATGGACAAAGAAGATGTAGTGTACACACACACACACCCACATATATACAGTAGAATACTACTCAACACAGAAAATGAAATTTTGCCATTTACAGCAAAATGGATGGTCTTTGAGAGTGTTATGCTAAGCGAAATAGGTCAGACAAAGACAAATACTGTATAATATCCCTTATATGTAGAATCTAAGAAATACAACAAACTAATGAATATAACAAAAAAGAAGCAGACACAGATAAAGAAAACAAACTAATGGTTACCAGTGGTGGGGGCAGGGCAAGATAGGAGTAAGAGATTAAGAGGTATGTACACTTAGGTGCATAATAAACTGTTGCTCAGTCATGTCCAACTCGTTGTGACCCCATGGACTGTAGCCTGCCAGGCTCCTCTGTCCATGGAATTTTCCAGGCAAGAATACTAGAGTGGGTTGCCATTTCCTACTCCAAGGGATCTTCCCAATGCAAACATTGAACCTGTAACTCTTGTATCTCCTGCATTAGCAAGTGGATGTTTTTACCACTGCAACACCTGGGGAGCTCTATATAATAACTAGTAGGATATATTTTACAGTAAGGGGGATATGTCAATATTTTATAATAACTATAAATGGAGTATAACCTTTAAAACTTCTGAGTCACTATATTGTACACCTATTAATTATATCATACAGGAACTTTGGTTTAATAAAAAAGAATTAAAGAATATCATAACTTAAAAAGTAAAGAAAGATACGATGACAGTATTCCATCAAATAGGGAATGTCAATAAAAAGATAGAAATTATTTTTTAAAAAGAACCAAATGAAAATTCTGGAGTTGAAAGTTGAAATAACCTAAATGAAAATTTTACTAGAGGATTTCAACAGAAGATTTGCCCTGTCAGAAGACAGAATTAGTAAAGATACAATGATAAAGATTATATAATCTAGATAACAGAAAAATAATGAAGAGAAACAGAATCTCAAAGAAATGTGAGACACCAATAAATACAGAAACATAGGCATAATTGGAATACTGAAAAATAGAAGAGAGAATGAGCCAGAAAAAGCATTTGAAAACCACAATAGTTTTTTTCTTAAAAAATTGCATTTTCATCTGAGAGTCTGACTTTCCTATTTTATATTGTTAAAATTTCCCTTTGTAAAAAAAAAAAAAGAAACATTATAGTAAGTGGCAATTATTTTGTAATGGCTCTGAGTTTGCAAAATAAAATGTTGGCACTCCCGTATTGATCTGAAATTATTTTTAATGTAAAAATTTTATTGTTCCATAAAATTTTAAAGAATGGGACTGCTGTTTTAAGAACAGTCTGTTCAGTGGCCCTTGGAACCTGACAGTTTTAAGAAAAATAATAACAATTAAAGTTTTAACATGAAAAGGGTATTATAGGTCTTCAAATGCCTAGCACTATACCACATAGTAAATTTAATGAATGTGTGTCATGATGAACGACAGTTGTGACTTTCTCTTGAAATGGGTGTGTGTGAATGTGTGTGTGTGTTTAGCCATGGGTTCTTTCTGCTGTTCTTGAAGACTATATATCTTATATGTAAGAGTTTACATGTTTCTTGATAATCTTATTCCCATGAGATTTTCCTTTGTGGTATTTATATGGGTTCTGAGCTTTTAGTTGAGTTTCAGCAATCCTCTTCTCCAAGTGTTTTGGAATAATTGGAATTATTTAATATCCTCTCCTCCAGTTTTCAGTAATGTTTTCTGTTAGTGGTATGGCTGCTGCTGCATTTGCACATGTTCACTGTTTTCATTAAATTTATATATTTCTTCTTTTCAGTCTCTGAAGACCTTAAAAAAAATTATTTGTTATTCCTCACTGTCTGCAGAGGTACTCTTTAAAATTTCTTGAAGCTGGAAAGTACATTAGTTTCATAGAGGCTTCACTTTACCTCTTTTCATCCATGGGCTGAGTTTAAGGCTTCTTCATGTGTTGTGAATAGTCTGTACCATGCTGACTGCTGTGGAAATGCTCGGTAATAATCATGCTTCCTGGACCTTTGTGAAATAACCTGTTTTACACAATTTGGCACACAAGTGATTGAGAAACATCTATAGCCTTTCCATGTCTGTAGAAGGATGCAGTGTGTGGTAGCAGTTCAGAGCACTGACTCTGAGACACCATCTCATCTCTGTTGTTTCAAAAGCACACCTTTGATGTGGCTTCCCAAGTTGGGATTGACCGACACTTGAAGCTATAGATTAGAACTGCAGTATTTTGGACCATCATGTGCAACTAAGGCAAAACATCACTGCTAGGAAAATTATTGCTGATCCTCTTGGTAACCCAGGAAGAATTGATCAGAGACTTAAAAGATTTAAAGTTGTAAAGAAGTAGGATTATTCCTTGATTCAAAAGGCTTAGTACTCAAAAGGCAAGACCTGCCTACACTTCTGTCATAACTAAATCATTGTCTTAGGAGAACAGAACTATAATGGTAACCAGAGTGTGCTTAATATCTGCTATTTTAAAGTATTTCCCACAGTATTTCATTGTGTCTTAATGTTACTAAACTTTACATTGCATTTGCTTAAAACTGCTTTAATTGAAGCTATTTAAATGTACATATCCTACTGAGCCAGTTTGTGCACGAAGCATTAAAATGTGAAAGTAGGATTTTTTTGGTAGATAACAAAGATAGAACAGTTTGTTACAGATCTTGTTTGTGAAAAACCAACCTTGAACAGGGTTAGTGAAGTTGCTCAGTCGTGTCCGACTCTAGGCTTCTCCATCCATGGGATTTTCCAGGCAAGAGTACTGGAGTGGGGTGCCATTTCCTTCTCCAGGTTTAACAAGAGAGTAATTAGAGGGAATATATTAAATAATTGATTGACTAAGGGAGTTCACTTACCCCATACTGTGACAGCTCACAGTGGGGCAACTCCAATCTTTGCTGTTAGTGGAACTCATTTTTGGCACATAATCTCTTAAACTGTATGCCAGTGTTTCCATTATGAATATCTCATCTCCACAGATGAACTGAGATCTTGACTTTAAACTGGGCCTCATAGTGCTAGGGACAGAGCTGGCAGTGTAGTATGGGCTCCAAACAGAAAGATTCAGGGTTGTCATTCTGAGAGATCATGGCTGGTCTCATAGGAGAGAATCATTTAATAGGATTATTATAGTGTCATTTGAATTATTTATTATGATCCCTTTGGGGTGTGTATTTTTCTATACAATTTTTGGTTACTTCATCTCTTTGACATATTACCATGTATTGTTTCAGGCATGGATGTTGTTGGAGATACTGGAAAGTTATGATAACCCAAATTAAATGGGTCAGATCTTTGAGAAGCCTGGGAGTATATCTGGATCCAGGACTTCAGAAATACCTTTGGGACCATTTCTGTATCACACAGCTTGGTTTTTCTCTGTTCTGGCCTCATTAAAGCAGACTTTACACATACAACCTTGCCACCCCCTTACATACTTCCCACAGGATTTACATGCTATTGCTTCAGCAAACTCCGTGGAATTCCAGCTTCTCTGTTCTGATGGTTTTAATAAAAGTCTCGGGGTTGAATCTCACTGGACTCATGTAGGTCACACAACCATCACAGAACCAGTCACTATGACCAGAAGAAAGTCATATACCAAGAAATAGGGAGTATGGTTTCCCCAACTTAAATCATGATGTCACTATTGGAAAATGAGAGAATAAAATTCCACCTGAACACATCTTCTCTTTCCTGTATAACAAACTCTGCCTTTTAGCATCCTACAGGTCATCACTGCATGCTCCATGAAAACAGGGAGGAATAATGAGAGACCAGTGAAAAGAACAACCTGAAACCCTGTTCATGACAGAACCCAGGGTTTCATCTGGCACTTTCCAGAGGCTGTGGCATAGCCTATCTACTTCTGATGGGTGATGTTCCCATTTCATTGCTTTCCAAGCCTCAGTTCACTTTAGGCTGTCAAGTGAGATTTTGGAAACTCCTCAAGGAAGGCTTTGTAAACATAATAGAGGCTGAGACATTTTCTTGTGCTAACATACCCATTTAGTCTAACATTTTCTTCTTTCCCATTGACACAAAGTTCTTTTCTTTAGTTAAAAGTGGTTAGAGTCAAAGGTCAAGACTTTAGTGATACTGAAAGAAGTTCCTGACTGCTCCTGTTCTTACATCAACTGGAATTGAAATCAGTAATCCACACTGTTACTTTTTCCAAAAAAAAAAAAAAGGAGTAAGTTATATCTGTGGTCTGAGTGCCTCTTCTAATGCCTCTTCTAGATCTAGAAAGATCTAAAATGGTTCACCTATTCAGTATTTGATTAGCTTTCAAGGAATGAGAAACACAGGAATAGAACAAATCTCCCCATTGCAAAGACATTATGTGGTCCCATTTTAAACCACATAGCAATACTGTCAGCAATATAGTTTGCTTTTTTCTATAGAATCTCTCTTCTGGTATTTTTATTGAACGATATTTTAAAAAAATAAAACCTCCATGTTTCAGAATAGTTCAACCCTCATTTGAAAATAGGTTAAGCCCTCAGGTTTTAAGTATTTCTAGATTCACATTTTAGTTTTTTACCATAAAGTAATTCTGGTTTTTGGTTTGTTTTAGGCCTTTCATAATTTGTCATTAATTAAAAACAAATCAACAATAAGCACAAAATCTAAATTGTAGCCAGCACAGCCTCCCATGTTGCTTATTGCCCTGACTGTTCTGATGTGTTCTTTTGTTTGAAAATCTTAGGTGTTCTGTGGTTAGCACTATCCAAATAATTAATGTAACAGAGTGAAAATGTCTCTTCAGCAGAAACAGCTCCTCTTGGGAGGAGGATATGCTGCTTCTAGATTGAAGAAGAGTTGTGTAAGACTGTTTCTGTCCAAAATTATTGGGCTGAATTCCAGATTTCCCTAATGAAACTTTGCTTAACAACTGCTATGTTTGCAGCTGTGGAAGTATTCAATATCAAGTGTTGATTGATGCCTCTTGATCAGCTACTTTAAAACTATCCTTTTTAAAGCTAAACCCAGTGATTGTTCAAGAAGATGATTGTATAGGAATTTACTTTTGATGACAGTGCGTGGGCTATAATCTGGGATGTGAGCACTTCTAGTTGTTAGGACTTCTGTTCAAGGAGACCTCCATGAGAGCATGGGTTTTTCCATTGGCCTTTGGTAAAGAAGTATCTTTCAGAACTTAGAAGGTCATTTACAGATTAAGGGTAATGATACTCAGGTGTTCTTAACTTCTCTGAAATATTCAGAAAATTTCAAAGTCTAAATGTTTTTCTTTCAGCTTTTATGGTAAAATACTTTTATTTTACCATACATACATGTGTTTTACCATCCATACATACATTTTACCATATTTTACATTGTGACTGACAAAAATGATACTTTATAAGAAAAATAATTCTGTTAACCTTGTGAGAGGAATGATTTGATTTTCTGGTTTTCATTTCTGAATGCAACTGATACATCATAAGCTTAAAGAAAATAATACTAGATCAATTTTGGTATTAAAGGAGGACTGATGTTTTGAAACAAATATATCCAAGATGCCAGAATGCATATTATTTATAAGTGGTTAATGGCACATACTTCTACTATTATAATCCTCTAGTGTCTTGAAATTCTCAATTTAGGATTGTTTCCTTCTTATTTTAAGGAGAAAAAATAAAATATTGATAAAAATCCAAATGTAGCGGTAAATTTTCATGAAAATTCTTTTAAATTGGTACCTAATCATTATTAGTTCATAGCTGTTCCCTTATAACTGCATCCAAACTACCCTAGAATGTAATGGCTTAAAAATAACCAATTTATTATTTCTCCTGATTCTCATACCTGGACAGGCTCAGCAGGTAGTTATTTCCCTGGTGGTCACTCATGTGGCTGTCTTCAGCTGGCAGTGGGCTGGGGCCAAGCTCAGGTGGGATGCTGGCATGTCTAGACTTTGATCTCTCTCTGTAGTTTCAAGACCTTTCCCTTTTTGCATGGTCTTTCCACATTATCTCTTTAGTAGCAGAACTTCTTACACAAAAGTTCAGAGTACCCAAGAATGCAGGAGTAAGCATTTCTGGGTCTTCTTAACCGTTAGTCCCAGAGCTGGCATTCTTTTCTTTAGAGAAAGCCACAGGGCTATCCCAAGTTCAAGGGGTGAGGATGACATGAGGGTGTATTACCGGGAAGCACAGTTTATTGGGGGTCACCAGCGAAACTGTACTCCTGCATTAGCATTTATTGATTCATTCAAATGATGTGCAGTATATTTGTTATGAAGCATAGGATGCCATGAGGGCATATAAATATTAGAAAGGGAAGGATAATTTTCCCTGAGAAAGAGATGTTTGAAATAAGAATTAAAGAATAAGAGAAGTAGTGGAGTGACGGGCAAGGGAAGAGATGCATTTCAGGAGGTGACCCTGAAGTGCGAGAAATCATGCTTCAAGGGGAGTAGGGTATGTGAGAAAATGAAAGTAGGCAAAGTGGCTACAATACAACAGCTAGGACAAGAGCTATGTGAAACGGGGCTGAAAAGGAAAATGCAGCCAGAGCATATACGGCCTTGTCAGCCTTGAAAAGAATTTGTCTGAACAATAGACTACCACTGAAGGATTTGAGGGATTAGGTGGGAATGATGGCAAAGAAGCAGGATGACAATTTGTGACAATGTAGCCTCTGTGTGGAGAATTAATTTGACAATGAGTGAATGTAAAAAGACAAATTCAGAGGTTATCACTGGAGTCTAGGTGAGATGTGATGATGGAGAGATGTAGAGATTGAGAATATAAGATATTTAGGAAGCAAACAGTAGACTGTACCTGGTTTGCTAGGGTAAGATGATGGGGGGTGGAAGGGAAGAAGAAAAAGAGAATAATGTCTTCCGGGTTTCTTGTTTGCAGAACTCCATGGACGGTGGTACATTTGTCTATATCTATGTCTACATTATCTATGTATGTGTGTGTATATGTATCTGTTTGTCTCTTCAGGAAATGAAGAGCTACTGTGGAAAGGGGGAGAGACAGCCAAGAACTGGAATTTGTATATATTTAATTTGAGATGCTTTTAAGAAATTCAAGAAGAGACCTTGAACTGGATCCAAGAGTTTGGATCTCAGAGAAGTCCAGTTTGGAAATTAAATTTGTGATTGCTTGTTGGTGATTGAACCTGAGCACAAATGAGATCACTTAGAGACAGTAGACTCAAAAGAGATGGTGACATCAGACTGAGCCTTGAGTAACTGAACTTTTCAAAGCTTGTGTCGAAGAACTTGAACAGGAAGACTGAGAATGTGGAGAAATCTAGAGTGATGTAATATCACAGATGCTAAAGAGAGAGTTTCAGAGAAGGAGGGATTGAATAGTGATGTTAAATGCTGCAGAAGAGTCAAGGAAGAAGAAGAATGGCAAATGCCCATTACATTTACTGACAAAAAGAAGGTCCTGTTAAGTTTTCCAAAACAGTTTCAGTAGAGTTGGTAAGGCAAGCTGTATTGAGGTAGAATGAAGAGTGAGAAAATAGTGAGGAAAGGAAGACAGATAATGAATATGACTCTTATAGGAGATTTAGCTATGAATGGGAGAGAAATAAAAGATGATTTTACAGTGATGTGCAATTTTGGAAGGATAAGAGATAGTGGGTAGAATAGAAAGTAGGGCAGAACAGCTGGAAGGGTTAATTTTAGGAGGACATACACTTTCTCTCTTATAATTGACTTATTAGACTTAAGCACTCAATTCAAAGGAGCTATCCTTTCAAAGACTATATTTTAAAATAATTTTTTCATGTTTTTATTTCCTAAGCAGGAATAAAGGTAACAAATGATATTTATAATTATCAAGAACTGTGAAGGAATTTGGTTTTACCACCTTGTTATCTAAGATGTTAGCCACTTTTAGGAATGCTGTAACAAGGCAAAGACAAAGGCCTTTATTACTCACAGCACTACAAATGATCTGAGCTTTATGTTTGTGTCAGTTACCCTCTTCCCCAAGTTCCGTGGAGGCAAATGAAGCAGCCAAGTTGGATGCAGCACACACAGTGGGTTTGCATCACAGCTAAGGAACTCTGAGCTTAGGGAACCTGAATCTTTTATAATAGGCTTCAGCAAACCTGACCAACCTTTGCCCTGGAGGGATACATTACCTTTATGATACTGGTACCTGCTTGTGTGCTAAGTCGCTCCAGTTGTGTCCGACTCTTTGCAACCCAATAGACTGTAGCCTGCCAGACTCCTTTGTCTATCAGATTCTCCAGGCAAGAATACTGGCATACTGGGTAATAAACACACTTTCAGTCTGTTCCATAGGAAAATACTATCTTCTTTTTTTTTGGCAATATTTAAAACATTTTTATTGGAATGTAGTTGATTTAAATGTTGTGTTAATTTCTGCTGTTTAGAAAAGTGATTTAATTATACATATAAATATATTCTTTTTCATTATGGTTTATCACAGGATATTAAGTATAGTTCCCAGTGCTATACAGCAGGACCTTGTTGTTTATCCATCCTATATATACTAGTATATATCCATCCTATATACACTAATATATATATAAATATACTATATATATATATATATATATACACACACACACACACACACTAGGCAAAGGAGAAAAGGAAAGATATACCCATTTGAATGCAGATGGGTATATCCATTCAAATATACCCATTTGAATACAGAGTTCCAAAGAATAGCAAGGAGAGATAAGAAAGCCTTCCTAAGTTATCAGTGCAAAGAAATAGAGGAAAACAATAAAATGGGAAAGTCCAGAGATCTCTTCAAGAAAATTAAAGATACCAAGGGAACATTTCATGCAAAGATGGGCACAATAAAGGACAGAAATGGTATGGACCTAACAGAAGCAGAAGATATTAAGAAGAGGTGGCAAGAATACACGGAAGAACTGTACAAAAAAAAAAAAAGATATTCACAGTCTAGATAATCATGATGGCGTAATCACCAACCTAGAGCCAGACATCTTGGAATGTGAAGTCAAGTGGGCCTTAGGAAGCATCACTTTGAACAAAGCTAGTGGAGGTGATGGAATTCCAGTTGAGCTATTTCAACTCCTAAAGGATGATGCTGTGCAAATGCTACACTCAATATGCCAGCAAATTTGGAAAACTCAGCAGTGGCCACAGGACTGGAAAAGGTCAGTTTTCATTCCAATCCCGAAGAAAGGCAATGGCGAAGAATGCTCAAACTATTGGCACAATTGCAGTCATCTCACACGCTAGTAAAGTAATGCTCAAAACTCTCTAAGCTAGGCTTAAATAGTACATGAACCATAAACATCCAGATGTTCAAGCTGGTTTTAGAAAAGGCAGAGGAACCAGAGATCAAATTGCTAACATCCATTGGATCATGGAAAAACCAAGAGAGTTCCAGAAAAACATCTACTTCTGCTTTATTGACTATGTCAAAGCCTTTGACTGTGTGGACCACAACAAACTCTGGAAAGTTCTTAAAGAGATGGGAATACCAGACTACCTGACCTGACTCTTCCAAATAGGGAAAGGAGTACGCCAAGGCTGTATATTGTCATCCTGCTTATTTAACTTATATGCAGAGTACATCCTGAGAAACGCTGGGCTGGATAAAGCACAATCTGGAATCAAGATTGCTGGGAGAAATATCAATAACCTCAAATATGCAGATGACACCACCCTTATGGAAGAAAGCAAAGAGAAACTAAAGAACCTCTTGATGAAAGTAAAAGAGGAGAGTGAAAAAGTTCGCTTAAAGCTCAACATTCAAAAAACTAAGATCATGGCATCCGGTCCCATCACATCATGGCAAATAGATGGGGAAACAGCACAAACAGTGACAGACTTTATTTTTTGGGCTCCAAAATCACTGCAGGTGGTGACTGCAGCCATGAAATTAAAAGATGCTTGCTCCTTGGAAGAAAAGTTATGACCAACCTAGACAGTATATTAAAAAGCAGAGACATTACTTTGCCAACAAAGATCTGTCTAGTCAAAGCCATGATTTTTCTATTAGTCATGTATGGATGTGAGAGTTGGACTATAAAGAAAGCTGAGTGCCAAAGAATTGATGCTTCTGAACTGTGGTATTGGAGATGACTCTTGAGAGTCCCTTGGACTGCAAGGAGATCCAACTAGTCCATCCTATAGGAAATCAGTCCTGAATATTCATTAGAAGGACTGTTGATGAAGCTGATACTCCAATACTTTGGCCACCTGATGGGAAGAACTGACTCACTGTAAAAGACCCTGATGCTGGGAAAGATTAAGGCGGGAGAAGGGGACGACAGAGGATGAGATAGTTGGATGGCATCACCGACTCAATAGACATGAGTCTGAGTCAATTCTGGGAGCTGGCAATGGACAGGGAGGCCTGGCATGCTGCAGTCCATTGGGTCGCAAAGAGTTGGACACAACTGAGCAACAGAAGTGAACTGAACTGAACTGAACTGATATACTAGCTTGCATCTGCCAATCTCAAACTCCCAGTGTTTCCCTCTTCCTTGGTAACCACAGGTCTGTTGTCCATGTCTGTGAGTCTTTTTCTGTTTCATAGATATGTTAATTTGTGTTAACATCAGTTAATATGTGTGATATTATAGGTTCCACATATAAGTGATATCATGTAGTATTTGTATTTCTCTTTCTGACTTACTTTACTAAGTATGATAACCTCTAGTTGCTCTATGTTGCTGCAGATGGCATTGTTTCATTATTTTTATGACTGAGTAATAGTCAATTGTGTACACTGATCACATCTTTTTTATTTATCTGTCAGTGGACATTTACATTGTTTCCATGTCTTGGTTAGTGCTGCTATGCACATAGGGGTCCATGTATCTTTCAAATTATAGTTTTGTCTGGGTATATATCCAGGAGTAGGATTGTTGGATCACATGGCAACTCTATTGTTAATTTTCTTTGAAGAACTTCTATACTGTTTTCCTTAATGATTGGACCACCTTATACTCCCATCAAGAGTATAAGAAGGTTCCCTTTTCTCCATGCCCTCTCCAACATATATTTGTAGACTTTTTAATGATGGTCATTCTGGTCTGTGTGGGGTAGTACCTCAGTTTAGTTTTGATTTGCATTTCTCTAGTAATTAGCAATGATGCTAATCTTTTCATGTACCTATCAGACATTTGTATGTCTTCTTTGGAGAAATGTCTATTTAGGTCTTTGGCCCATTTTTTGATTGGGTTGTTTGTTTTTTGTTTTTTAGTTGTAGGATCTCTTTGTATATTTTGGAAATTAATCTCTTGTCAGTCACATCATTGCAAATATTGTCTCCCAGTCCAGATGGTCAGTATCAAAACCAGACTGATTATGTTCTTTGCAGCAAAAGGTGGAGAAGCTCTATACAGTCAGCAAAAACAAGACCTGGAGCTGACTATGGCTCATATCATGAGCTCTGTATTGCAGAATTCAGGCTTAAATTGAAGAACATAGGGAAAGCCATTAGGCAACTCAGTTATGACCTAAATCAAATCCCTTATGACTATACAGTGGAGGTGATGAATACAAAGGTCTAGATCTGGTAGATAGAGTGCTTGCAAAACTATGAATGGAGGTTCATAACATCGTACAGGAGGCAGTGACCAAAATGATCCCAAAGAAAAAGAAATGCCAAAAGGCAAATTGTTTATCTGAGGAGGCTTTAAAAATAGCTGAGGAAAGAAGAGAAGTGAAAAGCAAGGGAGAAAAGGAAAGATATACCCAAATGAATGCAGAGTTCCAGAGACAGGAGAGCAGGGAGAGATAAGAAGGCCTTCTTAAATGAACAATGCAAAGAAATAGAGGAAAACAACAGAATGGGAAAGACTACAGATCTCTTCAAGAAAACTTAGATATCAAGGGAATATTTCATGCAAAGATGGGCACAATAAAGGACAGAAATGGTAAGGATCTAGAAGCAGAAGAGATTAAGCAGAAGCATAACAGATTAGGAAGAGGTGGTAAGAAGACACAGAACTATATACCAAAAAGTTCCTAATGATCTGGATAACCACAATAGTGTTGTCACTCATCTAGAACCAGATATTCTGGAATATGAAGTCAAGTGGGTCTTAAGATGCATTACTATAAACAAAGTTAGTGGAGCTGATGGGATTCCAGCTGAGCTATTTAAAATCCTAAAAGATAATTCTGTTAAAGTGCTGCACTCAATACGTCAGCAGATTTGGAAAACTTAACAGTGGCCACAGGACTGGAAAAGATCAATTTTCATTTCAATCCCAAAGAAGAATAATGCCAAAGAATGTTCAAACTACCACTCAATTGCACTCATTTCACATGCTAGCAAGGTAATGCTCAAAATGCTTCAAGTCAGGCTTCAGCAGTACATAAACAGAGAACTTCCAGATGTACATGTTGTGTTTGGAAAAGGCAAAGGTCAAACTGCCAGCATTCAATGAATAATGGAGAAAATAAGGGAATTCCAGAAAAATATCTAATTCTGCTTCATTGACTATGCTAAAGCCTTTGACTGTGTACATCACAACAAACTGTGGAAAACTCTTAGAGATGGGAGTACCAGACCACCATACCTCTCTCCTGAGAAACCTGTAAGGTCAAGAACCAACAGTTAGAATTGGATATGGGACAACTGACTGGTTCCATATTGGGAAACAAGTATGACAAGGCTGTATATTATCACCCTGCTTATTTCTATGCAGAGTACATCATGAGAAATGCTGGCTGGATGAATCACAAGCTGGAATCAAAAATGCCAGGAGAAATATTAATAACCTCAGATATGCAGATAATACCATTCTAATGGAAGAAAGTGAAGAGGAACAAAAAAGCCTCTTGATGAGGGTGAAAGAGGAGAGTGAAAAAGCTGGCTTGAAATTCAACATTCAAAAAACTGAAATCATGGCATCAGGTCCCATCATTTCTTGGCAAATAGAAAGGGAAAAAGTGGAAGCACTGAGAGATTTTATTTTCTTGGGCTCCAAAATCACTGTGGATGATGACTGCAGCCATGAAATTAAAAGGCCCTTGCTCCGTGGAAAGAAAGCTATGACAACCTAGATAGCATATCAAAAAGCAAAGACATCACTTTGCCGAGAGAGTCTGTATAATCAAAGCTGTGGTTTTTCCAGTAGTGAGGTACAGATGTGAGAGTTGAACTATAAAGAAGGCTAAGTGCTGAACAACTGATGCTTTTGAATTGTGGTGTTGGAGAAGACTCTTGAGAGTCCCTTGGCCTGTGAGGATATCAAACCAGTCAATCCTAAAGGAAATCAACCGTGAATATTCATTGAAAGACTGATGCTGTAGCTGAAACTCCAATACTCTGGCCACTTGATGAGAAGAGCTGACTCACTGAAAAGACCCTGATGCTGGGAATGATTGAAGGCAAAAGGAGAAGTGGGTGGCAGAGGATGAGATGGTTAGATAGCATCACTGACTCAATAGTTATGGATTTGAGCATACTCCAGAAGATAGTGGAGGACAGATCCTGGCATGCTTTAGTCCATGGGGTCACAAAGAGGTGGATATAGCTTAGTGCTGGAACAGCAACAATTGGTTTCCTTTGCTGTGCGAAGGTTTATAAGTTAGATTAGGTCCACTTGTTACTTTACTTTTGTTTCTGTTGCTTTGGGAGACTGACCTAAGAAAACGTTGGCACAATTTATGTCAGAATGGTTTGCCTATGTTCTAGGAGTTTTATAGTGTTATGTCTTATATTTAAGTCTTTAAGCTATTTTGAGTTTAGTTTTTGTTTATGGTGTGAGGGTGTGTTCCAACTTAATTGATTTACATGTGACTGTCCAACTTTTCCAACATCACTAGCTAAAGAGACCTTTTCCCCATTGTATATTCTCGCCTCCTTTGTCAAAAGTTAATTAATTGTTCATAGGTGTGTGGGTTTATTTCTGGGTTCTCTATTCTGCCCATATGTCTGTTCTCCACTGGTCCTTATGTCTGTTGTTGTGCCAATACCATGCTGTTTTGATTATTGTAGCTTTGTAATATTGTTTGAAGTCCAGAAGAGTTATGCCTCCTGCTTTCTTCTTTTTCATAAAGATTGTTTTGGCAATTTTGGGTCTTTTATGATTCCGAATAGATTTTAGGATTTTTTGTTCTAGTTCTGTGAAAAATGTCATTGGTAATTTGATAGTATTCTTCTCTACTAAAGTGAAAGTTACTCTGGCCACCTGATGTAAAGAGCTGATTCATTGGAAAAGACCCAAATTCTGGTAGAGATTGAGGGCAGGAAGGGAAACGGGTGACAGGGGATGAGATGGCTGTATAACATCACTGACTCCATGGGCATGAGTTTGAGCAAATTCCAAAAGGTGGGGAAGGACCAGGAAGCCTGGTGTGCTACAATCCATGGAGTCACAGAGTCAGACAAAAGTTAGTGACTGAAGCACTCTCTACTAAGACTGTTTGCTACACAAGTGTTCTTAAAAAGATAGTTCTAAGCCTAAGTTTTCAGAGTCTTTGCTAAGATGTGCAGAAAGTTGGGAGACTTATGGAGAATTGTTTCCTAACCACATTATTAAGAGTTAGCATTTATGGACATTTCCTGTGTTTCAGGCACTAAGATGATTTTCTAGTCCAACATTCATAACAGACATTTAAAAAACTACTAATTGGCATGGTCTGTAATAAAATTGTATTGTAGACTGGTATCTCAAAAAACAGAAACTTATTTTTACAGTTCTAGAGATATTGTCTAATTTCAAGGTATTAATAGAGTTGCTTTTTATTGAGACCTCTCCTCTTGACTTGTAAATGGCTACCTTTCACTGTGTCCTCACATGGCCTTTCTTCTATGTGCCTGTCTTCCAGGTTTCTCTCTCTTTCTCTCTCTCTCTTTTTTTTTTTTTAAAATAAGGATTCTAGTCCTATTAGATTAGAATCTCATTCTTAGGACCTCATTTAAAGTTAATTACCTGTTTAAAGTTTCTGTCTTCAAATACAGCCACAATGGGAGTAAGGCTTCAACATAAGAGTTTTAGGGGGATGCAATTCAGTCCATAACAGATTAAATGCTATTAATTATTTATTGCAACTATTTTACAGGTGAGAAAACAAAGGCTTAGAGAAATTAAGAAATTTTAACAAGGTCACACAAATCAAAGTGATAGAATGGGATGTTAACTGAGCTCCTGACATCTCACTGCCCTATATAGGTAGAATGAAAATGATGTATTTTTCAGTATTTCTCAGGGGGAGGGGAATTGATTTCTTAGCCTTTGGATCAGAATCACTGGTCTCATGAAAGAACAATATAGCATGAGCCACAGTCTATTAGCCAGATTGACTGCCTGGCTTCCTCCCTATTTCTCCCTTTCCTTCCTTCCTCCCACACAATCATTTATTCAGATGTTAAATATATGTTTATTTAATTCCGCTATGGCTTCCCAGGTGGCGCTAGTAGTAAAGAACCTGCCTGCCAATGCCAAAGACATAAGAGACATGGGTTCGATCCCTGGGTCGGGAAGATTCCCCTGGAGGAGGGCATGGCAACTCACTCCAGTATTCTTGCCTGGAGAATCCCATGGACAGAAGAGCCTGGCAGGTTATAGTCCATAGGGTCAGACAGAGTTAGACACAACTGAAGTGACTTAGCATGCACACATGGCCAGTTACAGGTCTAGGTGCTAGGGATCCACTGATTAACAAAATAAACTCACTGATTTCATGAATGGTACACCCTTGTTATTGTGTGAAAGATTTTTCACTATCCCACTTCACATACTCCTAGTTCTTTAATATTTATATTTTCTGTACAGCTGAAAGAGAAAGGGAACTATTTACCAAATGTCAACCATATATTAAGCATATCCACATATCTCACTTAATAACTGATGGATGACCTGTTAGCACAGACTGGTGACTGTCCCATTTAAAGTATGGTTATGGAAACATATTTTCCTTGTGGTTGATCAGAGGAACTTTGACTGCAAGCTCAAGTGTTTAGGTGTAATGATGTGTCTATGAATCACGCACACATGTATATGTGTATCAATGTATATCAATATATTTGTATGTTTTTCCCTCCTTGTGTCAAATAGATAGGTGGTTAGTCCCAAGAATGATTAGAAGGTATTCTAATACAGATTGCCATCTTAGTTCCAGTCTTGGTTGGTGAGGTTGGAATTAATCAGCTTAAGACAATGTAAAAGTCCAAGTATACAAGAAGAATGTCTTTGGATTGAGAGCATCAGATAGAATGGTGATAAAGAGAGTCTGGGGGAAAATGACAACAGAACCAAAAATCAATACCACTCCTAAAGTTATGTTCAGGTTTTGGGAAGCCCATTCAGCCTTATTTTTCTGATTTCAGCTGGCTAGAGTTTATTCTAGCTATTGGTATCTGTAGAGGTTTTGCCTGCATGTGATTTTCTTTGCAGTATAAAACAAGAATTATTTAAAGTATATTTAAAAGAAGAGAAGGTTTTTCTCCATTGAAAAAATTAAATGGCTGCATTTCAAGGTATCTTTCTATATTTATATCTTTTCTATCAGAAGTCAAGGCATAGTGCATTCAGGCTAACTTTTTTTTTGTGAAGGTTGATTCTAACTGGGCCTTTCCTTTGAGTTTTCTGGGGCACCATATTTTATTTATTTGAGCAGCTATGATTTGGGATGCATGATTCACTGTTACTTTATTATTACAGCTCTCCTCTCTTGAAGTCTAATATTTTGTTTTTATAGTCCACAACTGGGGATTGGCAAGTTAACCTTCATTGTCACCATATGTGACAGGGATAAAAAGAAAGAGATTTCTTAGCATAGTCACTTTATAGAACTCTTTTCATGTCAATAAAAGGCATAGTAACATTAGTCAGTCCATAGGCTGTTATTTTTTCTTTTTAAGAAATAGTCACCTTCTTCGAGTTATTTAAAAAAAAAGATTTGAGGTTTGTATTCAAACAGGTAAAATTTACATTTAGGCTATTTTATCTTTATATATTCTATTATTATTATTTTTGGCTGCTCTGTGCATGGCATGTGGCATGTGGGATCTTAGTTCCCCAACCAGGAATTGAACCTGTGTTTCCTGCAGTGGAAGCATGGAGTCTTAACCACTGGACTGTCAGGGAAATCCTTATTATATTTTAAATTTACTATTGTTAAACTTTTTAAAGGCGATTTTCAATTTTCACATCCTTATAAATGGTTCATTTAAATTCCTCATTGGTATGTTGCAAGATACTAGGCAAATAAACGTTTAAAGTGTAACTTCACTCAACATACACAACTATAACCAAAACCTCACTCAGCATACATGTCTGTAGTCAAAATTTGGTATACTAAAAATAAAGTTTTGTCAGAATGTAGTTACAACTATGGAATTGTATTTGTTGCAGTTTAAAGGCAAATATTGAGGAGTCAATTGTAGAGTAATTAAGAGCATAAACTCTAAAACAAGATTACCTAGATTAGATTACCTCTTTCATTCTGTGACCTTCTGCAAATTGCTTAATCTCTCCATGCCTCAATTTCTTCATCTGTAAAATGGAGAGAATAATCTGACCTATCTTATACAGTTTTTATTGTATTTAAATAAAGTATTATGTTCAAAGCACTTATGACAATTTTAGGTACCAATTAAATAAAAGATAGCCTTTAATTACTGCTATTATGAAGTAAAGCCCCAGGGAATGTCCTTGTTAGATGTCAGTGAAGTAAGGAGTTGTGTTCTCAGCTTTTCTAGCCTAGTGATTCACTTTTATCATGGCTCCCAAATTTAATCAGCCCAAGTCTCTGAGAGGAGTTGAGCAAACTCATGAGTGACTAATGGAGCAATCAGAAGCCCCATTTATAAAAATGACAGAAAAATTATTTTGAAGCAATTATTGAGGTGATTTTTTTTCCCCCATGAAATCCCTTTTACCTGTAATTCTATTTGCCTCTTCCATCTCCATCTTGGTTTCTATGACTCAGAGAAGGGAGGTTCCAGTAGACCACAGAGGAGAAAAAAGCTTATTAATTATCTTTGAAGTTTGAATTCTCAAGCCTCATAAATATTAGGCAAGCAAGAAAATTCATTCAGTCAAGTCTGTTGTGGCCTGGTTGTTGGATAAATATAAAGATTTTCCTGCTTTGGGTAGAAAAAAGAGCTAAGAAAGATGGAAATGGATTAAACATGGGTGTTATTCCCTGCTCTGAAGCCTACTGCAAAGCTGAGCTCTGAGGAGCTGGTGATACAGGTCCAAGATTAATTTGGGACTCCAAGAGCAGTTAGGACCTGTGACTTGTTTTGCAGATGGATTTAGTCATGTGCTGGGATGGCATAACACCAGTTGACTAGGGATGATGGTATAGCATGACCTAATGTGGTGTGTCAAGGCATTTGAGTTAACCACCTTGAGTTTCTTACAACTCTCAGAGTGACTTGGAAAAATCTTGTCATTTTCCTCCCAACTCAAAAGTGGCCACAAATTTTTTTTTTTTTTTTTTTGCTTCTTTCCATTAAGAAGCAGAGACTAATTCCCTTCTCCTTGAATGTGGGCTAATCTAGTGGCATGGTTGACCAATGGAATGCATCAGAAGTGAGCTTCTGTGAGTTTTAAGGTCAGATAACAAGAAGTTTTGCAACTTTCACTGGGATCTCTTAGAATGTTCTCTCAGGGGAAAGCCAGTTGCATGCAGTCTGATCATCTTGCTGGAAAGCCTATCTAGAGAAGTCTTGAGACTTCTTGGATAGGGAAAGGGGCTTAGCTAAGCCCAGTCTGCCCTCCCTTTCCATCAAGACAACAGGTATGTGTCTAGCCATCAAACACATAGTACCAAATATTAATAATCCTAGGGGAGGCAGCCTACCCAGCCCTTGAAGATCTGACTCACATGTCATAAACATGATGAAATGATTATTGTTGTGAGCCACTACGTTTTGGGTTGTTTGCTTCATCACAGTAGATAACCAGTACTTACTTTTTCATGTGCCCTCAGAATTACAGAAAGCAAGTGGATGAACTGTCTAACTTTAGCCTGAAGAAACCTCTTGGATTTACAGGCTGACCTATGTGAAGATGATTATGCAAGCTCTATCTACAAGACTTTGTGGGAAAGGACTTTTGTTCCTAAGTGTTAACAGGAAAAAAAACCCATTCATTTTGCTCATTCACAGCCAACATTAGCAGGGACAAAATCTGACCAAGAAGCAAACGTTAATGCTGCCATGATTGTGTTTCTGGAGTTGTACAACACGGTGGCCCTGCCACCCATTCATTCATTCTCCAAGACTTAGATACCACACACATAAGTGGAAGGAGGGAATGTGGTGAACCTCGATTTCACTGGGAAAATCCTCATATGACAGAGAAACCATGATTTGACTGAAAAATATCTTGAAGTGACTAAGTTGGTTATTTGCCACTCAGAAAAATGGGGTTTAAAATAGGAATTCAGTCATCATAGAAAAATGAAACCATTTTTTTTTAGCACAATTGCAGCTTGTGAAATCAATATGTTATAGTAATTAAATATATGAAACACTATGGATAAGCCAATTAGAATATGTTCATTATCTGATTAGCTTATCTCTTTCTTCCTGGGTCCATTTATTCTTTTACAGTGGGAACTGTTCCTTTTGTTGTGATCAGAACACCTGGGTCTGCTCCAGTGTATAGTCTTGCTGAGAAATGAAATTAGCCTTCAGGCTATTTGGTTATCATGGGTCTGAACAAAAGTAAAAGGAGTTATGTTGTTTAGGCCATGGTGACCAACCTGATGACCCACTTCTGCCCCACAATAGAGGGACCTCTTTAGTGATCAGAATGCCTGTTCTGTGCCCTGCCCCCCAGTCAGCTTTGCTCTTGTCTATATATATAAAGTAAATTAAATTCCAACTCCCTGTTTGTCTTGCTTCTCCTCCTAATGAGACCATTCTACCAGCAATGGCAAGTTTAATCTATAGATATGTTTATACTATTAATTAAGTTATGCCCAAGGCCTGCCTGCTTTTGCCTTTGGAACCTAATACTGCTAAAGGGCTCTTTCCTCAGATAGCAGATTTAATTTATCATGTGTTGATTTTACTAATTTAACTCATTTCTCCCTGTTGCTTTGATGTTTTGTCTAAGAGGGTCACTCTATTTCCATCTAATCCTGCAAGACTTTGAGTGCAATGAGAAGTGAACTAGGCAAGAAAAATCCCAATAAATAAAAAATGAGAATTATGATGCATTTTTATATTAGGAAATTAAAGGAAGGGAAAATTTTAAGATCTCATTATAAATTTCTATACGTAGTAATTCAGCTATAGATTGTCTTGTACAATTTGTAAGTCCTGTGTTTGAAAGAGCTCAGTTACCCCTATTTGTAGTTTTCACAGGAAAAACATGCTCATTTGTTCACTAATTTATTAATCCAACATTGATTAACCCTGATTAGAATCATGCTTCAGTTTGTGAAAGAAGCATAAATAATATATAAAATGATTTTCTTCTTTTTCTTTTAATTTATATCTGTGTGAGATGATGGATGTTCAGTATACTTACTATGAAAACCATTTCATGATGTATGTAAGTAAAATGGTGAACTTCTTAAATAGTATTGCATGTCAGTTATATCTCTATGAAACTGGAAAAAATATGTAAAATATAAGGCACATGATAAAGCACATGAAATGCTCAACGTAGATAGAGTGAAGTCTAAATTAAAACCCCAAATGAAATGCTACTGCATACCTACTAGAATGACTAAAACAGAAGACTGATGATACCAAGGATTGGCAAAGATAGTGAACAGCTGTGACTGGGCAAGTGTAAAACGGCACAACCACCTTGGGAAATTCTCAGTATCACTTAAAAGTTGAACATAAATTTATTCCATGATCCAGAAATTGCACTTCTAGATTGTATTCATTATCTACATCATAAATTACCACAACTTAATGGCTTAAACGAGCTTCCCTGGTGGCTCAGTGGTAAAGAACCCACTTGCCAATGCAGGAGACTTGGGTTCCATCCCTGGGCGGGAAGATCCCCTGAAGGAGGAAATGGCAAACCTCTCCAGTATTCTCGCCTGGAGAATCCCATGGACAGAGGAGCCTGATGGGCTAGAGTGCATGAGGTCACAAAGAGTCAGACAGGATTTAGTGACCAAGCATTCAGGCAGCATGCAATGGCTTAAACTACGGTAAACACTTACACAGTTTCTGGGGGTTAGGAATTCAGAGTAGGCTTAATTGAGTGATTTGCTTCAGGTCTCCTTTTGGTTTCTGTTAATATGGTAGCCAGGACCACAGTCACCTGAATGCTGGATGGGGCTGGAGGCTCTGCCCTACAGTAGTGGCATACTCAAGACTGACAAGATGAAAATGGTGACTGGCAGGTGGCTTCAGCTCCTTGCCATTCGAATCCCACCATATTGCTGCTTGAGTATCTTCCTGGCAGCTGGTGTCCCACCAGAGTGAATGATCTGAGAGAGAGCAGGTGGCAGCTTTTATGACCTAGCCTTTAAAGCCATACTTTATACCTTTTTGCAGTATCCTATTGACTGCATATAGTAGCCCTATTCAGTGTGTGGTATATATGTGTGTATGCGGTGGGGAGGGGTGCAACTACATAAGAGGCTAGGTATGAGGAAGCAAGGATCACTGGGTACCATCTTGGAGGCTCTCTATCACATAGGTGTTTATTCCAGAGAAACAAAAATAAACATCCACAAAAAAACATTATGCAAGAATGTTCATAGGAGTTTATTTACACTCCTCAAACTGGAGACAGACCAGATGTTCATCAGCAAGAATCTAGATAAACAAACTGGTATATTCACACAGTAGATACAACTCAACAATAAAAAGGAACTAACTACTAATAAATGCAAAAATATTATGCTAAGTAAAAGAGGAGATGTCTATAATGTATGATCCCCTTTATATGCAATTCTAGAATAAGCAAAACTCTCCTTCAGTTCAGTTCAGTTCAGGCTCTCAGTCGTGTCCGACTCTTTGTGACCCAATGAACCTCAGCATGCCAGGCCTCCCTGTCCATTACCAACTCCCAGAGTCCACCCAAACCCATGTCCATCGAATTGGTGATGCCATCCAACCATCTCATCCTCTGTTACCCCCTTCTTCTCCTGCCCTCAATCTTTCCCAGCATCAGGGTCTTTTCAAATGAGTTAGCTCTTCACATCAGGTGGCCAAAGTACTGGAGTTTCAGCTTCAAAATCAGTCCCTCCAATGAACACCCAGGACTGATCTCCTTTAGGATAGACTGGTTGGATCTCCTTGCAGTCCAAGGGACTCTCAAGAGTCTTCTCCAGCACCACAGTTCAAAAACATCAATTCTTCGGCGCTCAGCTTTCTTCACAGTCCAACTCTCACATCCATACATGACCACTGGAAAAACCATAGCCTTGACTAGACAGACCTTTGTTGGCAAAGTAATGTCTCTGCTTTTGAATATGCTATCTAGGTTGGTCATAACTTTCCTTCCAAGGAGTAAGCATCTTTTAATTTCCTGGCTGTAGTCACCATCTGCAGTGATTTTGGAGCCCAGAAAAATAAAGTCAGCCACTGTGTCCAATCTTTACCCATTTTTTTGCCATGAAGTGATGGGACCGGATACTCTCCTAAGGTGATATAAATCAGATCAGTGGTTGCTTCTCACAGGAGCAGGAAGTAGAATGACAGGGGATAGCTATATAAAAGCTTTCCAGGTAATGAAGCCCTTCTGCTGAATTTGTAAGAAGCAATTCAGCAAGCCCACTTATGTTCTGAAGATTTCACTGTTGATAAATTATACCTCAATAAAGAATATAAGGCATAATCCAAGAATCACAGGAGAAATATGAACAAATGATACATTAAAATTGATGAGAGAAATTAATATAGAGTGGGGAAATGTTAGTGGAGAAAGTATTAATTTTTAATAAGTCAAAACAGTAATTGTAGATAATTTCAATAAAAATTAAATTTATTATTTTGTGTTAATAAATCCCATCATTTGGAGTAATTGACTTATTTCTTTTTCTTTTTGGTCTATTTTCCAGTCTTTCATACATTAAAAAAAATCAATAGTAACATTTCATATATGAGATTTTATAAACTGATTACATGTGTGTATGGTTGGTTGGTGAAAGTATAGATAGCGCCCAAGACTATTAAATTCTTTAAAAATATTATTTTCAGTTGCTACATGTCATTGTAGGACTATGACATGGTTTATGTAACTGTTTTGTTAGTGATGGACATTTGGGTTGTTTCTCATTATTTAAGTAATGCAATGGAGTTCTACGTAAAGATTTTTCTTTAGTATTGCTTTCTGTGTAATTTAATCCCATTATGAGGAGTTAAATTTTTGTGTATATCTACTAATAATGTGTAGAAGGACATTTCACCAACCTCTGGTTGGGTGGTAAGTATTTTGAACACTTTGATCATGTGTTTCTTAACCCTTGTAATTGAGAAAATGGCAGTTGAACTGAGGCTTGAAGAATGAATAGCATTTTAAATGTCAGTCGGGTTTCAAAAGTCGAAGCTAGGGAGGGTTATTTCTGCAGTGTTCATGGCCTGGCAAGCAAAGTCATGCAGTGTCAAACTCACAGAATTGCAAGTAGCTTAATACAAAAGCTTGGAGCAGCGGGTCTCAATCTTCGCTGCACAAGAGTATCACTTATGGGTAAAATCAAACAAACAAACAGTGTAGACCAATAAACTCACACTGTTGGTAGAGAGCTCAGGCATTAGCAGGTCTAAAACTTCTCAGGCGATTCTGATGTGTAAGCAAAATGGAAAACCACTGGTGTAGAGTGCAGCAGAATGGGACAAGATGCAATTATAGATAAAACTGAAAAGATGAGAACCAGCTGTAGCAAGGCATCATACTCTGGGACAAACGGCCTAGAAAGTACACTTTCTAGAGAGGTTAGCAGATGATGTTCGTGTTCTTCACTCACCACATTGGTGTCCTTCACCTTTCACATGTGCTTGTGCGGTGTTACTCCCAGCAAACTGCTATCACTTGTAACTTCTTGTGGACAGGCTCCTCTCACACTGCCTGGCTCCTCCCTCCCCTTGCCAAGATCTGGAAATGCCTGGCAGTGTTCACAGGGCGCAGTCCTTCAGCTCTGATTGATGTGATGGGATCCATATAATCCTGCTGCTTCTCCCCTGATCAGGACAATTCTGAAGGGTGATTCTTCCACAAACCTTTTATCAACCAGGAGAGGGTGAGCTTGTGGTAGAAGTCAACTTACACACCACTTCCTTCACAAAGAAGAAGTTCTCTGAAAGCAGTGTCAGTTGAAATAAACAGTTGGCTTAGTCACTCAGCTGCAGGCGCCTTATCTCATTGTAGACCACGTGGTTTTTAGACCCCAGGGATCTACAAACACACTTTAAGTGGACTGACTTCCACTGTCTCCAGAGAGCCCTGCATTCATGTGCCAGTGTTACCCTCTATGGATATACTTTTATTTTGCAGGCTTGCCTGGCCTCCTTCCTTTCCCTGTTCTGCTTCCTGCTTCCTGGATTTTCCACTCTTATTAATGTAAGTGACTCTCATATGACTCTTAGTGTCAGCATTTGCCTCCAGGAGACTCAATTAAGATAGGCAATGAGGACTGTATTGGAAGGTAAAACCCATGCATTAGAAAGATCATTCTTCAGAATGATTTAGAAAAATGGATGAATTTAGGTAGGAAATGAGATGAAGGACTATCACAATATCCCATCAACCAGGAAACTCTTCTATGACTTACAGTTTTAAAGTATCCTTTCCTTGTCATTTTCAGAGCCCCTGCTTTAGTTTATACTCTCATTATTTTTGAGGTATAGAATCCATGATGTTAACTCAAGGACTGTACCAATGTATCTAGACTAGAAATAGTGAGTTCCTTACAATTTGCAAACTAAAATTTCCTTTGTGAAATATGTTTTTTCCTTTAGATTGTAGCACTCACAGATTCTAAATTATGTTTGAAAAGGAACTTAGGTATACCTTGAGTCAGGCAAGTGATTAAAGCTCTCTGGCCCTCAATTTTCTCACCTCTTGGATGAGGAAGAAGATTAAATGATGATTCCTAAAGTGAAAGTCGCTCAGTCGTGATGATTCCTAAAGCCTCTTCTAGTTCTGAAATATTATATTCAACAGAGGCCACTAGATTACATCAGTGAAAGAAGCATAGAACAGATTATTCCAGTAGCAATTGTCACTTCTCAAACTGACAAAAATCATACACTTATTGTAAGAACAATTCTCTAGGAAGCTAACCTATGCCCGTTTTTGTTAATGATATGTTTACTGCCTTTAACTTTGCTTTGGAAATGGGTAACCATCTAATTGGGTTGATAAGGTCAGGTTGCAGGAGGTTTGGAAAGAGATTGGATAATATTTGTGAGTGTGTATATTTGCCTAGACATGGTTTTCGTCATGTTTATTGTACTTTAATGATTAGCTAGAAATAATAAGCCTGCTGTGTATGCTATTTTATTAATGTTCTGCCATTTATGGATTATTCTAAGGTAATTTAAAAATACAGAGAAAATATCATTATTTAAGAGTGCTTTTGGAAGAGGTGGATATATTTATACAATTAAATAGTAATTTAATAACACAATATTCCTCAAAATAGAGCTCACCAGTGTATACAGTTTGTAGGAGGGCTTGTGAGGCTGGATGTGATGAGCTTTATTTTCCTGTTTTTAAGGAGAATATGAATTCAACTTAGGATGATTTTGTGGCTCAAGAAAGGTGTTTTAACAATGTGTAAATTATTTCTGCTCATCAGTTTATCACATCTTGTCCCTAACAACCCCAGAATATACTCAAATATTTCCCAGACTCTTTTGTGTTTCTCAGCTTAGTCAGGCAGAGATCTGAGCTTCACAGTTGTATCACACAGACCCTCCACGAGAGATGATTGCAAGTCTATTCTGCTTTGAGCTTTTGTATCTGTTTTAGGTTCTTCAAGGAATACTTTCAAAATGATAAAAGGAGAATTAGGATATGTTTGTAGCATTTTTTCAATTTGTTTTTTTTTCCCCCTTAGATAAGATTAATACATAGATAGGAAAGTGTGTAATTCTTTCCTATATATTTTACATATATATATATATATATATATACACACACTTATGTAGCTACTTCCTGGACTAAGATATAAAGCAAGATTTAAAAAAATTCCCTCTCTTTTTTTCCAGTTAATTTTCCTCTATTCAAAGGTTATCACTGTTGTTAAACCCAAGTTCTTGTGAGGCCAAATAAACAAAAACATTGGGGTTTGGAGCAGAGAAGGGATTATTGTAAGGGCCAAGCAAGGACAACAGGCAACTCATGCTCAAAAATTCCCTGAGGAGTTTCAAGGAAGATCTTAAAGGAAAATTTGTGGAGAGAGCTGTCGGGGGGTGGGTGTGTGTGTGTGTGTGAGTGTGTGTGTGTGTGTGTGTGTGTGTGTGTGTGTGTGTGTGTGTGTGTAAGAGAGACAGACAGACTTTCTTTTGATTAGCTGGTGGTGAGGTAAAAGGATGGTATTCCAAGAACCTCAGTCATCAGCCTTCTGATTTCTGTAGAAGAATTCAAAGATATATATCAAATAGTTTTATATATATAGCCCTCCCTTGAGGGGGACTCAGGACCTTGCCCCATGGCTGCCTTTCCTTTGTTTCTGCATTCCCTCACTTTACTAATTACTAACTGCTTAAATCTGCTCTTTAGTTCTCAGGGAAGATCTAGGAGGGTGAAGCCTTTTTCCTACAAATGAGAAAAAAGGGACACAGAAAGGCTTTTGTACTTGGAAGGGCCACACAGGATTCTGCTTGGCTTCATCACCATCCTTACATCTCTCACTACAGCTTTGCTTGCCTGGCTTTTATTGCTGTGTAGTATTCTACTGATATTATTCTCATCTTGATGAGTATTTCATTTTTCAGCTTTATGAATGACTGCTATGATTTTTAATGGGCATATGTACTCATTATTTTATTGGTAGCTATGACTAGAATTAGGATTGTACATTCATGAGGTAGGCATGAGTTAGCATTAGCACTTGTGGCCAAATGTTTTTCCAAAGAGGTAGTACTGATTTTCATTTGCACCAGTAATGTACGAGAGTCCCATGTTTGTATGTATTAAGTCAATTCAGTAGTGTCTGACTCTTTGTGACTCAGTGGACCTCTGTCCGTGGGATTCTCCAGGCAAGAATACTGGAGTGGGTTGCCTTGCCCTCCTCTGAGGGATCTGCCCGAGCCAGGAATCAAAACCTGTGTCTCTTACGTCTCCTGCATTTGCAGGTGGGTTCTTTACCTGGGGAGCCCTAATTCTGTATTTGTGCCTCTATGTGATATTGTCAGTGTTTTTAATTTTAGTCATTATGGTGAATATCTGGTTTTGTCTCTTAGTTTCAATTTTCATTTCCCTGATAAATAATGATGTTGAGTACCTTTCCATATAATTATTGGTCCTTTTGAAACCTCTTTTACAAAATCCTATTCAAGCATTTTAGCCATTGATTATATTGTATTAATTGAAATGTATTCTGACAAATATGTGAATGTATTTGTGTTTTCTTTTGATGAATAGATATTCTTAATTTTAACAAAGTCCAGTTTATTGTTATTTTCTTCTATGGCCCACCCTTTTGGTGTTTTGTTTTACTATATGACTTGAAAACCCAATAATTTCATAATGCATTTAATCTGATAAATTTGGGGCTTCATTTTAAAGATAATAACTAGCTGTGAAATAGCAAAAATACATTGGACATTAACTATGAAGAGCTAGGCATTCTGTCTTTTCTAATTACTAAGTATGTACCTTAGGAAATTCTTTAACTCTTTTCCATCATTCATACTTTGGTAAACTAGTCAGGACTCTCAGTTACAACTGACAGAAAACGAACTAATCTAAATAAGAGTGACCTAGAAGGGGTCGGGGGAGGAGGGTAAACCCTAGGATCAGAAGAGCTGACTAAGTCATTGTTAGCATGTGTGACCTTAGCAGCCCAGCACAGCTCTGATACTCTTATCTTGGCTTTTCTCTGTGTGGTGGCCTTTTTCTCACTGAGAGCAAATAGTAGCAAGAAACATGGCAGCTGGCAGCTCCAAGCTTACAACACCCCAACTGAGCATCTCAAAGGAAAAATGGAGTGCTTCTCTGTCCCATTTATTCCAGCATCTATTAATAATAATCCTAGTGAAGGGCTCTGGGTAGTCCTGAATCATCTATCTGCCCAGGGGAACAAAGCGGAGAGAAAAACCATTGTTATTAACCCCAGGATGAAATGAAAAAGGGAACAGTTCCCAGAAAGAAGTAGGTATGCTATTGCCAAGAGCAAGATTAGGTGCTCCACGGACACAAATAATAGATGTACAGCACAAAGGGAATGAAAACGCTTCATTTGCAAGAGTTGGTTGTTGAAAGTCTTAATTAGAGAATTATTTGAAAGTATTTGGAACCAGGGAGAGACATATTATTTATGTGCTGAAAATGAACTATAAGGGGAACCTCGAAAACTTTTTTTCTTGCTCTCAGACCTGGAGCCCTAGGGAGGATCATGGCTGGCCTCAGCAAAAACAGAAATCTAAGATACTGTTCTAGGCTCTTACTTGAAAGTGACTTTCATGGATTTTCATTGTCAGAATGGATCTGTTTTACATACATAAAAACAAAGCTCTGCCTTGATTCTTTCCTACTGATCAAGGGAGATAATCCTGATAGTAAAACATAGGATCTAGAATCTCCCAAATCTTCATCCCCAAATATACTGCTTTAGTAATTCAATGTTCAACCTTCTTCCTTTCCAACATGGATACAGAATTCTTACAATTATTAATAATAGCATGTAGGTAACTGACAGATGTGACAGATAGCAGCATGGGTGCTTTTGAATCATTGCAACTGGGAATGTTTGGGCTTCCCTAGTGGCTCAGATGGTGAAGAATCTGCCTGCAATGCAGGAGACCTGGGTTCAATCCCTGGGTTGGGGAGATCTCCTGGATAAGGGAATGGCTACCCACTCCAGTATTCTTGCCTGGAGAATTCCATAGATATGAGGAGCCTTGTGGGCTATAGTCCACAGGGTCATAGAGTCAGACATGACTGAGCAACTAACTAATGCTTTCACTTTCACTTCAGGCAACTCATTGTCTCTTTAATTCTTATTTCTGTTCATAAAATATGTATCTTTGGATCTGTGATTCTCAAACTTTAAGATGCATCAGAATCTCCTGGAGAACTTGTTAAGCTACAGATTTGTTGGGCCCACCGTCCCAGAGTTCATGATTTCGTAGGTCTGGGGTGGGGTCCCAAATTGGCATTTCTAAGTTCCTCAAGGTGGGCTGCTGTTGCTTGTCCAGGAACCACACTTTAAGAATTAGATAAAAGATATATTCCTAAAAATGTGGGCATAAATAAGACTTTTACACATCACATTTTAACTCACTAGTGAAATCTGTAACTTGCAGAAATGAATTTTCCTTATAAAATAAACAGCCCTTGTTAAAAAAAAAATAATGTTCCCAAATAAACTTGGTAATTCTGATTTGCTTGAGGGTTGGGGTGAAGGGTAAATGTGTATATTAAATTAATTCTTCGGAGGTCAGATAACCTGTAGAATATATGAAACTAATACTGTGATAGGTAACTATAAGGGGCTCACAGGGAAAGTTGCAAGTAACTTTCACCTCTGCTTTAAAATTCCTTATCTATGCAGCCTAATAGGATTTTCTGGTTCACTAGTTTGTTTTTCTTTTCTTTGCCTGTACTTAATGTGTGTGTAGCAGGAATTTGATGCTCCTAAACAGCATTTCCAACCGAGATTAAAAGGGCTAATGCTAAATCCTGCCATCTCCAGACTTGGTCACCAGATGAGTCATAGAAACCGCTGCAAGAGACTGAATCACACTGCTCTCCTTCCATCAGTCATGACCGAGGAATTCATTTAGCCAACTTCAGAAATTAAAATTTGAAAACAAGGGCTTTATTTTTCTATAGTAATGTTGGATCAGTATTGGCAGACAGAAGGCTGACAGTAGCATGAAGGAGAAAGTACAGGATCATCAATAATGCCTGCCGCAGGTGATGGCCTTGTTCACTTGGTACATTTCAGAGGATGCAAGGATAAGTATTGCCTGGCCCTGGGGATCTCTGGGGTTTACAAATGTGCTTCAGAAATTTTCTGTCTTCCTTAAAGACTTTGAGGTTTAAATGTCTGCCACTAAGTCCGACATCTGTTTGGAATGTGGTATTTTCTCCCTTCTAAGTAGGTATTTAGGATCAATAAGGGCAGCTATCTTCTATTCATATCCTGAAGGACTGTGAGCCATGGTTAAAATACCCATAATATACCATGACAGTGTGGCAACTCTGCCAACATCACTGTTTCATCCTTTCCCATTTAAACTTGTGCCCTAACAGGTAAGTTTTAACTTTTCTCCAAGTGTGGAAAAAAAGGGACTACTAAAATGATGTCTGTAGTTGCACTAAATTAGTTTTTGTTAAGTTTATTAAGAGTTCTCTGTGCCTACTGTCTTCCTCCTCGGTATCAGATGTGGGATACCTCCCTTTAAATCTGGTTTAAAAAATAATTCTGTAAGTTATTTGAGTACACAAAGTAGAAAGCATTAAGAATAACAGGAGAGAGAGAGATTGTCACCATAGCTTGTCTTATTTCTCTGAACTTGAGAGAGAGAATGGAAAGCAGATTGGGTCACAGAGAAGAATCCAGGTTGCGTGGACTTGAAGAAATAGTGGGCTTGAGGAAATAGTTTAAATTTTCTTGGTTTTTAGTAGTACTGGCTGGGATTGGAGGGCTTTCTTGAAGCTCTCTAACAAGTTATATTATAAAGTTTTCATATGTATATACTGTCTTTTCAAAGTAGAAAAATTTTATTTCTGATCTTTTTTCTCCTGGGAGATGGAGCTGAAAGGAAAAGTATTTAAGCCTCTGCAACTTTTCATAAATTGAGGGAGATTTTAATTCCCATTCCATTCATTTAAGTATCATACATTAAGACAGGCTTGGGAAAACCAAGAAAAATTCACTACTTATCCCCTCAGTGAATTTCAATGATCATAGAAGGATAAACATGAAAACAAAAATTATAATACATGAACATGATTTTTGTAAAATGTTGAGCATAGAGTGCTGTGATATGCTACAACAGATGCCTAATTTCTCTGGAGGAGTCTCTGAAGGCTGCATAGACATTTCTCAGGCAATCAAGAAGGAGAGGGAGATGCCAGAAAATAGAGGATCATAGGCAAATGATAAGGAGGGCTGGCTTGTTAGTGTGTGAAAGGGCTAAGAGGAATCTGGCAGGAGATGAGGCCAGCTTGAGAAGTAGTGGCTGTATAATGCATGGAGTTTGGGCTATTCACAAGATGTTTTGTTTGACCCTGTTGTCAACAGGGAGAATTCTGGAGACATTGGCCGGCAAACACTCACTCTAGTTTTTTTCTAGAATTACAGTGGTAGGGCTGGAGAGATGGGCTTCCAGAAAGGACTTCCAGAACAAGACAGTCCAACTGGTCTCAAGAAGATGGTGGTGAAGCATTAGGAAGCTGCCACTGATGATTTGGAGTTCAAGAACTCGCAGTGTGGCTGCAGTCCTGGGCACAGGAGGTTGCCGCCTCCACCACTGCTATAGCTCTCCATCCAGCACGGCGTCAGGGATCTCCCCCAGGGATACTGCTGCCAAGACTCCCATATTTCCATACCCCTGCTTGCCAACAGCAAGAACAATAGGAAACTAGGCCTTGCTTCACGTTTGTCTTCTAAATATTTCACTGGAGCCTATCAGACCGGGAGAACCTAGCCTGTATTCAGAATTCTTGTTGCAAGGGATCTGGATTTTGAAGTCTTTTCTTTCCAGCTTCTGTGGAAGGGCTCTCTTGGAAGAGGTTGGAATGGATGCCGAGGATCAGTTCATCAAGTCTACTGGACATATGATGGGTGAAATTAGATGAGAAAATACATAGAGAAGAGAAACAGCTGGGAACAGAAATACGAAACAGCCACACTGCAGGGACAAGTAGGGAGACAAAGAAGGAATGGTCACAGAGTTAGGAGAAGAATGAAGACAGTGGCATTGTGGCTACCAGGGAAAGAACAAAGCTTAGGAGGAAGGAAGTAGATAACTGTGAAAATGCTTTAGTGCAGTGATCATCAGTGGTTTTCAATTTTTGATCATTTTTTAAAATGAGATCTTTTCAGTGACAAACCCTGTGTTTACCTCCAATATTAGGCAAAACCTTCATTGCCTAGAGTAATTTAAACAAAAAATTTTAATTAATTAACTCACAATTTTAAATCCAGTGGGGACAGATCTAGCAACAGGTGCTTTTTTTTTTACTGTACAATACTGTATTGGTTTTGCCATACATCAACATGAATCTGCCACAGGTGTACATAAGTTCCCACTCCGGAACCCCTCTCCCACCTCCCTCCCCGTACCATCCCTCTGGGTTATCCCAGTGCATCAACCCCAAGCATCCTGTATCCTGCATGGAACCTAGACTGGTGATTTGTTTCTTATATGATATTATACATGTTTCAATGCCATTCTCCCAAATCATCCCGCCCTCTCCCTCTCCCACAGAGTCAAAAAATTTGTTCTATACATCCGCGTCTCTTTTGCTGTCTCACATACAGGGTTATCGTTACCATCTTTCTAAATTTCATATATATGTGTTAGTATACTGTACTGGTGTTTTTCTTTCTGGCTTACTTCACTCTATCAGCTCCAGTTTCATCCACCTCATTAGAACTGATTCAAATGTATTCTTTTTGATGGCTGAGTAATACTCCATTGTGTATATGTACCACAGCTTTCTTATCCATTCATCTGCTGATGGACATCTAGGTTGCTTCCATGGCAACAGGTGCTTAATTGGCATCACCCGCTAAGTCTTTCTATCACTCCCTCTTTTGGCTTTGCTCTCTTGCTCTCTGTATTGGATCATTGCCATGAAAGTTCTCTCCATGAAACCAGGTTAAAAATGGACTCTGGAAACCAGGCTTATCTACTGCTTACAATTTGTGATCCCAAAAGAAGAAGAGGCTCTTTCTTTCTTTCAGGATTCCCACATCAAATCTTCAGTTCAGTTCAGTTCAGTCGCTCAGTGGTGTCTGACTCTTTGTGACCCCATGAGTTGCAGCATGCCAGGCCTCCCCATCCATCACCAACTCCCGGAGTTTACTCAAACTCATGTCCATCAAGTCAGTGATGCCATCTAGCTATCTCATCCTCTGTCATTCCCTTCTCCTTCTGCACCCAATCCCTCCTGGCATCAGGGTCTTTTCCAATGAATCAACTCTTCGCATGAGGTGGCCAAAGTATTGGAGTTTCAGCTTTAGCATCAGTCCTTCCAAAGAACACCCAGGACTGATCTCCTTTAGAATAGACTGGTTGGATCTCCTTGCAGTCCAAGGGACTCTCTAGAGTCTTTTCCAGCACCACAGTTCAAAAGCATCAATTCTTTGGCACTCAGCTTTCTTCACAGTCCAACTCTCACATCCATACATGACCACTGGAAAAACCATAGCCTTGACTAGACGGACCTTTGTTGGTAAAGTAATGTCTCTGCTTTTGAATATGCTATCTAGGTTGGTCATAACTTTTCTTCCAAGGAGTAAGCGTCTTTTAATTTCATGGCTGCAATCACCATCTGCAGTGATTTTGGAGCCCCCCAAAAATAAAGTCTGACACTGTTTCCACTGTTTCCCCATCTATTTGCCATGAAGTGATGGGACCAGATGCCATGATCTTCGTTTTCTGAATGCTGAGCTTTAAGCCAACTTTTTAACTCTTCTCTTTCACTTTCATCAAGAGGCTTTTTAGTTCCTCTTCTTAGGGAAGACATTGAATAGTCTGTCCTGGGTCATATGACTTTCAGGGCATCAATCACTTGCCAGCTATTGCAATAGGGTGTTCTGATTGGCCAGGCCTGGGGTACATGCCCATCCCAGCTGGTGAAGTGAAATGAAAATCACTCAGCTGTATTCGACTCTTTTCGACCCCATGGACTGTAGTCTACCAGGCTCCTCTGTCCATGGAATTCTCCAGGCTGGAATACTGGAGTGAGTAGTCATTCCCTTCTCCAGGGGATCTTCCCAACCCAGGGATCAAACCATGGTTTCCAGCATTGCTGATGGTTTCTTTACTGAGTTACTAAGGAAGCAGACTCTGCCCTATCCAAAACATGTAAAGATTCCCTGAGAGAATCATCAGAAGGTATGGTTTTGTATCCAGAAATAGGAGAAAGGGATGCCACACAGGCAAATTCACCAGTCTCTGACTGGGCAATGCTGGGTTAAAGTTAAATAGGTTTGCCTCAGAATTCATAAATCATCTATATTCAGTTAGAAGTGTGTCATTAAGTCTAGCCCACAGTTCCACATGAGAGTAATTATGTTTTTAGAATCTATCGCTTGAAAAATATATGATGACAAAGAGCCACTATGAATTTAATGACACTTAAAAATGAATTCATTTTTTAAATTCATGATAATAGTTTCTACATACATTAAAAATACATAATGACATCTTGCCTCTGCAAGTAATGCTTTGGGAGCTTAAGGATTTGTGAGCCTGTTTCAATTACTCTGATGCCCCCCAAACACAAATAAATTTCATGTCTTGAAAGTTAATCATGGAGTCCAAGGTAGCCTACATACAATTTCAGGGACTATTAAATAAACAAGTTGCTAGGAAATGTTACAAGACTCACTTTTATTGAGTTTTTGGTGTACTAGTATTAAATACTTCATGATCCAGGTGGGTGATGTGACTTCCAACCAAGTAGCTAATCTAAAAACTACATTAAAAAATGACCAGGAAAATAGAACTGGGGGCAGGGAAGCACCTACATTACACAATAAATATTTTCTTTTAATTCTTTCTTTTTCTAATTCCATCTTTTCTGTTTTCAACCTTTTAGTATATATATGGTGGCAAATCTGGGGAAAGAGCTTACCGTATTAACAGGAAATGTGGACATTACGTACATGTACACACAAAGAGTGGGACACTACTTAGCGACTGAACACACACACATACATATATGCACACACACACATTCATGTGTATATTGCCGGCCCCCCCCCAACACACACACACACACTTTCTAAAGGCTTTAGCTTTCCTTTCAGGACAACCCAGAGATCTGTGCCATGTGAAATGGATTCTGGATCTGTCCCCCGTGACTAGGCTGCTTGGTACCTTAGTTCTCCTATCTGCAAAATGGAGGTTGCTTGTCTTTCCTGCCTTGCAGGAACGATGCGAGTCCACACGTGCGGCTACAACCTCCCAGGAAGAGAAATGCCCCCAGAGGTTTTGCTGAGAGGTCCCCAGTGCAGAGAATTACATTAGATGCAGTGTTTTCCGGAAGGGCGGTTTTGTTATTGGTCTGCGTAATTGTTTCCAGGCTAGGAGAGCTCTGTCCTTTTAGCAGAGCTTCGGGGCTCGGTGATTTCAGGACCAAGTCGGCGGGAAAGCGGCGGGCTCTCTTGGCCCCTCCAGCTGCGCACTGCTCGGCTTCTCAGCTTGGGCCGCTTGGCAGGGGCTCGGCCGTCCAGCTGCGGCGAGCGTCATCCCTTAGAAACACAGCTGTTCGAGAGGGAAGCACCAAACTGAAACTGGGCTTGGCCCACCGAGGCCGAGCTATAATCCGGCCTGACACTTGAGTCTCCTAGAAGGACAAGCTCTGTAATCTAATTCTAATCTAATTACAGAAAAAAAATTTTTTTCTTTGTAAAAGAAGGGAAACAAGAAAAAGCAAAGGAAATGTAAAAATGATACTATATGTACAAATGACCCAATGATACTATACCATGAACTATTTGTATTGAAGTCTGGAATAGTTTTCAAATAGTCAATTATTTGTAGGGAAAACCTTTAATTGGGAGGAGTAGGTAATTTTATATGCTTGTTAATGGAATCCAGTTTTGTTTTCCCTGTTTTAAGAACGTAATGTATTTGTTACCTATTTGGTTAATTAATTTTTTTCTTTTTGGCCCGGGTGGAAACAGGGAGTCTTAACCACTGGACCACCAGGCAAGTCCCTGCTGTTTCAAATTTTAAATTTGATATTTATAATTTTTATGACTCTGTATTTTTCTTGTTTTTAAATTTAAGATTAAAAAACTTGTGGGTTGTGTGTGTGTGTGTTTTTCTTTAAGAACATCTCTTTTTTGAGGTAAATGAAAAGCTTGAGGGTTTACATATAATTTTTTCAGTTCTCAGTTTCTCTTTGCCAGAATTATTAGATTTTCAAATACCCTGAATATTGCTTTAACTTGTCATGATTAGCAATTTTACTAAAACTTTGTTTTTAGGTTAACATCAGATTGAGAAACCTATATGCAGGTCAGGAAGCAACAGTTAGAACTGGACATGGAACAACAGACTGGTTCCAAATAGGAAAAGGAGTACATCAAGGCTGTATATTGTCACCCTGCTTATTTAACTTATATGCAGAGTACATCATGAGAAATGCTGGACACAAACATTCCAGCACAAGCTGGAATCAAGATTGCTGGGAGAAATATCAATAACCTCAGATATGCAGATGATACCACCCTTATGGCAGAAAGTGAAGGTGAAGGTGAAGTTGCTCAGTCGTGTCCAACTCTTTGCGACCCCATGGACTGTAGCCTACCAGCCTCCTCCATCCAAGAATACTAGAGTGAGTTGCCATTTCCTTCTCCAAAGGATCTTCCCTACCCAGATGATACCACCCTTATGGCAGAAAGTGAAGAGGAACTAAAAAGCCTCTTGATGAAAGTGAAAGAGGAGAGTGAAAAAGTTGGCTTAAGCTCAGCATTCAGAAAACGAAGATCATGGCATCTGGTCCCATCACTTCATGGGAAATAGATGGGGAAGCAGTGGAAACTGTCAGACTTTATTTTTCTGGGCTCCAAAATCACTGCAGATGGTGATGGCAGCCATGATATTAAAAGACACTTACTCCTTGGAAGGAAAGTTATGACCAACCTAGATAGCATATTCAAAAGCAGAGATACTACTTTGCCAACAAAGGTCCATCTAGTCAAGGCTATGATTTTTCCAGTGGTCATGTATGGATGTGAGAGTTGGACTGTGAAGAAAGCTGAGCACTGAAGAATTGATGCTTTTGAACTGTGGTGTTGGAGAAGATTCTTGAGAGTCCCTTGGACTGCAAGGAGATCCAACCCAGTCCATCCTAAAGGAGACTAGTCCTGGGTGTTCATTGGAAAGACTGATGCTGAGGCTAAAACTCCAATACTTTGGCCACCTCATGTGAAGAGTTGACTCACTGGAAAATACCCTGATGCTGAGAGGGATTGGGGGCAGGAGGAGAAGGGGACGACAGAGGATGAGATGGCTGGATGGCATCACTGACTCGATGCACTTGAGTTTGGGTGAAGTCCGGGAGTTGGGGATGGACAGGGAGGCCTGGCGTGCTGCAGTTCATGGGGTTGCAAAGAGTTGGACATGACTGAGTGACTGGACTGAACTGAACTGAACATCAGATTGGGTACATTTGTTGAGCAGTTAAGGAAACTGACAGTACTGTTACAATTTTTTTCACAGCTTATAAACTGACATTTGTGCATTCTAATCAGTAGGATCTCAAAATTTCCACTTCCATTTCATATTTAGGGAAATAAGATTTTGAGCTGATGTGCATTTTCTTTTGTTTTGAGTCTGTTTTACCTTATAGCTGCAAAAGTAGGAAAGTAATTACTTACACATAAGTAATTTAGTTACTTAGCAAGCTTTCTGATCATGTTATGGTAGCTTTTATTAAGTTCTCAAGTAAAGTAATTAGTGCAGGAAAGTTCTCAACTTGAACACTTCATTAGGTTCAAGATAATTGAAAAATACAATCAGTTTATGCCTGCACTCAAGGTCTTTCTCTCTCCCTCTTTTTGTAGCTCTCTATCTGACAGTATAGGTGTGGTAACCTCTAAACATATCCCAGAAAATAAGTGCTATGTCCACACTGCATTGTAAGGTGAAGAAAAAAAAAAAATCTGGCCCTAGAAGGATTTAGAGGAAATCGCCATGAGGTAATGGTGACATTTCACCATGCTGTGTAATTGTGACATTACCAACCTGGGTTGTTTCTCTACTTTATTTAATGCCCAGTAACAACTGTTTGCTAGGTTGAAATCATTTGCAAGAATTCTAGTGTTTTTGTTTTTAAGGTGAGTGCCAAAATTGTCAACAGGAAGCTTTTGCAAAATCCTCATGGTTGCCCAGAGAGAAACAGTGGCATGGCAATGTTTTAAATGTTTCCATAGTATGATGATCTCTGGTTGTTGTCTCTGGAATACTGGGGGGCGGGGGCTATATATCATTGGGAATTTCCTTAATAATTATTTAAAATATAAGGTTCTAGTGTAGAACCAGGAGCAAACCAGATGTCTAGGCCACTAGCACTAATTAAGAAAAATGCTTTGCTTTGGGGGGGGTAGGCGCGGGGAAGGCTTTCTGACAGTTTCTGGCAATGTGATCTGACTCTAGATGGAGGTTGCCAGCAAGAATTTTTCTTCCAGGTAGTCATTCTAAACAGCCTGGTTTTTATATCAGTGGATGGAAAGGGGAGAAGCTCAGAAATTGCTTTTAATTTATAAACCTTAAGCTCCTTTTTCTTTTACCGTTTTGTGCTTATCATCGGCTGCCCGTGAAGTGCGCTTCCTGCAGATACCATCTGCCCTTGCTGGCACCTTCTGTCCTTGTTGGCACCTCCTGCCTGCTGTGTCCTGCCAGGTCTAGGACAGTGGTTCTCAAAGGGTGGTCAGGACTGCTGCTGGTTTGTAGACTGCCCTTGTGCACTAATGGCTGTTCAGTGCTACTATGACGACTGTATTTTTCCTTGATTATCTCTCTCACTGTGTTTCCTCCCGGTATGCTTTGGAAAAGGGGATTCTGAGGCTGGGTGTTGGAGGAAACCATTTAAAAGGGATCAGCCCTGGAACAGCGAAGCACTTTGCTGCTGGGTTGGAGCTTGGTGCTGTTTTCTGTTTCCTCCAGGGACCAGCAAGCGCCCTGCTCTTCTCTTCTGCTCTCCAAGAGCCATGTACCCAGAGACTGGCTGTAGTGTACCCTGTGTGTGTGCCAGTTGTATCCAGCTCTGTGCAACCCTATGGACTGTAACCTGCCAGGCTTCTCTGTCCATGGAATTCTCCAGGCAAGAATTCTGGAGTGGGTTGCCATGCCCTTCTTCAGGGGATCTTCCTGACCCAGGGATCAAACCCTCATCTCTTATGCCTCCTGGATTGTTATTTAACAGTGCGCCAACCTGGGAGGTCTGTAGCATGCCTTACAAGGTGATAACTACACTGTTACCTCTCTGAACTCAGCTCCATTCCTCTCTCCTTGGCTCACTTGGCACCAGCTACCCAGACTATGCTTCAAATACACCAGCTATCATCAGATGCTCACAGGGCTCACTCCCACGCATCCTTCAGGATTTTATTTACATGTTATCTTTTCAGAGAATCTGTCCTTAGCCATTCTATGTTACAATCACTATCATTCATACATGTTTGGTTTTTGTCTTTGCATGTCACCATTTTACAAAATATATTTATAGCTTGCTCATTAATTGTTTATTTACTTAGGTTATTTGTATGTTAACTTATTATGTGTCTTCTCCCCCTAGAATATAAGGTAAATGAAAGTAGAGATTTTGTCTTTTTGTTCACTGCTTTATTCCCAGCACTCAGGACAAGGCCTGGCACTTAGTAGTTACTCAATAAATATTTTTTAAAATACAAATTAACGTATGGAAGTCCCATACTTGATCAGTTCCGTTGCTCAGTCATGTCTTACTCTTTGTGACCCCATGGACTGCAGCATGCCAGGCTTCCCTGTCCATCACCAACTCCCAGAGCTTCTCAAACTCGTGTCTATTCAGTTGGTGATACCATCCAGCCATCTCATCCTCTGTCATCCCCTTCTCAGCCTGCCTTCAATCTTTCCCAGCATCAGGGTCTTTTCCAGTGAGTCAGTTCTTCCCATCAGGTGGCCAAATTATTGGAGTTTCAGCTTCATCATCAGTTCTTCCAATGAATATTCAGGACTGATTTCCTTTAGGATTGACTGGTTTAATCTCCTTGCAGTCCAAGGGACTCTCAAGAGTCTTCTCCAACACCACAGTTCAAAAACATCAATTCTTTGGTGC
Source organism: Oryx dammah (assembly GCF_014754425.2). NCBI lineage: Eukaryota > Metazoa > Chordata > Mammalia > Artiodactyla > Bovidae > Oryx > Oryx dammah. The sequence goes on along the minus strand of NW_024070204.1, from coordinate 52,224,685 downwards.
TCAGTTTTCTTTATGGTCCAACTCTCACACCCATACATGACTAATGGAAAAGCCATAGCTTTGATATATGGACTTTTGTCAACAAAGTAATGTCTTTGCTTTTTAATATGGTGTCTAGGTTGGTCATAGCTTTTCTTCCAAGGAGCAAACATCTTTTAATTTCATGGCTGCAGTCACCATCTGCAGTGATTTTGGAGCCCATGAAAATAAAGTCTGTCACTGTTTCCGTTGTTTCCCCATCTATTTGCCATGAAGTGATGGGACAGGATGCCATGATCTCAGTTCTTTGAATGTTGAGTTTTAAGCCAACTTTTTCACTCTCCTGTTTCACTTTCATCAAGAAGCTCTTTAGTTTCTCTTTGCTTTCTGCTGGTGGTGTCATCTGCATATCTGCATATCGATAGCAGATAGGTTATCAATAACATAGGTTATCGATATTTCTCCTGGAAATCTTGATTCGAGCTCATGCTTCATCCAGCCTGGTATTTCACATGATGTACTCTGCGTACAAAATTACATAAGCAAGGTGACAATATACAGCCTTGATGTACTCCTTTCCCAATTTAGAACCAGTCTGTTGTTCCATGTCTGGTTGTAACCATTGCTTCTTGACCTGCATACAGATTTCTCAGGAGGCAGGTAAGGTGGCCTGGTATTCCCATCTCTTTAAGAATTTTCCACAGTTTGTTGTGATCCACACAGTCAAAGGCTTTAGCAGAGTCAATGAAGCAGAAGTAGATGTTTTTCTGGAATTCTCTTGCTTTTTCAATGATCCAATGGATGTTGGCAATTTGATCTCTGGTTCCTCTGCCTTTTCTAAGTCTAGCTTGACCATCTGGACGTTCTTGGTTCACGTACTTTTGGAGCCTTGCTTGGAGAATTTTGAGCATTGGTTTGCTAGCACGTGAGATGAATGCAATTGTGTGGAAGTTTGAATGTTGTTTGGCATTACCTTTCTTTGGGATTGGAAGGAGACCTGACCTTTTCAGTCCTGTGGCTACTGCTGAGTTTTCCAAATTTGTTGGCACATTGAGTGCAGCACTTTCACAAATGTTATTATTCCTGTAGAGACTGAGGTTCTGAATTTCTTTGCAATCACTGAAGGTTTCAGAGGTAATGACAGAGCAGACCTACATCCAATTAATGTAGTAAAATAAGGACCTCTGTAAGAAAACAAGCCAATGGATTAGATCATCTCATACTTATTCATCTTCTGTTGGCTGAACATACTTCTTAAAGCAGGGCCCTGCCTTGCTAGTCATCTGCCAGGAGTACATTGGTTACCTACTAGATCAAGCCCAACTTGTACTAAATGCCCCATAGTCTCCTTTTTCATATAGTGATCCCAGGTTATTTTCCTTTACTCCCTGTAACAAATGTGTTCTGGTAGAGAAGACATTCTTCCTTCCTTCTTAACTGCCACCCTTCACCCTTTATACAGTTGGGTCCTAGTCTCTGCCCTGCCTGCAGTGACTTACTATTTCCCCAATGCTATTCCTTTCAGGAATGATTGCCTCTCCTTTTTATGTTCTATCCACTTATTCACTTGCCACTTTATAAAGTCTGCTTGAAAACTACACTCTCTGTTTCTTCATATCCCTAGCCTTCAACAACTTCTCTCATTTTTCTTTTCTTAATTACTTTTAGTTGTTAGCTATACCACACAATATTTATTAAGGTCTAATTATAGACTGTGCATGCATGCTAAGTTGCTTAGTTGTGTCTGACTCTTTGCAACCCCATGGACTGTCCACCAGGCTCCTCTGTCCATGGGATTGTCTAGGCAGGAATACTGGAGTGGGTTGCTATGCTCTCCTCCAGAGGATCTTCCCGACGTAGTATTCTGTAATTGTTTCTAGTTTCAGTCTTGTTCCATAACTGTTTCTAGTTTCAGCCTTGTTCTCTGAACAAGATAGTGTTTAAAGAGGTTTATGTTTTATACATTTTTTTTTCACTAAAATGTAGATTTTGCACATTAAGAGAGATTTTGCACCATTAAGACATGTTCAACAAATACTTGCTTTTTAATCTGGATATTTACTGAGTCCTGCTAGCAACCAAGGTATCATTTTAGGACAGAGTAAAATGTAGTTTATCCAGCAGTGGTTCCTTCCCATCTATTATTGGCTCTCCGCATCCTGTGAATAGATACAGTTTCAAAAAGTCACTAGAAGATTTTGCTTCTCTTTCAATATCTCTGAAATTTGATTTCTCACTTTCACATTGTGAAATGTTGGTATAGTTTTGAGAACCTTGGTTGAAAGGCACAGTGTAGATATAAAGCATCCATCTTCAGACAGCAAAATGAAAATGCAAGTACTTAAAAATTTGAAAGCAAAGCATAAGAAACCTTGGACGAATGGCAAGGCCGAAGAATTCATTGTTCCATTTCTGGGGCACTAGCGAAGATTGGGAAGTCTGTCTTTTGAAAGATTAGAATTTTACTGTTCTGTGTAGCCTTGTGCTACTGAAAATATTGGGTTGGCCAAAAAGTTCATTTGGTTTTAAATACAAATAAAACACATTTTTCATTTTCACCAAGAACAGTAGTGAAGAACATATTCACTAACCAAATGAACTTTTTGGCTAACCCAATACTTTGCTGCTTCCTTGAGGGAGTATTAATCTGTAAGGATTTGAGCTTTTGAGGCAGTGTTAAGCATTCATTCACATCAGATTAGAGGTGGCAAAGTGATGAAAGATTGCCAGGTGACTTCAAATCAGGTGTCACGCTGCAAATCCTTCTTTTTGGCCATGATTTTGACCAAGTGCAGGCAGCCAGTGAATGTGTTTTGGCAGAAACAAAAGAAGCTGAGAAGGTCAGCAGGCAGAAAGAAGCCCTGTCTCCAGAAACACTTGGACATAATTTCTTTGTTCAGAATCATACCATGTTTGGAGATGCCTCACTTAATGGCAAAAGTAAAACACTGCCATTTGTACAATTTAAAGAATGAAGTGCATGTATAATTCCTAGCTTGCACTCTTTTCAAGGGTACTTTGGAGATGGGAGGGGCCGTAATCTCTTATTTGAGAAGCTTTTTCTTTTGCTCTGTCTCTGAAGGAGAGCTTAAACCCAGTGGACAATAGTGGGTCTGACTGGGAACATTTTCAAGATTTGTACTGCCAACCTGGAAACCGAATCTGTTCCAAGGTGAGGGGTGGCTGTCAGTGGTAGAAACAGAAGGATGTTCTGCCAGTTTGCAAGCAGTGCAGTGTACTGAGAAGGGGTGACAAGTAGCAGGTGGCATAGCCAAGGTCCCGCAGAGGCACCCAGGTGCCCCCTGCCACAGGCTGGCAGAGCACTTCAAGACAGAGCCTAAGTGCAGGCGGTCCTGGTGTGCAGGGACCCAGCCACTGAGCTGGGATCAGACTTGGAGTCCTAGGGAGCTGGCAGGGAGAAAGCTGGGGGACAAGAGAGAGGGTGCATAAGGAAAAGGCAAGCTGCTGAAAATGGAGCCTGAAGTGGCCACAAAAAACTCACAAACAATGATAAAGATAGCTAACATTTACTGATGCTTAGTATTTGTCAGGATAAGTCCCAAGTCCTTTCTCCACCTTAACACTTATCCATCAATTCTTACCTGTGAGGCAGGTACTCTTATTGCCCCCACTTTCAGGGGAGGAAACAATCACAGAAAGGTCTGGAAGCATGTGCAGGGTCACACATCTAGCAAGTGGCAGAGCTGGGCTTTGAACCCAGATATTCTGGCTCGAAAATCTGTTTGCTGAACCTCCGGGCTAGCCCATCTCCAACTGCTGTGTCTGTGCGTATATGTGCCCAGTCATGTCCGACTCATGGACTGTAGCCCACCAGGCTCCTCTGTCCATGGGATTTCCCAGGCAAGAATACTGGAGTGGGTTGCCATTTCCTTCTCCAGGGGATCTTCCTGACCCAGGGATCGAACCTCCGTCTCTTGAATCTCTTCCACTGTCAGATAGATTCTTTACCACTGTGCCACCTAGGACGCCCTCTCCAACTGCTACAGAGTAACTAAATCAGATTTGTCTTTTTAGCCTTTCAAAAGGGACATAAAACAATGAGCCAAAAAGATAATAAATTTGACCCACACTTTTACTTTGTGATGCTTTGAGGAAATCACTTCATTTGTCTTAGGCTTGGTTTTACACCTGCAGAGTAAATGTAACAGGAATTGCATTTACTATTTACATTTACTAAGAAATGTAATAGGAAACGCCACCTATTCCACAGATTCTGAAAGTGGAGTAATGGATATAAACTAATAAAATCGTGTCCGGCAAGAACTTGCCACTCAAATGTGTTTTCTTTCTCTCTCTCTCTCATTGCCCGTTAATACAAAGCTCTTTAAATTCTTCTTGATTGGAAACAGGATTGTTCCCAGGTACAGAGCTGAACCAGGCTTTGGCTGATCAAGGTTCTTGAAGGCTGTGGGGAGGGCATATGGCACCTGGAGGCTTTCTGCTTGCTTGGGTTAAACAAATTGCTTTGGCTTTTCTCTATTGGTTGTTCTTTTCTTTTAATTTACAGAAAATTTCTTGGCAAGCGCTTTCATATACAGTTAATTCAGTTCATGAAACTTTGCATCAGAAATGTGTAAACTAATGCTCACTTTAGGAATGATGATTGACAAATTTAAAAATTGTGCTTTTATACAAATGTGTTGGGGCTTCCCTGATAGCTTAATTGGTAAAGAATCCACCTGCAATGTGAGAGACCGAGGTTCAATCCCTGGGTTGGGAAGATCCCCTGGAGAAGTTTCCAGAAAGGCTCCCCACTCCAGTATTCTGGCCTGGAAAATTTCATGGACTGTATAGTTCATGGGGTCACAAAGAGTCAGACACGACTGAGTGACTTTCACTTCACATAAACATGTTATATGTATTATTTTCAATATTACTTTCTTTCATTTACTTGTTAGTATTCAAGAGAACTAACTGTAAGGACTGTAAGTTTGAATTTCCATGATTATACTTGAATTTCAAAGCTGCTTCATATTTCACAGCAGCCAAAGCATATATGTTCACAACCTGAAATATCCCCTCTCCTGTCAAGTCAAGGAAAACCTGCTTTACCTCTCTTATTAGAACCATCAACCCAATTTTGATGAAGGAATTCGATGATCATTGTGTCTCCAACAATTTTGATCTAGCTGCAAACTATATTTAGTGCTATAACCATATGTACTTTTGTATTACTTAATTTTATAAGACAAATAGTACATGTTCACAGCAGAATAATTAGACCACATTATGCACAGAAGCAAAAGGTGAAAATCTCCCATCATTCTAGACCTAAATAAACAGTGTTATATTTTGAAGTTTGTCTTTCCAGATTATTTTCTGTGTGTGTACAGGCATAGTTCAGAAATTTGTTGTTGTTTAGTCACTAAGTCGTGTCCAACTCTTTGCAACTCCATGAACTTCAGTGCACCAGGCTTCCTTGTCTTTCACTATCTCCTGGAGTTGTTTACTGAAATAGAAATACTATAAATACCATTAGTAAGCTGTGCTTTCCACTTAGTAGTTTTATCATGAACATCTTTATATATACATCTACATCATTATTACATGGGATTGGGCTGGCTCAGGGGTTAAAGCGTCTGCCTACAATGCGGGAGACCTGGATTCGATCCCTGGGTCAGGATCTTGCCTGGAGAATCCCAAGGATGGAGGAGCTTGGTGGGCTATGTCCACAGGGTCACAAAGAGTCAGACACGACTAAGCGACTTGACTTTCTTTCTTTCTTTCTTTCTTACATCATTTTTTCTAATAGCTTCAAAATATTCCTTTGCTTTTTATAGAAATATTAACTGTGATAATCCTTTGTAGCTGGATATTTACTTTGTTCTCAATTTTTCCTATTACAAGCAATACTTTGATCATTATTTTTGCATATACATCTCTGTATCCTTGTCTCATGCTGATTCAAAGGGTATGTGTGTTTACCAGGCTTTTGATATATTTGCCAAAAATCTGTCTAGAAATATTGTACTGATTATATTCCCACCAGCAGTAAATGAGTGCTCCAACATTCTGTGTTATTTTTTATTTTAATGTACCATCTAATGGACAAACTAGAGCATCTCCTTATTTTATTTATTTACTTTGTGCTTGTTAGTGAAGTTGATTTTTTTCCATGTTACTCTAAAAGTTTGTCTTCTTGTGAATTTTCCTTTTCATGCTCTTTGTCTGTCTTTCTACTGAGAAGTTATTTTTCCTATGGATTTCTAAGAGTTCTTCATGTTGTAACTTTATCTATAAAATGCACTGTGATTTCTCCTAGTCTGTTTTCTATTTAAAAAATTTTTACATATATATATATTTTTCAAAATTAGTTCATCATTTTATTCTATGTTTTCTATTTAAAAATATTTACATATATATATATTTTTTCAAAATTAGTTCATTTTATTCCTAATTTATGCACTTAAGAAAGTGTCTAGTACATATGATGTGTCAAAATACCTTCTGTATCCTTAAAGAAATAAAATATTTACAAATGTTCTATTTCACTACTTCCATGGCTTTATCTTTCTCATTTAAATCTTAAATTCATCTGGAATATTTTCTGGCCTGAGATGAAGATATTTTATATCTCAATGATTATCAAGTTGTCCTAACCTAATGATAGAGTAAGCTATGCTTTAAACACTGGGGATAAAGAAAAATGTTACCCTATCAAATATCAAATATGTGTATGATATATAGTTATATATGTTTTTATTTTCATTCCCACTGGTTTTTCTTCTACTCTGGTACCAGGATAAATTATTTTGATTATTATAAATATTCTTTTGTTATCATTGTTTTTCAGAAATTTTCAACCCATATTTACATGTTTATTTATATGATGTCTTAAATTATGCAAGCAGGAAAGTATAGTGCAGAACGTATGTTAGGATAGATAAAGCAAGAATGGAAACTTATACTGTTTAGCTGCATGATGAGTACCTGGGGTTCATGATCGTGTTTTCTCTGCCTTTGTGTATTTGTGAAACTTTCTGTAACAAGCATTTAAATGTAAACAAATAGATTAACACTTCAGGTTAGAACGGCACATGATTGGAATTGCACATTGTTTCTTCAGAAACGTTACGGTTTTTTGCTGTGTCTTCTTCTATGTCCTTCACATTGCTATAATTAAACCGGATAACCAGCAGGGACCTACTGTATAGGGCGTGGTAGTCTGCTACAGCAGAGTTCTGGGGCAGCCTGGATGGGAGGGGAGTTTGGGAGAGAAGGGATGCATGTATATGTATGGCTGAGGCCCGTCACTGTTCACCTGAAGCTATCACATTTTTTGTAATCAGCTCACTACAAAACAAAAAAGTTATTAAAAAAAGAAAGTTTTATATATTTTTTCTCCACATATCCCCTGTACCTTTGTAAATGAACATGCAAAAAAAAAAAATCCCTAAAATCATAGTGTCTAGTTTCATAGACTATTGTTGTTGTTTTTCAGTATTATACTTCCAGCTGTTGGTATATAGGAAAACACTGATTTCCAGTTGTTGGTATATAGGAAAACACTGATTTGTAGCCAACCCACCTTACTAGCTGGCTTCCCTGCTGGCTCAGATGGCAAAGAATCCACCTGCAATGCAAAAGACCCAAGTTCCATCCGTGGTTCAGGATGATCCTCTGGAGAAGGGAATGGCAATCCACTCCACTATTCTTGCCTGGAGAATTCCATGGACAGACAAGCCTGGTGGGCTGCAGTCCACTGAACAATTAACACACAACTAATACACTTACTGAACATGTTTTTTAAGTTTCTTTTTTAACAAGTTGATTTTGGAGGGAGTCTTTCAAATAAAGAGTTCTACGATTTTCACATAATTAGATATTTGCCTCCCTTTTTGCCAATATTTATGACTCTCTTCTATTAGACTTACTAATTAGCACTTTAAAGATATTGTTAACTAAATATGTTAACAGTGATTGTCCACCTGCTTCTGACATCAGTGGGAATGTCTCCAGCCTTCATCAAGCAAGGCATTAGCTATTTGAGACTAAAATTACTGATTCAATGAACAGGTAACTACAGAGCAACACAATACAGAATGAATTCAAAAACTAGATTATTATTTTCAAAACAATGGTCCCTATCACATTTACTGTACATTCACTGTAAACAAATCATAGATTCCTAAGAGTAATAAACATGAGGATGATGTACCTTAGTGAGAGTTTACTATGTGTTGTCACTGTTTCCAGCACTTTACCTCTGTGCATTCTATATTCCCTCCAATAATGGTTTGAAGCAAGATATCCTAGTTCCAGTTTACAAACAGAGAAACAGAGATACAGAGAGGACAGATAACTTGCCCAAAGTCATACAGTGAGTAGCAGAGCCAGGATAGTTTGGTCTGAATAGCTGAATAGCCAATAATAATTATTTTATAGTTAATAATAATTATTAAGTTTTTAAGGATCTGAAATATTGTAATATTGAGTAATATTAAATGTAAGTGATAAGGGCTTCCCTAGTAGCTCAGCTGGTAAAGAATCTGTCTGCAATGCAGGAGATCCCGGTTTGATTCCTGGGTCAGGAAGATCCCCAGGAGATGGGTGAGGCTACCTACTCCAGCATTCTTGGGCTTCCCTGGTGGCTCAGATGGTAAAGAATCCACCTGCAGTGTGGGAGACCTGGGTTTGATCCCTGGGTTGGGAAGATCCCCTGGAGGAGGGCATGGCAACCCACTCCAGTATTCTTGCCTGGAGAATCCCATGGGCAGAGGAGCCTAGCAGGCTATAGTCCATGGGGTGGCAAAGAGTCAGACATGACTAAGCACAGCACATAAGTGATAAACCAGTTCCTCTCCCCCTTCCCCGCCACCCCACCACTGCAAAAAGAGTTTCTTAAAAATTCTGTCTAGGGACTTCCCTGGTCCTCCAGTGATTAGGACTTGGTGCTTTCACTGCTTAAGGCCTCGGTTCAGTCCCTGGCCTGGGAACTAAGATCTTGCAGGCTTCAAGATGTGGCACACACACACAAAAATTCTGTCTAATGTAGTGGCTTAAGGGTTCTGAGTCCCTAGTAATATTTAAGAATAGGATGGTTAGTTACAATATCTCTGTTATGGTACTGTGAAATATGGTGTGATAAACCATAGTATGAGATTATGAGCTGGAAACTTGAAGAGCCTTTTAACTCCAAGTTTCTTTTCCTTGATTACTTAGATATCAGACATTAAATTTTGTTTTATTTTGCAGTTTATACACTTTGGCTTACATTACTCCTTCAGTGAATTAGAGAGATTTTTAAAGATAAAACTCCAGCTTCCCAAATATCATTGCTCTTTAAGAAAATTGAGCCAATAAACCACATCCTTAGAAAAGAAACAGCCCTTTTCCTTTTTCTTGGCGAAGAAATTCATCTATTAGCAAAATAATCTTTACAAGTTTTTTCTGTTATGTAGCTCCATCCTTCATCACCATTATAAATGCAGAGGGAACAGAATCTAATTTCAGGTGCCAGATGGGTACCACATGAATAGTGGTGATTCAGCACAGGCTCCAATTAGAGCAACCAAGCTCTGAGCAAACTATTGGGTATGATCATGGGGACCATGGTGAACTGAGGGGCATTTTCTTCCATGCGTCAGGCTTCTCTGCTTATCCTTTCTCTATACTCAGAGCCTTTCAAATGTGTGAAACACTTGGAATCTGCTAACAGTTGAGAGTGGGTGCTTGCAATTAACTTCTTGTCAGTAAAAGTGATAGGGTTCATTTTGAAACTCATTGATGAGTAGTTAAAGAAGTAAAGTACTTAAAGAAGTAAACAGCAGAAAATTTCAAAGCCCTGGATAAAAGACTTGAAATGCTCGTTTGACCCTGTAGAAGGCCATGGAAGAGTTTAGCAACTAGAGATTAAATCTTGTGCCGCTCTTGAGTGTAAGAACGAGCTCCTCTCAGTGTGACTGCAGAATAATAATCCTGGAAAGAGTCCATTTTTAATGAAACAGTTTTACAACATCAGTAAAGTCTGAGCCTCCTAAAAAAAAACTGGTGCTTTGTTCCTCAATGTAAAGAACAAACAAATTAAAAGGAAGTTAACACTGAAGGAACACCTCCTCTAATCCAGCTATAGTGTTTGGTATGTGCTGACCTATCAGCCCCTCATTTTAATCTACACTCTACCCCTGCCGTGTGGGTTTCAGCAGTTATATTTATATTGACCATAAGCTTGATATCCCAATGGGTTAAATAGAGTCCTCAAGGCCACAATATTAGGAAATGACCAAAACATAATTTGCATCCAAGTATGACTAATTCCAAAATTCTTAGTGTTGCACTAATTTGTTTTGCTCTTTTCCTTTTCATCTCTGAATAAACATCTATTTTATTTAGATTTTAAAAATTGAAGTATATAGTTGATCTATAAATTATAAATTTCAGGTACAACGCAGTAATTCAATATTTTTGTAGGTTATACTCCATAGAAAGTTTTTTTTGTAAAATATTGCCTATATTGCCTATGCTGTATATTGCATCCTTGTATCTTATTTCATTTGTACCTAATAGTTGTACCTCTTAGTCTGCTTCTCCTATCTTGCCCCTCACCTCTTCCCTCTCCCAACTGGTGACTACTAGTTTGTTCTCTGTATTTGTGACTCTATTCTGTTATATTCATTTGTTTTACATTTTGCATATAAATTCTGCATGTGATTGGAATCATATAGTATTTGTCTTTGACTTATTTCACTAAGCATACCCTACAGGTCCATCAGTGTTGTTGTAAATGGCATAGTTTTATTGTTTTTCATGACTGAGTAATACTCGTGTGTGTGTGTGTGTGTGTGTGTGTGTGTGTGTGTGTGTGTGTGTACGTGGCACATCTTTTTTATTCATTTATCTGTTGATGGACACTTAGGTTGCTTCCATATCTTGTCTATTGTAAATAATGCTGCTGAGAACATTGGAGTGCATGTATCTCTTCAAGTTAGTGTCCATATGTATATACGGACACTATATATATATATATATATATATATACACACACACACACACACACACACACACCCAGGAATACATATATACCCAGGAATACAGTTGCTGGATCATATGCTAGTTTTATTTTTAACTTTTTGAGGAATCTCCATATTGTTTTCCAAGTGGCTATGCCAGTTTTCATTCCCACCAACAATGCAGGAGGGTTCCCATTTCTCCATATCCTCATCAACACTTGTTATTTCTTTTCTCTTTGATAACAGCCATTCTAACAGGTAGGAGGTGATATCTAATGGTGGTTTTGATTTTCATTTCTCTGATAATTAGTGACGTTGAACATCTTTTCACATGCCTGTTGGCCAACTGTATGTCTTCTTTGGAAAATGTCTATTCAGATCTGTTCCCTAATTTTTAATCAGGTTGTGTTTTTCTTTTTGATATTGAGTTGTATGAGCTTCTTATGTGTTTTGGATATTAGCCCTTTATCAGGTGTATCATTTGCAGGTATGTTCTCCCATTCAGTAAGTTGCCTTTTTTGTTTTCTAATGCATATTTTTCTTCTTTCAGTAATATCTTAAAATTCCTTCTTTTGAAATGAAGTGAGCTAAAGTTCTCTTCATAAGAATGAAAATTGCTTGAAAAAAAATCGGCACTCTACTGAAGGGTTGATTTGATTCTATCTCCTACAAATAATCCTGAACATGAAAGAGACAGAAAAGGTTGAAAATGACTCTCTTGGCAGAAGAGTATTATCATCTCTTCCTTAATAGATCTTAAGTTTGTTGTTTATAACCTTTAATGCCCACAATAAAATGATAGAACAGAGAAACTTTTGGAGAGAAAAATTCCAAGTTTATTGTCCAGCTTCTTTTCATTTCAACATTAAAAAACACTACTCTTTAATGTTGATTAAATATTTGTTTGTTCCTTGGCTCCAGCTAACATTGAGAAGCTGGAGTTGAGAAGCATACAGTTTTCACTGTCTGCATGTTAATGACCCCACAATAGTGGGCTCATTCCCTCGAAGATGATAATGGGTTGTCACTTTGTAAGGGCCAGAGAACCTATTGGTTTGGGTTTTTACTCCTAGTCATTGATTTCTTATTTGTATTAATTTCCTTGTTTATTCCTTATGTTTATTTTAGTTAACATCAAACTTTTTCATTTTGTGTCTTGTTTTTCTTTTGTTTATAAAATCTACAGGCAGTGAGTCCTTGGATAGCAATTGATAATCAGGGAGAAATGATAGCTTGAGAAGACTGAATTACAGGGTGCTAGGATAAAAATTGTTTTTAATGAAGCCTCATTAGAAAACTTTCATACACCTGCTTTCAGTCAAATCTGTGTGACGCTCTGCCAACTACCCCAGTCTCTTTTTATTTTATTTTATTTTCTTCAAATTCTAATTGTATCCCCTGTAATCTAAACCAATAGTATTACTAAGTCTTAAAATAATTCAGTTGTAATTTGTCTTAGGGCTTCCCTTGTGGTTCAGCTGGTAAAGAATCTACTTGCAATGCAGGAGACCCTGATTCAATTCCTGGGTTGGGCAGATCTGCTGGAGAAGGGATAGGCTACCCACTCCAGTTTTCTTGGGCTTCCCTTCATGCTCAGCTGATAAAGAATCTACCTTCAATGCAGGAGACCTGGGTTCAATCCCTGGGTTGGGAAGAACATGGAGGAGAGTTCTGAGTGGTCCACTGGAGAAAGAAATGGCAAACCACTGCAGTATTCTTCCCTTGAGAACACCATGAACAGTGTGAAAAAGCAGGAATATATGACCCTGAAAGATAAACTCCCCAGGTAGGTAGGCGCCCAATATGCCACTGGAGAATAGTAGAGAAATAACTCCAGAAAGAATGAAGAGACAGAGCCAAAGTGAAAACAATGCCCAGTTGTGGATATGACTGGTGATGGAAGTAAAGTCCCATGCTGTAAAGAACAATATTGCATAGGAGCCTGGAATGTTAGATCCATGAATCAAGGCAAATTGGAAGTGGTCAAACAGGAGATGGCAAGAGTGAACATCGACATTTCAGGAATCAGTGAACTAAAATGGACTGGAATGAATGAATTTAATTCAGATGACCATTATGTCTATTACTGTAGGTAAGAATCCCTTAGAAGAGATGGAGTAGACCTCATAGTCAACAAAAGAGTCCAAAACGCAGTACTTGGGTACAATCTCAAAAACTACAGAATGATCTCTGTTTATTCAATATCACAAGTAATCCAAGTCTATGTCCCAACCAGTAATGCTGATGAAGCTGAAATTGAATGGTTCTATGAAGACCTACAAGACCTTCTAGAACTAACACCCAAAAAAGATGTCCTTTTCATCATAGGGGACTGGAATGCAAAAGTAGGAAGTCAAGAGATACCTGGAGTAACAGCCAAATTTGGCCTTAGAGTACAAAATGAAGCAGGGCAAAGGCTAATAGAGTTTTGCCAAGAGAATATGCTGGTCATAGCCAACAGCTTCTTCCAAAAACACAAGAGGACTCTACATATGGACATCACCAGATGGTCAATAATGAAATCAGGTTGATTAATTCTTTGCAAACAAAGATGGAGAAGCTCTATACAGTCAGCAAAAATAAGACTGGGAGCTGACTGTGGCTCAGATAATGAACTCCTAGCAACATAATGCTTAAAATTCTCCAAGCCAGCCTTCAACAGTACATGAATTGTGAACTTCAGATGTTTAAGTGGGATTTAGAAAAGGCGGAGAAACCAGAGATCAAATTGCCAACATCTGTTGGATTATAGAAAAAGCAAGAGAATTATAGAAAAACATCTATTTCTGCTTTATTGATTATGCCAAATCCTTTGACTGTGTAGAGCAAAACAAACTGTGGAAAATTCTTCAAGAGATGCTAATACGAGACCACCTTACCTGCCTGCTGAGAAATCTGTATGCAGGTCAAGAAGTAACAGAACTGGACACGGACATGGTTCCAAATTCATAAAGGAAAACGTCAAGGCTGTATATTGTCACCTTGCTTATTTAACTTATCTGCAGAGTACATCATGCGAAATGCCAGGCTGGATGAAGCACAAGCTGGAATCAAGATTGCTGGGAGAAATGTCAATAACCTCAGATACGCAGATGACACCACCCTTAAGGCAGAAAGAGAAGAGAAACTAAAAAGCCTCTCCATGAAAGTGAAAGAGGAGAGTGAAAAAGCTGGCTTAAAACTCAATATTCAAAAGACTAAAATCATGGGATCCATTCCCATCACTCCATGGCAAATAAAAGGATAAACAATGGAAACAGTGACAGAATCTATTTTCTTGGGCTCCAAAATCACTGCAGATGGTGACTGCAGCCATGAAGTTTAAGATGCTTGCTCCTTGGAAGCAAAGCTATAACCAACCTGGACACCATATTAAAAAGCAGAGACCTTACCTTGCTGACAAAGTTCCATCTAGTCAAAGCTATGGTTTTTCCATTAGTCATGTATGGATGTGAGAATTGGACTATAAAGAAAGCTGAGCACCAAAGAATTGATGCTTTTAAACTGTGGTGTTGGAGAAGACTCTTGATAGTCCCTTGGACTGCAAGGAGATCAAACCAGTCAATCCTAAAGGAAATCAGTCTTGAATATTCTTTGGAAGAACTGATGCTGAAGCTGAAACTCCAACACTTTGGCCACCTGATGCGAAGAACTAACTCATTGGAAAAGACCTTGATGCTGTGAAAGATTGAAGGCAGGCTGAGAAGGGGACAACAGAGGATGAGATGGTTGGGTGGCATCACTGACTCGATGCACATGAGTTTGAGCAAGCTCTGGGAGTTGGTCGTGGACAGGGAAGCCTGGTGTGCTGCAGTCCATGGGTCGCATAAGTCGGACACGACTGAGCAACTGAACTGAACTGACTGAATTTGTCTTAAGGGAATTGCTCACAGTGTAGATTTTGCAGGAAAATACAAGGTAGGATTCATAGTTAAATGAATGAAAACAACGGAGGAACGAAGTGGTGTGTTGGTTTTAGAAGAAACTTCTGATAGTGTCTGGTGATGGTGGTTTAGTCGCTAAGTCATGTCCAACTCTTGCAGCCCCATGTACTGTAGCCTGCCAGGCTCCTCTGTCCGTGGGATTTTCTAGGCCAGAATACTGAAGTGGATTGCCATTTCCTTCTCCAGGGGATCTTCCTGACCCAGGAATCGAACCCAGGTCTCCTGCATTGCAGGCTGATTCTTTACTGACTGAGCTATGAGAGAAGCGTACTGGTAGTGTCTGGCTCATTATAACTTAGAGATGTGAGTTCTATTTCTAAATCTCCGATTTGGAAAGCTATACATAATAGAAATCACAATCTATGATGTGGATGGTCTGTTCTCCCTCTCCCCACCTCTCTTTCTCTCTTTCATGTGTCTTTCTGTCCATCCATCTATCAATCCATCCATCCATCATCTACATAATGTGTTTCTTGTTTTAACTAGAGAGAGAGAATTGTTTATATTTTAGAGTTGAGCTGATCTCGCGAGGGAAAGTACTGACTTGCGTGATTTGTATATTATAGTCTGTGCATATATCCCATAGCCTTCCATGACAATGCCATTCAAATGATTCTCAAATTTAGAAGTACTCAAATGGTAGACTTTTACTTTACCCTGATATGGGGCAGGAAAGTATTGAAAAAACAAAAGGCCGCAGTGCTCCAGTGAACTCCACCTTCTTTTGTAGGTAGTGAGCTGCTTAAATCAGAGGTTTTGCGAAGATGTCTTGCAGTCATTTTGTTTTCCCTCATGACGACTCAGGGGGTGTTGTCTTGAGGCTCTCAATGGATCTGTTATAACTTAGCCGACAATGACACACCCCGGAGGCTCCTTCCGTCCTGGCCTCAGGCCAGCAGACTATGCACGATGCTGTCCTGTGATTCACACGAAACTGCTCTAGTCACCTCCCACTGCCCAGGTCTGGAAGGGCACCATAATGAGGCAATGGGAGGGATATGGTAAGAAAAGTGGTTGAAAAGAAGCTTCTGTTGTAAATTTTCTACTGCAGCAGGAAGCTAAAACGAGAATTAGGTGGTATTCTCAGCTAACAGAATTAATTCTCAGCTAATGAATTGGAAAGTCCCTGGCCTTGGATTTAGGGTGAAGCGTGGTGTTTTAGGGAGCAGCAGTTATTTCAGGTGGGAGAAAGGCTGCAGCCATGGAATCCTAGGAAGAGGTCATTTATCTGCTGCCAAGCAACTCAGTTGAACTATTTTGAAATACTGGTCAAGAGAAGTGTTGAAAGAATAGGTGTTTTGGCATTTCTGTACCCTTGGAAGTGAAGCATTGAGCTACCTTAGGAGCCAAATGATGTCCTTTCATTTTGCAAAACATCAATTATTTTACAATAAATTTGTGCTGAAATCAAAAGTGGCTTCTGTTCTCTTACATGAGTGCGATTATCTATAAATCACTTGAGGGACCTTTACAGAACATGTCCTGGATGTAGAGTCCCATAGCTGCCTTTTCTGCTGGGAGAAAGGTCTAACCAGACATGCAAAAAGATGAAAGGAACTGCTTGGCCTGACTTCCGCATTCCTTTCTCTCTACTTGGGGAAAAACATCAGAATATGAAGTGGTATTTGAATAACTTAGAGTGTTCATAAGAGCAGAATAACTGGGAACAGACTTTGAAGCCATGAGGCAGATGAATCACTTTCTGCCTCCTCTGGGTCCCACACCAGCTATTCTGAGCCTCTGTCAGAGCACGTATTGTGTTGTGCTATTTGTCTCTCCCCCTCTAGTCTGTGAGCTTCTTGTGGAGAATGGTTTTTTATCACATTTATCTTTGCATCCCTAGACCACAGCACAGTTGATTGCATACCACAACTGTCTAGTCAATGTCTGGTGAATGGAGAGGAGAGGCTGCTGTTATTGTTTTGGGGAAAAGAAGGCAATAGAATGATGGATTTGGATTTGGATAAAGTACACAGGAAAGTGTTTTTTAGTGTAGAGACAAAATGTGCTTTCCTTCTCATAATTCTAGTCAAGGGAAGCAGTTCAATTTGGCAGAAATCAGTGAAAAAAAATATGAGTGTATGTTATGTGGTGATCGCATATACAAGCACGAAATGTTCTTGACCCTCAAGGTTCATAGAGTTCAGAATGGCAGTGTCAGTGAGACACAGATCATTGCGGTATAATTTGGCAAATATGCATTTGGGGCAGAGGCCTGGGTCCAAGTTGGCAGTGGGGGTGGGGCTAGAAATAATGAGAAAATCAGGTAACTCTTCCAGGAGGAGATGACATTTCAATTGAGTCTTGAAACAGGAGTAGTCAAGCAAAGAAGGAAGGAAATGGATATATAGGGAAGAGGAAAAGAAAAAAACAAAAACAGAATACAAGGGCACAGAGGTGGGAAACAGCATGGAGTGCATGGGGAACCAGAGCGGCTCAGTATAACCAATGAGTGAAATATGATGCATGTAGGGATGAGCAGGTAATGGTGATGACAAGAAAGCATATTACAAGGTACCTGAAATGGTGCAGGTAAAACTCTTGAGTTTTCAGAGTAGTGGTGGGAAACATGCAAAGAGAGGATAGAACTGTGAAATTTTTGCCAGGTGCATGGCAGGGTACAACCACTGATTGAGCGTGGGTGACCAGGAGTGGGAGAGGCTCAGGATTTTGGCTGCTGTGGCTGGGTGGATGGTGGTGCCATTATCTGAGAGGAAGAGGATGCAAGAAGAAACATATTTGGGAGTGAAGAAAGAAAAAAGGTTGAGTTCATTCACGGACATGTTGTATTTGAGATGCTTGTGGATCTTCCAAGTGGAGTCATCTGGCATGCTTTCAAATGCATAAATTTGAAAGCTCAGTCATGAGAGCTCAGAGAGCTCGGGGTATGAGAGAGGATCATACTGTACATACAGCTTTAATCTTGCTCTTTTCATTTAACATTATAGCAGGGGAATTTTCTCATGTAATTAAAATCTCTTGTGAAAATCTATTTTTAACTGCATAGTACATCATGAGGTTTCTCATATTTTCTTTAGCTATTCCATTATTATTGAACATCTAAATTGTTTCCAAATTTTTGTCATTGTAATTAGCATTGTTGAGAATGCTTTTGCATATAAAGTACTTTCCATATTTCATGTTATTCCTGAATTACTATGTCAAAATATACAACACCATTATAGATTTTGGTACTTTATTATCAAATTCCTTTCCAAAGACTTACATCATTTTGAAACCCATAAGCACTATATGAATTGCGTATTTTATCACATATATCATTATCAAAGTTTGTAAGCACGATAAGCAAAAACCTTGAGATTTTAATTTTCATCTCTTCATTAAATACTGAGGTTGAATATTTTCCACATTTTGATACATTTTTATTTCCAATTTACACTGGTTATTAATTAAAATGCTCATGTTTTTCTTATGGATTTAAACTTTTATTTTAAAAATATATTTTGTTAAGCAGTTGCTGAATATTCAGCACTGTGTTCAACATTATAAAAAGGGCAAAAGGAAAAATAGTGAATTTCTCTCAACTTTTAGAATTTGTATTTTATAAAAATATAACTTTCAGTGCAGAAAAGGCATTAAAATGTACTTTGTTCAACCCACAGTTGAGAGAGGAAAAACTAAACCTATAAACAATTAGTGAAAGAAATGAAAGATAGTATATTATTTTGTGGTGCAATGAAGACCTTATTGTCAGTATTCAGAGAAAGCAGAAAATTATGGTGCTGCAGGGCAAATTGTCATTAGAAGGAAAAACTTTTGCTGGATGTTGAAGAATAGAAGGATTTAGAAAGGTTGGCGAACAGAAGAATACTGAGGATGTATATGTAGGGATAGCAGATAGAAATCCACATGGCTCAGGTGTTAGAGCAATTAGACCGTTCAGATGAGGGTTGATGGTTCATTTTGTGACTAGAGTATGGGACAAGGTCAGATTAAAGATGTGAATTACATACCACCTGGCTCCTCCAGTCCATGCAGAGGTAACTGAAGGGGCCCACGCTCCAGAGCAGGAGTTATGACCTTGTAATACAGGCCATCCTTGTGTGATAAGTAAATTGCTCTGACTCCAGCAAGAACCAAATTGTTGAGCTTTGCTGGGCACGCTGAGAGAGGCCGGTGGGTTGGCGTATAGAGTGGGTTTTAAGAGAACCCCGGCCCAAGCCAGATTCCTCAGCTGGGCAGAACCCTGGACACAGTGCAGAGGCCTCAGTCTAACTTCTACCTTGTCCTAGGAGGTAGCTCTGTGATCTTAGGCAGATCAAGTTCACTCTTATACCTCAGTTTCCTCATTACACTGTCAACTCTTTCTAGATTTCAGATTCTACAGCCTCTAACAGGCACTCAGATAGACAGGCTTCACAGGCTACCCTAGAAAAAAAGGAGGTATAAATAAGAAACCACTATGGTAACATTTAAATCTGAACCAAGAAGCTATCCTTTGTCTTAATTCACCACTTTGGAAAGTAGAAGTTTACTTTCTTCCTTTGTCTTTACTACAGACTTAGCAGAGGGACACTGAGGCAGATGTCTAATTTACCCACCAGATGTGTGGGAAGTGCCAATTAGCAGGCACTTGTGACCTGTATGCAAGTCAGGAAGCAACAGTTAGAACTGGACATGGAACAACAGACTGGTTCCAAATAGGAAAAGGAGTACGTCAAGGCTGTATATTGTCACCCTGCTTATTTAACTTCTATGCAGAGTACATCATGAGAAACGCTGGGTTGGAGGAAGCACAAGCTGGAATCAAGATTGCCAGGAGAAATATCAATAACCTCAGATATGCAGATGATACCACTCTTATGGCAGAAAGTGAAGAGGAACTAAAAAGCCTGTTGATGAAAATGAAAGAGAAGAGTGAAAAAGTTGGCTTAAAATTCAGCATTCAGAAAACTAAGATCACGGCATCCGGTCCCATCACTTCATGAGAAATAGATGGGGAAACAGTGAAAACAGTGGCTGAATTTATTTTGGGGGGCTCCAAAATCACTGCAGATGGTGACTGCAGCCATGAAATTAAAAGACGCTTACTCCTTGGAAGGAAAGTTATGACCAACCTAGATAGCATATTGAAAAGCAGAGATATTACTTTGCCAACAAAAGTCCATCTAGTCAAGGCTATGGTTTTTCTAGTGGTCATGTATGGATGTGAGAGTTGGACTGTGAAGAAAGCTGAGCACCAAAGAATTGATGCTTTTGAACTGTGGTGTTGGAGAAGACTCCTGAGAGTCCCTTGGACTGCAAAGAGATCCAACCAGTCCATCCTAAAGGAGATCAGTCCTGGGTGTTCATTGGAAGGACTGAGCTGAAACTCCAATACTTTGGCCACCTCATGCAAAGAGTTGACTCATTGGAAAAGACCCTGATGCTGGGAGGGATTGGGGGCAGGAGAAGGGGACGACAGAGGATGAGATGGCTGGGTGGCATCATTGACTCGATGGACGTGAGTCTGAGTGAACTCCGGGAGATGGTGATGGACAGGGAGGCCTGGCGTGCTGCGATTCATGGGGTCACAAAGAGTCGGACACGATTGAGCGGCTGAGCTGACTTGCTGAACTGACTAGCACATATGAAAAAGTGAAAGTGAATTAGCCCAGTCGTGTCCAACTCTTTGCGACCCCGTGGACTGTAGCCTACCAGGCTCCTCCCTCCATGGGATTCTCCAGGCAATAATGCTGGAGTGGGTTGCCATTTCCTTCTCCAGGGTATCTTCCCAACCCAGGGATCGAACCCGGGTCTCCAGCATTGCAGGCAGACGTTTTAACCTCTGAGTCACACATATGAGACGCTCAATAAATACATATTTTAAATTAATGCAGTTCAGCGGCTTTATAATTCAGCAATCAAAACATATTTACTATCATGCAAAAGAAAAAAAATGTTAATTCCAAGGGAGGTAAATGAAGAATGAAAAAAATCCCTCTGAAGCATATAAAATACTTTTAATAGCCACTCTAATATTTGCGAATAGTTAGAACTCCTTTCCCCTCATATTTAGAATGCATTGGCACATTTGTTGTTTAAATGAATAGAATTGATTGACATTTGCAGGGAACTTTATAGTTTCCAGAAAACTTTCTCAGATATTATCAAATTCACCCCAGACAACCTGACAAAGTGGGTTGTGGAAATACTGTTATTTTTACAGAGAAGCTAATAACTGGTAGAAGAAAAAAGGTAAGGGATTTTCCTAACACTATCCAGCTCATATATATGACACTGATACAAGCGGAACCTCTTTCTCCCGACACCCAGGTGAGAAGGCTCACAGTGAGGTGTTTCCACTCTGTAAATTCTCAGTCTCCAGGAAAGAACTTGTCTTAACTCCCTTCCCTTGCATCAAAGCAGCAAAATTTATCCCGGTACTCCAGCTCAGATTCCATCTCTGAGTGTGCTGACACCCACTATCTGACTTAGCTACTCTCTTCATTTTTATTTCCTAAAGTGTGTTTTCTGCTGGAGCTGACTCTTCTTTCTCCCTAATTAACTTTTATGTGAAAACTCCTCTAGTGATGAAATCGCCTGTGTGTCTCCCCTAACCTGATTGGCGTTTTACTGCACCTGGAGGGAGAAAGCGTTTCTGCTGCCTCACTGCATTATCTTTGCTGAGGGAGGAATTTGTAGGAGCTAAGATAACTGCCTTGCTGCGACGAGATTTATTTTTATCAAACATTTTTTGGTTTTGGCTCAGTTTTGATGCTTGCAGAGGTTACTACTTGTTGAAAATTAAAATTCGTTGCTTCATTTGTGTCATTTTTTAGATTCTACATCTAAGTGATATCATATATTTAGAAAACAGAAATAGACCCATAGACATAGAAAACAAATTTATGGCTATCAAAGGGGAAAGCAGGGGGAGAGGGATAAGTTAGGAGCTTGGGATTAACAGATACATACTATTATATATAAAATAAAGAGCAGGAGCCTAATTATAACGCAGGGAACTATATTCAGTATCTTGTAATAGCCTATAATGGAAAAAAAATCTAAAAAAGAACACATACATCTCTATCTACCTATCTGTCTGTCTGTATTATAACAGAATCACTTTGCTGTATACCTGAAGTTAATATAACGTTGTAAATCAACTATAAAGAAAGTAGACATGTTTAGTGACTCAGTCGTGTCTGACAGTGACCCCATGGACTGCCAGGCTCCTCTGCCCATGGAATTCTCCAGGCAAGAATACTTGAGAAGATTGCCATTCCCTTCTCCAAGGGATCTTCCCCACCTAGGGATCGAACCCAGGTCTCCTGCATTGCAGGCAGATTCTTTCCCATCTGAGCCAATCAACTATGTGCTGTGTGCTCAGTTTTGTCTGACTCTTTGCGACCCCATGGACTGTAGCCCACCAGGCTCCTCTGTCCATGGGATTCTCCAGGCAAGACTACTGGAGTGGGTTGCCATTTCCTTCTCCAAATCAACTATACTTCAATTTTTTAAAAAATGCATTGATCCATGATTTTGGTAGCAAAGCAATATATTAGGATAGACAAAAAATTGGACTTTGGAGTTGGACGAATCAGGTTTGAATCCTGGTTCTGCTGCTATTTCCTTGGCAACCTACTTCTTGAAGCTGATTTTTTCATCTTCTTTGTGATGGGGATAATAACAATATCTACCTCAAGAGTTGTTGGAAGGATTAAAGATAAACGATAGATGTTTTTCTTCTGCTGAGATGAGATGGCAGAAAAGTGCCATCCTCCTCATAGACTGCAGACCAGATCTGTGTGGAGCAGCTTTCCTGTCCCCTCAGCTACATCCTCCTCCCTGCCCCACCCTAGGAGTCACTTTCTGCAGGAGGCTGGCCAATGGGGTGTAGGCAGCAGCTTTCTCTGCCCTCTGGCTTCCTTGCATTTGGCTGGTGGGGAGTCCCAGCAGGAGATCAGAAGGGTAGAGGAGAGTGTAATCCAATTTATTCCCTCATCTCTTGCCCTTCAGAGTCACCTGAGGCTAGCTATGTCCCAGACAATAACCTTCCTTCTCAAGGCAGCCCACTCTCTCACAGGTTATTGTCTGGGAATACTGACCCATCCCTCTCCTGTCCCTGTAGCCTGGGGTGGTAAAAACTCCATTACAGCTAGCTCTGGCTACTTCACCATCCTTTATGGACTTCTCTGTCCTACTCACATCTTTTAAAACAGACTCTTTACATAACCCTCCTTAAATGATCCTAGTATGAGTGTGTTCTGTTTACTCCTGGGACCTGAACTGGTATGTCATTCATTACTGCTTAATTGATAGTATATTTGCCTTAGACTCTTTTATTTGAAGGATTTTAGACTTTTAGGGGAAAAATGTTGTGGTTGCTTGCTATTTGATATTAAGAGGAAAAAAGGTAGTAATGATGGATGATGATGGTGGTGGTGTTTAGAGCCTGGCATCGTCTCCTAGACACTACTTTATACACATTAGTTCATTTAAACTCAAACCCAGATGAACATAACTATAGCCCTTTTTCAGACCTGAAAAAAGCTCAGAGAGGTTAAGTAACTTACCTCAACCTGCACAGAATTCCACCGGAGAGGTGAATTCTAACCTATTTGGTGTCAAGGTTCATACTCTTTTACAAGACCATATTGCCTCCTTAGATATGCAGACTGAGAAAGGTCATCGGATCTACAGTCAGTATTCAATTAAATCCCTTTGCCTATTCAGATTTCTACAGGTTCTAAATTCCTAAGAGAAAGTATCTCTTAATGATGGTCTTTAAATATGTCAAGGTAAATTTGCTAAAAACCTGATTAGTTCAGCAAGCCTTATCAGATCAAATCCTTCTTTTTTAAAAATTTGACTGATTAGTTAATTTAAAACCACTGAGTCACTAGTCCACTGGGGCAACTATTCCATGGTTACCCTTAAGGGTATTCATTAAATACTGAATGAATAATTCAATATTTTGAATGAGTTTTTCTCTGATACAGTGTGTAAGCCTCCCAAAGAATTTTACTGATTTTTTTTTTCCTCCTATGTATGAAATATTTAGTTCACAGTTTATATTATTTATCTTCACTTCTTAAATTGATCTAGTGGATAACATAATTTCATATTTTCTGAGCACTCAGGAAATGTTTAGCATTATAACTAAGCAATGAAAGTGACTAAATTCCCAGAGGTATAGTAGCTGAGAACTTAGCATTTGTGGGTCCTTTCCACCTTCTAACCCTAACTCCCTTAAAAAAATCCATTCACATTCAAAGTGACCATATTTATTCTAACAACTCACATTTGATTGTACTTTTTTTTTTTTTCCCTCTAATCTCAGGCAAGCGTTTTAATCAACCCCAGAAAAAGACTTTTTTTCCTTGGTGCCTTTTGGGTCCCCAAGTTGTATCTAGGTATATTCTGAGCAATAATAAATGCTATTTCTCTGATTCTGGCTCCAATGTACTGTTGTGGGGTCTCTGGCCTCCTTAAAAACATCTCCCTTTTATTTTCATAAATTTTGAGATGTGACTCACATGTGTCCAAACAAATCTTTGAGCCTTGAGAGAGCGCTACTGCAGGTTGTCAAGTGAAGGAACCTGTCCACTGGTGTGGGGTTGGCTGGGTTCTCCTGCTGCTGCGAGCTGGCCTCTACCCAGAGGCCCACATAGACTGTGCATCTCCTTTAGTTTTATATGTTTTTTTAGAAGTACATATAGTTTTTTTGTTTTGATTATTTTTTTGAATGTATAATTCACACTATACCACCCTTTGATATTTTTCAGTCATTTGAGCAAAACAAACTCCTTCAGACCTTGCTCACTGCTACTCTTTTCATTCACCCTCAGACATAAGTCTTCTGAGAAGCTTAGAACAAATCTAAGTGATAGAACTACATGCTGTGGTTAGAATCAGTCTATACCTATAATGTCAGTGTTCTTGTGGTTTGGTCAGGACTGTCTGCCTCATCCTCTTTCACTTAGGGGAGCTTCTTTCCCAAAAGGCACTTCAGCCTACATGCCAATATGCCCTATGAGCTTCTAAGCTATATCCAGATATAGCTGAATGTCAGAAAGGGAACACAACGCATTTAACTATTCTCTTTGCTCTTTCTTCAAAGCTCAAAACACAGAATCATCTTCTTAGTGGAAGTGAAGAGTAGGCAATGTGGCTATCATGTCTTTCTTGTGGCAGCTGCTGTAGAATATTCTTAAGATAATAGTTGCTGCTTGACTAGGTAAACAATTTCTCTCAAGCATTCCTTGGAACCTCTTTAAACTGAACGGGTAGGGAGGTCACCAATTCACTGTAGAGCCACTGGGATGTTTTCCATGTACTGTAGGTTATTGCTAGTGAAACCAGAGGCCATGATGCCGTGGTCAGAGGGCTTTCAGATGTGGGTAAGATTCCAGCAGTGAACAAAGCTACTTTAGCGATCCCTAGCTGGAAAATTGAGGAGTCCCTAGCTGTACCAGCCAGAATCAGGACATACGCAAGTCAGTATGCATCTTCATTTCATACGTGTAACTTTAGGTTGTGACTACCATACCTATTTTTTTTTCAGCCACTAGAAATGTAGACTTAAATATTTAATGAAAAACAGATGGTGCCTGAAATCTCTAACTTACATTTAACAAAAGCTGTTTTGGAAATGTTGCTTGTGTGTACTTTTACGGCTTAGACACAGCACCATTTTAGCCTGTTTTGATGAATAATTGAAGAGTTACTGTCCTACTCTAAGACAACATTTTGAAGTGCATGTGTAACTCATATACTTGATTAAACATTTCCTTGCCTTTCTCTTCAGAATGCCAATTGGCTTTTGAGTGGATAATTGTTGCAGTGAGAGCAGTGACGTTGGAAACAACTATTGCCTGTTTGAATTACTTAAAGCACCACCATGAAAAGAAATACCTGTGATTTGCTTTCCCGGAGCAAAAGTGTAAGTACCTTTTGTTTTCATTTATTTTCTAAAACTGTGTACCCACCACTTTTTGCTGTTTTCTTTTGGATTTTAATACTGTGCTTTCATGATCAGACTCGTGAGAAACCCTTGGTTGACTTTCAGTTCTCTAATTGTACACAGCTTATTAACAAATGAAGACTTGTTTGTCTCAGTGGCCTGGTTGACATTTGATGGGAATTCTCTTTCAGCCAGTTTATATGCCTTACCATTCATTTGTATATGCCCACTGGCAAGATATCAGACACTCTGATTTTTAGAAGCATGCATAAAATATAAAAAGTTCAAACTGAAGAAATTTATGTCTTGAATAGCAAACTTCCCAGGCAAGTCCAAAAGGGTAAATTGAACTTACATTACAGGGTACTTCAATCAATCACATTCTGCAAGTTCATGTACTTGATGAAAAATGTGAACACTTAATCAGTGGGTCATCACTTCCATGAGTTTTCTACCCTGGAGTATGTCTCTAATCTCTCTCCTCCTTTAATTTTTTGTTTTATTTTTGATGGAGATTGTCTTATTCACTTAGTGTTCTCAAGGTACCAAATTAGTGATAATTTTTAGATTTCTACTAGTTTATGAAAGAAAGCATGAGGAAACAGGGCAACTCAAAGAAAGCTACACAAGGCAAGGATGAAAGTGGACTGTTAATTTCCATCAGGCAAACTCTAAGAACATATCCCTTTGTTCATTTACCCAAGGGGGAAAAAGGCATCCAAACAGATGTAGTTATGACGTAGGAACATTCATTTGAAGGCATCAGAAAAACCACAAATGCAAACACATTTCTTAGTACAGAATGCTTTTGTGTTACAACCAGTGATTCTTGGTGATGGCCCAAGGCCATCGTTAATTCTTTCTATAGAATTAATTACCATCCAGCTTTTAAGGGTGAGCAATGCAGGAATAATGGAGAAGGAAGTATAGTGCCCAGTAAGGTTTTTAAAAACAAATGAGGATGTACCGAGAAGTGTGCCTGTTTTTGGACTGAGTAGTAACTTTGTTTAATAACCAACAAAGGAAATTCAACAAACTCTGAGGGAATGTCCAGATTCCTTTTTTTATTTTGGTGTTCAGATGTATGGATTATTATGTAAAATCAAGGGCCGTGGCATGGAGCCTGGAATTCCTTCTATTATCACACATTTTCTCATTGAGATAGAAGGTGACCTGCATACAGATTACCAAACTGCAAAAACATCTTCCTGTTACTGAGTTTTTCTTAAGTTAAATTTGAAAGCAATCCATTCACATAGTACTTCTTTCTTTTATTAAATTTCAGAGACATGCTATATGAAGAAAATGCATAAAGGCAAAAGAGAATATTTTGGATAATTTAAAATTTATTGTTAAACATTTCCCTGTTCTTGGAGGAAAATATTCTAAAAGCAAATGATTAATTGAACCGTGACTTTAATGAACTCTGAGTACTTAATGATGCTAGATTTCCTATTTATATTTGCTTAATGCAAAAATTTTCATCTTGGTGGAAAGGCTCATGCTTCCAAGATTAAGAGAATCTGAGTTGCCTACATTTGTCCAAATGTGAACAGTAGAGCTCTCATTTCACTGCTTCTTAGCTTCTTGAAAACCCACTGGCATAAAGAAAGTGCTTCCACTTAATTAAATGACTCTGAGCAAGAGAGTAGTGTTATCAGAGAAGAGAGTCAGACTCTTTGCCTAGTGAAAACTTGTCCCTTTAGAGTTTTTAAAGTTTAGTTTGCACTGGCTTAAGACTGTCATCCCTGCTCCTTAAGTCTTTGCCATAACAGGGTTCAAAATTGTACATTTAGATATTTCCCATTTTTGGTGAGGAAGTTTTAAAGAATTAATTTGACTTTGGATCTGAGAATGTTTTTCTTTGGCATTATGACATTTGAAAATAAAAGGGAATGTTCTAAGTGTTGAAAATGGGCTCTGCTCCGCCCTGCGTGTCTCTGTGTATCTTGTATCTGTCATTGTGAAAACCTAAGGCGCACGAAATGGGAGGGAAAAAAAGACCATCGTTATTTATGAGAGTCACCTGGTTTGTTCTTGAACACTTAAAGCAGTGTTCATATTTTTCTCCTCTCTTTGAAGACCTGGTGCAGTGTCCATTTTAATGATGAATGCTCTGAATTCTTCCTTTATTTGGAAGGGATGCGTTAAAAATGTTAAATATAAGAATATAAGCAAACCACTTTAAGTGACGTTTTGCTAGTTTGGGAGGATAATTTATAGTAGTAGTAGATACAAAAAGGAGGAACTGGACATTGGACAGTGCAAAAGTGAGACATGATCCCAGTGGCTATGACAAGGGGAAGATTCTCCTACAAGTTTTGAGGTATGAGGGACTTATCTCTTTGTAAAGTTTTCAAGCCATCTCTTATTGGACTGGCATTTTATTTTTGCAAATATAAGTAAAGTTCTTATATGACTGCTTTGAGTTTTATGCCTGTTAGGGTGCTTAAGGCCACATTTCCCCCCAGGTTTTGGTTCTTTGTCCATATATCAAGGGCAAAGCTCAGATTTCTCTCTGTGTTGTTAACCTCAGGAAGTGTGTTTGTCATCTGTTGAATCTAGGGACAATCCTTGAGGGTCTGACTTTTGCTTTAATGGGACTGAACAAGTGACACTTACATGGTAATTACAGAATTTTACATTTTAGTGTAAAACCATTCTATCTCAAAATAATGAATGGAAAAGTGAGGCTTAGTGAGTTATTATTCTCTTTTAAGTTTCACAGTAGGAAAATCCCACATAGAAAAAAGGTTTAATTTTTACTTACTATTCTGAATTGTAATAGATCAACGAATGTCTCTTTAAAACTGGCCTTCTTGTGCCTCAATATGTTTACATGGTGCCTTTTAATTTAGGAGCAGCATTTAGTTGTAGACATCTAGGATTTTTTTCTCCTGCTACCTGCAAAGCATAGCAATTTAGGACAGAAAGAGAATAGTTAACAGAGTTCAGTTCAGTTCAGTTGCTCAGTTGTGTCCGACTCTTTGTGACCCCATGAACCGCAGCATGCCAGGCCTCCCTGTCCATCACCAACTCCTGGAGCCCACCCAAACCCATGTCCACTGAGTCAGTGATGCCATCCAACCATCTCATCCTCTTTCGTCCCCTTCTCCTACCTTCAATCTTTCCCGGCATCAGGGTCTTTTCAAATGAGTCAGATCCTCGCATCAGGTGGCCAAAGTATTGCAGTTTCAGCTTCAACATCAGTCCCTCCAATGAACACCCAGGACTGATCTCCTTTAGGATGGACTGGTTGGATCTCCTTGCAGTCCAAGGGACTCGCAAGAGTCTTCTCCAACACCACAGTTCAAAAGCATCAATTCTTCGGTGCTCAGCTTTCTTCACAGTCCAACTTTCACATCCATACATGACCACTGGAAAAACCATAGCCATGACCAGATGGACCTTTGTTGGCAAAGTAATGTCTCTGCTTTTTAATATGCTGTCTAGGTTGGTCATAACTTTCCTTCCAAGGAGTAAGCGTCTTTTAATTTCATGGCTGCAATCACCATCTGCAGTGATTTGGAGCCCCCCAAAATAAAGTCAGCCACTGTTTCCACTGTTTCCCCATCTATTTCCCATGAAGTGATGGGATAAGATGCCATGATCTTAGTTTTAGAATATGTTAGAAAATTTTATAAAGATGCTTATAGTAACAACTCTGTTTTCGTTTATTTTTCGGATATAAATTTATTTATTTTAATTGAAGGTTAATTACTTTACAATATTGTATTGGTTTTGCCATACATCAACATGAATCCGCCACAGGTATACACGTGTTCCCCATCCTGAACCCCCCTCCCTTCTCCCTCCCTGTACCATCCCTCTGGGTTGTCCCAGTGCACCAGCTTTGCTACAGTAGTCAAGACTATACCCCACCCCATTAGTGACCTGAATTAACTCTATTGACTCTTTTAATCCATTGGTTCCGAAAGGAAAGGAGCCAATTACAGTGACCCCAGCATCAGTTCTATGATTCAAGTTTTCCTTGACATTTCTCCAATGAAATATTAATACAGTATGACTCTCCTAAGGTTAAAAATTTAACACTTGAAGCTTGTAGTTCTGTTGAAAATTATCTTTATAGTAGTAGATTTACTAGCCTTCACTTTCAGAATAATAATCATTGTTTCCGAATGTTAGGTTCTGGCATTTTTCAATATGAATATACTTTCACTGATCTGGCTTTTTATTGTCTCGCGAGTATAAGGGAGCTAATGCGATAAAGTACAGCAATCTCCAAAGTGGGCTTCAAAAGGAATATATAAGTATTTATATTTATACTTACTTTTTAATGTCATCTGTTTACAAAATCAATATAGTTTAGAGATCACTGGTATGGTGAAAAGAAAATAGTTGTTGAGTTCAGAGATGTAGAATCAATCCCCAGATCCACTGATGCTTAAAGATCTGATTATTAGGAGATTACTTAATTTTTTTGAGCCTTAGTGTCTGTATCTGTAAGTTAGAAAAAATATCATACTGAGGTGAAATCACATAATAGTTGTTTGATAAATTCTATGTTGAGGTTTGCAGAAGCTTTTTTGTAGCTATAGGGCAGAAATGGATCAAATGGAAATGCCTGGAAATGAAGCCAGTTCCTCTCATGAAAGGGGTTCAAGTATAGCTTCCAAGACCAGTTAGGCAATATCTATATCATGTTAAAGATTCAGGCACAAAATGGGTGGTTACACTAGGTGAGAGTTCTATTTCCTATCAGTTACGTGGATTCTGGTCATGTTGTACCCATTCATAAACTGAATTGAAAATCAGTTCCCAAGTAAATTCCCAAGAATTGGGGCGAAGAGTATATTATCAGCTCAGGCTGCCATCACAAAATACTGTGGACTAGGTGGCTTAAACAAGAGAATTTTATTTCTCACAGTTTTGGAGGCTGAAGTCTAGGATCAAGGAGCTGGTTAATTTGGTTCCTAGTGAGAGCTTTCTTCCTGGCCTTCTCACTGTGTCCTCACATGAGAGAAAGAGGGAGCAAGCTCTCTGGTGTCTCTTCTTATAAGTGTACTAATCCTATCATTAGGACCCCACCTCGTAACGTTATCTAATCCTAATTACTCCCAAAGCCCACACCTCCAATATCATTACATTGGTAGTTAGGATTTCAACATAGAAATTTGGAGGGCACAGCATTTAGTCCATAACAATGAGTTTGGTTTATTATTTATTTGTTTATTTGTTTATTTTTAAGGGATGATTCTATTGTCACTGTTATATTTATGCCTAAAGATTCGCAACCGATTTTCTCGAGTCCACATATTCTCTCAACTAGACAACACTGAAAATTATGCAGTTAACATATTTTTCTTCATTTCCTGTTTTCTAGATTTTATGTTGTGGGTACTCAGTGATGATTTCTGAGGTTCTAATCAGTAATTCATAGATCTTAGGGGATAATTTTAATTTTACTCAAAAATATATTTCCTCCCTTTACTATTTCCATTTTGCTTATTTTATATTTTTTGTTCTCAATATCCAATCCAGTAACATAAATCTCCAAAGTTCCTTCTCCTTCCAGTGGGCTTACCATTTGACCTAACATTTTAGAGGTTTGTAAATTTCAGACCTGATTATCTGAGCCCCAGTTCTATTAATGCCTCTGCCATTATACTCACCAGAAGTAAAAAGTAAAGATACAGATGAGGGGAGAGGCACATAGAAATTCCTATAGTGATAGTGCACTTTTAAGTTATTTTTAAAAAAACTCTAAAGTACATTTCCTTATAATATCTCTATTGGCATTCTCTGAACTTATGAAATTTTATAAATCTTTTCACCTAGAGAATGAACTGGATATATTTTTTTCTTCATTAATCAACTCTCTTATGTATTAAATTATAATATATCTTGTAGTAATTTACATTAAATGCTCAGTTTCCTAGTACCCTGAATCATTTTCTTCCTACCAGTTTGGAGAGATTCACAGTATCTTATGCTCAACTGGATTGATTGGTTTCTTGATGAAACTGTCCTCTGACTTAAGATTCTTTTAGATACTCCACACTTGGATAAAATTGTCACTCACCAGATGTCTGTCTTTTAATTGACGTTCCCTATATTTTTTGATAGAATTGTTGTGTTTGTTCAAAAGTGAAAACAAATCCTGTGCTGCTGTTTGGAGGGCACAGAGTATCTAGGAACTACTTAGCATCTGAATTTAAAGCCCTTAGAAATGGGCTTCCCAGTTTGGATACCAGGAGCCAGGAGCCCACTTGATGAAATATGCCCAGAGGCTTCCTAGATCATTTCTTTCTCTTGTCGCAAAAGACCTCAGATGTCCAACATTTGTAAATCAAAGTTATCTTTTACTTAAAAAAAATTTTTTTTCCAGTTGTGTTTTTGCACTGCTGAATTTTTGGAGGCAACTGCTCTTTTAAGGGCCCTAACTGCACTCAATATGCCGGCAAATTTGGAAAACTCAGCAGTGGCCACAGGACTGGAAAAGGTCAGTTTTCATTCCAATCCCAAAGAAAGGCAATGCCAAAGAATGCTCAAACTACCGCACAATTGCACTCATCTCACACACTAGTAAAGTAATGCTCAAAATTCTCCAAGCCAGACTTCAGCAATACGTGAACCGTGAACTCCCTGATGTTCAAGCTGGTTTTAGAAAAGGCAGGGGAACCAGAGATCAAATTGCCAACATCCGCTGGATCATGGAAAAAGCAAGAGAGTTCCAGAAAAAACATCTATTTCTCCTTTATTGACTATGCCAAAGCATTTGACTGTGTGGATCACAATAAACTGTGGAAGATTCTGAGAGAGATGGGAATACCAGACCACCTAACCTGCCTCTTAAGAAATCTGTATGCAGGTCAGGAAGCAAGAGTTAGAACTGGACATGGAACACCAGACTGGTTCCAAATAGGAAAAGGAGTCCGTCAAGGCTGTATATTGTCACTCTGCTTATTTAACTTATATGCAGAGTACATTATGAGAAACGCTGGACTGGAAGAAAAGCAAGCTGGAATCAAGATTGCCGGGAGAAATATCCATAACCTCAGATATGCAGAGGACACCACCCTTATGGCAGAAAGTGAAGAGGAACTAAAAAGCCTCTTGATGAAAGTGAAAGAGGAGAGTGAAAAAGTTGGCTTAAAGCTCAACATTCAGAAAATGAAGATCATGGCTACTGGTTCCATCGTTTCATGGGAAATAGATGGGGAAACAGTGGAAACAGTGTCAGACTTTATTTTTGGGGGCTCCAATATCACTGCAGATGGTGATTGCAGCCATGAAATTAAAAGACGCTTACTCCTTGGAAGAAAGGTTATGAGCAACCTAGATAGTAAATTCAAAAGCAGAGACATTACTTTGGCGACTAAAGTCTGTCTAGTCAAGGCTATGGTTTTTCCTGTGGTCATGTATGGATGTGAGAGTTGGACTGTGAAGAAGGCTGAGTGCTGAAGAATTGATGCTTTTGAACTGTGGTGTTGGAGAAGACTCTTGCGAGTCCCTTGAACTGCAAGGAGATCCAACCAGTCCATTCTGAAAGAGATCAACCCTGGGATTTCTTTGGAAGGAATGATGCTGATGCTGAAACTCCAATACTTTGGCCACCTCATGCAAAGAGTTGACTCATTGGAAAAGACTTTGATGCTGGGAGGGATTGGGGGCAGGAGGAGAAGGAGACAACAGCGGATGAGATGGCTGGATGGCATCATGGACTCGATGGGCGTGAGTCTGAGTGAACTCCGGGAGTTGGTGATGGACAGGGAGGCCTGACGTGCTGCGATTCATGGGGTTGCAAATAGTCGGACACGATTGAGTGACTGAACTGAACTGAAATGAACTGAGAAATATACCATTTCATTCCATTGGTGCCTACTTGAAGAGGGGAGACTGAAAATAAATTTGGAAAGGATGATACATTTGTTAGGGCACTTCAGAGACGTCTACATTTATTGTTCCTCACCATTACTCTAAGACTGATTGTTTGGGGTTTTATGGTTAAAGTAAAAAATAATGGATCTCTTTCCAGACTGACCTCCTTTCTCTGCTGTATCCCTCACTACCTAAGGTATGAGACTGACAGAATTATAGCAGCTTAGAATCCTGATGAAGTTAAGTATATGGAAGCTGGATTTTTAATCTATGGTCTCTAAGTCCAAAGGTCAGAGGAGATACTATTGGTAAAGATGCTCTGAAAAGTGCAAAATCAAAGCCAAACCAAAATAACATTCTTGTTTGTGTCTTTATTAGCAATAAACTGAAATGAGACCTTGCAGTTTCAGAGGTTCCATTTCTTTGGTCATTAATCTTGCTTTCCTGCTTATGCTATTCCTGTACAAAATTCAAAAAATCTTTTTTGAATGCTACTGTGTGTTAGAAACTGTGCTTGCTAGCCTCTGGGTATCCAACGGGCAGTAAGATACATATGATCTCTACTCTTATAGAGCATATTTGACAACTGAATTTATAACTTTTGTAATTTTCTTTTTATTATTTCATCTCCCCACCCCACTCTGACCAGCCAAGCCTGTCCCCCTTTAATCCTTAATTCTTCCCATGGATGCTGAAGTTATCTCTCTTACACTCCTGTGCACTTATTCTTTGCATCCTGGGTATCCTCTTTGGCAGGATATTTTAAACTGTGAATAATGTGCTATGATTGTCAATTACACTCATTGTTGCAGAAACATAGATTATTTTCAAGTGGTTAAAAAGAATTTTTCTCGGGTAATCAACAATAGCACAAGAATAGCCAAGTCTAAGTGAATGTGAGTATGGAGAATAGTTCTCAAAGAATAGGGGCTGATCAGCCACCATTTGCTGCAAAATCAATAGCATGACAATTTTAGTGGCCAGAGTCAATCATTACATTGTTGCCTTGGAACAGACCTCCACATTTTTTTTTTTTTTCCCTGATAATGTGATGTGCTTGCTATTTCATTTTTGGGCAATTGCAAGTTGGAATTGAATTCTGAATGATTATATCCAAGAAATAATTGCATATATTGTACTTCATAATGTAAACATCAAAGATACATAAAAATGGAGAGAAGTTTTGTTGAGTTGATGAGGAATATTAAAGAATAACTCCTACAGAAAGTATTGCTCTATAACAAAGTGAAATTGTGAAAAAAAAGTGTAATAATTTGGTGAAGTTTTCTATTAGTAGTTTATCACTCCAGGAAAAAAAAAAAGGTTTACTTATGAAGGCCACTTACTTTTAACTAAAAGCAGTTTTCTATTTTTTAAATTAAATATCATTTTGGATTATTAAAATGGCCATCTATAAGGAAAGGTTTTGAAGGTTAAAAAATGATTTCAGTTTAAATGATCACTGTGTTTACATAGTTTTCCAAGGTCAGTGCTTCCAAAGGCAGCCCAGGGAAGGGCCATAAGTTCCTGAGTTACAGTCTTGGCTTTGCCACTTTGCATCCTGGTGGGGTTGAGAAAACCATAAATCATTAGATTATCATCAAATGTTCTCACTATCTACTATGATTTTTTAAGAGTAAAATAAGAAAACAGTGTTCAAAACACATTGCAAAATAAAAATGAACAAAAAGCCAAAACAGCAAAGCAAAAAACATTCCCAAATAGTGTTGTGTGATCCTCAGTTGTATCACGTGCTTCTGTACCAAGTCTTTTAAGCCTTAGGCATTTTTTTTAAAAAAAAACAAAACAGAATTGGTCCATTATAAACATTAACAAAAATCCTTTACTTTTATTGTTAGAAACAGTTGTTCTTGATGGTTCAAATGGTTCCCTAAGTTGTGGATATTAAAATCCTTTATGTCAAGGCCAAGAATGATTAACAGTTATATAGTTAGAGCCCTGAACTTGCTTCCGAGTTCCTTCTATTGCCTACATTGGTCATATACCACACACATGGAATTTGGGAGTATAGCCCATTATTAGCACAGGGATTGGGTATAAGATATTTAGCTTAAAACTGTCTTAGTATCATGACTGTCATCCTCCCAAATCCTTTACCATTATGGTAGTCTGGATTTCTATGTTGGTGTTAGTGCTTCTATACTCATGATTTGGCCGTATTTATAGTCCTCAGCCTCCTGAATTTAAGTTAGTCAACAGTATTTATTAAGTCCTCACCAACTATTTGACTGCACTACACCAGTCATACCCCACAGAGCTGCACACCAAATGATACCCTGGAGGTTCAGAGAATTAACATTCTAGGTTGGGATTTAAGCTCTTTAGGGAATCTGGCTCACTGAACATTAAAAACAAAATGTATTACAACTACTAAAAAAAACAATAATACCACAGTTCTATGACAAAAATCATCTTTTCTACAAATTCATTTAAAACAAAAGTGAGTTTTACAGGTCTTCATCTTTGCCTTATACTTTAAAATATTAAATGCCCAATTTATATTTTTCTAGAAGAGGCCATTACATAGCATTAATTTACCATCAGGGTTGCCTTTCAATATAAGATGAATCATATCAAGAGAGACCTAGATGTTGCTCAGAAATGATAGTCTCTGAAGGGATATTTGAAGGCAAACAAGGGTGTGGAGGAAACAATGAGAAATCTTCAGTATGTATGCATATGAAGACATAAAAGATTCTGTTTTTTGGAATTGTTCATGCAGGGATTCAGATTTATTTCCTCACCCAAAATAAATGAAGTAATTGGCAAAGCAGTCAGAGAGGAGCATCTCCTCCAGTGGGTAGTATTGTTGTCTATTTAGAAAGCATTTGTATGTTCTGACTTTTCAAAACAAGGCTAAAAACCTTTTAAGGTGAGAAGGGAAAATCAAAAACACCCCCCTTTAAAAATGGAGGCTTTAAATGTTGACTAAGGTGGCTTAGAATAGATATAAGTGAAAATATTTCTAATGGAGTTTTCTTATGACCCCGTGTTTTCTGAGGAGATTATCAGATGGTCTTCCATCACTATATTTCAAAGTTCTGATCAAATCTTTATGGTTTTTTAGATGTATTGTTTTGGGCTTCCCTAGTAGCTCAGACAGTAAAGCGTCTGCCTGCACTGCAAGAGACCTGGGTTCAATCCTTGGGTCAGGAAGATCCCCTGGAGAAAAAAATGGCAACCCACTCCAGTAGTCTTGCCTGGAGAATCCCATGGGCAGAGGAGCCTGGTGGGCTACAGTCCACGGGGTCGCAAAGAGTCGGACACGACTGAGTGACTTCAATTCACTTGCATAAGCAAGGTCAGTTCTCAGTCAAGAGTATACTCATTCCACTGAAAATATCCAAGGGTACTGAATTACCAGTGAGTCCAAACAGGCACCAAACCCCTATTACTATTACTCCTAGAAGAGTAACTTTAGAACATAGAGGAATTCTGAGGTGAACTATCCATCTTCTAGTTTAAGCTCAGAGGTGTAGAAAGTTGCAAAGAATGCCATTCCCATCCTTCCAATATGTAAAAATCCAGACACACTGTACATTCATGACTTTAAAAAATCCATCGGAGAATTGAAGTTGTAAAACAGCCAACCAGCCCTGAATCTGGCAAGAGGCAAACACATCCATCAAGGAGAAAGAGAATGCTTATAGAGCAGTAAGGAGAGTTAGCTAAAAGTTTTCAGAAACTATGCAGGTAAGAAGACAAAGGAGTGGCATCTTTTTAAGTCCTGAGACAAAATTGTTAACCTAGCATTCTATACTCAGTAAGAATATAATTAAAATATGAAGTAAAAGTTCTTTACTGGAGTGAAATATTCCAGCTTCGGGCAGGTTACAGTCCATGGGGTTGCAGAGTTGGACATAACTGAGTGACTAATACTTTCACTTTCAATTGTGTGTATATCTATAAACAGCAGAATCTAATTTGTTGTTTAGTTGCTAAGGCCTGACTTTTTGTGACTCCATGGACTATAGCCCACCAGGCTCCTCTGTCCATGGGATTTCCCAGACAACCATGCCTTTTCCTTCTCCAGGAGATCTTACCAACCCAGAGATTGAATCCAGGTCTCCTGCATTGCAGGCAGATACATACATCTGGGCAACAATATTATATTTTAAACTCCAAATGTTTTTGCATTCTGTAGTGTGAAAGAAAATAGAGGAGACTTTTGTTTAGGGACACATTTTAATTGTGAATGGAGGCCCCCAGACATGTTAGAAAGAAAGGTTACATTCCTCTTTTGCATAATAAAGTACGAGAATTTTTTAACATGCCCCTGGCTATTCAAGGGAGATACAATGCAGGGAGCAGTGCTCTGGAGGACTCTGGGGAGTAAAAAGATGGGAGAAAGCCCCTGCAGAAAAAGACACACATGGAAGCACGTGGGGATTTACCAATGGTCCCCGCAGTGGAGATGGCCTGGTTAAAACCACTTTAGGAGTACTGAGTTGTTGGGGTTTAAAGATTTTGTTTGTTTGCCTTGCTTATTTTTATTTTTATTTTCCCTCAAACCTTTCTTTAAGCCTGAATTACAACAGGATTGTAACAATTTTACCCCAGGGTGTGAGGAAGAAGAAGACTGTATTCACACTTGAGACAAGGGAAGTTTTGTGCAGGGAGGAACAGTGATGGTACACTAACTGAGACAGTTGTTCAAAGGAGCTGCAACAAATTCCACCTCGATACACACAAGCTGGGCTTCCCTGAAGGCTCAGTTGTAAGGAATCCACTTGCCAATGCAGGAGATGTGGGTTTGATCTTTGAATCCTGGAGATTCCCTGGAGAAGGAAATGGCAACCCATTCTAGTATTCTTACTTGGGAAATCCCATGAAAGAGGAGCCTGGCCCGTTATAGTCCATGGGGCTGCAAAAGAGTTCAATACAACTTAGTGACTAAACAACACACAAGTTCCTCAACTTCAGGTATGCCCAGAAATGCTGGGAAGGACTCTGAATGTCATATGATTACCTGGCAAGAGGGCTTTGTTCATTTTGTTTGTCCGCAGAAGTCTCAGTACTTGGGGTCATTCAAATATTTTGTGTGTATATCCTGGTACTGGAATACTTGGCCTAAGCTATTGTTCAGTTGCACAGCTGTGTCCAACTCTTACCACCCTCATGGACTGTAGCATACCAGGACTCCCTGTCCCTCACCATCTCCTGGAGTTTGCCAAGTTCATGTTCATTGCCTTGGTGATGCCATCCAACCATCTCATCTTCTGTAACCCTCTTCTTTTGCCTTCAATCTTTCCCAGCATCAGGGTCTTTTCCAGTGAGTTGGCTGTTCACATCAGCTGACCAAAGTATTGCAGTTTCAGGTTCAGCATAAGTCCTTCCAGTGAATTTTCAGGGTTGATCTCCTTTAGGATTGACTGGTTTGATCTCCTTGCAGTCCAAAGGACTCTCAAGAGTCTTCTCTTAACACCACAGTTCGAAAGCATCAGTTCTTCAGCGCTCTGCCTTCTTTACAGTCCAGCTCTCACAACCATACATGACTAATGGAAAAACCATAGCCTTGACTACATGGACACTTTGTTGGCAAAGTGATGTCTTTGCTTTTTAACACACTGTCTAGGTTTGTCATAGCCTTCCTGCCAAGAAGCGATCATCTTCTAATTTCAAGGCTGCAGTCACCATCCACAGTGATTTTAGTGCCCAAGAAGAGGAAATCTGTCACTGCTTCCACCATTTCCACATTCTATTTGCCATGAAGTGATGGGGTCAGATGCCATGATCTTAGTTTTTTTAATATGTAGCTTTAAGCCAGCTTTTTCACTCTCATCCTTCACCCTCATCAAGAGGTTCTTTAGTTCCTCTTTGCTTTCTACCATTAGAGTACTATAAGCTATGCTGTTTCAAATTACCTTATAAAATACTTTTGTAATACAATATTTTATAATGAAGATTCATTGAGTGCAACCAAATGCTAACACTTTATAAATATTTAATCATTTTAGTTAATATTTAGTTAATATTTACTCATTTTAGTTAATCTTCAAAACCAAAATTCTATAATATAGGTACCATTTTTATCTGTATTAGATGGACAAACCGAGGTACAAAAAGAACTAGTACGTATGCTTAATATACCAGCAATATAAATATTTGAAATAATAGCATAAAATATGAGGAAAATCTCCTCCAGATTATGTAGG
This sequence comes from Oryx dammah, assembly GCF_014754425.2. Lineage (NCBI taxonomy): Eukaryota > Metazoa > Chordata > Mammalia > Artiodactyla > Bovidae > Oryx > Oryx dammah. Next base: position 52,184,865 of record NW_024070204.1, on the reverse strand, counting down.
TTTTGATAATAAAAGTGAATAGTCAAGGTATTTTAAAATATTTAAGTTCTATGCATACATCTTAATCAAAAGTGGATTTTTAGACTGTTGTGTGGGTGTAGGGATGAAGAATATTAAGTTAGTTTTTTTCTTATAACTGTACATAGATTTTAAGATGGCACCTATGCAAACACAGCAATTCTCTTAGTAAATTGACCATGTGGACCATATGACCTTTTGAGTATGTTTCTCCAAATGTTTCATTTCTAATTAGAGTAGTCTTTCAGATTTGAGTGACTAGATTTGCCTAAGGTGGATAGATTTTCATCCTTCCTAGAAAACAGTTTTATAAAATACCTTTGAGTTTTAGAATAGCAAGACTTTTATTCTTCAGCGATCCATGCAAAGAAATAGAGGAAAACAATAGAATGGGAAAGACTAGAGATCTCTTCAAGAAAATTAGAGATACCAAGGGAACATTTCATGCAAAGATGGGCTCTATAAAGGACAGAAATGCTCTGGACCTAACAGAAGCAGAAGATATTAAGAAGAGGTGGCAAGAATACATGGAAGAACTGTACAAAAAAGATCTTCATGACCCAGATAATCATGATGATGTGATCACTATTCTAGAGCCAGACATCTTGGAATGTGAAGTCAAGTGGGCCTTAGAAAGCATCACTACGAACAAAGCTAGTGGAGGTGATGGAATTCCAGTTGAGCTGTTTCAAATCCTGAAAGATGATGCTGTGAAAGTGCTGCACTCAATATGCCAGCAAATTTGGAAAACTCAGCAGTGGCCACAGGACTGGAAAAGGTCAGTTTTCATTCCAATCCCAAAGAAAGGCAATGCCAAAGAATGCTCAAACTACCGCACAATTGCACTCATCTCACACACTAGTAAAGTAATGCTCAAAATTCTCCAAGCCAGGCTTCAGCAATACGTGAACCATGAACTCCCTGATGTTCAAGCTCGTTTTAGAAAAGGCAGAGGAACCAGAGATCAAATTGCCAACACCCGCTGGACCATGGAAAAAGCAAGAGAGTTCCAGAAAAACATCTACTTCTGCTTTATTGACTATGCCAAAGCATTTGACTGTGTGGATCACAATAAACTGGAAAATTCTGAAAGAGATGGGAATACCAGACCACCTAACCTGCCTCTTGAGAAATCTGTATGCAGGTCAGGAAGCAATAGTTAGAACTGGACATGGAACAACAGACTGGTTCAAAATAGGAAAAGGAGTCCGTCAAGGCTGTATATTGTCACTCTGCTTATTTAACTTAAATGCAGAATACATCATGAGAAACACTGGACTGGAAGAAACACAAGCTGGAATCAAGATTGCTGGGAGAAATATCCATAACCTCAGATATGCAGATGACACCACCCTTATGGCAGAAAGTGAAGAGGAGCTAAAAAGCCTCTTGATGAAAGTGAAAGAGGAGAGTGAAAAAGTTGGCTTAAAGCTCAACATTCAGAAAACGAAGATCATGGCTACTGGTCCCATCACTTCATGGGAAATAGATGGGGAAACAATGGAAACAGTGTCAGGCTTTATTTTTTGGGGCTCCAAAATCACTGCAGATGGTGACTGCAGCCATGAAAGTAAAAGATGCTTACTCCTTGGAAGAAAAGTTATGACCAACCTAGATAGCATATTCAAAAGCAGAGACATTACTTTGCCGACTAAGGTCCATCTAGTCAAGGCTATGGTTTTTCCTGTGGTCATGTATGGTTGTGAGATTTGGACTGTGAAGGAGGCTGAGCATCGAAGAATTGATGCTTTTGAACTGTGGTGTTGGAGAAGACTCTTGAGAGTCCCTTGGACTGCGAGGAGATCCACCCAGTCCATTCTGAAGGAGATCAGCCCTGGGATTTCTTTGGAAGTAATGAGGCTAAAGTTGAAACTCCAGTACTTTGGCCACCTCATGCGAAGAGTTGACTCATTGGAAAAGACTCTGATGCTGGGAGGGATTGGGGGCAGGAGGAGAAGAGGACGACCGAGGATGAGATGGCTGGATGGCATCACGGACTCGATGAACCTGAGTCTGAGTGAACTCCGGGAGATGGTGATGGACAGGGAGGCCTAGCGTGCTGCAATTCATGGCGTCACAAACAGTTGGACACGACTGAGCGACTGACCTGAACTGAACTGAAGAGGTTTTATTCAAATCACTCCTTGGATGAGATAATCCTTTCCTCTACCTTAGATCAACACAGTCTTCATCAATGTCCTTTCTCTGAAAACAATGTATTTGTCTTTACATATCCTGCACAAGATAATTTTAGGAATTGACTGAATCTGCTTAGACATATAGAGTTTTTTTGTTTTTTTTTTCCTTGCTTTAAAAACAACTGTGCTCCCTTTGTGTGTGCAAAGGAGCAAACTAGTTGGTTTGTGTACCGTATTCTTTTTTAAAAAAAATTTTTTTTAAGTATAGTTGATTTACAATGTTGTGTTAATTTTCTGGTATAGAATAAAGTGAGTCAGTTAAATATTTATATATATATATATATATATATACTTTTAAATATTCTTTTCCATGATGATTTATCACAGGATAGTGAATATAGTTCCTCGTGCTATACAGTGGGACCTTGCTGTTTAGTCATCCTTATATACTAGTTTGCTTCTGCTAACCCCAAACTCCTAATCCTTCTCTCTGCCTTGGCAAACACAAGTCTGTTCTCTGTGTCTGTGAGTCTGCTTCTGTTTCATAGATACATTCCTTTGTGTTGTCTTTTAGATTCCACATATAGGTGATAGCCTATGGTATTTGTTGTTCTCTTTCTGACTAGCCTTGCTTAGCATGCTAATCTCTAGGTCTATCCCAAGTGCATTACTCTTGCTTAATCTTTCCACTCAGCTGATGCACACCTTCACAAATACCAATGTGTGGAGTCCATCTTTGACAGATACATAATCCTTTGTTCCAAATTCTACAATAGTTTAGCTTCTAAAGATAGCATGATTTTGCAGCATCTATAAAATAGTTTAGTTCAGAAATCATGAGCCTAAAATGTATTGTCAAGTACATATTTTGATCCCCAGACTTGAAAATATTTCTATGATTAGATTGTTGTGCTTTCTATTTTTCATGGCTTTCTATTTTCACTTGAGCTTTCCTAGATTTTTCCTCCTCTTTAAAATTAAACTACTGAATATTTTCTTTTATTATTTCCATTACTGAACATAAAACACCCTAAAGAGACAGATAAATGTATTTTTCAGAATTGTATAAACAGTCCATTGTAATTTAGTAAGAAGTTCTCATCTGTTATTTCATCTATTATGTCATTATATATCATCTATGTAACCATCTGTTTCTCTCCATAGCTTTTTCTGAAGCATTTTCATTTTCTTATCAAGTGCTCTTTATTTTGTGTATACAGAGACCTCATTGGGGTAATTGCTATACAAAGAATTCATATCATGCTTTTCAATTGCAAAGTGATTTTCACAAACATTACCTTATTTGAGATCATAATAACCTTGTAAATTAGGCTGGGTTATTATCTCTCCTTTTCTTGCAGATAAGACAACACAGGAATTGGGAAGGCATTTGCACTGAACACTTTTAAACCCTAACCCTGAGGTTTGTTTACTTTCCCTCCCTCTTTATTGATGTGTTCCCTTCCACTCTTAATCCTTAAATTATGTAGACCAGTGTTCAAAGGTCAGCCTATCAATTACTAGCTGTTAGTGAGCTATAGTTGAGTCTTAGTCATATCATCCAAAATAATGTAGATTAGAATGACTACATTGTATACTTGTTATGAAAACTAACCTCATGCGAAGAGTTGACTCATTGGAAAAGACTCTGATGCTGGGAGGGATTGGGGGCAGGAGAAGGGGACGACCGAGGATGAGATGGCTGGATGGCATCACAGACTCAATGGACGTGAGTCTGAGTGAACTCCGGGAGATGGTGATGGACAGGGAGGCCTGGTGTGCTGCGATTCATGGGGTCGCAAAGAGTCGGACACAACTGAGCGACTGAACTGAACTGAACTATGAAAACTAAGAGCTCTAAGGCATGTTAAAATGTCTAGCACAGCACCATCTCTTATATAATAGTTGCATAACAAATACCATATTTCCTTTCCCCTTACTGCTACTTAAACTTTCTTCTGAAATTTTAAATTGTTTGCCAAGTTTCACCTGGACTAGACTCTGAGGAGAATCATGATCAGTATAATTTATAAGGTAAAATTACAGTGGAAAAGAAAAAAAAAAAAGAGGTGAGTTGTTTTCTGTGAAACTAATGTGAAATTTGAGTTTTAGTCTGTCATGTAAGATAATGCAAACTAAAAATGACTTGCATGTCCACAAAAATTAAGTAATATAAAATGGTGCTAAAATCCAGAGGAATGGAAGTTAGTGAAATGGGTTATTTTATTCCTGTTACTGTGGTCTCTGAGTTTCTTTAGAATCTGTCTGCAGTAATAAAGGGTAAAAAGGTATGGATGCATTTATAATGTGTTTTCATTGTCTCTCTCTCAGCATGGATTAGTCTGATCTTATGGGAACTTAATGAAAACCATACATTTTTGTTAACTGGTGTATTAATGAATAAATCAAAAAAGATAGAGTTAGAAAACTGGCCCATTTCTTCATGTCTTGCTTTAACTAAGCTTTTCCCTTTCTCCATTTTACAGTAGCAATGAATGCTATCACATAGACAGACTTGGAAATTAGCCCCAGCTAAGAATCCCTGTATTCTTTGTGAGGGAAAAGGACTCAGGATGCTAACTGAATGTTTCAGTTAAAAAAAAAAATTGAGCTAATTCATTTAAGAATTTTTCCCAACTATTATATAGACCTATGGTAAAATTGAATAATATAAACAGTAGAGGCACGTATTTTGTGTTGTTAAAAGGTAATTGATATTGGCTTCCTCATTTTTGTATTTTGCTTAACGATGCTTTTCTACTCCAAGATTATAGATAATTTCACCCATGTTTTCTAACATTTTTATGGTTTCCTTTTCTCCCCTAAATTAAATTTATTTCTTTTCAAGTATGTTAGATGCTGAAATGATAGCTATTTGAAACAGTTTTTAAAGATTAATACTTTTCCATGGGGAGTTATCATACATGTGCTCTGATTGGTTATCATACAGAAGAAGGAAAGAAGGCACATTCCATAGTAGTGCTAAATACAACATGAAAATTACAGGCAATGGCAACCCACTCCAGTACTCTTGCCTGGAAAACCTCATGGACAGAGGAGCCTGGTAGGCTGCAGTCCATGGGGTCGCTAAGAGTCAGGCATGACTTGAGCGACTTCACTTTCACTTTTCACTTTCATGCATTGGAGAAGGAAATGGCAACCCACTCCAGTGATCTTGCCTGGAGAATCCCAGGGATGAGGGAGCCTGGTGGGCTGCCATCTGTGGGGTCGCACAGAGTCGGACACGACTGAAGCAACTTAGCAGCAGCAGCAATGAGAAAAAGCAGCATTCTTGTTTTTTCTTCTTTTCAATCATTATGTTACATGAGGTACAGCCATATTACTAAATAAGTACTAACATATAGACCTAGGATGGAGTTACCTGCTTATTCAGGGGGGCTTCCTAGAAGAATGGGTGGCATGAAGAGACCCATCATGTCTTATGAAGGAGAGTGGAGCGTAAGGGGGAAGATTGGTTAGGAAAGAGCCAATGAGTTATTTCTAGTGAGAGATTAGCATAGACAGGGACAATAGAATTGGCAAAAGAGAGTGATCAAATTCTTCTTCCTGCAGATAACATGCCAAGCAGAAATTCTGCCCCAAACCCCTAGGATAATGCTCTTCTTCCCAAGGTTTTACTTTTAACTTTGATAACTCTTGGTTAGGCCTTTTGAGTTTTTGTTTAGTCTTGTAGGGGTAGGGATTGGTTAGTCTTTGGGTGTGACTCTATCTACATCTCACTTCAGGCACTGTCAGTTTACCTAGATTAGGTAGGGTGGTTTGCAGCCTGAAATCTAGAAAATCTAAGTCCCAGGGCTCTGGTCCCAATAGCACAGTCCTCTGGGGCATGAGACCTGTGTATCATCCAGTATCACTTTTAATTAACAGCTGGGTTGTGGTCCTGAGTTCTATCCAACAGCTTTTGTCCTCCTACCATTTCTTAGGAACCCCAGCAGGGTCTAAGTGAGCCAAAATGTTCATCACATCTTCCCTGACTGTAAGTTCCCTGTTGCCTAAATCATTTTGTGAACATGTTTTCATTTTTAACATTTAGTATTTGTCCCCTCTATAGTCAAGGTTTTTATAGATAAGGAGTGACATAGACTTTCAGTCGTACATTGTTTTCCAAACTTGTGTCCCCTTATTTTTGCACCATTTGGAGAATAATCTATCTTTCTAATGAAAGTGGAAGTTTTTTGAATAGAAGGAGAAAAGAAAAACTACTTTTAGATTTCATTCAATTTTTGTTTGTTTGTTTTGTCACATGAGGGAGGTTACAACAGCCTCATAAAAATATTCCATTTTAAACTGAGGTTTAAGTACTAACCTGGGTCTCTGGGTGATTTGCCTGTTACTTGGAAGTAAAGGATTTCTTTGGAAGATTTTATGCTTTTGAACAGTTAGTACTATTTTTATTTGATTTTTAGTATTATTATTATTTGTAATTTAGGAATAAATTTATTGTTAATATCTCAACTCATTAGTTGATTCATTCCATGTTGAGTTTGGGAAGAAGTATTTTTATTAAATGATAATTCTCCTTTAAATGAAGTAGTACAAAGGAAAAGAATAATAGGAGAAACCAGGAAATAAATGGTTATTTGGGTGTTCAGAGTCTTAACCATTATCCAGTGCAGGTCCTAATAAATGGTTATTTGGAAACTAATGGGCAGCTTGGAGATCTTTTGAGGTTAATACACTTAAATGATACATTCATTTGTAGGAAAGGCTTCTACCAGGTGCCTGCTGCTAGAAGGCTTTTTCCTCAAGTACCTTCTCCTTCTTTGCATTATGCCCAGATCTTCAGCAGGGCAGTACAGGCGCCCGGGGACCTGTCTTCTCTTCTTTCCAATTCAGTGTCAATGTTCTGCTCCTCAATCTTACCCCTCTCCTGCTTATCTCAAGACTTGGAAAGGACATGAGAAATAGTGCCTTCTGAAAATAATGGTAGTAAGAAATAAGCTCATAGTCTTGTCTCATAGTCTATGACTATAAGCTCATAGTCTCTGACTAAGCCTTTAGTCATAACTAAAGGCATACAATACACAGTAGAGGAGGTATCTTTTTGTATTCTTAATGTGGCCAATTACTTTGCATTTCACCCTCATCCCTTTCCAGGGACTTGAAAGTGCTTTCCTGAAGTGAGGAGGACAGTTAGTGTAATCATTAGAAGAGAAATAGATACAGTATAATTTGGGATCATCTTGTTCATTGTCCATTTAATTTTTCATCAGACCCACACATGCTTCTGCACTCGGGTATATATAAAGCCAGATTTCCTACTAGAAAGAGCAAAGAATTCCAGAAACGGCCACTCAAGATACCAAGTTTCTCAGAGGAAATGAATGATTTCCAAACCTGCTCAGTGAGAAAGCAAGTAGAAGTGGGCTAAAGAGGTGAAGATAGAGAGTAACTAATAGGCAGGGCAAAAGGGTTAGAAATAGGAGCGGGAAGGATGATGATGGAAAGGAGAGGAAGGAAGCGCATTTCCATTTTATAAAACTGACCAAAGTAGTTGATGAAACAATATACCTAGCCTAGAGTTTAACCCAGGCTTTCCATTAAAAAGAGGCTTTCAATTAAAAATCTCTTTCTTGTTCTTTCACAATGACCTTGAATTTCAGTTTAGTGAAACTGAAATTTTGGTGCAGCTGTTATTTGATAATAACACATTGTGTTTTTCAGTTTACTTAGATTGTTTAAAAAACAGATAACTGAAAACCATCTGTTTATGTTTCTGTGTAATTTGTGCTCAGGACAGGGACCAGGAACAAATCATTGAAAATTCTGCTGGAAAAGTCTCTCGTTAATCTAAGGAGTCTGTAGTGCCAGGGGAAAAGGGTTCCAAGTGGGGGTGTTTTCTGAGACAAGCAGAAAATTAATTTCTTCCCTTGCGCTTTGTGGTTGGGTGGCATCTTTTTTATTTTCCTGGCAGTATCCGTCACGATGTCATGTGCACTTCAATAATCAGGAAAACTTCATATTATTAAAGTTCACTCCATGAGACTTTGATCAGTCTGTCTGGGAAGGGTCAGGAAATGCCATAGTTAAACAACTCTCCAGAAGATTTGGGCGTAGGTAGTCCAAGGACCACAGTTGGATAAATACCGCTTCTTAGAATGATAAATCTGTATCACATTTTGGGGACGTAAATTCAGGACAGGTATCCTGAAGCTCAACTGTCAATACCAAGAACTAAATTAAACACACACACACACACACACACACACACACACACACACACACACGCAATGCCCAAAACAACTCAAAGAGCATAACAACAAAACAAATAGTTCAAAGCAAAGTGATACCCAACAATGCACTTTAAATTGGTCCTTAGAGGTATAATAGAATCAGATCAAACTCAACTACTGAGACACAAATAGGCCAACTCTAAGCTGATGTTGAGAAATAATGGAAAACCTTTTAAAGGATCGTAGTTAATTCCAGTTTTTGACACCAAGCCCCGGGCTCTGGAAAGCATTATCAGTTTTACACAGAGCACCGATCCCCCATTTACGGCCCATGCTGAGTAAATCTATTTTGCTGAAGTTTCTTTTGTAATACTGTGTTGTATTTTGTTGGATGTATATTCTAATTTTTTGTGTTAACTCAAGGTTTTAAACTAAAAATATTCTCCCCTTTACTCCCCACCCCCAACCTTGTAAAGGACATAATACAGTTTTTCACTTGTTAAGAGTAGAATACTGGGAGAATTTACTCATTAGAAAATGGTGGTTGGTGTGGCAGGCTGGATCTTTCTCAAGGACGTGTATTCCCCCACTAAAGATGGGCCGGATTTCTGGATGACCATTAGGCTTCACTGTGCCTCAGATCCCTCCTCTATGAATTGGGGGCAGGGTATAGTTAATGATTTCTGAGGCCCTCTCTAATGCTAAATAGAATAAGAATGTGCTAAGCACTTTTATCTGTTCTCTCATGCAAACCTCACTACAACGCTTCATTTCCAATCAGGAACATTGTCATTAGAGATAAATTTAGAAGAAGATAGATTTAACAGTACCTGTGTTCTTGCCTGGAGAGTCCCAGTGATGGTGGGGCCTGGTGGGCTGCCATCTATGGGGTCGCACAGAGTCGGACACGACTGAAGCGATTTAGCAGTAGCAGTATTCATTTTCAAGTGGTAGTACTGAATTCTTCCCATATCTTTTCACTGGCTAGGGTTGAGTTTTGAGCCGTTTTATTTGTGCTTGCTTTTTTAGGGGCTATCTGTTAACAATTGACATGGAGAGGAGTGTAAGACTATGAAGGGGAGGAGAGAAGCAGCTATGTTTCAATCATAAGACTGCAAGTTTGTACAGATGACAATTATTGTTGACTTCAACTATGGAATGTAAAACAGTGGCTGCTATTTGTGCCTCTTGCCATTAGGTGGGGCAGTTGAAGAGTGGGAAAATAGCATTTTCAAGTAAAGTGATTTGTACTCAATGCTTTTCTCATGCTGAAAGTCATGTGGTAAAAGATACTTTGCTCTTATAGAGTTCAAACTCTGAAAGTGGCCAGACCTCTAGTTTCCTTTAAAATTCTGTCACTGAGGAAGAAAGGGTGTAACGGGTGGTGAAAGTAATAATATAATACTCAGGTTTTGATCTTAATATAAAATTTGCATTTAGGATTCAAAAGCCAAAATGGAGTCTGAAGCCAACTTATATGTTACATTTTTTCAGAAGAGTAAGCAAAGCGTGTGAGGTTGGGGGAGCAAAAAGGACAAGTTTATGAAAGTCCAGAAAGGGGAAAGCAGCCATGATAGTTATTGCAGCCCTCTTCTCAGTGCCTACTGATTTCCTTTAGCATCCTGGGCACTTAACTGCTTCACTCTCCTTACACTTTTTTTTTTTTTTTTCCAAAAAAGTCCATACCAATTAATTTATGTGGCACTTAATGGATAATTCATTAAGAAAACCTTTTGTGCCAAGCACATCATGATGAATTTTGATTGCTAATGCTACCTGGGCTCTGCTTTGAAGTGTTTTTATTGACCCACTCATAGATTTAAGTTGTTTTCATGGAACTTAAAAAATAACTTAGGAAAATTTCAAATCAATTCTTTAAAGAATAGCAACTTTATACTTACATTTGCTGGTGTCCACTTTTAGGACAAAGTATGAGAGATATGGAGAGGAAGACAAGAATACTAGTGTAGATGAGAGAAAGACTACTTGTTATTTTATCTTCTTAAAACTAAGAGTCCATGTGAAAGTCACTCAGTCATGTCTGACTCTTTGTCCATGTTCTCTATCCATGGAAATCTCCAGGCCAGAATATTGGAGTGGGTAGCCCTTCCCTTCTCCAGGGGATCTTCCCAACCCAGGGATTGAACTCAGGTCTCCCACATTGCAGGGAGATTCCTTACTGTCTGAGCCGCCAGAGAAGCCCAAGAATACTGAAGTTGGTAGCCTATCCCTTTTCCAGGGCATCTCTTGACCCAGGAATTGAACCAGGATCTCCTGCATTACAGGGGGATTCTTTTCCAGGGGAGCCACCAGGGAAACCCAAGAGTCCATAAGGCTATAATATTGAAGTTAGAGGGGAAATAGTAGATTTGGAAATTTACCCTTCAGATCAAAGAAACTCTTTTCATGAGACAGAGCAGTGAGATTCGAGAGTTTAGAAAAGAAGAATTAATGAGAAAATCTACTCAGTAAATATTCGAATAAATAAACAGGCCAGCAAAATGTTTTCCAACTTCCCCTCACATGTGTATACTTATTAGTATTGTTGTTTAAGGTAGCTAATATCCCTGCAACTCACAGAGCTCTAGCATTTTATCAATTCCAAATTTCCAGGAAGTTTACATGAGCATTTTAGAGGCTACAAATTACAAAATTTGACATAAATCTCTAACATCTCAAATGATGCTCATTTGTACAAAGAAACTTGAGAACAGACTGGATTTGTACAGTGATATAATTTTAAATGGTAATCAACATCACAATCAGTTTCTCCTGACAACTCCTTCCTCAATTTCCAATAAGTCAGTGAAAGAAAGAGATGAGAATCACGTTTGGTCTGTTTTGCCAACTGAGTAGTATATGGTACTAATTAACAGGAAAAATATTGAAATGAATATATAGTATGTAGATTCACAAACGTTTTATTTTATTTCATTAGACAGAACTCATCCTTAACCTCTTATCTCAAGTAACCCTCTCTTCATTCTCTAACTCTTTACCTTCTTTATTTTTCCCTAGTAATACTAATCACAACCTGACATGTTTTATGGTAATTTTTTAATGAATTGTTTCTTCCCACTAGCTTCATAAGGGCAGAGAATTTCTTTGCTTTTTCTCTAATGTTTCCCTATAGCTTAGAATATTCCTGGTACCCAGTAGATGCTCAATAATCATTTGGATAGTGAATGTATAATTAAAATAAAGAAATTCATGTGGCTAATAAATGATTGAAAAGTACTCAGCTTTTCCATAAACCAATGAAAGTAAAACCATTTTTCATCAGTGAGTGATATACACAAAAATATGTATACCCAGTGCTTATTAGGGTAAAGTAAAACAGACATTGTTACAAAATTGCAAAACATCTTGCTGGAAAGTATATTGTAAGTATGTGTATCATTAAAATATCTCTACACCATATTTTAATTCTAGGAATATATTTAGGAAAAAACTCCAAAATAAAAAGTAATCTTTATTGAAGAAAAGTCTTTACTCAACACTGCTGATTTAGTGAGAGTAGTTTAAAAATCCTAAATACCTCAAAGGAGAGGGAATCATTAAATTATGATACATCATTCTCACATTATAGTATGTAAACATTAGAGTTAGATTTACTAAGAGTTTTTAAAACATGGAAAAACTGAGACCAGAATTTTAAAATAATTTTAAAAATAATGTGGAAATCAGAATATGTGATATTATTTTAAAAGCATACATATAAATAATGGGTAGAAATTATGCCAAAATATTAACAGAGACAGAGGCAGATAAGATTGTAGATGATTTTTTTTTACATTTCTCTATACTTTTATTTTCCAATTTTTCTGAAACAAAACTTTTATAGCTGAAAAATAATTTTAAATTATTTTAAACTTTATTTTAGAATTTTGATAATCTAGAACTGATTATGTTTTATGCTATAGACATGGCTTTTCATGAAGAAATTAATATAGTCTAGTACTGAAGCAACTTAGCAGCAGCAGTATTACCTTTATTATCTAAGAATGTACTTGAAACTTAAGAATTTCTAAGTAAAATTAAATTTTAGCACATCACTGAGACTTCTAGGGGAGTGCCCACTATAGGAGTAAGAAGAGCTAAAGTCTAAGGAATATTAGCATATCCCTTTAACCATCAAAAATGTTTTCAATTTTAGATTCTGGTCAATGAAAAGAGATGAGTTACTTGGATTTATATATCCAATAATTGGATATATATTGTCCTTATTTGGGACTAGTGAAATTACTGTTGAATGAGCTTGGACCAAGACTACTAAAGAGTACTTGAGTTTGAGAGAGAGTGAGAGGCCTCAGCTACATGGTTTTAGAAAGCAGCAGGACCTTCCAGGAAGTAGTAATTTACTGTGATTCTCTCTTGTGACTAATCCAGGTTCTAGACAGAAAGTTCTTTCTAGCCTCTTTTTCTAGTAGCTTTGAAAACTGAATGTTGATTCTTGGATTGTTAGGCACGTTACCAAAATTCTGCCTCTGTCTGCAGCATTTCTAGCCGCTAAATTGACCAGCTTGACTGAATAAGCTCCTCTTTCTCTCATGATCTGTGTCATCGGCCAGAAACTGTGAAACTCAGCCAGCACACTGGGGCATCAGGCCAAAGCACAACATTTAATAAGAAGGCTTTCCTATCATTTGATTCACTTAATTCAAAGTTGAATGAGCTATTGAATTTGGTTCAAGAACATTCCCTAATTGTTGAATTAGTTCTCAGATGTTTATAAGGGAAAGGCCTTTGAAATTGTATGGTATTTGATGTTTAGATAGGAAGGAAGATGAAATAAGAAAATACATTGTACCTGAATATCTGCGGTTATAACCTATTGTTTATTGAGGTAAAGGTCTATGGGTTGTAACTCATTTCCACACAATCTAACACAGTGCCTGGCATGTGAAAGTGAAAGTTGCTCAGTTGTGTCTGATTCTTGGCAACCCCAAGAACTATACAGTCCATGGAATTTTCCAGGTCAGAATACTGGAGTGGGTACCCGTTCCCTTCTCCAGGGGATCTTCCTGACCCAGGAATCAACCCGGGGTCTCCTGCATTGCAGGCGGATTCTTTACCAACTAAGCTATGAGGGAAGCCCTTATAAATATTTGTCAAGTGAATTTCAGACACTTCATTTAGAAAAACAGAAGGTTTTTAATCTGTTTGTGTAACTGAGCCATTTCATTTTTTAACTAATAACTTTAGAATACAAAACTCATTCTGCACTTGAATCCAGGGTATGTAAAGAACTATTGTAAATCAATAAGGATGAGACAGATATCCCAGTAGGAAAACAAACAGAAGACTTGAAGAGGTGCTTCAGCAAAGAGGATATCCAAATGGTCAATAAATATATGAAAGGGGGCTCAATCTAATCATCAAGCAGAAACAAAACTACACTTTAATACCACCATATAGCCACAAGAATTGCTACAACAAAAAAGACAATATCTAGTGTTGACAAGAATGTGGAGCACTGAGAACCTCAGTCACTGTCTCTGAGGCTGTATACTGGTACCTGTACTTTGCACATCTGTTTGGCAATATCTGCTCATAAGGAAAACATATCCTATGACCCAGTGATTCTACTCCACTCTACACGCCAAATACTGTTGCATGGAGATGTTTATCAAAAAACTGCACTAAAATGTTTATAGCAACGCTATTTATATTAGACAACAATTGGAAAATACCCAGCTGCCCATCAAAAAAAGAACCAATGGCTAAATTGTGGTATATTCACATAATTTAATACTAATCAGTCATGAGAATGAATGAATTAGGACTATGTTCAAAAATATTGATGTATCTCCCAGACATAAGTTTTCCAGGCACAAAGAGTGCATTCTGCCTGATTCCATTTATATTAAGTGCAAAAATAAGTAAAACTATATTTTGGTGCTAGCCATCAAGAGAGTAGTTACTGGGGCAGGTGGTTAGAGATTAGAAAGGGGTACATGGGGGACTTTTAGGGTACTGATAATACTCTGTTTTTTTCATCTGGGTACTGACTGTATCATGCAGTCTTTGTAAAAGTTTACTTATTTGTATGCCTATGATTTGTGCATTTTTTTGGTATATATGTTATTCAATAAATGCTTAAAATAATTTTTTATCATTTTTTTTTCAGTTAACTCACCAAATTTTGATCTTGAGCTTACCATGTGATCATATAAACAGCCCCAGAGTGTCTCTTGGTGTGATCTCATGATGCCATGGCAAGCATTAACTCTTAAATCCTCTGCCTGAAATGTTTACAATGGAAGAATAGTTTTTTTTTTTTTAACAGAAGAGAGCAAAGGGCAAAATATTTTGCTTTGAGGAGACATTTTTGAAGTTGTTTTTTCAATGAGTTTAATCATTTGCTGAACTTCCTTATTCACATTGAGAAAGAAGTTATACTTTGTTAGAAGGAATAAGAGCAATACAGTTATCAGATAAGTAGGGTGAGTTATCACATAATCCAGACTGTGAATTGTTGACAAATGACTCTACATTATAAAAACTTAAAGGTGTTTTTTTTTTAAAATCAAAACATAAGTCCCTGTTTGTTAACACTTCTGAGTCTGCTGCAGTGTCTACATGATCTATTTCCAAGTTTCCATTTATGATGAGCTGTGATGCATGAATAAACCCACACTTTCACCTACGTGTATAGAAATAGCAAGGGCTTCCCTGGTGGCTCAGCGGTAGAAAATCCACCTGCCAAAGCAGGAGAGCCAGGAAGATCCCCTGATCAAGGGATAGAGAAGGAAATGGCAACCCACTGCAGTATTCTTGCTGGGAAATCCCATGGACAGAGCAGCCTTGCAGTCTGCTTTGTCTATGGGGTTGCAAGAGAGTTGGATATGACTAAATAACTAAACAACAACAACAACAACAACTCCAATACTTTGGACACCTGATGCGAAGAGCTGACTTATTTGAAGAGACCTGATGCTGGGAAAGATTGAAGGGGAGAGGAGAAGGGGACGGCACAGGATGAGATGGTTGGATAGCATCACCGACTCAATGCACATGAGTTAGAGTAAACTCCGGGAGTTGGTGATGGACAGGGAGGCCTGGCGTGCTGCAGTCCATGGGGTCACAAAGAGTCAGACACAACTGAGTGATTGAAGTGAACTGAAACTCATCCTCTTACCTAGTTGCTTTTTATTGTATATTCACAGTTTTCCTAACCCTCAGGATTATAGCTGGAAAAAATAGGAATGCTTGGCCATCCTCTGAAGGAGTATGAGCTTTATTATTGAGGCCAAGTCATCTACCTTTATTTAGATGCAAACCTAGTTAGTCAGGGACCTTGTCATATCTATTTTCTGTAAAGTACTTTCTGTACTTGTCAAAATCAATAACTGGATTTAAAATGACAGCACAAAATTCAGCCTTCAGAATAAAATGGCTGCTTATTTGCCTTGAGGAAGTATTCCTTTCAATGCTCTGCTGCCACTGAGTATAGATTCTCTCTGAGAGATACATTTTAAAAACTATCACCAAGTTTTCCTATTATCTAGCATCTCTGCCAACTATCCAGTATCATTTAATTATAATAAAAATAATAATGCATGGAACATTTAATATTTTATGATTACAAAATATATTTTTCACCTGAATTTTCCTGTTGAACTTTGACAAAAATCCTATGGTTATGTCTTGTATCATGCCATTTTGCTTCTCATGGATCAGCTGGTAAAGAATCCGCCTGCAATGTGGGAGACCTGGGTTCAATTCCTGGGTTGGGAAGATCCCCTGGAGAAGGAGTGGGTACCCACTCCAGTATTCCAGCCTGGAGAATTCCATGGACTGTATAGTCCATGGTCTCACAAAGAGTCGGACACAACTGAGTGACTTTCATTCTTTCATTCATGCATGCCATTTTGCAAATGAGGACACAGACTACTGAGGCTCAGAGATAGAACTGAGTTTGCATAGCTAAGATGTAGGTTGCAAGTTTTCCAACCTAATCCAGAACTTTTTCTATTTTATTCCACCCCTGTAAGTTTCATGGTTATATTTACCTTTTGTGTAGCACTATAGAATAAGAATTATAGATTTAGTATATTTTTTAGTTCATTCAATATATATTATATGCTCTCTGTGTGCCACATACTGGTCTGGATATTAGCAATATTAATATAATGGTGAACAATATGTAAGCAATCCTACCTTGGTGGAGCTCATAGCTACTAGTGGGAGTACAGACAAATAACTAAGCAATTAAATAGGAAGTTTCCCTCTGTGGTTATCTTCTTCCATGTACTATGCTAGAATATACATAGGATGTCATGGGAATATACAGGAAGGCCATATACTGTACTGAAACTTGTACTGAAAAAAACTTTCACTCTGTCCAAAGTCTTCAATTAAATGATACCAGAAAATAGAATCTACTAGATAATCTAGATGGCCAGTTGGCTGGGAAAAGTGATGTTTGGGAAACATGCTTGTGTATACCTGTGGCGGATTCATGTTGATGTAAGGCAAAACCAATACAATATTGTGAAGTAATTAACCTCCAATTAAAATATATAAATTTATATTAAAAAATAAAAAAGAAAATTACATTCAGTGGGAAAAAAAGATTAAAAACCAATAAAAGTAACTGTTAGGCTAATTGTGATTGGCTATGGTTCAGTGTCTGGATTTCAAATGTAACTGTGAAAAAGAAGAAAAAAATAGGAAATGAGCATACAACGAAAATCAGATTAGGCTCAACTTTATTGACCATAGTTGTAAACACAGACAGATCTAAGATATCATCAAACACTTGTGGCGAAAATTGTAACACTGCTATTTTGTTTTTAATGATTCTCCAGCAAAATGTCTCCATCTATCTTTAGCCCTGAAAGAATCACCACCCCTGAGAGTTCTTGGGGCTCACAATATGGCTTTGTTCTATCCAAAACCCTTTGGGTTGCTGGTTGAATGCAGATGTCCAGTAGAGTCTGACTATAGAAATGCTTTAGTCATTACTTATATGTGCGTCTTTCTGTAAGTTCCCAACAGCAGCCATGTCCTTGTGCTTAACAATTACTGGAAGAAAGTAACTGTTGAGGACAGTGTTTCTGAATCTGAGATCTGTGGAAAGTTTTCAGGAAGTCCTTGAACTCCAAGAAATGGTGTGCAAAATTGTAATGGGTCCTCTGTACATTCTCCCGGGGAGTGTGCCCACAACTTTTGCTTCACTAAAGGGATCTGTATAGGCTTTTCCCTCTAGTCCTCCTTTCAAAAAACAAGCTAGCAACTCATGTATGGTGATTAAAGACAATAAAATCTCCATTTGAACATCAGATAACTTGAACATATCATTGAAAATAGGCATCTAGAAAGACATTCTGTTGTAGCTAGCCTCCAAGATGGCCTCCAGTGACACCCTTTCATATTGTACCAAGGTTGATCTCTGTGACCAACAGCATACAACAGAAGTAATGATATGTCACCTCTGAGACTGGGTTCTAGAAGACTGTGTGGCTTCTGTCTTGAGTATTTTCTCTTTCTCTAATGACTCACTCTGGGGGAAGGGAGCCAGTTGCCAAGTCACGAAGACACTCAGACATGTTCCCCAAGTCAAGAAGCAGCCAACATGATAAGGCGTGGAGGCCCATTGCAACAGTCAGCAAGGAACTGAGGCCTGCCAGCAACCATGTGATGCGTTCTCCAGCCCTCGTTGAGCCTTGAGATGACTGGCAGATTAAGCTCTTAAGAGACTGAACCACAGCCAACCAGCTAAACTGCTCTCTTGCATTTACCATCCTCAGAAACTGTGTGAGATAATAGATGTTTGTTGTATTAAGCTGCTACATTTTGGAATAATTTGTTACACAGCAATAGATACCTAAGGCAAATTATCTTGACTCATCACTATAAAAAGAAAAGTGAGTATGTGAAAAAATGATTGTGTTTATATAATACCAACTTTCCTGTTAACCCTGGGGAAATTAGAGTTGGAAATAAGCAGGTGCAAGGCACTTCTTTCCTCCTGTTGGTCAATAGTGCAGTGTAGCCCATTCACAGCCAGCACTTGGGAACCAGTGTGATCCCCACAGCAAGGAACAACCTTAGGACAGAAACAAACAAATTTTCTTTTCAGTGATTTCTTTCTTTCCTTTTAAAAGGCACCAGCTTTCAAGTATCTCCTGGGAAAACCTTTCTTTTATTTCCACCAAGCATGATCAATTTAACAGACAATTCATGCTTTGCCAGTGATCATGGGAGTTACTAATGTAAACTTTTATTTTTTAAGCTGTAGGATTTTTCATGGTCCTCCAATAGATTTCACAGCTGTTAGTTTGGTGTAGTAGTGGCTTGTTTAAATGGCAGCACATTTGAACGGTGCTTGTGCTGTTAGCAATCTGTGAAGGAAAAACTTTCCACTTAAAGTGGAAAGAGGAAGAAAACAACTCGATTTGGTGATTATCAACATAGCAAAGAAATAATAAAATGCCCAGTAAGATAAGCAATGTTTCTTTCAGTGAAAGTAGCTTAATAAAAATGGATGGATTCTCCAAACAGCAACAATTATCATCTTTTTCTTATTACTGTTGTAGCTCCTTCTTTATTAGGAACCCAGCAGATCTAGTTCTTGAATTGCCAAGGGAATATTTTTTAAACAATATTTTAAAACTGTGTAGGGGCTCACTAGTGAAATGTGCAACCAATCAATTGATTCAATCTTATTTTAAACTGAAATAGAATTTCAAAGTTCAGAGTATAATACATAATAAGTTAAGTAATTTCTTGTTTGGTTTAGCTTTTTTTTTAAAGAACTATACATATCTTTATATCTGTATGTACTACATGAGAGATAAAATGTATTTTTTACTGTGACTTGTCAAAATGCTTGAAAGTCACTATTCTGTAACATTTGATTTTTTAAAAATAGAAAAAAAAACTCAGATTTTTTTTTGGAAATATTTCAAAGATGGATTATTTTTTGTTGGGAGGGATGGGCAATGCTGGTGAAACCCATTGGTGCAATGGGTTTTCCTAAAGAGAATGAATATTTTACTCCCACTTATGCTGCTGCTGCTAAGTCGCTTCAGTCGTGTCCAACTCTGTGCGACCCCATAGGCGGCAGCCCAGCAGACTCCTCCATCCCTGGGATTCTCCAGGCAAGAACACTGGAGTGGGTTGCCATTTCCTTCTCCACCCACTTATGCTAGAAAGTCCCTAATCCTCAGGCAAGAAAAGAAGTGCCATTTTGAAGGAGGGTGGAGTATGTGGAGCAGAAATCTTTTTCCTTTTATTGGTGCCAGGAAGATCTAAGACTTGTCTTTCAAACAGGGAGTGGGCTGATATGGGTCCTGCCACATGGTAGCGGCCACGACAAGCAGCACCTGTGACCAGTGGTAGCAGGTGAGGGTGCAATGTTTGCAGAGCTTCTGGCCTCAGAAAGACACACCTCATGGCGCCCTAGCAAGGGGAAGAGGAACTGAGCCTGTCTCTGAGACAGAGGGAAAGTAGTGTTCCTTCCATGAGCCCTGGCAGCAAAGGAGAGGACACTCGGCTTGAGAATGGGGTTTGTTCTCATAGAGGTCGGAAAGCCAGAGAACTGGAGGGAATGTTCCACAGCCCACATGCAGCCCAATCATAGAAAATACCAAAAAGGAGCTGGTGGGTAACTCATGGGATGCCATAATGGTGGGGTCCTTTAGAAAAAAGTTAATTTCTAGCCAATAAGCTTGTGCTGATTCTCAAGACATGAGAAGCGAACATAGAGGTTCTGAATTTCATGGCCCTCCTTTAACAGGTAGGGCTCAGTGCAACCTCATAGTCATCATGACGAAAATGACTGTCTGAGCTGGTAGCCTTGTCAGTAACACGTTCTTTGGCTTGAGCATTATGTCTTCCTTTGGATCTCTTTTAAAATATAAACACATGTGAGGGGGTAACATTAAGTTTATAATATGTCTTTGTATTAATGAATACAAAAACTCACTTTTCTAAAGTGAGTAGAAGATGACAGAGAGCTTGGTGAAGGGAAAATGGTGAAGAAAAGGGTCAGTGAGGACATTCTTTGCCACTTTGCAGTTTTCCCGAGGGACTGGCCTTGACATCTGTGTGAATAGCTGTACCTGATCTTGCACACTAGAACCCATCCAGCAGGCTGTACCTGGGGGATGTGGTAGAGGCAACAGGATACAAGTTCAAGAGCAAAATTCCGAATGATGTGGAAGTAGATCAATCAACCATACACACTTATAGAACATCTACTGACAGGTACAAAGTTCTGTGCTGAGCAATGAACATAATTCCTCCATAATTTATAATCTAGTTGAAAGAGAGGACATATGTAGCAAAAGATTGTTGTTTAGTTGCTAAGTCATGTCTGACTCTTTTGTGACCCCATGGACTATAGCCCTCCAGACTCCTCTGTCCATGGCATTTCTCAGACAAGAATACTGGAGTAGGTTGCTATTTTCTTCTCTGAGAATCTTCCTGACCCAAGGATCAAACCCATGTCTCCTGAATTGGCAGGCAGGTTCTTTTCCACTAAGCCACCAGGGAAGCCTCTAGCAAAAGATACCTAATAATAAAAGGCAAGTGAACATCTTCTTTATATGATATTTATATAGTTTCAAGTGAGAATTTTTTTAGCCCCAGATTCCATGATGTTGTAGTTTTTTTCTGAACCAAATGCCAAAATATCTCAAATTCTGATTTTATTTACTACTACTGGCATAATTTAAATGCCATTCATTCATTCACTTTTTTTCTTTGACCAGCTATACCGAGTACCAGCTTTAAAGACTATGTCAGTTACTTTGGGGGGACAGGATGTCTCAAAACTAGAATTCTTCAAACACCTTTCCAAATTTTGTGAAATTTTAGATAGCAATAAAGTTTGTTTGGGTCAAATGAGGTTCTTGAAGTAAAAACAAAGTAATTGCAAATCAGCTAAAACCTCTTTGGATTATAGTGGGAGCAATGTAGAAATGACCCTTAAGTAAATTAGAATGGATGAGGACTTAGGTAGTTAAAGTCTCTTCCCTGTAGCTCACCCAGCAATCAAGAAGTAAGGGTAGTTTGTATCAAGATCTCATAAATAAAACATACAGCTTACCAGCACCCAGAGATGGAAAAGTCATTCCTGAGTGTGCTAGATGCAAGGCTCAGAGATAAGTGACTTACCTCTTGTCACTCTGATTGAAAGTATATTAGCTTCTTTAAATCAAGAATTATAGTGATTTCAGTGGTACAGTTATAAGGAATGACTACCGTGACTTGCATAAACCAAGCTTATTTAAATACTGTTTCAAGAAAGAACATATGCTACTATTAAAGAGTTGTAAACTATAATCCCATAAGGTAAAGCTAGCTGAGAATATTCATGTTTGCTTTCAGGTATGAGTCCATTATTTATGTAGAATAATTAAATATCTCTATAGATGTTTTCTCCAGGGAGATTCTTGAAACTTTTACAGCTTTCAGGCCCAAACTTGTTAGTTATTTCAAGACTGGGAAAATTCCAGTCTTATGTGAAGTCTGTGATAAAATCAAAATTGATTCATTTAATTCATTGATCAGATTTTTGGAGTGCCTGTTATATGCAAAGAATACAGTTGCTATTGTACGATGTATACCTGTGAAAAGGCAAAATTCCATCTTTTGAGGTGCTGAAGTCTAATAAGGAAGAATAACGAATGCAAAGGAAATCAGTTCCAAAACTGAGAGAGGAACGTTTGGTTATTCTAATGGGTAAATGAGTCGATGAACTGGGATTTCAGAAAAAGATAGAATGCCAGTTGTGAACATTTGGGAAGAAGTCTCTTCATGGACAAGTAATAGAATGAACGAGGACCAGGACTGAGCTAGAGAAACGCTTATTAATGGAATAGCAGTTAGCCATGCAGAACAGCCATGGAGTTACCTCACTGCTGTGCTCCATGGTTGTCACTGTGTGCCTTGTTCTGGCCCCTCACAGTCCTCCCTGCCAGAGGAAAGGTAGCTATTTGCTCTTTAGCAATGGTGAACATGGAAAGGAAGTGCTTTACTCCTGCAGGGAACAGGCACATTTACTATGGGGTTTCTAGTGGTAATGCTTTAAGCCTTGGTGTTATCTGGCAGTTTTGTCAGTGTGTGAGAGGAGAGGGAAGAGATTGGAAATAACCATTCCTTCCAGCATTCCTCCAAATATGAAGAAGCAGGGCCAACAGCCAGCTCTTTCTTCCTAGTTCTTTGAGTTTCTGTGTGCATAAGAGCCTTGTCTTGCCTTTGCACCCAGCTGCCACGGGGATGCTAAGTGGAAGAATGTGGAATTGACTTCTGGGGTGAGCCGGTCAGATTCAGGGAAGAGCCAAGGAGAGCTGTCACCGCTGTACTATGCTAGGGTTGCTGGTGAGTCAGAAGAATAAATGGGCTTCCAGGAGGTGCTAGTGCTAAAGAACCTGCCTGCCAATGCAGGAGACGTGAGATGCGGGTTTGATCCCTGGGTCCGAAAGATCCCCTGGAGTAGAAAATGGTATCCCATTCCAGTATTCTTCCCTGGAAAATTCCATGGGCTGGTGTGCTACAGCCCATGGGGCTGCAGAGAGTCGGACACGACTGAGCGATTGAGCACACGCCCACATAGTAGACTAAACAAAGTGCTTCAGAAGTCAGAGTATTTCATATCTTTCTTGGTTATTCATTTCTTCTCATAGTACTTACCACTCAGCCCACCAAACTCCTTCTTGATAATTTTTTTCTTCTTTAATGGATAAGACTGGTTTGGGACCAAATGCACATAAATTAAATAAATGTGGCTGATCATCTATTTTGATGGCAAGACGAACTTCTTAATTAGCTCTAACATAAGCAATTATTTTTTTTTATTGTTCCATAGTTCTCAGCCCCAGCCTCATATTAGAATCACCTTGAGGCTTTAAAAAAAATCCCAGTTTCCAGGCTGCCCCCAGGTCAGTTACACCAGAGCCCCAATTAAATCAGGCATCAGCATTCTTTAAAGTTCTATAGGTGATTCCACTGTGCAGCTGATGCTGACAACACTGCTGTAAATGTCTCGAGGATGAATAAAAAATCCAAACTGGTAGTAGGTGAAAATATACATGCATTTAATGTTTAAGTAAGTATCAGATTATTAGCAGTTCTTAACAAACATATTTCCTTTTTTAAAATAGTCTTTTAGGAAGTGAACTTCATACATTTGTTACAGAATATTATTTTAGTGATGTCTCTCTACTAGTAACGTGAAGAGTGTTGCATATAAACTGTCTGGAGACTGGCATTATTTGCAAACTTGCCAGAGAATGCAGCAGATTTTACAAAGGTTTATGAAAACAATATGCTTCATTTTTGTTAGTATAGAAGTGGCTTCAAATTTAGCTTCCTGTTAAAAGAACACCCAGAGAGTAGAAGCGAGAAGAGTCTGATCCCTTGTTCACTCCCAGCTAATGTGAGAGACCCTTATTTCTAAATCATGACTTCTTTGGCTGTTTCCTCTCTTGACCATTCAATCAAATGAAAAATCTGTTAAATCTGTCTCTGCAATTTCCTTTTATACCTGCATCATTTCTCCATTTTCATGGTTACTATCCTAAATTGAACTCTTACTGTCTTTGCCTTGGGAATTGTCATATGCTCTCCACCTCATTTTTCTTATATGTAGCCTTAAGACCAGAGGACATCATGTCTTCACTCACCTATAGTGGTTCTCAGTTGCCCGCAGGAATGTTACAACTCATAAGCTAGGCATTCAAGCTTTCCATTATCTGGCCCCAGACCTCCTTTCCAAGACTACTTCCTTTGTGTGTAGTTCTGTGGAACCGATCTAGCTGCTCAGTTATCCTCAGACATGACTATGTTTCTTTCTGCTATCAGAACTCTTGCTTATGCTGGTATTTCTACCAGTGTCCACATCCTGTCCAGTATGGAAGGCTTAAATTTTGTCTGTTTCACAAAACTCGACCCTTAGAGCTAAAAGCAATAGTTTCCTACTGTGATCCATTACACTTTATTCAAACCACTTTTTAAATATTTCTCAAAAAATTCTTAATCCTTCTGTGTCTGTCCACTTATTTGTAAAATGGGACTAACAATACCTGAAAGATGGTTTGTGAAAAGTAAATTAGATCATATATGAAAGAGCTCAATTTTTTAAAGTCTTTCCTTCCTTCTTCCCTCATTCCCTCCCTCTCCCACTTCCTTCCTTTCTTCCTTCTTTCCTTCCCTCCTTCTTTCCATTCTATCCTTCATTTACATACTTTTTTTTAAATTGCCCATTATATCTTTGTAAATTTCTTGTGGACAGGGTCCTGTGACTGATAAATGTTTGTTTTTTACACAGTTTTTATGGTAATATTTCACAATGTAAGCACTCATGTACATGTTTGTCATAAAATGGCCCGATATTCACAACTTGCTGTAAAAGTTATAATCAAAGTTTAAGAGAAGAGACATAAATCAGAAATCCAGTTATTGTTTTGATGGCATAATAGTAATAATATTTAATAATTATTATTATAATAATTTTAAATTATCCTATGTATTTACTTTAAAACTCATGAAGAAAATCTTTGTTATCTTGATAACAGATTCAGTTCAGTCGCTCAGTCGTGTCCAACTCTTTGTGACCCCATGAATCTCAGCATGCCAGGCATCCCTGTCCATCACCAACTCCTGGAGTCTGCCCATACCCATGTCCATTGAGTTGGTGATGCCATCCAACCATCTCATCCTCTGTCGTTCCCTTCTCCTCCCGCCCTCAATCTTTCCCAGCATCAGAGTCTTTTCAAATGAGTCAGCTCTTCGCATCAGGTGGCCAAAGTACTGGAGTTTCAGCTTCAACATCACTCCTTCCAATGAACACCCAGGACTGCTCTCCTTTAGGATGGACTGGCTAGATCTCCTTGCTGTCCAAAGGACTCTCAAGAGTCTTCTCCAACACCACAGTTCAAAAGCATCAATTCTTTGCCGCTCAGCTTTCTTTATAGTCCAACTCTAACATCCATACATTATCACTGGAAAAACCATAGCCTTGACTAGACGGACCTTTGTTGACAAAGTAATAATGTCTCTGCTTTATAATGTGCTGTCTATGTTGGTCATAACTTTCCTTCCAAGGAGTAAGCGTCTTTTAATTTCATGGCTGCAATCACCATCTGCAATGATTATGACTATACAGTGGAAGTGAGAAATAGATTTAAGGGACTAGATCTGATAGAGAAAGTGTCTGATGAACTATGGATGGAGGTTCGTAACATTGTACAGAAGACAGAAATCAAGACCATCCCCATGGAAAAGAAATGCAAAAAAGCAAAATGGCTGTCTAAGGAGGCTTTACAAATAGCTATGAAAAGAAGAGAAACAAAAAGCAAAGGAGAAAAGGAAAGATATAGCCATTTGAATGCAGAGTTCCAAAGAATAGCAAGGAGAGATAAGAAAGCCTTCCTCAGTGATCAGTGCAATGAAATAGAGGAAAACAACAGAATGGGAAAGACTAGAGACCTCTTCAAGAAAATTAGAGATACCAAGGGAACATTTCATGCAAAGATGGGCTCAATAAAGGACAGAAATGGTATGGACCTAACAGAAGCAGAAGATATTAAGAAGAGGTGGCAAGAATACACAGAAGAACTGTACAAAAAAGATTTTCATGACCCAGATAATCACGATGGTGTGATCACTCACATTCATCTAGAGCCAGATATCCTAGAATATGAAGTCAAGTGGGCCTTAGGAAACATCACTATCAACAAAGCTAGTGGAGGTGATGGAATTCCAGTTGAGCTATTTCAAATCCTGAAAGGTGATGCTGTGAAAGTGCTGCACTCAATATGCCAGCAAATTTGGAAAACTCAGCAGTGGCCACAGGACTGGAAAGGGTCAGTTTTCATTCCAATCTGAAGGAAAGGCAATGCCAAAGAATGCTCATATTACCGCACAATTGCACTCATCTCACACGCTAGTTAATTAATGCTCAAAATTCTCCAAGCCAGGCTTCAGCAATACGTGTACCATGAACTTCCAGATGTTCAAGCTGGTTTTAGAAAAGGCAGAGGAACCAGAGATCAAATTGCCAACATCTGCTGGATCATCAAAAAAGCAAGAGAGTTCCAGAAACACATCTATTTCTGCTTTATTGACTATGCCAAAGCTTTTGACTGTGGGTATCACAATAAACTCTGGAAAATTCTTCAAGGGATGGGAATACCAGACCACCTGACCTGCCTCTTGAGAAACCTGTATGCAGGTAAGGAAGCAACGCTAGACCTGGATAAGGAAAAACAGACTGGTTCCAAATAGGAAAAGGAGCATGTCAAGGCTGTATATTGTCAGCCTGCTTATTTAACTTATATGCAGAGTACATCATGAGAAACGCTGGGCTGGAAGAAGCACAAGCTGGAATCAAGATTGCTGGGAGAAATATCAATAACCTCAGATATGCAGATGACACCACCCTTCTGGCAGAAAGTGAAGAAGACCTAAAGAGCCTCTTGATGAAAGTGAAAGAGGAGAGTGAAAAAGTTGGCTTAAAGCTTAACATTCAGAAATCATGGCAATCATGGCGATCATGGCATCTGGTCCCATCAGTTCAGTCGCTCAGTCATGTCTGACTCTTTGTGACCCCATGAATTGCAGCACACCAGGCCTCCCTGTCCATCACCAACTCCCGGAGTTCACTTAGACTCACGTCCATCGAGTCAGTGATGCCATCCAGCCGTCTCATCATCTGTCGTCCCCTTCTCCTCATGCCCCCAATCCCTCCCAACATCAGAGTCTTTTCCAATGAGTCAACTCTTCGCATGAGGTGGCCAAAGTACTGGAGTTTCAGCTTTAGCGTCATTCCTTCCAAAGACATCCCAGGGTTGATCTCCTTCAGAATGGACTGGTTGGATCTCCTTGCAGTCCAAGGGACTCTTAAGAGTCTTCTCCAACACCACATTTCAAAAGCGTCAATTCTTCGGCGCTCAGGCTTCTTCACAGTCCAACTCTCACATCCATACATGGCCACAGGAGAAACCATAACCTTGACTAGATGGACCTTAGTCGGCAAAGTAATGTCTCTGCTTTTGAATATGCTATCTAGGTTGGTCATAACTTTTCTTCCAAGGAGTAAGTGTCTTTTAATTTCATGGCTGCAATCACCATCTGCAGTATTATTGGAGCCAAAAAAAAATAAAGTCTGACACTGTTTCCACTGTTTCCCCATCTATTTCCCATGAAGTGATGGGACCAGATGCCATGATCTTCATTTTCTGAATGTTGAGCTTTAAGCCAACTCTTTCACTCTCCTCTTTCACTTTCATCAAGAGGCTTTTTAGTTCCTCTTCACTTTCTGCCAGAAGGGTGGTGTCATTAGCTACTTTAGTTTTGAGTTCTATAAAATAATCCCACAGTCTTTTAATAAATTCTTCCTTTCAGCTGAAGTGAGCATCATGGGTTGTTTTTGTTAATCCAAACAATCCTCTAACTGAGAATTAACTAATTTTTAAACCATTCTCAAAATCCAAGCTTAATTTGCTTTTTCTCGCAATGAGTCATTAACCTATGTTGGGTCCCCATGATCCCATTCCTTATTAGGATCTACATTTGACAGTAGGTATATTTCATAGTCCTTAATGTCTCTTCTATATGACTGCTTATTTATGGAGTTTCATGATGTTTTCAATACTTTGGTTTTATAGCAAATGCATATGACCTAATCTCTCAACTCTGTGATAATACTACTAGGCCAACCAACACTTCTATTCTACCTTTTCTTCTTTTCTTTTTCTTCCTTTCTCTCTTCCTTCCTCTCTCCCTTCCCTCTCTTCCTCTTTCTTTCCTTGCCCTCTTTCTTCCTTCTTTCTTTCTTCCTTCCCCCTTCCTTCATCTCCATGATATCAGGGAGTAGAAGAATCAGGGAGAACAGCATAGAATTGGAAATTAGAAGGCATCCTTCATCCGGCTTACTAACTCAACTGAGCCTGGTGATCTAACCTCTCCAGGCCTCTGGGGAAATTATACCCATGGCTCTTCCATCATGAAAATCCTATAATTCAATGATTCTGTCCCCATACTGGAATATATCATATAATGATAGAATTTAGTTGTTTGGGGTACATATTTTCCAAACTTATTTGACCATGGGATACTCTTTTCTATTGATGTGTGGTTGATTTCCATGCTTTGTTAGTTCTTGTGTAGAGCAAAATGATTGAGTCATGCTGCTGCTGCTTAGTTGCTCAGTCGTGTCCAATTCTTTGCGATCTCATGGATTCAGTCATGTCTGTATGTATATATCTATTCTTTACAGTATTTTTCATTATGGTTTATTATGAGATAGTGAATATAGTTCCCTGTGATATACAGTAAGTCCTTGTTGTTTGCCTAGTTTATGCATAGTACTTTGTGTATGCTAATCCAAAACTCCTAATTTATGCCTGCCCCCTCCCCACTATCCCTTTGGGTAATCTCTGTGAGTCTTTTCCTGTTCCATAAACAAGTTCATTTATATCATATTTTAGAGTCCACGTATAAGTGATATCATATGGTATTTATCTTTTCTTTGGAACTTACTTCACTTAGTGTGATAATTTCTAGGTCCATTCATGTTGTTGTAAATGGTATTATTTCCTCATTTTTATGGCTGAGTAGTATTCCACACATACATGCATATGTACACAGCATCTTATCTATTCATCTGCTGATAGACATTTAGTTTGCTTTCAGTGTGTTAGCATTTAAGTAATGGTATACATACTGAGGTGCATGCATCTTTTTGAATTAGAGTTTTGTCTGGGCATATGCCTAGGAGTAGGATTTCTGGATCATATGACAATTCTATTTTTAATTGTTTGAGGAAGGTTCATACTGTGTTCCATAATGGCTCTACTAATTTACATTTCTACCAACAGTGTCGGAGGGTGCCCTTTTCTCCACACTCTCTCCTGCCATTTTTATTTGTAGACTGTTTAATGATGGACATTCTGACATGGAATACGGAATACTTTTTAAACAATTACATAGTGATAGAACATCAGCAATAGTTCATGGGATATAATACACACTTAGATTAAAGAGAACAAAAAAAGGTCTATGATAAGTCAGTTGCTGCAAGGAATGGTAAAAAACAATTCATGTTCTAATTTAATACAGGACTGAAACAATAGTACATGTTAAATCATTTTCATTTGTATTGGGAAAATAAAAAAGACAAAAATAGCTAAAATAAGATTACATAATAAAGAGAAATTATTATGAAGAGTCAATGTATCAGCAAAACTAGTGGTTGGATACTACTGAAATGATGATAATTTAGATTCTACCTCAGGCATTTATGATTCATGCAGTTTCCTGGGTTTCTTTCAATTTCTTCAATGCAAATTCTTGCCTGAGAATAATGCGTATACAAGTCTATTTAAATACATTAAATATCTTTTAGACAAAACAATGTTATTGGAAAGTTTTTTCTTGAAACACCTCAAGATTTTGCAGTTTGAGAAAAGCTGACCTAGATGAACCTAAATCCATATGTTTTTCAGTGAGTAGCCTATTTTTCCCCTCTTCATGTTTCACTTCTGCCTACATGCTTGCATACAGAGCTATAAGATTGATCTAGTCTCTCCTGGACTTTGTGTTCTGTGACATTACATATATTTTGTTATATGTAGCAGTAAGTCTGATTTTGCACTTTTGTAGATGTCAGTGGCAGTGGTCCCTTGTACACATTTAAACTTACCTGACTGCATTATATTTCTTGAGAATAGTCTTGCTATTTAAGGGGTTTTCACTAAAACTACTGTGTATGATTAATGTATAGTGCTGCCTAGTAAGAACTTGGAGTGTGTATATTAAAAGAGTTAAAAATTAAACTTAATCATTGATTTGTTTTTTCCATATATCTTGAGAAAAACCCTATGGCTATAGCCTTTTTTGACTAATCCTTCATATAATAAACTTAAGCTTCAATCATCTTGAATGAATGAACTGGTCTACTTAAGAAACCCTTTGGCTTAGTGATAAACGATATTCCTACTCAAGGAGCCAAACATCATGAAGAAACTTCCATCAGTGTATAACAGCAGCTTCATCATTTTGAAAATTTAAACTTCTACCTTCAGGGATATATATTTGAATCCTAGAACCATCAGAGCTTCTAAGATCTCACTGAAAGTACTTGAGTGAGCTGAGTTGTACTAGGATGGAATTGCTAATTTACAAAAGTAGAATTACTGAGTTAAAATATAATGCTACTTTCAGCAATAAAAGGCCTTAATGGCACAACTTTACTATCCTAAACACAATTTTATTTGATCATTAAAACTAGAGGGTGAATGTAGATGCCAACATTACAGTGATACTAATAATTGGAAACAGTTACTTATAGTACTTTATACTAGTACATTTTTTTTTTTTGCTATTTACACTAATATTAATTATTGTGGTTTTAATCTTGGCTAGAGAAGGCACATAGCATAGTTTAGTGAAATTGAGCTCACATTGGTAGGTACTTCAGGATTTATATTTTGAGCTCACACACAGACTTAGGTTCAGTGAGAAAGTGAATATTTAGTACAGAGAACAGTATGAAAAAAAAAAAAAGCAATAGTATGAGTACAGAATGGGAAAGACTTCATTGTGTTTACAGTTGTCATGAAAAAGAATAGTTAATTGCAAACTAGGTAAACCAATATTGATATATCTAATATATCAGTGAGCTATATCAATGGGATGAATTTATTTAAAATCCTCTAACTGGAATCTTTCTGTGAGAGAAAGAGGATCAACATTATTTGAAATATTCTTGTGTACTAAGAATAGTCAGACCATCTGTGGAATGTCCTGTTCATCGACAACTTAGAAAGTTTCCCAGTATAATCTGCAGCATAGTAGCTCTTTGTACATGAGCAAGTATTGGGTTGGCCAAAATATTTGTTCAGTTTACCCATATGTTATTACAGAAAAACTCAAACAAATTTTTTTGCCAACTCAATAGTATTAGGAGGAAAGTCTGTGGTCAACAAAATTTGGAAAGTTGATTTGTGAAGCAAATTCAACGGTGTCTTTTGGGAAGTACTTCTCAGAGACTTATGTACCAATATGCATTTTAAGTGTCCAAGAGAGGATGACATAGGGAAACCTGGAGTGAAATGTCCTACCCCAGTGTCCTAAAATAATTTGCATTCACTTCAAAGTACTTATGAATGAATCAATATTCACTGGAAAGACTGATGCTGAAGCTGAAGCTCTAATACTTTGGCCACCTGATGCGAAGAACTGACTCATTGGAAAAGACTGAACCTGGGAAAGATTGAGGGCAGGAGGAAAAGGGAGCAACAGAGGATGAGATGGTTGGATGGCATCACCAACTCGATGGACATGAAGTTGAGCAAACTCCGGTAGATGGTGAAGGACAGGAAAGCCTGGAGTGCTGCAGTCCCTGGGGTCGCAAAGAGTTAGACACAGTTGAATGACTGAACAGCAACAAAGTACTTACATTCTGTGTTCATCCCCTGACCTTTCTTCTGGGACTGTGATCCTCCTATCATTGCCTTTCCTGCCACTATCTTCACTGTGTCACTCTGCATTGGCTTTATCACTTCTTTCCTCAGATAAAGACATGCTGTTTCATTAAAAATAATCTTAATTTTGCTTTTCTCTCCACACTTTTTTTTTTCTCTTCCTCTTGCTACCTTTGGTATTTGTTGACTTTTCTGCCCCACATTTTTTAATGAGAACTATTTTATTATTCTTGGATAATCTTGCAGAATAGTATCTCATGCTACATGCCTGAGGGCATGTTCAATTAGCAATATTCGTGATGCAGTAGTAAAGAATCTGCCTGCAGGAGACGCAAGATATAGGGTTCAGTGCCTAGGTTGGGAAAATCCCTTGGAGAAGGAAATGGCAACTCACTTCAGTATTCTTGCCTGCAAAATTCCATGGACAGAGGAGCCTGGCAGGCAACAGCCCATGGGGTCACAAAGAGTCAAACATGACTGAGAGAATGAGCACAAACACACAAACAAAAGAAGCAAAGTAAAAAAGTAATGAATTTGAAAGTCAGGTATTTGTCTTTCAGTGATTGAGGGGGTTCATCAATGAGAAAGGGAGTAGAATAATTCTAGTTTAGAGCAGAGTTTATTAGCCTTGTGTGTATGTGTGTGTTTGTGTATATCCCAGATTCTATGATGTTTTTAAGTATGGAATATACTAATAGGATGAAAAAGGAAATTGTGTTAAAGTAAATTATCAAAATATTGACAAATTTTTCTATAATGCTATCATGCATCTTGATTGATGCACTAACAAGATCTAGCAGGTCTAATATTTACCAAACTTTGTTTTTAAATATTTACAATTCTAATGAGAAAATATCTGTGATTGCCATTAGTGACAAAGTTACACAAACTACCATGGTTTGGTGACTATATTCATAATGGAAGAAACAGCTATTTTTCAGTTAGAATTTAGTGAAAATATAGATGTAACGCTTTCCATACAAATTTATCAACTTCCCAAATTTGTGAACACCAGGTTAAAAATTACCATAATAAATGGTAGAATGTTGAGTTTCAAAGTGTTAGATTTAAGTTCATTGTGTGTATATATATATATGTATATATTTTTATGGAAGGACTTTCTCAGGAAATAGTGATCTACTTGTAAATGAAAATATTCAGTTAGCTGCTGGATAACCAAATGTTGAAAATTTTGTAATGTAATGCAAATTCGTGTTAGTTAACATCTTTTGAGTGCTTACTGGTTTTTAAACACTGAATTAGGAGCAATTTATGCTTTTAGTTCTTTTAATCTTTATAACAGTTCCATGGGGTTATCTCCACTCTATAGATAAGACAATTTAAGTTTGGGGATTTACCAGAAGTTTGCTATAAGTAAGTGGTACAATGTGACCTCAAACTCAAATCTCGGGGACTCCAAAGCCCATGATTGAAGCTTATTTGGTGGTAGTTTTGGGGACTGATTGGAAAGGTGAGAGAATTGGAGATCTTTGAGAGTTCATCCTCTTCAACTGATAGATATTGGCAGAATGAAGACCCAAAGAAGTTAGGTGACTTATTCCAGGTGACACAATTTGAAGCAGAGTCAGAAATTGGACTTTGATGTCTTATTTATAGGGGAACATGAGAAGCTTTTATTCTTTAACTTACCATCTGTTAGAAGCCAAACACTTCTTGAAGAAGAAGGTAATGGAAGATACTATGGTTTGGGATAAAGTATATGATCCCTTTCTACTTATTTTTTGTCAATACAGATACGTCTCAGAGTGTCTTTACTAATTAGTTCATTCATGTTTAATGAAAACAAAGTTACTTGCTATATCAAATAAGGAACTGTCCAGTACTACAGCTTGTGCCTTTGATATGTTTATATTAAGAAGAAAAAACTGCTCTTTAATAACCATGTCCTTATCAGTTTTATTTCCCATGTAAGTGTCTCTTTGGCATATTGTGAATCTTAAAGTAAATGCATAATACATGAATTGATGAGTATAATTGGTTTGCTGGTTTCCTATTATTCCTACCAAACCCCCCAGAGAGCTGATTATTTATAATGAACTAACTCTATTTTTTCCACTGAGAGATAATTATGATTAAATTTATCATTTGTTTATAATGAAGGAAGGAAATGTCTAAATTAATTAAAAATCCAACATGTAAATTCTTTCTGCAATAGGATGACATGTAAGTAATAAACAATTTAAGGACATTTATTAAAAGCAGACATCAAGTTTTAGAGGAGTTTTGGTTCACATCAAAATTGAGAGGAAGGTATAGAGATTTCCCATACATTTATTGTCATATGAA
Source organism: Oryx dammah (assembly GCF_014754425.2). Classification (NCBI taxonomy): domain Eukaryota; kingdom Metazoa; phylum Chordata; class Mammalia; order Artiodactyla; family Bovidae; genus Oryx; species Oryx dammah. The sequence goes on along the minus strand of NW_024070204.1, from coordinate 52,150,767 downwards.
TATCAGAATCTGTGTGGGACATTTCTAAATGGCTACAGATAATACAGAGGCTCCAAAATGTTTTTCAAAACAAAATGTTTTCAGTTGCAACACTTGAAAAATCTTGACCTCACATCTGTAATTTTTTGATGGAAAGACAAGGGCACGCCTGTGCATTCAACCTGTGCATTCACATAGGGCCCTACACTTGGATGGGCGCTGTAACTGATGTAGATGGTCCTAAATGAGAGATGCAAATCAAGTTACAATAATCAAATTACTGATTGGCTATGTAAATTAAACCTGAAAAGATAATGAGAACATAGAGAACATCTTGATCTTGTTAATAACGCTTTCTCTCATGCATTCAACATTTTTTGTTTCCTATTTTCCACCTATGGAACTGTTTAGGTTCTATCACTGTGTAGTTTTTGGCCCGTTCTTTCCCCCTCCAGAGACTTAAAAAAGAAGTTATGATTAAGCATATGCAATATCCAAAGATTCCCCAGCATCTTTTCTAAGCTGTCATATGAGCATTTACATATTGTTATATATAAATATGTATTTTAAGTGAATTTTTGTACCTTTCTAAGCAAAGAGTACATAATATAAAAATCTGCCATTTTCTTTTCAATTTAAGATAATTATTTATATTTTGCTTAATTACTGTCCAGATCACTGTAGCACAATATTGATGACAGAATTAGAGTTTGCTTTTTAATGAACTGTCAATGTAATAAAATGGAACTTTGTTTTTCTCTTCTTGTAAGAGAGTAGCTTAACTATAATTTACTTCAAAAAAGTATACTGTTTCCCAGAAAAAGAAAACCTTAAATTATTTTGTCCCATTCAGTTTTAAGAAAATGCTTAAAAGCAAATTGACTTCCCTTTTACTTTGAACATTCTGTTTATATCATTGAGGTATAGTAAATTTCAGCCTAATAAATTAACAGGGATGAAAGATGATTGTGAGCTGTGAGATAAATACTGCCCACCTGGGTAGCTTTCAAAGTAGTCAGCCTTAGTGTATCAGTTAGAGTAACTGATATTAACTGCTCTAACAGATAAAACCCCAATTTCAGTGGCTAAAACAATTGAAGTTTCTCATTCATGCAAAGTGAGTTGATATTTCTGGTTGGTGGACTGCCTTCTGCCTGGTCAGTCAAGATATCTAAATTTCTGTCTATGAATCTCTGGCTTCCTTTTCTCTTAAGCTTCAAACATCTCTCTGATCACTAGATGAATGGGGAACCCAGAGAAGTTTTCTATGAGCAGGCTCAGAAGTGGCATACATTGCTTCAACTCATCTTATTTTCACACATTCATGCAGAGGAAATGTGATCTAGGCATTAGCTCACAAAAGAAGAAATGAATTTTGCTGCCTCTCGGAGCCTGGTGGGCTGCCATCTATGGGGTCACAGACAGTCGGACACAACTGAAGTGACTTAGCAGCAGCAGCAGCAGCTGGTCAAATGACACTCTGCCATAACCAAATTGATTCCTTTCTATAATCCTTTAAAAAGTATGTTACTTCATAATTTTGTACCTATTTCTTTTGGGCAATACTATTCAGTAGACTTCTTGAGTGACCTATGCCAAGATCATCGTTGTTAGTCGACTCAGGATTACTCGGTTTTGGGTAAGTTATTCCAATCTCAGAGGCTTAATGTATATTATTCCAGATCTTGTCCGATGGCCAGAAAATAAGTGGGATCTTTCCCAATCTTACTAGTTGGATGCAGTCTCACCCTCCCTCTATGTTCTCATAGTACCTCTTCCTTGGTGTCGTTTATAAAACTGTCTCCCAGCTTTCTTCTTTCATCTCTGGGTTCTCCTCCTATATCTCCCCTTTAACTTCCATTAGATGTTGGGAGGTCCTCAAGCTTGATTAGAGATGCCCCCTTTTCTTACCCTGTACGTTCCATGCCTCTGACTTCAATGGCCACTTACATACCCAAAATTCACTAACTTATTTATTCAACCAGTTTGCTTTCTGGAGATTTAGATCTGTGTATGCTGCTGCCTTGTCAATATCTCTCACTAAGATCCCACTTTATATCTAACATATCCAAAATTAAAGACATGGTCTCTTCTCATTGCCTGTTTTAGTTCAGTTCAGTTCAGTCACTCAGTCGTGTCTGACTCTTTGTGACCCCATGGACTGCAGCACGCCAGGCCTCTCTGTCCATCACCAACTCCCGAAGTCCACCCAAACCCATGTCCATCAAGTCAGTGATGCCATCCAACCATCTCATCCTCTGTCGTCCCCTTCTCCTCCTGCCCTCAGTCTTTCCCAGCATCAGGATCTTTTCAAATGAGTCAGCTCTCAGCATCAGGTGGCCAATGTATTGGAGTTTCAGCTTCAACATCAGTTCCTCCAATGAACACCCAGGACTGATCTCCTTTAGGATGAACTGGTTGGATCTCCTTGCAGTCCAAGGGACTCTCAAGAGTCTTCTCCAACACCACAGTTCAAAAGCATCAATTCTTCAGCGCTCAGCTTTCTTTATAGTCCAACTCTCACATCCATACATGATCACTGGAAAAGCCATAGCCTTGACTAGACGGACCTTTGTTGGCAAAGTAATGTCTCTGCCTTTAAATATGCTATCTAGGTTGGTCAAAATTTTCCTTCCAAGGAGAAAGTGTCTTTTAATTTCATGGCTGTAATCACCATCTGCAGTGATTTTGGAGCCCCCCAAAATAAAGTCTAACACTGTTTCCACTGTTTCCCCATCTATTTCCCATGAAGTGATGGGACCAGATGCCATGATCTTAGTTTTCTGAATGTTGAGCTTTAAGCTAACATTTTCACTCTTTTCTTTCACTTTCATCAAGAGGCTCTTTAGTTCTTCACTTTCTGCCATAAGGGTGGTGTTATCTGCATATCTGAGGTTATGGATATTTCTCTCAGCAATCTTGGATTCCAGCTTGTGCTTCTTCCAGCCCAGCATTTCTCATGATGTATTCTGCATATAAGTTAAATAAGCAGAGTGACAATATACAGCCTTGACATACTCCTTTTCCTATTTGGAACCAGTCTGTTGTTCCATGTCCAGTTCTAACTTGCTTCCTTACCTGCATATAGGTTTCTCAAGAGGCAGGTCAGGTGGTCTGATATTTCCATCTCTTTCAGAATTTTCCACAGTTTATTGTGATCCACACAGTCAAATGCTTTGACATAGTCAATAAAGCAGAAATAGATGTTTTTCTGGAACTCTCTTGCTTTTTCCATGATCCAGAGGATGTTGGCAATTTGATCTCTGGTTCCTCTGCTTTTTCTAAAACCAGCTTTAACATCTGGAAGTTCATGGTTCACATATTGCTGACACCTGTTTACTATGCCATATTTTCCTCCTCTAAACTTTGTAAATATAAATATCAATCTTCATCCAATTATTTATCTTCACCCTCTTTTTCATTACTACAAGCATTCTATCACTAAGACCTATCAGATTTGTTGTTTTTGTTCAGTCACTAAATTGTGTCCAACTCTTTGTGACCCTATGAACTGCAGCCCACAAAACTTCTGTGTCTTTCACTATTTCCCGAAGTTTGCTCAATCTCATGTCCATTAAGTCAGTGATGCCATCCAACTTTCTCATTTTCTGTCACACCCTTCTCCTCCTACCCTCAACCTTTCCCAGGATCAGGATATTTTCCAATGAATCAGATCTTCGTATCTGGTGGCCAAAGTGTTGGGACTTCAATTTCAGCATCACTCCTTCCAATGAATATTCAGGGTTGATTTCATTTAGGATTGACTGGTTTGATCTCCTTGCTGTCTAAGGGACTCTCAAGAGTCTTTTCCAGCACCACAATTTGAAAGCATCATTCTTTGGTGCTCAGCCTTCTTTGTGGTCCAAATTTTACATCCATATATGACTACTGGAAAAACCATAGCTTTGACTACATAGACCTTTGTTGGCAAAGTGATGTCTCTGCTTTTTAATATGCTGTCTAGGTTTGTCATAGCTTTCCTTCCAAGAAGTAAGCATCTTTTAATCTCGTGGTTGCAGTCACCATCCACAGTGATTTTGGAGCCCAGAAAATAAAGTCTGTCACTTTCTACTTTTTATCCATCTATTTGCCATGAAGTGATGGGATCAGATGCCATGATCTTAGTTTTTTGAATGTTGAGTTTCAAGCCAGCTTTTTCACTCTCCTTTTTCACCATTATCAAGAGGCTTTCTAAGTTCTTCTTCACTTTCTGTACACAGAAGAACTATACAAAAAAGATCCTAATGGCCTGAATAATCATATGGTGTGGTCACTCATCTAGAGCCAGACATCCTGGAGTGTGAAGTCAAGTGGGCCTTAAAAACCATTACTACGAACAAAGCTAGTGGAGGTAATGCAATTCTTGCAGAGCTAACTGCAGGTTAATTGTTCTTCTTGTCCTGCAAACAGGTTTCTCAGGAGACAGATAAGGTGGTCTGGTATTTCCGTCTTTTAAGAATTTTCCACAGTTTGTTGTGATCCATATGATCAAAGGCTTTAGCATAGTCGCTGAAGCAGAAGTCGAGTTTTCTTGGAATTTGCTTGCTTTTTCTATGATCCAACAGATGTTTGCAGTTTCATCTCTGGTCCCTCTTCCTTTTCTAAATCCAGCTTGTACATCTGCAAATTCTCAGTTCATGTACTGTTGAAGCCTAGCTTGAAGGATTTGGGGCATTACCTTGTTAGCACATGAAATGAGCACAGTTGTACGGTAGTTCTTTGGCATTGCCTTTCTTTGGGATTGAAATGAAAGCTTACTTTTTCCAGTTCTGTGGCTACTGCTGAGTTTTCCAAATTAACTGATGTAATGAATGTGGCACTCTTAACAGCAACATCTTTTAGAATTTTTAAATAGCTTTGCAGGAATTACATTATCTCCACTAGCTTTGTTCGTAGTAATGGTTTCTAAGGCCCACTTGACTTCACACTCCAGGATGTCTGGCTCTAGATGAGTGACCACACCACTGTGGTTATCCAGGTTATTAAGACCTTTTTTGAATAGTCCTTCTGTCTATTCTTGCCACCTCTTCTTAATTTTTTCTGCTTCTGTTAGATCCTAGCCATTTCTGTCCTTCATTGTGCCCATCTTTGCATGGCTCTCCAATTATCTAGTGAATCCATCTTTCTCTCTTTATCGTTACCTGTACCAGCCTATCTAAGCTGCCTCCCCATCTCCTCTGTTGTCCACATTTCAGTCAGTCATTGTTTTAAAACAAATTCAACCTTATCATTCATCATACACCCTTATCTTAAAACCTGTTGATGGCTTCCCATTGTTCTGAAGAAAGTAGTCCTCCAGGTCCTCATCAATCAGAATAACATCTTGTATCTAGCCTTCTTTCTGCCTTGTCCTAACGCATTCTCTGGCTCATTCTTTATGCTCCTTCTACATTGATTTTTCCACTCTTTTCCTCTCTCCCAGGAACACGTGCTCCCATCTCTCTTTCCCCTTTACTTGATGAGCCCCTCCTCATCCTTCTCACCTTAGAAAATTCACTTCACTATGGCAGGCTTCTTTGAACGGCTAGACTAGGTCAGGACTCCCTCCTTTATGCCATCATATCACCCTGTGTATTTCTTACACTGTCATTAGATATTCCATCCATTTGTATTGATTAAATGGTTAATATTTCTTTTATTTACTGGAAAGTGTCTGTGTGCTCATCATCTCATCACCAGTACGTAGAACAATGTCTGTAGCCAAGAAACATTTTATTTCCAATGGCTAGCTCTTCTTTTTTGAATCCCAGCCTTATTCCATCATCTAGTAGAGACTTACTCTGCATTACATATGTATTTAATGGAATTAGATGTTAATGTTTAGCATTTAAATATATTCATTTGATTATATCCTTCACAAAATGGCTTTGTTGGTCCACTTTGTTAGACTCCTGATCAAAAGTTCAAGGGTACCATTTTGTTTTAGACCCATAGGTTGCCATTTAAAAGCATAGTTTTTACTGATAGAGTCTGTCTTGAAGATACCAAGTTAATTTGTTCTTATTTCATTGTTTTAGCCATCAATTTCTAAATGAATAAGGATTAGATAGGAATAGCAAACACTCATATTAAATATTCGTATCACTCATTAAATATTTGTATGCAATTATATATATATAAAATAATTTCTATGTAATTTTGGTGCTTACTGTTAAAAATAAAAAAAGTATTACAGAATAGAAGTAAAATCTTTTCTGTCTGGTATTTAGGGTAATTTTTGATGTCTATGACTTGTATTACTGACCTCAGGCTTAAATTTGATTTTATTTTTCAAAGATAGCTTCAGGATAGTAAATCATAAACTTTTTGTGGCAAACCTCAGGGTGTCTATATGATCTGACAGATGCAATTCACTGAGTCAGATGTTGAATATGTATTACAATTTAAGCTATGCTTGATGCTTTATTAACTTGGGCACCTAATCTTCTAAAGTTGATGAGGGAAAATCATAATCAAAGTTCTCTTTAACTCAAAAGAACCATGTCTTCAATTATTTCCCTTTCTCAAACTGTTGCTCCTCTCGGGCTAGGATATTTGAGATACTAAGCAAGAATTTTAGCTCAAAATAGCAAAAAAGGACAGCCGTTATTTTCTCATTTAGGAGGATGGCCTTTGACATTCAATTTTAGTACTTATCATTGCCATAAACAAAATTTGTTTTACATCTGGACATTGACGGGGAAGCCAGGATAAGGAGAGCATTGAAGAGAGTAAACTAGATGATTTATTAATTCAACAAACATACTTTGATTCTCATGATGTGCCCCAAATTCTTTTATGTATTGGAAATATATCAATGTGCATAAATAGTTTCTGCTTTCAAAGAACTTAAATTATCAAAGATAGACAAGAGAACAGATAGATACAGCTCTATCCATTTCTATATAATTATATGTGTGCATGTATATATGTATATATAATTTTGTATATGTTTACATATCCTTATATACATGTATCTATCTATCTATCTCTGTATATGAAGAGTTATCAGAGATCAGGTCAGATAGATTGTGTAGGATTGAATGGTCACTATAGGGATCTGTCTTTTACTGTGAGTGAGACAAAAGACCACTGGAAGCTATTGAAATCAAAATTGGAATCACATTTTACACTGTGTTGAGAATAGAAACTTGCAGTTAAAGTGCAAAGACTAGTCAGGAGATAGATTCGGCTCCACAGAGGCAGAGATTGAGATAAATGTTTTATTATGGAAGTGCTTTTAGGAGAAGTATACGAAGAAGGATGAAGGAAGCAGGATGAGGCATGCAGAGAAGTTAAACAAAAATGTTTCATTTAAACCCAGCCTTCACCTAATCCAAACTAAAACGTAATCTAAAAGGAGATCTCTGAAGTATAAATGCTGCCACAAAGTATTCCACATCAAGATAAGGGTCCAGTTTTCACATCCATGTATCTGTAGATCATTGGACTTGCAAAGACAATTCCCTGGTGATACAGCTATGAGCTGTTTAGTAATCAATGCTTGCATTTTGAAGATGAGACCACCGGTCCAGTAAAAGGGGTCTGGACAGAGTACTAGTAGTATCCATCTAGAAGGGAGATGCTTCATTCCAGCTGGGGAATAAATAATGGCTTGGACTAGGGTGATGATTGTGTTTTTAGTAAGAGAGGGAAGATCTAGATACATTTTAATAGTAGAATCGACAATATCTGCTGATAGACTGATGTCAGTTACCTGAAAGAAATCAAGATAGCTATATAAATGCTGATCTGATGAACTGTATGAGTCTTTATTTACTAAAATAGAGAAGGGGGAATCAGGATTTCCATGTTAAATTTTGGTATATACATTCAGATATATTAGTGGAATAGTCAGGTAGACAATTGGTTACATGAGTCTATAGTTTAGGTCTGATTTACAAATAACATTTGACTTTTGATAAATTGAAAGTTAAGGAGTTACTATAGATAAACTAGAGAAGCGAATCCAATGTATTGAGGTTGGGGACCTGAGGAAAATACAGGAAAGAATATTGAGAAGGAGCAGCTAGCAAGGCAGGAAAACAACTTAGAATGAGAGGAGTTTTGGAGGTCAAGTGAAGACAGCATTTCAAAAAGGAAGGAGTGATTAATTGCTGAGCATTGCTTATACTTGAGTGGCAGCTGGAGATTGACTGATGAATCTTACATTGAGAGAGTCTTGGGTGACATAGACAAGGGCTGTTTCAGGGGAAAGCTGAGGATGAAAGCATGGTTGGAATGGATTTAAAAACAAGTGGAAAGAGAGGAAGTGAAGATCATGAGTTTGGACAAGTCTTCTTAGGGTTTTGCTCTAAAGAAGATAGAGAATTGAGGCAGGTGGTAGTTGATACCTAAATGGGATTTATATTGATGGGAATAATTCATAGAAGGGAAAATTAGTGATGCAAGAGAGGGTAATGACTAGAGAAATATTCTTGAGCAGGTGAGAGAGGGAGGGATTTGATGTATAAAGTGGGGGTTGATAAATGTGATAGAGGAAGCAGAGGAAAATTATTTTCTATTTTGCTATTTTTTTTCAGTGAAATAGTAATCAAATTGTCAACTGAAATGAGTACTGGGAAGAAACTGTTGAAAGCTTCCAGATAGTGTGAAATAATCATCTTTGGGTGGGAGAATGAATGAACTTGGAAAATGCAGTAAGAATTCTGGACAGCTCTGAGGGTTTCCCAGGTAGCCCTAGTAGTAAAGAATCTACCTGCCAGTACAGGAGACCCCAAAGACAAGGGTTTGATCTCTAGGTAGGGAAGATCCCCTGGAGTTCAGTTCAGTTCAGTCGCTCAGTCGTGTCTGACTCTTTGCGACCCCATGAATCGCAGCACGCCAGGCCTCCCTGTCTATCACCATCTCCTGGAGTTCACTCAGACTCACATCCATCGAGTCAGTGATACCATCCAGCCATCTCATCCTCGGTCATCCCCTCCTCTTCCTGCCCCCAATCCCTCCCAGCATCAGAGTCTTTTCCAATGAGTCAACTCTTCGCATGAGGTGGCCAAAGTACTGGAGTTTCAGCTTTAGCATCATTTCTTCCAAAGACATCCCAGGGTTGATCTCCTTCAGAATGGACTGGTTGGATCTCCTTGCAGTCCAAGGGACTCGCAAGAGTCTTCAACACCACAGTTCAAACGCATCAATTCTTCGGCGCTCAGCCTTCTTCACAGTCCAACTCTCACATCCATACATGACAAACTATAGCCTTGACTAGACGGAACTTAGTCGGCAAAGTAATGTCTCTGCTTTTGAATATACTATCTAGGTTGGTCATAACTTTTCTTCCAAGGAAGATCCCCTGGAGTAGGAAATGCCAAACCACTCCAGTATTCTTGCTGGGAAAATTCCATGGACAGAGGAGCCTGGTGGGCAGTGTCCATGGGGTCACAAAGAATTGAACACAACTGAATGTGTGCATGCACTCACACACACACACACACACACACACACACACACACTGAGGGCTTAAAGATTATAAGAGAGAATCTCAGAAAGTCCTGAGTGCTTAGAAAGTTGAGGTTGGAGGGAAGCATTATATTAAAACAATCCCAAATTGTATGGAAAAAATACCAATTTATCTATATCACATAATTAAATATTACATCCATTAGAATGTTTTAAAAAAGATGTTGGGGCCAAACAGATTCAATAATCTTGTTATATGGTTCAGTGCAATGCTCAAAATTTTGATAAACATATTTCTATGGGATTTTGAGAATCTGACCATTTGCTTTGAGATATTAAATGATAATGTTTTAATTTTATCTTTTAGTTATTAAAGTGAAGGAGAACAATGGGCTATTACTTTGTTGTGGACCCATTGCTTAAGTTATTTGGAATGTTTTAGGACTTTTCCTTAGCCAAACTTTCTTCTGCAGTAAAATTCAAATACTGAAAGAGTGGCTTCAGAGAAAAACCAGAAATGTCACACGATACTGGAAATCCATTTTCCCCCTGCCATTTAATATATTTATGTAAGAAAAATATGGGCTTCCCAGGTGGCTCTGCAGTAAAGAATCTGCCTGCCAAGCAGGAGACATGGATTTGATCCCTAGGTCTAGAAAATACCCTGGAGGAGGAAGTGGCAACCCACTCCAGTATTCTTGCCTGGGAGATCACTGATAGAGGAGCCTGGTGGGTTACAGTTCATGGGACTGCAAAAGAGTCAGACACAACCTAGCGATTAAACAACAACAAAGAAAAATATGAACAATCTCCTCATGTGTCTAATGCCCATTCCTTTTTTCTCCGTGGTCACTGAACATCAAGGGACAGTTTGACACTGAGATAATTTTATGAGTTGAAAATTCTTTCTTTCTAATCCTTGTCAAGCACTTTCCATTGCCCTTTAAATGGTTCTGACTCCTTGTTCCTCAAAAGTGGGTGGAAGCAGTCACTAGACAATCCGACTAGTTTTGTGAAGTGTAGACATAGAGCTTCCAGCTGACAGGGAGGAATATGGACCATAATGGCTAGGCGGGACCACGACGCTCTCTGGGAAACTGGATAACATTATAAGCCAAGTCAGTTCTCCAAGGCCCAGCTGCCTATCTGACCCAAGACCGTCTGTGAGAGTGAAGGCTCCTGCAGAGTTCCTCTCCACATTTCCTCCATAGAAGAGCGACTCGAGAGAGCAGCCAGGTCACCACTGTTCCACTGTCCACACCCCTGTGGTTCTGAGGAGCACTCCTTGTGTGGCTAGGCCCTTTGTGTAGAAGACTTGGCTCCTGGGCCCTGCCTTTCTGCAAAATGGGAAACCTTCCTTCGTGGATGCAAGTTTAATGTTTTCTATGGATGCCTGAGATTTATAGACGTTAACTCCTACCTGGAGTTACTTAGACATACCACCTCTCCTATTGGTGCATTAAGTATGATCAGTTCTGTTTTAATGCTTGTTTTGAAAACATGAATTTGTTCCAATGAGATGAACATGTTAGGGAGCAATTTTGACAAACAGTTAAAAATGAGAGTAAGTAATTTTAATGGCTCTGTACTATGTTTCACTACTGAGATACATAACAATGTTATTTTCTCTAAGAAGATTGAAGCGTTTCTGGGCTCATATATTATTCTTTTATACCCAGAAATAATGCTTGTCATAATTAATTAAATGCTAAGTCCAGTAAGCAATATAGCTGCTAAACTTTGAGTCTGCCTAAAGGTCCTGTTTTTAACTTCTGTCTCAAAGTTTCTCATATTCTCTTTCTTTACATCTTTTCTCAGGGTGAGATCATACACATCTGTGGCATTGAGTCCCATTTATATATTCAGTTCAGTTCAGTCACTCAGTCATGTCCGACTCTTTGTGACCCCATGAATTGCAGCATGCCAGACCTCCCTGTCCATCACTATCTCCCGGAGTTCACTCAGACTCACGTCCATCGAGTCTGTGATGCCATCCAGCCATCTCATCCTCTGTTTTCCCCTTCTTCTCCTGCCCCCAATCCCTTCCAGCATCAGAGTCTTTTCCAATGAGTCAACTCTTCGCATGAGGTGGCCAAAGTACTGGAGTTTCAGCTTTAGCATCATTCCTTCCAAAGACATCCCAGGGTTGATCTCCTTCAGAGTGGACTGGTTGGATCTCCTTGCAGTCCAAGGGACTCTCAGGAGTCTTCTCCAACACCACAGTTCAAAAGCATCAATTCTTCAGCACTCAGCTTTCTTCACAGTCCAACTCTCACATCCATACATGGCCACAGGAAAAACCATAGCCTTAACTAGACGGACCTTAGTCAGCAAAGTAATGTCTCTGCTTTTGAATATACTATCTAGATTGGTCATAACTTTTCTTCCAAGGAGTAAGTGTCTTTTAATTTCATGGCTGCAGTCACCATCTGCAGTGATTTTGGAGCCCCCAAAAATAAAGTCTGACACTGTTTCCACTGTTTCCCCATCTATTTCCCATGAAGTGATGGGACCGGATGCCATTCATTTTCTGAATGTTGAGCTTTAAGCCAACTTTTTCGCTCTCCTCTTTCACTTTCATCAAGAGGCTTTTTAGTTCCTCTTCACTTTCTGCCACAAGGGTGGTGTCATCTGCATATCTGAGGTTATGGATATTTCTCCCAGCAATCTTGATTCCAGCTTGTGTTTCTTCCAGTCCAGCATTTCTCATGGTGTACTCTGCATATAAGTTAAATAAGCAGGGTGACAATATACAGCCTTGATGGACTCCTTTTCCTATTTTGAACCAGTCTGTTGTTCCATGTCCAGTTCTCACTGTTGCTTCCTGACCTGCATACAGATTTCTCAAGAGGCAGGTTAGGTGGTCTGGTATTCCCATCTCTCTCAGAATTTTCCACAGTTTATTGTGATCCACACAGTCAAATGCTTTGGCATAGTCAATAAAGCAGAAGTAGATGTTTTTCTGGAACTCTCTTGCTTTTTCCATGATCCAGAGGATGTTGGCAATTTGATCTCTGGTTCCCCTGCCTTTTCTAAAACCAGCTTGAACATCAGGGAGTTCACGGTTCACGTATTGCTGAAGTCTGGCTTGGAGAATTTTGAGCATTACTTTACTAGTGTGTGAGATGAGTGCAATTGTGCGGTAGTTTGAGCATTCTTTGGCATTGCCTTTCTTTGGGATTGGAATGAAAACTGACCTTTTCCAGTCCTTTGGCCACTGCTGAGTTTTCCAAACTTGCTGGCATATTGAGTGCAGCACGTTCACGGCAACATCTTTCAGGATTTGAAACAGCTCAACTGGAATTCCATCACCTCCACTAGCTTTGTTGATAGTGATGCTTTCCAAGGCCCACTTGACTTCACATTCCAAGATGTCTGGCTCTAGATTAGTGAACACATCATCATGATTATCTGGGTCATGAAGATCTTTTTTGTACAGTTCTGTATTGATAACATCCAAATTTCTCTGTATATGACCAAAGAGCAAACTTTGGCAAGTCACAGATTTTGATTTACATCCTAAGATATCCTAAGTATTTCAAACTTCTTAAATATAAAATGAAGTTTAACATTTCTTCTACTCATTGATACTTTTGCATGTGTCTGTGTATAAATATATCACATATACTTATGTGTGTTCAGTTCAGTCGCTCAGTCATGTCCGACTCTTTGCAACCCCATAGTAAGGTCCTATATACGTCATTTGTGTTAACTCATTAATTCCACCAAACAACCTAACGTGGTAAGTAAGTCCTTGTATTTTGCCCATATTGCAAATGAAGAAACTGATACAAAGAGATTAAGTAAATTGTTCAAGGTCAGTCAAGAAGCTGTAATTTAAATCCACATAGTCTAGACCCAGAGGACATCCTAATTCAATACTTCAAACAATCCAGCAGGGTAAAAGCCTGTAAGGATTATTTTAATTCTTTATTTGAACATAAATTAAGCAAGTATTAATACATGCACCAGTGGAAAGATTTTCAGGCTTTGGTTACAAAGTATCCTTTTAAGAGCTGTTTGTTTACAGCTACTTATTCACTGCTTTTTGTGAATTCATGAATCTGTTAATATTTTTGTGGTTACCAACACTGAAAATGATTATATTTCCAATATGAACATTAACCAGTGCTTCTAAATCACAGATAAAATGTAAACATAAGATTTGTGTCACAAAGTAACTGATGATAAAGCTGGAATGGTAGATTGAGAGTCAAGATTGTGGAACATTTTAAATGACAGATCGATGGGGGATAGGGGGCTTTATCTTCCTGCTGGTAGCAGTGAAAAATGTTCAGCAATGAAGGACTAATGTGAGGGTCAGTCATGTTTTAGGAAGAACCAGTTGGCCGTGTGCTGGCACTTTATGAACATTAAGGCATGTACAGACTGCGAGTCTCTCCCCTCATCTGATGCTATGGTTCTCCACTTTTAGTGTGCATCAGTATCTTTAGGGAAAGCTTGTTATAATATCCTGGGATTGCTTCCCATTGGGACCACACACCCTGAGAATTTGTTTGAGTAGAAATGTAATTCAGGAAACTGCATTTTAATAAACACTCCACTGAAAGAATATGGTGCAGTTGATTTAAAAAACACTGATTTTGGGGTCTATGGCATTAACTCAAATGTAGGTAAAGTAGCCCAGACTAAGGTGGTGGGACAGTAAGAGGTGGGGTTTCGATTCAGAATGGCTATTTGAGCCCACATACTTTACTCTTTCTCTCCCAGTTGTTCACTGAACATACACACAAACATACGCAAACACACAGTCTGCACCCACCCTGATAAATGAGAAAGATTTCTATGCAGAGGTCAAAATTTGAGGTCTGTGCCACACATATAGTGCAAATTGAGGAAAGCAACCATCAGTTTAGAATTCCAAGCACAAATGGAAGCCTTCAAGGAAAGTAAATGCATGAAACTCCATGGAAGAACCTCACCAAATTTTAAAGGGTGAAGACAGAGGAACTAAAACAAGGGCTGGTCATATGACCATCAGCATAAATAAACGTTAACCTTAACAAAGTCTAAAGCAACCAGAGGTCAATGCAGAAGTCTCCTATAGATGTGGATTGATTGTGTCTTTTGCAGTGATTAATTCAGGATAGGATTGTTTAAAGCAAGAAAAGATAGGAGGATTGATGACAAAAGCTTGTTTAGTTTATGTCCACTTTAGGAAATAGGGAAGGGGGAGTTCAGCAGAGTTGGTAAGAAACTTGACAGCTATCCAGTGAGCCTGAAGAAAAGAAATCAGGACTTTCAAGAGAGTGGTTAAATTGTTGCAAGACATAGAAAAGTCAAATAAAAGATAGGTTGAGAATAGGTCAGTTGATTGGCAATTTGGTGTTCATGGACATCTCTGTGATTTTCAGTAGGATGGTGTGAGCCCAAGTCAAATTGGGAGATTGAATAAGTGAATAGGGAATGAAGAAATGGTCATCAAGGGTTAACTAGTATCTCTCTGTGTTTTTATTTTTCCTGTGAATTTGTTATCAAAAGGGAGGAAAAGAGAATTGATAGCTGCAGGGATAATCAGAGAATGAATATTTTTATGGACCTGAGTCCTCTCTTCACATCTAGGAAGAAGAGGGAAGGAGTTAGAGAAGTAAATAAGGAAATATTCAAGATGCCAGAGATCAGTGTAATGATTGAGGATGAAGCATGTCTTGTGTGGTCAGGGTCTCATCGAGACTTATATTTATTTTAGGGCAATGAGGTAGGATATTTCATTCATATTTTATTATAATTAATCTTCTGAAAAATGAATGTAAAGACATTAAGATAATAGTTCCATGTTTTTATAGTTGAATAAAGATTGATTTATAAAATGATGATATTGTTTTTGAGATGGTAGGTTAAAGATCAGAAAGTGAAAAAAGTGATGGGCTGAATTTAAAGAAAATGTTTCAGTGCCTGCTTTGCAAGTAAGTAGTAATCTGGAATTATCCAGTCTCTACAGATATTTAAAGAGAATGATGAGCTAGTAGGACTTGTAGAAAAAAAAAACTAGATTGATAACTTTTTTAAAAGAGGAGAAAAACAAAGAATAATTAATTGGTCTTATAGAAATTGCCATTCTTAGATCTTTCCTTCATTGAGGGGAACAATTAGTTTCAGCTCAGGTTGCCATAGTGAAATGCTGTAGATGAGATAGTTTAAAAACAGAAATCCCTTTTTCACAGTTCCTGAGACCTACAGTTTGACATTAGGATGCCAGCATGGTCAGGTTCTGATAACTCTCTTCTTGGGTTCCACCTTTCCACTGTATCCTAACATGGTAAAGAGAAAAGGAGCTCAGATTCTTCTTTTTATAAGGACCCTGATCCCATCATGGAAGCACCCTCTTCTGACCTCCTCTAAACTTAATTATCTCCCTAAGACTCCAGCTCCAAATATCATTTCATTGGGTGTTAGGACTTCAACATGAATTTTGGAAGGACATTAATTTTCCATATGTAACAGTTATTCTTTTTAAATTTAATTCTGTTTGATGATATATGCAAAAGGTTTTTCTTTTTAATTGAAATATAGCTTAATTTCAGTTTTATGGCATATTCAGTATTTTTATAGATTACACTCCATTAAAAGTTATCACAAAATAATGGCTATAATTCCCTGTACTGTACCATATATCCTTGTTGCTTATCTGTTTTATACATAGTAGTTTATATTTTTAATTTCATACCCCTATCTCAACCCTCTCCCCTTCACTTTTTCTACTGGTAACCCGCTACTTTGTTTTCCATATCTGTAAAACTGTTTCTGTTTTTGCTATATACATTTGCCTGTTTTATTTTTAGAGTCCACATTTTAAGTATTATCATATAATATTTGTCTTTTTCTCTCTGACTTATTCCATTAAGCATAATCTTCTCTTCCTATATCCACAATCCTGCAAATGGCAGAATTTCATTCTTTTATGGCTGAGTAGTATTCCAGTGTGTGTGTGTGTGGGGGGACATTTTCTTTATACATTTGTCTATTGATGGACACTTTGGTCACTTCCATATCCTGGCTATTGTAAATGATCCTGTTATGAACATTAGGTTGCATGTATATTTTTTTCTGTTTATATACCCAGCAGTGGAATTGCTGGATTATATGTTAATTCTATTTTCAGTTTTTGGAAGAACTTCCATCTTGACTGCATCAATTTATTTTCCCACCAACAGTATCCAAGGGCTCCCTTTTCTCTACATCCTCAACAACAGTGGTTATTTGACCTTTTAAAGATAGCTGTGTTGACAGGTGTGAAATGATATCTCATTTGGTTTTGATTTTTTTTTTTTTTGGCTGTTCAATAGCTTTTAAGTTTATTTAGGTCCCATTTGTTTATTTTTGCTTTTGTTTCTTTTACATTAGGAGACAAGTCCAAAAAAAATTGTTATGATTTATGTCAAAGAGTATGCTACGTTCTCTTCAAGGAGTTTTATGTTTTCTAGTCTTACATTAAGGTCTTTCATTCATTTTGAGTTAATTGTAGTATGTGATGTGAGAGAATGTTCTCATCTTGTTGTTTTATATGTAGCTGTCCAATTTTCCCAGCACCATTTTTTGAAGAGATGTCTTTTCCTCTCTGATCTTTATTATTTACTTCCTTTTGCTAATTGGGCTTTGTTCTTCTTTTCCTAATTCCTTTAGGTGGTAAGGTTAGGTTGTTTATTTGAGATTTTTCTTAAGGAAGACCTGTATCACTCTAAACTTCCATTTGAAAGCTGCTTTTGCTGTATCACACAGCATTTGTTGAGTTGTGCTTCTGTTTTCATTTCTCTTAAGATATTTTCTGATTTTCTCTTTGATTTCTTCATGATCCATTTGTTTTTAGTACTATGTTGTTTAGTCTCCACATTTGTTATTTTCCCATTTTTCTTTCTGTAATTGATTTCTAGTTTCATATTGTTGTGCTTGGAAAAATGGTGTGTTTAATTTCTGTTCTCTTGCACTTGTTGAAACTTGTTTTAAGGCCTACTATATGATATGTTCTGGAGAACAATCCATGTGCACTTGTGAAAAATGTGTATTCCGTTGTTTGGGATGTAATGTCCAGTATATCTCTATTAAGTCTAACTGATCTATTGTCATTTAAGACCATTGTTTCCCCATTGATTTTCTGTCTGAATCATCTGTTAATGATGTAAGTGTTGTGTTAAAGTCTCCTACTTTTATTGCATTATTTTTGGGTTTTCCCTTTATATATGTTAGTATTTGCTTTACATATTTAGGTGCTCTGTGTTGGGTGCATATATGTTATGAGTGTAATAATCTCTTCTTATAATGATCCCATTATCATTATATAGTGCTCTTCTTTTACTTTTGTTATTAAATTTGTTTTAAAGTCCATTTGTCTGATATAAGTATTGCTATCCTCACTTTTTTGTAATTCTGTTTACATGAAATATCTTTTTCCGTCCCCTCGCTTTCAGTCTACATGTCTTTTTAGCCTTGAAATGAGCCTCTTGTAGGCAGCATGTATGGTCTTGTCACCTCTATCCAATCATATACCCTATGTCTTTTGATAGGAGTATTTAGTCCGTTGATGTCTTTAGTAATTATCGATAGGTATGTACTTATTTCCATATTATTACTTGTTTTTGTATTTTTTCTAGTTCTCTGTTTATTTTTCTTTCATTTATTTCATTATGGTTTGATAAATTTCTTTAGTAGTATGATTGTTTTCTTTCTTTTTAGCTTTTGTATATATGTCTTTGATTTGTTGCTACCAAGGGATTGACCTAGAATTGTATCTACTTATTTTAAACTGGTAATCATTTAAGTTTAAACACATTCTACAAGATGTACATTTTTACTCCTCTCCCCCATATTTTGTATTTTTGACATATTTTGCATCTTCTTATTTATCTCTTAACTGTTTATTGTACTTGCATGTGTTTACCATTTTTTTGTTTTTCAGTCTTCATATTGGATTATTTAAGTAGTTGTTCCTCAATTATTAATCATTATACTTGCCTTTTTTAGTGGACTTTCCCCTTTCCTATAGATTTTTCTTTTCCACTTAGATAAAACCCTTTAGCATTTCTTTTAGAGCGGTTTTGTTGTGGTTGTTCAGTCGCTAAGTCATGTCCGACTCTTTATGACCCTATGAACTGCAGCATTTCAGGCTTCCCTGCCCTTCACTGTCTCCTGGAGTTTTTTCTAACTTATGTCCATTGAGTCAGTGATGCCATCTAACCATCTCATCCTCTGTTGCCCCCTTCTCCTTTGATAAACTCTTTGAGTCTTTTTTGACTGAGAAGGTCATTTTCTGTCCTTCAATACTAAATGATAATCTTGCTCAGAAGAATCTCTTAGGTTACAGATTTTTGCCTTTCAACACATTGAATATATCATGCCACTCCTTTCTGGCCTGCAAAGTTTCTTTAGAAAAACTAGCCAATAACCGTATGAAAATTGCCTTGTACACGATTCTTTGTTTTTCTCTTGATAACTTTTAGAATTCTCTCCTTAACATTTGACATTTTATATTTGGTATGTTTTGATGTGGGTCTATTAGGGTTCATATAGTTAGCATCCTTTCTAAAGATACAACTCATTAGAAAAGACCCTGATGCTGGGAAAGATTGAAGGCAGCAGGAGAAGGGGGATGACAGAGGATGAGATGGTTGGATGGCATCACTGACTCAATGGACATGAGTTTGAACAGGCTCCAGGATATGGTGAAGGATGGGGGGACTGTGTGCTGCAGTCCACAGGGTCTCAAAGAGTCAGACACAACTGAGTGACTGAACAGCAACAAAGAGCAATCCTGTCTTGGCCCTCTTTCCCCTGCCTCTGGGGTAAACTAACACACAGGTGCTTCTCATGAACAGAATCAAAGGCTTTCATAGCCCCCTACTAGTCCCAGAAGACCTCCAGCTAGCCAAGGGGGTTCATCTCTCCTGTGTAGAACCCCAGGATTGAGGCATCTTAATGCTTACTCTCCAGGACCTCCAACCATGTGTTCTCCTCTGAGTCTCCACTCAGGGGCACAGAACCTCATCTGATTGTTTTTCTTTCCTTCCTACTCAATTTCATGTGAATCTCTCTTGTAGCCTTGACTGTATAGCAGTCCTGTCAGTTTTCAGTTAGTTTTCATTGACAACTGTTCCACATGCAGGTGTATTTTGACCAGTTGATGTGGCAGGTGAGTTCCAAATCCTCATACTCTGCTACCTCTATTGATTTCCCCCATAACATTACTCTTAAATAATTCAATACTAAAACAAAACATAATATTAAGGTTACTTTAAAATTGTATCAGTGCTGAATTATAAATATTCTAAATTATTTATGAACACAGGTAAAAGGCTGGAAGAAAATATGGTTGTTTGGTTAGGACTATGCAATTTTGAGTAACGTCAAATTAGTTTTCTACTACAAATATAAGAATTTCTGTAGAAAAACTCTTTAGATTATAGCCATCCTTAGTTCACACTTGTAGAAAGTTAGATACTTTATTCAGGGCTCTTGATTTCAGATATTTTGATTGAGTAGCAAAGGGATTAGCAAAAATACTGCTAGCATTAACCATTCTGGTAGGATGCTATGCTCATTGACATGATAGATGCAAACTGCTGTTCACTCAAGTATAATATACAAAGATATTTTTGCATTCCAGATGTCATTTCCTGTGGGCACTGAGTCTGCAATTTTCAAAGTATAAGAATTTAATCTTTTCCTGTTCTAGTTTTTGATATCTTTAAGGTCCTTGATTTTCTTTCATTTAGTAATAGCAGCCAACTTTTCTTATAAAGAAATATCCCATTAACCCAATTATTTACCCACAAATAATTAACCCAATTATAGTAACCCAATTATAGATAATATAGGTTCTGAAGCTGTTTGATATTTATAAAACTGACAGAGTTTTAAATATATGTTTTCCTCGCTTCTCTCTATCCAGAATAATATGTTGGTCAAATTCCTTTATGAGTGACTTTAGAAAAAGTTGAGAGTCTTCCAAAGGATTATATTTTGCTGATGGCCTTGTGTGATGTTTAGGAATAGCAGTCGGCATGGGGAGATTTTCTTCATTAACATCTATTAGAAGCTCATAATAGCATTTTTATATACTTTGCTGTGCCTATAGAACTCTCAGCCTCAACCTTTTGTCTGTGGACAAAAGTCCATGTACAACACAAACTGGGCTGGACACTAATGCCTATGGCTGCTGTATCGTTAAGAGCTACTGTGTGGTTCAGATACTGTTGTTCAGTTGCTCAGTCATGTCAAACTCTTTGCTACCCCATGGACTGCAGCACACCAGGCTTCCTGTCCTTCACCATCTCCTGGAGTTTACTCAAACTCAAGTCCATTTAGTTGGTGATGCCATCCAACCATCTCATCCTCTGGTGTCCCCTTCTCCTCCTACCTTCAATCCTTCCAGCATCATGGTCTTTTCAAGTGAGTGGCTCTTTGCATCAGGTAGCCAAAGTATTGGAGCCTCAGCTTCAGCATCAGTCCCTTCAGTGAATATTCAGGACTGATTTCCTTTAGAATTGATTGGTTTGATCTTCTCCTTGCTGTCCAAGGAACTCTCAGGCGTCTTCTCCAACACCACAGTTCAAAACCATCACTTCTTTGGTGCTCAGCCTTTTTTATGGTCCCGCTCTCACATCTGTACATAACTACTGGAAAAACCATAGCTTTTGCTGTACATACCTCTGTAGGCAACGTAATTCTCTGCTTTTTAATACCCTGTCTAGGTTTGTCATTGCTTTTCTTCAAGGGGGGCAAGTGTCTTTTAATTTCATGGCTGCAGTCACCTCCCCAAATCTTAGGCTCTTGATTTTGGAGCGGAAGAAAATAAAGTCTGACACCATTTTATTGTTTCCCCATCTATTTGCCATGAAGTGATGGGACTGGATGCCATTATCTTCATTTTTTGAATATTGAGTTTTAAGCCAGCTTTTCCACTCGTTCACCTTCAAGAGTCTCTTTACTTCCTCTTCTTTTTCTGCCATAAAGGTGGTATCATCTGCATATCTGAGGTTATTGATATTTCTCCCAGCAATCTTGATTCCATCCAGTCTGGCATTTCACATGATGTACTCTGCATAGAAGTTAAATAAGCAGGCTGACAGTATACAGCCTTGATGTACTCCTTTCCCAATTTGGAACCAGTCTGTTGTTCCATTATTGGTTCTAACTGTTGCTTCTTGACCTGCATAAAAGTTTTGCAGAAGGCAGGTAAGATGACCTGGTATTCCAGTCTCTTTAGGAATTTTACGCAGTTTGTTGTGATCTGCACAGTCAATGAAGCAGTAGATGTTTTTCTGGAATTTTTTAGCTTTTTCTATGACCTGATGGATGTTACCAATTTGATCTCTGGTTTCTCTGCCTTTTCTGAATCTAGCCTGTATATCAGGAAGTTTTCATTTCACATACTCTTGAAGCATAGCTTGAAGGATTTTGAGCATTACTTTGCTAGAATGTGAAATTAGTGCAATTTGTGGTAGTTTTAACAGTCTTTGGCATTGCCCTTCTTTGGTATTGGAATGAAAACTGACCTTTTCCAGTCGTGTGGCTCCTGCTGAGTTTTCCAAATTTGGTGGCATTTTGAATGCAGCACTTTAGCAGCAACATCTTTTAGGATTTGGAATAGCTCAACTGGAAGTCCATCACCTCCACCAACTTTGTTCACAGTGATGGTTCCTAAGGGCCACTTGACTTCATACTCCAGGATGTCTGGCTGTAGGTGAGTGATCACACCTAGAGGTTATCCAGGTCATTAAGATCTTTTTTTTGTACATAGAGACTGGGGGTTATATGTTATTCTTCAACCTCCACCTATAACCCATCACTTGTGCTTTTAGAGGCCTGTATTATAACACCAGCCAGAGACTGTGATGTGAAGAAGACTTATTCTGGAAATAAAGATATATAGACCAAGAATGGCAGGTGCTATCCTATAATAGTCTTGTCTTTTATTCATAAATATGTTATTTACTACAAAAAATAACCTCCAATTTAAATCTTCTATACTGGACTGTGATTATAGGGATGAGCCCATTGATATTTGGACTATCACCCTCTCTTCCATTAACATCACTGTCCAATAAAGCAATCAATAATTTATATATTTATAATGACCAATAATTTATATTGATTATTCATTTATAATGGTCAATAATTCATTTATTTCATGTCAGAAGAAACATTAACCTTTATAAAAGTACTTACTATAGTGATATTGTTACTGTAATATAATGGAATTATGTGAATCTGTTGCCCTTGTTTCCAGATCTTTTGTGATTAAAAACATTAAGATCTGGAAATATGAAGACAAAATATACAAGTAATATTTTACCAGGAATTTGAATTATAATGAACTGGTTCTCTAATTAGGGTAGATTTTATTTAAGTTGTATAAGTTCAGAATCCTCACTGAGAAACAGAGGTAATATGTCATAGGGTTTTATTGTGAATTATATAAGATATAAATGTCAGGTTCTTTGTTCATTAGGTATATAATAAGTGTTCAAAATATTAACTTTTAATATTCATTATCATTTTTGCTATCTCCAATCACATTTTTGCATAGTCAATTGTAATTGAATTTAATCCTTCATTCATGAGTGGCACCACTGAGGATGCTTCTATGCCTGATTTACTCAGAGACTTCCTCTTCGTAAAGAGGGAATATTGATGGTTAATCTGACTATGACAGTGATTCCTAACCATTCCCTTATTATCTACCAAGTTCCCTTCCTTCCTCCTTATTTCCCTCCTTCTCTCTCACCCTTCCTTCCTTCAATTTAATTATATATCCACATATAAATATATATGTATAGATACACATATATAGAGATATATAGATATAATACCTTTATCAGTCTCAAATATGGATTATGAAAGTGATAACTATATTGTATTCCTTACTATTTGTTGTAGACAGTATATGTATATGGGTCTTGTTTTTGTATCCATTCAGCCAATCTATGTCTTTTGGTTGGAGCACTTATCCATTTACATTTAGGGTAATTATAAATACATATGTTCATATTACCATTTTCTTAATTGTTTTGGGTTTGTTTTTGTAGGTCTTTTTCTTCTCTTGTGTTTCCCAGCTTAGAGAAATTCTTTTAGCATTTGCTGTAAAGCTGATTTTGTGGTGCTGTATTCTTTTAGCTTTTACTTGTCTGTAAAGCTTTTGGGTTCTCTGTAAAATCTGAATGACATCTTTGCTGGGTAGAGTAATCTTGGTTGTCGTTTTTTCTGTCTTATCACTTTAAATATGTCCTGCTACTCCTTTCTAGTTGCAGAGTTTGTAGGTTTGTTGTTGATTTTCCCTTGCTACTTTTAATACTCTTTTCTTTGTGTTTTGTTTTTGTTAGTTTGACCAAAATATAGTTTGGTGTGTCTCTCCTTGGGTTTATTCTACATGGGAGTCTCCATACTTCCTTGACTTGATTGATTATTCCCTTTCCCATCTAAAGGAAGTTTTCAACTATAATCTCTTCAGATATTTTCTCAGACCCTTTCTCTTTCTTTTCTTCTTTTGGGACCCCTATAATTCAAATCTTAGTGTGTTTAATGTTGTCCTGGAAGTCTGTAAGACTGTCTTCACTTCTTTTCATTCCTTCTTTGTTCTGCTCCATGGAAGTTATTTTTACCATTCTATCTGCCAGCTTGCTTATCTGTTCTGTTTCAATTATTCTGCCTTTGATTCCTTCTAGTGTGTTTTTCATTTCAGCTACTGTGTTGTTCTGGACTTCCCTGGTAGCTCAGACAGTAAAGTGTCTGCCGACAATGTGGGAGACCTGGGTTCAATCCCTGGGTCAGGAAGATCCCCTGGAGAAGGAAATGGCAACCCACTCCAGTGTTCATGCCTGGAAAATCCCATGGACCAAGGAGCCCGGTGGGCTACAGTCCACGGGGTCACAAAGAGTGAGACACGACTGAGTGACTTCACTTCACTTCATTGTGTTGTTCAACACTGATTGTTATTCAGTTCTTCTAGGTCCTTGTTAAACATTTTTTTTTTTTGGTATCTTCTTAATCTGTGCCTTCATTCTTTTTCTGAGATCTTGGATCATCTTTATTATCCTTTCTCTGAATTCTTCCTAGTTGTATTGCCTGTTTTCTCTTCATATACTTGGTCTTGTGGGTTTTTAACTTGCAATTTCTTCTGCAACATCTTTGTCTATCATCTTAGTTTGTCTAACTGTGTTTGTGGTCTCCTTTCTACAGGCTGCAGGGTGGTAGTTCTTTTGTCTGCCTGCTGGTGAGTGAGTTTGGTTTAGGGGCTTGTGTACGCTTCCTAGTAGGAGGAACTGGTTCCGGTGCTCTGGTGAGTGGAGCTGGATCTTGTCCCTTTTTTGGGCAGGGCTGCACAAGGTGGTGAGTTTTGGGGTATCTATGAGATTAGTATGACTTTAGGCAGCCTGTCTGCTGACAGGTGGGGCATGTCCCTGTCTTGCTGATTGTTTGGCAAGAGGTGTCCAGCACTGGAGCCTGCAGACAGATGGGTGGAGCTGGGTCTTGGTGTTGAGACAGGTATTCACTCAGATTAGGGAGGGGCTTGGCAGCCACAGCTGTGTTGCATGCAGACTGCCTGTGGTGGTGCAGGCCAGCAGGCTGTTGCAACAGACTAGGGTGTGCTTGTGCCAGTGGGAGTCCCTTCTTACTGTTTCTAGTCCATTATGATAATTCTGTTATTTCAGTCTGATTTTAACAAGCAAACTAATGACAGACGTGAGTTTCTTTGCAACCCTAGTGAGATTTTTATCTTCATCAAAGCAAAGTGCTTTGGGGCAACACAAGGGATCAGCTTGTGGAATTAATCTTTTTTTCTTCAGTGCACGCCATCTACCAGATTCAGTAATTGTGTTCTCTGGTTCATACTCAGCATAACATTTTGACCTCCAGATCTGAAGCAATATATTTTCTAAGAGATACCAGTTGCGTTTCTTGAAATTCTTCGGAGCCAAGTAAATTGAGGATGTCTTTGTTATGCATATGGGTAATCTAAATCATATAGTCAAAGCCATTAAAATGTTAAAATGTACTTAATGGTCAGTTACAGGTCAGAGAATTTTTTAAATGTGCTTTATATTTTCTAAGCACCAACAGGTTTCTTACATTTAAAGCAATTACTATACTACATCACTTATATTTTTCAAAAAAGCTAAGTTTCTAACATAAAAATAAATACATGGCTATAATCTACAAAATTATCAAGAAAGACCTCTTGTGAACTTCTATTGTATACTGAGTCTAAGACATACTACTAGTTATTGAGGATGTGGGATTCACTGAGCCAAATAGAGCTTCAAGTCCATTATTCTCATAGATTAGTCATTCCTTGTATCATAGCTTCAGATGTATGAATTCATTTCAATAGATGTTTATCAAACATTTTCCATGTGTCAGGCACTGTTGTTGATACTGAGAAAGGAGAACAGTCTAAATGTTTCTACAGCTCAGTAAATATCACTATGTTACAGTCAGTCTTTGGACAGTCAGAGTTATCCTTGGAGTTTAAATAACTACATGGAGGATTTATTGGAGCTCTAAAGGCTTCACCAGTAGACGGGGAAGTTGTAGATGAGGTTATATAGTCAAAGGAGAATTTTGCTGTTGTTTAATACTGTGAGTACATTCAAATGCTTATGGAAAAATGTCAGCTTAGAAGGAGAGGTTGAAGAAATAGGAGAGAATGAAGAACTGACCATTATGGCAGAATCTCTGGGTAGGCAGGAGTAAATGGAACCTGGAGAACAGATTTAGGGACTGGTCTTGTATCAGTGAAGTGATGTCTCTTCTGTTGTCTTGGAGAGAGGATAGAAACTCAGGGAGGCTTTTGCCGTGTATGCCCCAAGAGAACTGGATACACAGTGAGCAGCAATGGTATTATGAAGGGAGGCATGTCTGGACATGTCCAGCACCTGTGCCTCTGCCTGACCCCTAGGTGAGGTGCTGCCATGATTTCTTCCTAAGGAGCAGCATTAAGACTTTAAGATAATTGGAATGTAATGTGTGGGACTAGATGGGAGAAGGTATATCTGAAAGTTTCTTGAGGGTAGAGTCTATCTTATGTTCATCTTTGTTATCTTTGTTCTACCCATCCCAGTCTTGAGTATTGTTGGTAATAAGTTTATGATGTTTGTTGTGTTCAAAAGGGATGGGAACATAGTTTGTTAGGAGAGATGATGATATGAAATAGTGATAATTAAAAGTTGACTCTTCTGCTTAGGACAGGCTTTTAATTTAGTTGGTACCCAGTTACAGTATTTAATGTGTAATTTGGAAGCAACAAAAGCCCTGATGGTTAGAACATATAATGTATATTTTGTAGAAGATTACAAACGCATGATTGAACCTTTTCATGCTGCTGCTGCTAAGTCGCTTCAGTCGTGTCCAACTCTGTGCAACCCCCTAGACGGCAGCCCCCAATGCATGAAAGTGAAAAGTGAAAGTGAAGTCACTTAGTTGTGCCCAACTCTTAGTGATTCCAGGGACTGCAGCCTACCAGGCTTCTCCATCCATGGGATTTTCCAGGCAAGAGTACTGGAATGGGGTGCCATTGCCTTTTCCAGAACTTTTTCATAGACCAATTCAAATCAAGTTCATAGAAAATCTCCCTTCAGATGAGGTTGACTTATGTCTCATCTTTTTGGATCTGATGGTCTTCTTCCTATCACCCTAAAGAAGTACACAGATGACTCAGGGAAAATAAAAGTAGGAAACTTATGAATCTATCCTACTCTGGAGATTTGAGATGGAAGTATAAAATAAAAGAAAAAAGAAGTTACCTTCGTTCATTTCCTAGCGTGAAGAATCCCAGAGTCACTCTTCTCTGTGTTCTCAGATCATAGCCTGATTTTAAGAATTCTCACTTGACTCATACTCTGAAGTGATTATAAATACCCTTCCTCAGAGTATGGTTTTGTGAAAAAAACCTAATCAGTTGGTCTTATGACAAGACCAAAGTAATCTTTTTGATTTACTTCTTAGCTGTAAGCTTAGTGTTAAGTTTGCCCTGAAGTATAGTGTTCAAAATATTAGATCACAGATATGCTATTTTGACTAAGTGAAAAACACAGTAAAGGGACTCACTCAAGTTGTGACTGAAAGTTCACATAGTGCTTATATCAGGACAAGCAAGCTACATAATAACAAATCAGATGAAATACTGTTCATTATATTTTTTCATAAATTTGGGTAAATTCCACAGAGTTCAATATAGTACTGATTACCCACTCCGTGGAGGAGATGTCAAATATAAGAAGATCAATGCTTATTATTTGTTATAATGTCTGAAATTTAGCATATAAGCATTTATTTTTATTAATTAGCAAAGTTTCAGAATGGAAAGAAACACTCTTTGGATAGGCTCTTTATTTCAATAACATTAATCAGTATTGATACAAAATCTATAGAAATTAATTGACTACCCACCTCTTCCATTAGCCAAGTTCTCTTTGAGGCAGCTGAATTGTTCAGAGGTTTAACCAGGTTCATTTGGATACCCCTTGCAAAATGTGAAGAAATTGGCTATGGGATCACTGATTTCCCATGTCTTAGATTTTCTTTGAAGCTACACATTTGATATAGATGTCATAAAACCAAAATAAGGTTAAAATGTTTTGTAATCAACTGCTAAATTAGCACTTAAAAATTAATTTTTTAATTGAAGTATAATGAATGTATAATATTATATTAGTTTCAGGTGTACAACACAGTGATTCAATATTTTTATAGATAATGCACAACACAAAGTTATTATACTATTATTGACTGTACTGGCCACCTGATGCAAAGAGCTGACTCATTGGAAAAGATCTTGATGATGGGAAAGATTAAAGGCAAAAGAAGGGAGTGCCAGAGGGTGAAATGGTTAGATAACATCACCGTCTCAATTGACATGAATTTGAGCAAACCCCAGGAGAGAGTGAATGACAGAGGAGCCTGATGTACTGCAGACCATGGAGCTGCGGAGTCAGAAACGACTTAGTGACTGAACAGCTCTCTACTATACATCACATAACTGTGACCTGTTTATTTTATAACTGGTAGTTTGTACCTCTTAATCTGCTTCACCTATTTTGTCCATCCCCCACCTTCCCTCTCCAATTTTCTCTGCATCAATGAGTCCATTTTGTTGTGTTGTTATTTTATTTTTTAGCTTCTGTATATAAGTGAAATACAGTATTTGTCTTTTTCCATATGGCTTCCTTCACTACCATAATACCCTCTATGTCCTTCTATGTTTTCACAAGTAGCAACATTTCTTAATTTTTTATGACTAACATTCCATAATATGTATATATATGTGTGTATACACTGTGTCTTCTTTATCCATCTGTTAATGGACATTTAAGTTGCTTCCATATCTTGGCTTTTGTGAAGAATGCTGCTGTGAACTTTGGGATACATATATCTTTTCAAGTTAGTGTTTTCATTTTTCTTGAGTTAGACTCAGAAGTGGAGTGCTGGATCACATGGAAGTTCCAATTTAGATTTTTGAGGAACCACCATACTCTTTTCCATAGTAACTACACTTTCTGTGTCTCTGATGAATAATGATGTTGAGCATCTTTTAATATGCCTGTTGACCATCTGTTTATCTTCTGGAGAATATATCCATTCAGGTACTCTACCCATTTTTAACCAGATTGTTTGCTTTTTTTTTTGTATTGAGTTATACAACATGAAGCTGGTTATGTATTTTGTATATTAACCCCTATTGATCATTTCATTGGCTAATATTTTCTCACATTCAATAAGTTTCTTTTTATTTTGTTGATGTTTGCTGTATGAAAGCTTTTAAGTTTGATTATGTCTCATTTCTTTATTTTTGCTTCTGTTTCCCTTGTCTTTGGAAACAGATTAAAAGCAATATTACTCTAATTAATTTTAAAGAGTGTTCTGTCTGTGTCTTCTAGGAGTTTTATGGTTTCTAGTCTTACATTTAGTTCTTTAATCCATTTTGAGTTCATTTTTGTATATGTTGTGAGAAAATGTTTTATTTCATTCTTGTATATGTAGCTCTCCAATTTTCCCAGCACCACGTATTGAAGAGATTGTCTTTTCTCCAATGTATATTCTAGTCTCCTTTGTCATAGATTAATTAACCATACGTATGGGGTTTATTTTGGGGCTTTCTATTCTAGTCCATTGATCTTTATGTCTGATCCTATGTCGGTACCATACTGGTTTGATTATTGTACTTTTGTAATATAGTCTAACATCAGGGACCATGAAACCTCCAGTTTCGTTATT
Source organism: Oryx dammah (assembly GCF_014754425.2). Taxonomy (NCBI): domain Eukaryota; kingdom Metazoa; phylum Chordata; class Mammalia; order Artiodactyla; family Bovidae; genus Oryx; species Oryx dammah. The sequence goes on along the minus strand of NW_024070204.1, from coordinate 52,121,166 downwards.
ATTTTAAGGTTGTTTTGGCAATTAGGGGTCTTTTGTGGTACCATATAAATTTTAGGATGATTTCTTCCATTTCTGTGAAAAATGTCACAGGATAGGGATCACATTAAAATCTATAGATTTTATTGGGTGGTGTGGACATTTTAACAATATTCCTTTTCCTACATTGTTCAAAATTTTTTATCATGAATGGCTGATGAATTTTGTATAAAGCCTTTTTTGTATTTAGTGAGATGATCACGTGATTTTTATCCTTTGTTTTGTTAATGTGATGTATTACATTGGTTGATTTGTGAATATTGAACTATCCTTGCTTTCCTAAAGTTAATCCCATCTGATCATAATATAGAAAGGAAAGATAAATGGGATATCTTTCCATTTATTTTTTTAATTATTTTTCAATTTCCTTTATCAGTTCAGTTCAGTTCAGTCGCTCAGTTGTGTCCGACTCTTTGGGTCCCCATGAAAGGCGGCACGCCAGGCCTCCCTGTCCATCACCAACTACCAGAGTTCACTCAGATTCATGTCCATCGAGTCAGTGATGCCATCCAGCCATCTCATCCTCGGTCGTCCCCTTCTCCTCCTGCCCACAATCCCTCCCAGCATCAGAGTCTTTTCCAATGAGTCAACGCTTCACATAAGGTGGCCAAAGTACTGGAGTTTCACCTTTAGCATCATTCCTTCCAAACAAATCCCAGGGCTGATCTCCTCCAGAATGGACTGGTTGGATCTCCTTGCAGTCCAAGGGACTCTCAGGAGTCTTCTCCAACATCACAGTTCAAACGCATCAATTCTTCAGCGCTCAGCCTTCTTCACAGTCCAACTCTCACATCCATACATGACCACAGGAAAAACCATAGCCTTGACTAGATGGACCTTAGTCGGCAAAGTAATGTCTCTGCTTTTGAATATGCTATCTAGGTTGCTCATAACTTTTCTTCCAAGGTGTAAGCATCTTTTAATTTCATGGCTGCAGTCACCATCTGCAGTGATTTTGGAGCCCCCCAAAATAAAGTCTGACACTGTTTCCACTGTTTCCCCATCTATTTCCCATGAAGTGATGGGGCCAGATGCCACGATCTTCGTTTTCTGAATGTTGAGCTTTAAGCCAACTTTTTCACTCTCCTCTTTCACTTTCATCAAGAGGCCTTTTAGCTCCTCTTCACTTTCTGCCACAAGAGTGGTGTCATCTGCATATCTGAGGTGATTGGTATTTCTCCTGGCAATCTTGATTCCAGCTTGTGTTCTAGTCCAGCGTTTCTCATGATGTACTCTGCATATAAGTTAAGTAAGCAGGGTGACAATATACAGCCTTGACGGACTCCTTTTCCTATTTGGAACCAGTCTGTTGTTCCATGTCCAGTTCTAACTGTTGCTTCCTGACCTGCATACAGATTTCTCAAGAGGCAGGTTAGGTGGTCTGGTATTCCCATCTCTCTCAGAATTTTCCACAGTTTCTTGTGATCCACACAGTCAAAGGCTTTGGCATAGTCAATAAAGCAGAAATAGATGTTTTTCTGGAACTCTCTTGCTTTTTCCATGATCCAGCGGATGTTAGTAATTTGATCTCTGGTTCCTCTGCCTTTTCTAAAACCAGCTTGAACATCAGGGAGTTCACGGTTCACGTATTGCTGAAGTCTGGCTTGGAGAATTTTGAGCATTACTTTACTAGCATGTGAGATGAGTGCAATTGTGCGGTAGTTTGAGCATTCTTTGGCATTGCCTTTCTTTGGGATTGAAATGAAAACTGACCTTTTCCAGTACTGTGGCGACTGCTGAGTTTTCCAAACTTGCGCTAGGTGGCTTCTCCTGGCTGCCCCTGATCTAGGACGCGGGGTGTCTCCTCCCGGCCGCTGCCCTGACCTCAGATACCGGGTGTCTCCTCTTGGCCGCCACAGACCTCGGACGTGGGGTAGCTCCTCTCGGCCGCCGCCCCTGACCTCCGACTCGGGGTGTCTCCTCCCGGCCCCCGCCCCTGACATCAGACGCGGGGTAGCTCCTCCCAGCTGCTGCCCCTGACCTCGGACGCAGGGTAGCTCCTCTCGGCCGCTGCCCCTGACCTTGGATGCAGGGTAGCTCCTCTCAGCCATTCCTGCGCCGTCGCAGCCTGGCACTCTAAGCCGCTGCCCCTGACCTCGGATGTGGGGTAGCCCCTCTTGGCCGCGCTTTTTTAGTGAGCCGGCTCACAGCCGCCTGCGCTTAGTGAGCCGGCTCGCAGCGGGTATATATATTATACCTTCTTGGTAAATTTTACATCTAGGTATTGTATTCTTTTTTATGTGATTTTAAACAGAATTGTATTTTTTTTTTTTTTGCTTTATCTTTCTGATAGTTCATCATTAGTGTTTAGAAAAGCAACTAATTTCTGTAAAGTAATCCTGTTTCCTACAAATTTACTAAACCATTTATTTGTTTGAAAACATTTTTGGTGGTGACCTTAGACTTTGACAGAGTATCATGTCATCTGTAAACAAAGACAGTTTTACTTCTTCGTTTCTAATTTAAATGTCTTATCTTTTTATCTTCTTTTTTCAGTTTTATTTTTATTTTTTAACACCAAAACTATTTTTTAAGGAGGTATAGCAAATTAACAATATTGTGATAGTTTCAGGTGAAAAGTGAAGAAACACAGCCATACATATAAATGTATCTATTCTCCCCCAACTCCCCACCCCCACCCATATCATTTTACTTTCTGATTGCTGTGGTTTGGACTTCCAATACTATGCTGAGCAAAAGTGGTAAGAATGGGCATCATTGTTTTTGTTCCTAATCTTTGATGAAAAACTTTCAGCTTTTTAAATTGCATGTTATCTGTGAGTTTGTCATAAATGACCTTTATTGTGTTGAGACATGTCTTATCTATATCTACATTGTTGAAAATTTTTTATCATGAATGGCTGATGAATTTTGTCTAAAGCCTTTTCTATAGCTAGTGAGATGATCATGTGATTTTTATCCTTTGTTTTGTTAATATGATGTATTACATTGGTTGATTTGTGAATGTTGAACTATCCTTGGTTTCCTACAGTTAATCCCATCTGATCATAATATTGAATGTTTTTATGGATTATTGAATTTGGCTTGCTAATATTTTGTTGAGAATTTTTGCATTTCTACTCAAGGATATTGGTCTGTAATTTTCTTCTTTTATAGTAACTTTTCTGACTTTTGTATCAGGGTAATGCTGGTCTCATAGAATAAGTTTGAAAGCATTCATTTCTCTTCATTTTTTGGGAAATAATTTAAGGATAGTTATTAACTTAAAAAAATATTTGGAAAAATTCCACTGTGATGATATCATCTTGGAGATTAGTATGCTGGCACTTTAAAAATTACTGTTTCATTTTCATTACTAGTAATTGGTCTGTTCACCTTGTCTATTTATTCCTGATTCAGTCTTGAAAAATTATATATTTCTAGGAATTTATCCATTTCTACTAATTACCTAATTTTGAGCATATAATTGTTTATAGTAATCTATAATGATCATTTATATTTCTGTGCTATCATTTGTAACTTCTCTTTTATTTCTGATTTTATTCATTTGAACCCTCTTTTTGCTTGATGAGTCAGCTAAAGTTTTATCAGTTTGTTTTTATCTTTTCAAAAAACTAGCTCTTAGTGTCATTGATTTGTTTTTCTGTTATTTAGTATTTATTTCATTTATTTCTGCTCTGTTATTATTTCTTTTCTTCTACTACCTTCAGAGTTTGGTCTTTTTTCCCAATTCTTTTAGACAATGCAATGTTAACTTGTTTATTTGGGATTTTCCTTGTTACTTGTGGTGAGCCTGTATCACTATGAACATCCCTCTTAAAACTGCTTTTGCTGCAGCCTATAGATTTTAGAAAGTTTTGTTTCTTTTTACATAAATCTCAAATAGTTTTTAAATTTCCTCTTTGATTTCTTCATTGTCCTGTTTTTCTTTTTTAGTATCATGTTGTTTAGTCTCCAAAAGTTTGTTTTTTTCCGATTTTCTTCCTGTAATTGAGTTCTAGTTTTATACCATTGTGGTTGGAAAAGATGCTTCCTATGACTTCAGTCTTCTTAAATTTACTGTGGTTTTTTGTGTGTGTGGTCTAGCCTGTGAGGACATTCCATGTGCAAGTATCCTAGAAAATGTCCATGAACAGTTAAAAAAATTGTGTATTCTTCTACTTTTGAATGGCAGGTTCTTAGACATCAATTACATCCATCTGGACTAATATGTCATTTAAGGGCAGTGTTTCCTTATTGAGTTTCTGGTTGCATGATCTATTGATGTAAGTGAGTTATTAAAGTCCTCTAGTATTATTAATGTCGATTTCTCTCTTTATACCTCTTAATATTTGCTTTATATTTTATGTGGTATTATGTAAGGTGTATTTAAGGTATGTAAGGTGTGTTTAAGAATGTTATGTTCCCTTCTAGGATTGCCCCATTTCTAATTATGTAATTCCCTTCTTTGTATTTTGTTAGTGTCTTTGTTTTAAAGTCTATTTTATCTGATGTAAGTATTGCTTCCTGGCTTTCTTTTCATTTTTATTTGCATGAATTATCTTTATCTATCTGCTCACTTTCAGTCTCTGTGTGTCTTTAGCTCTGAAGTGAGTCTTTTGTAAACAGTGAATAGAAAGGTCTTTTTATTAAAGCCATTCAGCCACCCAATATCTTTGATTGGGGCACTAACCCATAAGTATTTAAAATGACTACTGATGGGCCATTTTTTTCAACAATGACTACTTGTTGCCATTTTTTTTTCACTTTATTTCTGATTGTTTTTATAGTTCTCCTTTGTTCTGCTGGTTTCTTCTCTTGTGACTTGATGATTTTCTTTAAAGTGATGTTTAGATTCCTTTTTTCCATGTTTGTTTTGTGTATCTAGTGCAGATGTGGGGGAGTTGGTTACCATAAGTTTGTATATATTGACATTTGTTTTAAGCTAGTGGTCATTTTTTTTGGGGGGGGCCTCCAAAATCACTGCAGATGGTGATTGCAGCCATGAAATTAAAAGGTGCTTACTCCTTGGAAGGAAAGTTATGACCAACCTAGATAGCATATTCAAAAGCAGAGACATTACTTTGCCAACAAAGGTCTGTCTAGTCAAGGCTATGGTTTTTCCTGTGGTCATGTATGGATGTGAGAGTTGGACTGTGAAGAAAGCTGAGCACCGAAGAATTGAACTGCTTTTGAACTGTGGTGTTGGAGAAGACTCTTGAGAGTCCCTTGGACTTTCAAGGAGATCCAACCAGTCCATCCTAAGGGAGACAAGTCCTGGGTGTTCATTGGAAGAACTGACGCTGAAGTTGAAGCTCCAGTACTTTGGCCACCTCATGCGAAGAGTTGACTCGTTGGAAAAGACCCTGATGCTGGGAGGGATTGGGGGCAGGAGGAAAAGGGGACAACAGAGGATGAGATGGCTGGATGGCATCACGGACTCGATGGACAAGAGTTTGAGTAAACTCCAGGAGTTGGTGATGGACAGGGAGGCCTGGCGTGCTGTGATTCATGGGGTTGCAAAGAGTTGGACATGACTGAGTGACTGAACTGAACTGAGTGGTCATTTTTATTCAGTCATATTCTAAAATTTCTACATTTCTTTACTCCTATCCACCTTTTATTTTTTGACATCATATTTTATATATTTTTGTGTCTCTCTTGACTACTTATTATAGTTATTAGTGAAAGTCGCTCAGTCGTGTCTGACTCTGCAACCTCATGGATTATACAGTCCATGGAATTCTCCAGGCCAGAAGGGTACCCCTGGAGTGGGTACCCTTTCCCTTCTCCAGCAGAGCTTCCTAACTCAGGGATTGAACCTAGGCCTCCCTCATTGTAGGCAGATTCTTTGCCAGCTGAGCCACAAGGGAAGCCCAAGAATATGGGAGTGGGTAGCCTATCCCTTCTCCAGTGGATCTTCCTATCTCAGGAACTGAACCGGGGTCTCCTGCATTGCAGGCAACTGAGCTATGAGGGAAGCCCACTGAGCTATGAGGGAAGTCAACAATAATGATTGTTGTAGTTATAGTTGATGTAAAACTTTTGGTCTTTTAACCTTGATACTAGCTTTTTAAGTTGATCTCCTGCTTTTACTCTTTATTTGCCTTTACTACTGACATTTTTTCCTTTATATATTTTCTTATTTCTTGTTATGGCGTTTCCTTTTTCTCTTAAAATGGCTTTTACCATGTCTTGTAAGGATAGCGTAGTGTTGATGGACCCCTTTAGTTTTTGTTTGTCTTGGAACCTGTATCTTCCTTCAGTTCTGAATGATATCCTTGCCATGTAGTATATCCTTGGTTGTAGGTTTTTCCTTTTTTGCATTTTAAATATATGATAGCACTCTCTTTGGCCTGAAAAGTTTCTGCTGAAAAATTATCAAATAGCATTATGGAAGTTCCCTTGCTTTTCTCTTGCATGCTAAATTGCTTCATCTGTGTCCAACTTTGTGCAGCCCTATGGACTGTAGCCAGCCAGTCTCCTCTGTCCCTGGGATTCTCCAGACAAGAATACTGGAGTGTGTTGCCATACCCTCCTCCAGATCTTCCTGACCTAGGGATCAAACCTGCATCTCTTACAACTGTTGCATTGACACCTGGGTTCTTTACCACTAGTGCCACCTGGGAAGGTCTGATTTTCTCTTGCTGACTTTAAAATTCTCTTTTTATCATTTTAATTATGATATGTCTTGATATGAATCACTTTCGATCATTCTTGTTTGAAAATCTATGTTTCCTTGACGTGAATCGCTTTGGTTCATTCTTGTTTGAAACTCTATGTTTTCTTGACCTGGATATATTTCTATCCCCAGGTTGGGAAAGTTTTCAAATATTATTTTATGAAATGCATTTTCTGCCCTTTTCCTACAGACTTCCAGCTCTCACAGCCATATGCCCTGCTCATTTTTAAAACCCATTAAGGGGACTCATCTTCCTGGGCTGATTTTCAGGGATGGGGTACCTAATCTGGGTATTGAATCCCTCATTCCTTAGAGATGTAGAGAAGTCCTCCGAGTTTATGATATTACCTTCAGCTTCCAGGTTGCCTTCAGAGCTGTGGGTCCTGACTAGGTAGCATTTCTGTCCCTCTTACCCATCTCAATGTGTTTTTTTCCTTTATATCTTTGATTGCAGAAAATATATTCTGCTATTATTTAGGCTGTTCTCTGAGAGAGCTCTTCTATATGCAGTTGTACTTTTGGTGTATCTGTGGGAGGAAATGAGCTCAAAGTCTTCTTACTTTTCCATCTTTATACACTCCACAAATTATCATTTAAATAATGCATTAAATCTAGACATTTGGTAAAGAAATAAATCTTTATAAAAGGATAAATTGTCTAGGCATATCCTGAACTCATGTTGCAAACTTACCTTCTATCATAAAGATATGAGAAATTTACTTTTCCTTTGGATAAAGCAACTAGCAAACTCAGATGATTATCCCAATTACCAGGTGAATTTAGGATAAATTTTCTGTGACAAATAGTCCTGTCAGGTCCTCTTATGTGAGGACTAGTTGTCATTTATCTTGAGAGAATTGATTTCCTGGGATATGCATCATAATCTGACTTACAGCTCACTGAATAATATACCTGTTTCTTTTTCTAAAAAAAAAAATTGTCATAAAGCAATTATTTACTATTCCTATATCAAGTGGGAAAAGTAACATTTTTCTTAATTTTAGCTTTTTTGTTATATTAAATAGTATCACTATTTTTATTTTCTTTATCACAAGATATATTTTTCTTTATCATATATCTTTAAGAAAACCTAGTAACATTCCTGTGTGACTGGTAGTTTAGTTTCAGATATGTCAGTCTAGATAAGTGAATGCCAATGTAAGATATGAGTGAAATCAATAAAATACCTATTACAGTTCTTAGGCTGATTAATTAAATGCTAGACAGGGCAGGGGGATATTTTCTAGAACACTTGCTCTAACTAGAACCACTGAGTGAAACACATTGCTATAGTGCTAATTAATAAATATATGCCATCTTTAAAATTATTTTAAGTTCCCCAGTAATATTTCCAAATACAAAATTACTAGGTAAGATGTTTAGAAGTTGCACATTACATTTTTTTCCATGTAAATGCTCAAACTATTTTCCTGGCACTTAGCATGTTCAGTGCTTACAGTATTAGCAATATTATTATTGATATTTAAAATATGACCAAAAATATCCTGGTCAGATAATTTTTATTTTCTTCAAATAGCAGCCTTGATATTTGTTTTCCTCTCTTTCCCTTCCCAGAAAATCTTCTAAGCCTTAAATTTTGTTTTTATTAAAAATATTTTTATTGGAGTATAGTTGTTTTACAAAGTTGTGTTAGTTTCTGCTGTACAACAAAGTGAAACAGCTACATGTATACATAAATGCCCTCCCTCTTGGACCTCCCATCTCTGCCCATCCCACCCAACTAGGACATCGTGGAGTACCAAGCTGAGCTCCCTGTACTATTCAGCACATTCCCATTAGTTATCTATTTTACATATGGTAGTGGACATGGAACAACAGACTGGGTCCAAATAGGAAAAGGAGTACGTCAAGGCTGTATATTGTCACCCTGCTTATTTAACTTCTATGCAGAGTACATCATGAGAAACACTGGACTGGAAGAAACACAAGCTGGAATCAAGATTGCCGGGAGAAATATCAATAACCTCAGATATGCAGATGGCACCACCCTTATGGCAGAAAGTGAAGAGGAACTAAAAAGCCTCTTGATGAAAGTGAAAGTGGAGAGTGAAAAAGTTGTCTTAAAGCTCAACATTCAGAAAACGAAGATCATGGCATCTGGTCCCATCACTTCAAGGGAAATAGATGGGGAAACAGTGGAAACAGTGTCAGACTTTATTTTTGGGGGCTCCAAAATCACTGCAGATGGTGATTGCAGCCATGAAATTAAAAGATGCTTTCTCCTTGGAAGGAAAGTTATGACCAACCTAGATAGCATATTGAAAAGCAGAGACATTACTTTGCCAACAAAGCTCCGTCTAGTCAATGCTATGGTTTTTCCAGTGGTCATGTATGGATGTGAGAGTTGGACTGTGAAGAAAGCTGAGCACCAAAGAATTGATGCTTTTGAACTGTGGTGTTGGAGAAGACTCCTGAGAGTCCCTTGGACTGCAAGGATATCCAACCAGTCCATCCTACAGGAGATCAGCCCTGGGATTTGTTTGGAAGGAATGATGCTAAAGCTGAAACTCCAGTACTTTGGCCACCTCATGTGAAGAGTTGACTCATTGGAAAAGACCCTGATGCTGGGAGGGGTTGGGGGCAGGAGGAGAAGGGGACGACAGAGGATGAGATGGCTGGATGGCATCACCAACCTGATGGACGTGAGTTTGAGTGAATTCCAGGAGTTGGTGATGGACAGGGAGACCTGGTGTGCTGCGATTCATGGGGTCGCAAAGAGTCGGACACGACTGAGCAACTGAACTGAACTGAGTATATATATGTCATTCCCAGTCTCCCTATTCTTCCTGTCCCCTCTTCCTGCCCCCTTTGCCCTGTGTCTACACATCTGTCTCCTATGTCTGCATCTCTATTCCTGCCCTGAAAATAGGTTCATCTACATCATTTTTTTAGATTCTACATATATGTGTTAATATACAATATTTGTTTTTCTATTTCTGACCTGCTTCACTCTGAATGACCATCTCTAAGTCCATCCACATGTCTACAAATGACCCAGTTTTGTTCCTTTTAATTGCTGGGTAATATTCCATTGTGTATATGAACCACATCTTCTTTATCCATTCATCTGTCAATGAATATTTAGGTTCCTTCCATGTCCTGGCTATTGTAAGTAGTGCTGCAATGAACATTGGGATGCTCTTACCATTTTGATTTATGATTTTCTAAGAGTGTATGCCCAGCAGTGGAATTGCTAGGTCATATGGTAGTTCTTATTTATTTTCTTGGGCTCTAAAATCACTGCAGATGATGACTGCGGCCTCATATTTAAAAGATTCTTGTTCCTTGGAAGAAAAGCTATGACAAAACTAGATGCCATATTAAAAAGCAGAAATATCACTTTGCTGACAAAGGTCCAAACTATGTTATGACAAAGGTCAAAGCTATGTTTTTTTCCAATAGTCAATTACAGAAGTGAGAGTTAGATCATAAAGAAGGCTCAGTGCTGAAGAATTAATGTTTTCGAATTGTGGTGCTGGAGAAGATTCTTGAGAGTCTCTTGGACCGCAAGGCGATCAAACCAATGAATCCTAAAGGAAATCAACCCTGAATATTCACTGAAGGACTCATGCTTGAAACTGAAGCTCCAATATTTTGGCCACCCGATGGCAAAGAGCCAACTCACTGGAAAAGACCCTGATGCTGGGGAAGATTGAGGGCAGGAGAAGAAGGGGGCAAGATGGGATGAGATGGTTGGATGGCATTATCAACTCAATGGACATGAGTTTAAACAAACTCAGTGAGATAGTGAAGAACAGGGAATACTGATGTGCTGCAGTTCATGCGGTTGCAAAGTGTTGGTCATGACCGAGCAACCGAACAGCAATCATGGTAGTTCTATCTTAGTTTTTAAAGTAACCTCCAGACTGTTCTTCATAGTAGTTAGTGATTATATCAATTTACATTCCCACCAACAGTGCAAGAGGATTCCCCTTATCTTCATACCCCTTAGAATGTAGAAAATATTTGCAAACAAAGCGACTGACAAGGGATTACTTTCCAAAATATACAAGCCATGCTTTCTTTTAATTCAATGAGAATGATACATGATATGATTTACTGCAAATCGCTCTTACTCTCTGATGATTAAGGCTTGCTTTTAAATAAAGTTCATTATATTTGTCTCTGTTCTGTCTTAGGTTATATCTTTCCATGGAACTCCTTATTCCCCTCCTACAAAATAAATTTCTGGAGGCCCACCAGGTCACTCCTTGTGTCCAGACCTGTATGAATTCTAGAAATGGACAGTTTGGTTCAAGCTGCATCCTTCATTCTGGTTTAAATCCTAGTCTCTACCATCAGAGGAGCCTGGTGGGCTATAGTCCATGAGATCTCAAAGAGTTGGATATGACTAAGTAACTAAGCAGCAGCAGCAGCAGCAGCAGCAGCATATGCTAGTATTACATGTTAGGAATCCTGGATAGTAATTACTGCCTCTGAATGCCCTTTCTCTTATAGCCATCTTTTCTTATTTATCCTAACATAAAGCAATAGTTATAAATGAGCTCAGAAGTTTGACATTCCTACTCAGTTCATGTCCACCTAAAAGCAAAGGGGAGTCAGTTAATTATCGTTTGTTTTGAGTCTGAATCCCCAGCAGGAAACAGAACTCCAGGAACTCTAACTTAGGCTGGTATCTGTTCTGTCATGTAGTGAGACAGCAGTACTCTCTGAATTATTTTTCTGGAAAGTATTCTTCTAAGAGCTTGTAGTAGGCATAATGCTGCCCCACAGGAGCTTATAAATTAATGGGAATCATGGTACAAGGATGCTGTAAGGACCCTTTTACCTCCTGGGGTGATGATGTTTTCTGTTATTTCTGCTTTACTGAAATGAAGATTGCAAGTAGAAATGGAATCAAAGATGAAATTAGCATAAGAACATTTTCATTTTCCTGGTAGGACTGTAGAGCCCTGGTATTCAGCTGGCTGTTTACAATGAATGTCCCTTCTGGCTGGCCATGGCATTAATCTTCATTGGGTTAAGACCAAGCACTTTGATTGGAAAATATATTGACTATGGCCCTATGACTACAGACATTCCTATTCTTAGTAATCCATAGAACTGAAGGAAACCTCTCTATATTCTGTTTTGACCTTCTGAGTCATTGCCTCTATCCTTTCTTGTTTGTTAGGTCTCTTTGCCCACCATCAGTGTGTCTGATAATGGTAACCATTGGTCAGCTAGTTCCATGGCTACTTCAGACCCGAGTCTTAAGATTCCTTGGAAAGGTGCTAACCACGTTAAAGTATAATCCGATCAATTTAGTTAAAGCATTGTTTGTGAAAGTGTAAGTGTTATTATGTAGCATATTCACCTTCCCATCTCAAATCTCCCTCCCACACTTCTTCTACCACTTCCAACCCCCACTTTCATTACCAGTACTGGATAGTTAGTGATCTCTTTGAAGAATTTCTTCTCTATAGATTGAATTCAAAAGCTTTGATTCATAACCAGACTTCTAGTGACTTACTTTGCTGGTAAATTAAAAGCCATCTGGATTGGAAGGCCTAGTTAGATAATTTATAGCTTATTGTGATTCTAAAATTCATTATTTTTTAGCTCTCTGATACTCTATCTAGATCACATTTCTAAGATGAATAGCAAACATGTCAGAATTCAGTAGCTCCAAACTCCATTGAAATCTCCCAGTTTTCTTGGGTTGACTCAAATATATTTTAAAAAATTATTTACTTTCATGGTTTGGCAAGACTCAGACAGAAAACAGCTTCCAGTGTCAGTGGTAGCAGGAAAGAATACTAATAAGTGTTAGTCATCTGCAGTAAATTAAAAATATAGTAATAAAGGAAAATTAAACTGCAGTGTGTTTGGGTGTTTGCTCTATTACCATAAATCCACTCTCTCATCTTCTATTCTCTGAAAAAGAGTGGGTGTGGCAAGCATTGTGAAATTCCATTAGCATTTTTAGAGAAAATTACTCTACTAAATGATTCAGGATTCAGCTCCTGGCTTCTAAGGTTCAACTCGGCTGTATGAAACATTTTATTTTGTATACAAATGATGCCATAGAATTCTTCAAACTTAAAGATTTGTTAGCAGCTAGCCCAAATTCTCTTATTTTTTAGGTGAGGGTATGCTAATAATTAGCCCAGGTTCTCATACCTAGTTACTGGTGACAAAGAGGTAGAAATTCACCAATCCACCCTCAGGCTGGATGTTGATCAAAATACTTCAGAAACAATATTTTAGACTAGAATACAATGCCTTGCCCTTGGTAAGTAAATAAATAAATATTAGGTATTGTACTTTGAGATTCAGAATTGGCCATGAGTCTACATTATAAAAATGTGTTTTCCTTCTCACTTTGTTACTGAATAAGTTTATCTGGAAACGAATAAATGCAGAGATACGAGATATTGAGTCAGATTGCCCAGGCTTTAAATTTTAGATTCACATTCATTCCATTTCTCTGGGAAGTTTGCCTTTCTCTTTCTCTGCTCAGTTTTGATGCATAACAGATTCTGTTACACTGGAGATTGTTAAGACTTCATCAAGTGAGGATTCCCTGACTTCTGCCTCCCTGCTGAACCACAAAGTAGCCAAACTAATTCATGTCACCTCCTTCTCAACCCCACAATGCAAGACTCTATGTAGACTTAATGTTGCTATTACCAGTGATCCTAATTTCCTAGCAACATGATCCTTTGGACAGTTTGTACATGTTTTGTGTCTCTGCCAACCTCCAAATCACAGAAAGCTGTTAATTCCAAATCACCTTTTGCAAAATACATTTCAAAGTTTTCTCATAGATTGGTCTAAGCATATTAGACAACTGGAAGGTTAATGTGTTTTATTTTTCGTTTCTTTTTTAATACTAAAAAAAAAAAAAAAACTTTTAAAGTATAGTTTTCTGACTGATTTTACCCTCAATACTTTCATAATGATTTTCTGCTCCTCAGTAGGAAAAGCTGCTTGGTCCTGTCATGGACACGTTATTCACACATAAAACACTCACAGCTTTTAAATTTTAGATCACCTCTTAAGAACTGTAGATCTCACAGCACAAACTCCTCACAATTGGTGGGCATATACCACAGGCCTCAGCCTTGACTTAGAAAATAAAAAATCTGATACTTCAGTGTATATATGTAACCACATATCTGAAGAGAGAATATTCGCTCATGTTGTCCCTCTGTAAGGCTATAGATAAATGATAAAAGCTATTTTAAGTGCATAAGCTTATATCACAAAATTTCAACAGAATTATTCATTTAGTTGCAGTTTAGGTATTGTCTTGTCTGAAAAAAATGTAAGGTTGAAGAACCTTGAGAAGAGAAGTAGTTCTGAAGGCAGGAATAAGCGTTTCAGATATGTTCACTGCCATTTCCAGTGTGGTGCCAAGTGGTGGCAGATGTGTTTCTGATTCTTTGGTGCTGTTTCATATGGTGAAAGAAGAGTGCATGAGGGAAGGAAATGCCCCTGTAAATATTCTAGGTTCACTTAAGAATTTGTGGCAAATTTATTCCTTCATTTATTTCTATTTCGTTCTTATTTCTACTAGAACTTTGTTATCCATTTTTAGTGTTCTTTTTATCAACATTAGTACTAAAGACTACATATTTCCCTCTGAATGTTGTGTTAACTATATAGTATAGCCTATGATAGGTAGTATTTTCACTATAGTTTTTTTTGAAGTCTGCAATTACAGCTTGTTTTTCTGCTTTGATCCAAAAATAGAGATTTTTTAGAATTTCCAGTGTAAAGGATTTTTGTTGTTACTGATCTCTGATTTTATTTGTTCTAGTTCTTGACTTGTGAACAAAATTATTATCTTTGTTACATGTAATATTTTGGAATTTTGGGGTTTCTTTGTGGCCAAATATATTATCAGATTTTATGAATATTCAAAGAATTTGAACTGTAGGAGCATTCTTTATAATTGCAGTACATAATTTGATGTACCTGTATACATCTATAATTTCTACCTTGTTTATTTGGGAGTTTTCTATCCCTTTATTTACTTTTTGATAATTGAGAGATGTGAAGTTTCATATCAGTATATTTCTATTTCTCCTTTAATCTTTTATAGTTTATGCTATATGGGAATTTCTGCTATTATTTTTAAATAGATTATTGATATGTTCTTTATTGTGAATTATGGAATTCAGCATTATTTATTTTCTAATTTAATTTTTTCTTCCAATATTCTACATTTTCTCATGCTAAGATCACAGTCCCTTATTTCTTCTTTCATTTGTATGGTACATCTTTGTGGGTTCTTTCATTTTTAATTTCTCGGAAGCACTTAAGTATATCTCTTATTTGTGGCACAGATCTTATAATCTATAAAATTTTGTAGTCTAATATGAAGATTTTTTATTGAGATCAACCCTGGGATTTCTTTGGAAGGAATGATGCTAAAGCTGAAGCTCCAGTACTTTGGCCACCTCATGCGAAGAGTTGACTCACTGGAAAAGACTCTGATGCTGGGAGGGATTGGGGGCAGGAGGAGAAGGGGACGACAGAGGATGAGATGGCTGGATGGCATCACGGACTCGATGGACATGAGTCTGAGTGAACTCTGGGAGTTGGTGATGGACAGGGAGGCCTGGCGTGCTGCGATTCATGGGGTCGCAAAGAGTCAGACACAACTGAGCGACTGAACTGAACTGAATATGAAGATTTTTTATTGTAATAGATTTTTTTTTAATCCTTTACATTTACTGATATGACAAGTGTATTTGATTTTTGTTCTTTCACGTTATTTTACATTTTGCATATTTACATCTTATTTATTTTTAAAAGTCTTCCATTGGTGGTTTATTTTCTTTGATATTTTGTTGTTCTTTTTTTCAAGCTTTTCTCTTAGTAATTTTTTTATATTTTGTGTTTATATGTATCTCTTTAGATATAACCTATTTTATCTAAAAGAGCATTTATAAAATTAATTTGTGACCTCTTCTTTATTTCCCTCTTCCCTTTCCCCAACCAGCCAATATTGGTTAATAGTGTTATTTTGCTTAGTATTTACCTTTATACTCCTAAGTTTTAAATGATATCTTTTGACTTCCAGTCATTATATGTGAAGGAGTCAATAATTGTTCTTCCTTCTCCCCCAGTTTTCCTTCCATTTTTCTTAATTGAAATACTGCCATATTATCAAGGTATATTTGTATGCTATTCTCTCAATCTTATCCTCACTTTTATTTTTACAAATATATTAGATAAAATAGATTCAGTCAAGGCCCATAACTTATACTTTTCTCCCCCAAATTTCCCAGTTATCCTCTACTAATTTTCTCAGCAATGGCTCATAGGAACAATATTCCTTGCTTTTGTAGACATTCATAACTCTATGTTTGCAATTTTTATATTTGAAGAACATCTTTGCATAAACTCTTGTTCCTGAGTGCCTTCTAAGTTTTGCTCCACTGTTTTCTGCTTCTAAAATTTTCTATAACAAAGTCTGAGGCAAAGTTCATTTTAGTTTTTTTATTAATGACTAGATAACTTTGCTCATAGGCCCAAAAGAGTCTTTCTCTCTTTTTTTTAATTTTAATGACATTTTATTTAATCTTACATAATTAAAACTATCTTTACATGCCATCAATATAAACTTCATGAACAGAATATTTTGCATTCTTTTATCCACGTTAAGTCTTTGGTACCTGGTGTGTGTTTTATGTCTACAGCACATCTTAGTTTGGACTAGCATTGTATATTCTTGCCTCCTTTGTCAAAAATAAGGTACCACTAGTTGTGTGGGTTTATCTCTGGGTTCTCTATCTTGTTCCATTGGTCTATATTTCTGTTTTAGTGCCAGTACCATACTCTCTTGATGGCTGTAGCTTTGTAGTATAGTCTGAAGTCAGGAAGGTTGGTTCTTCCAGCTCCATTCTTCTTTTTCAAGACTGCTTTGACTATTTGGAGTCTTTTGTGTCTCCATATGAATTACGAAATTTTTTGTTGTAGTTCTGTGAAAAATGCCATTGGTAATTTGATAGAGGTTGCATTGAATCTGTAGATTGCATTTGGTAGTATAGTCATTTTCACAATGTTGATTCTTTTTACCCTGGAACATGGAATATTCTCTTTATGTTGTCTTTGATTTCTTTCATCAGTGTCTTACAGTTTTTCATACACAGGTCTTTAGTCTCCTTAGGTAGGTTTATTCTGAGATATCTTATTCTTTTTGTTGCAATGGTGAATGTTATTGATTCTTTAATTTCTCTTTCTGATTTTTCATTGTTAGTAATAGGAATGCAAGTGATTTCTATGTATTGACCTTGTATCCTGTGACTTTGCTGAATTTGCTGATTAGCTCTAGTAATTTTCTGATAGTTTCTTTTTGTGTTTTCTATTTATAGTATCATGTCATCTGCAAGCAGTGAGAGTTTACTTCTTTTCTGATCTGGATTTCTTTTATTTCTTTTTCTTCTCTAATTGCCATAGCTAGGACTTCCAAAACTATGTTGAATAATAGTGGTGAGAGTGAATACCTTTGTCTTGTTCCTGATGTTAGAGGGAATGCTTTTAGTTTTTCACCATTGAGAATAATGTTTTCTGTGGGCTTTTCATATATGGCCTTTACTGTGTTAAGGTAGATTCCTTCTATGCTCATTTTTTTAAAGCATTTTTATCATAAATGGATGCTGAATTTTGTCAAAGGCTTTTTCTGCATCTATTGATATGATCATATACTTTTTGTATTTTAATTTATTGATGTGATGTATCAGGTTGGTTGATTTGTGTATATTGAAGAATCCTTGCATCCCTGGAATAAACCCAACTTGATCATTGTGTATGAGCTTTTTAATGTGTTGTTGGATTCTGTTTGCTAGAATTTTGTTGAGGATTTTTGCATCTATGTTCATCAATGATATTGGCCTGTAGTTTTCTTTTTTGTTGTTGTCTTTGCCTGGTTTTGCTATCAGGGTGATTGTGGCCTCTTAGAATGAGTTTGGAAGTGTTCCTTTATTTTTAATATTTAATATTTAACAGGATACCTTAGTGTTTCCTCTCTAGATCAATTTTCCTAGGTATATGATATACCCTTAAAGTTTGAAGGAGTTCTAAATTATAGATGGGACTTCCCTGGTGACTCGGATGTTAAGGAGTCTGCCTATAACGCGGGAGACCCTGGCTCAATCCCTGGGTTTGGAAGACCCGCTGGAGAAGGAAATGGCAATCCACTCCAGTATTCTTGCTGGAAAATCCAATGGATGGAGGAGCCTGGCAGGCTACAGTCCAATTTAAATTATAGATAAATATTTTTAATCATCTTTGTTTTCTTCTTCAGTGACTCTAATTATGTATATATTTCATTTGTTTTCTATGTATCACTTTCCTTTACATATTAAAAAATTCTTTCTTTATCCTATTGATTTTCTTTACTTTTCCCATATTTTTCCTCTCTATCTAATATGGTTTCTACTCTATCTATCTTACCTTGTGGTCATTGTAATGAAAACATTTTTTAAGAAGTCTTTTCATTGTTTCTCATTTTCTTCCCTGAATTCTATTAGTTCTTCATTCCTGTTATTTGAGCATCTTTTAATATCCTTTGGAGTATCAAAACCTTCAGTTAATTATGTATTTTCACTTCTTTTAAAATTGTAATTGTTTTGATAATTTTAAAGCAATTCATAATAGAATATCAGTTTGTCTTTTCTCTTTATATTTCTGGAGCTTTTTCCTGATTTGTTTTCTTAATTTATGGGGGACTTTTGCTGCTCTTTTCTGTTTTTGTTTTTTTTTTAATGTATCATGGAATGGATGTGATAATATTATATTTTAAACGAATCAGAATAAGAATCTATGATTCAGTGAAATTCTAAGATTAGATTAGAATGAGCTGGATATTCCTGCACCATCAATTTGAGAAGGATACTGTGGAGAAGGGATGGGAGGAACAAGAACAGCTTTTTCTGACTTAAGCTTAAGGTGCCCCTCCTGCTATACGTGGTGCTTTGTGAAGCCAGGCTGGCTTTGACCTTCATTCTTTTTCACTACACCTAGAGTGCTTACTGCCACACTTGCTCTCCAGCATTCCTGCAGTTTGGTTGGTTGGGGTGTTTGAACCCAGTTTATAACTAATTTAGTATTTGTGTGCTTTTTTCCCCTTTTTATTTTGCTAAAAAGGTTTTGTGTGTGTGTGTGTGTGTGTGTGTGTGTTCAAGTATTGGTGGGGGGAAAGAGTGATTTTTCACTCTCTTTATTGCTTTATTTATTTTTAAAGAAAATAATAGGAACTTAGCAAAACTTCCTTAATGAAAAAATGGTGAGAGATAAAGAGGAGCAAGATTCTCGATTCCCATTCCATTTCTACTGTCTCTTCTGTCAAGATAGGCCCTGCCTCTTCACTCCTATACTAGAAAGATGTTCTCACATTTAAGGTCTATAGCAATGTGTAGGTTGTATGATTCAGTGAAATTCTATATTATACTGGTTGTTAGTCCTGTATCCTTCTCACGGAAGTTACCTTTGCTGAAGGTAAAGAATTGGCCTGCTGTAAAGTGGCATGACACTACAGTTAGAAAAAATGAGCCCTGGGTGGAAAAAATCAATCCTGACTCTACCTAAGAGGGCAATTATCCCATTCTACTTAGCTATCTATTAATTATTCAAAGAACAATTATTCTTCCTTATGTTTGTTTGTCTTGGGCTCTGTGTTGACAATTTTACTGAGTTTGTCCAAGGCAGAAAGTAAGTGAAAGTTAGTCTTAAATCACCATGTCTGACTGTGACCTGTGATAAAAAGTTTAATGGGAAAGTTCAGTTTTGATGCAAGTAACAGATATTCATTGACTATAAGGTGCTGAAGATATATTTGGAGCTAAGTTAGAAATAGTTCCCGTTCTTTGAGTAAGTCAATCATCTTCCTCAAGTAAGTAAGCTCACTTCACATCCAGTGAAGTTGCAACTGTTGACTAAGAGTTTTCTAGTCTTTTCTTATCCCATTAGCATATTTAAGCCAGTGTATATTTGGTTTCCGTCTGGGTCTCAGGGTGCTATAAACTTCAATACAATGACCCTTTCTGCCTGTATATTACTGGATTCCTAATGCCCATCATAGCACCTGATATAACACACACACACACACACACATATGTGATGCATTGAATGAATAAATAAATATATTAACAGACAGAGGAGTTGTTACTAATTGATCTCTAACATCATTTTATTGTTCCCATACTTGTGGATTTTATGTCTTTGGAAGAAAGTAAGTTGTCACTCATCAACTATATATAAATATGCTATGTCATCTCAGAGACTTAAATATAAAATATCCTATAGCAAAATGGTAAGATTGAATTCAACTTAATAATTGGGGTATAGTCTGAAGACTATATATAATCTAATGACCTTTTATTGAGAATAAGTTGAGAAAAAAAATCTCACAATTCTTTTGGCTAAACTGTGTATTTTGGATGTATAGTTTTCAGATGTGAGTGGAACTTGGAATCAGAAAGACAAAGATTCAAACTCTAGTTCCTCTACTTGGTCTCTCTTTGTGCTTCAGCAAATGACTTGATCTTTCCAAGCCTCTATTTGGTCATTTAAAAATAAAGATAAAATAACCTAGCATTTAGTGATACAGTATGTAGTACATAGCCTTATGAAACATTGTTTGTTTGTTTTTATAATCTTTCTTTGTCTCTTTCATTCTCATTTTCACTCTTTTCCATTCTCAATACTTCAATTTCTGGCTATGGTTTTCAGATTAAGATTATTACTGGATCACATTCATTTTTTAACTTAAAAACATCACTTCCTATTTAGTTGAAATGAATATCAATAGAGTTCACACTTCTTGAAGCCCTAAAAATATACTGTCTGTTCAAAACCCACTTGACCAGCATACTAAGGGTTTAGAAAATTTAGAAATACCCATTTTAATGGTGTTTTCTGAGGCATTAGCTGTTATTTTGAAAGAAGTAAGAGATTTGGTAAGGAGATTTGGATCTGAGATAAAAGAACTAGTTGCTGACTTATAAACTAATGGCCCAGATTTCATGTAACTAAATACCACAGTGGCTCAGAATATCATTATTCCCCTGTGGAAAAATTACAGTTGCCTCAATTATTAATTTTTAGGATTTCAGCCTTGACCAGCATATTTTTGGTCATATTAATACTATGCATTAGTGTTCAGTGGCTTGTAAAAATAAACTTCTTTCTAGACAATTTTGTGTTGCTGTTCTATAAAGCACATGCAAATGAATATACAGAATGAGAAGGACTACAATTTAAAAGTGCCTTCTTTCATCCTGTATATTCTTATTTATTCTAATACACAGTAAATTTGAGTGATAGAGCAAACAATTTCTCTATAAAATTTGAGGGTTTGTTTTTTCTTTTTGAAAGAAAATGAGCAGTTTATTCAGAGATTCCCTCTGTGAAGAATTGGACTAGAATGTAATTTTTAAAAAATTCTTTCCTTATATAGTATTTTTTTTTATTCCCCTGGTCAATTTTGTTTTCCATGAAGGTGAAGATAAATGACTAGTGCTCATAGAAAAGTATATGTATTTAGCAAAATTAAGTACCCATATTAGTTTCCTGGGGCCACTGTAACAAAGTACCACAAACTGAGTAGATTAAATGATAGAAATTGATTGTCTCAGTTCTAGAGGCTCATCTGAAATCAAAGTATTGGCAAAGTTTCTTCCTTCAGATGGCTCCAAGAGACGGATTTATTCTAGGTTTTTCTCCTTATAGCTGGTTGCAGATGGTCAGCTCTGTTAATGTCCCTTGACATCATCTTCATTCTACATGTCTCTGTATTCAAATTTACCCTTTTATTATAAGGACACCAGACAAACTGGATTAAATCCAACCTTAATGAACTTATTTGAACTGAGTTACCTCTGGAAAGACCTCATCTCCAAATAAGGTCACATTTTCTGGTACTAGGGGAGTGAGGCATGGATTTAATCCATAGTAATAGCCATTAAACTGTAGGTAAAATATAAACTTCTGCCTTTAACTATGCCTTTAACTATGTGGATCACAACAAACTGTGGAAAATTCTTAAAGAGGTGGGAGCAACAGATCACCTTACCTGTCCTCTGAGAAACCAGTATGCAGGTCAGGAAGCAACAGTTAGAACCAGACATGGAACAACGGACTGGTTCAAAATTGGAATACGAGTATGTCAAGGCTATGTATTGTCACCCTGCTTATTTAACTTATATGCAGAGTACATCATGCAAAATGCCAGGTTGGATGAAGCACAAGCTGGAATCAAGATTGCCAGGAGAAATATAAATAACCTCAGATATGCAGATAACACCACCCTTATGGCAGGAAGTGAAGGGGAACTAAAGAGCCTCTTCATGAAGGTGAAAGAGGAGAGTGAAAAAGCTGCCTTAAAACTCAACATTCAAAAACTAAGATCATGGCACCCAGTCCCATCACTTCATGTCAAATAGATGGGGAAACAATGGAAACAGTAATAGGCTTTATTTTTCTGGGCGGATGGTGACTGCAGCTGTGAAATTAAAAAATGCTTGCTCCTTGGAAGAAAACCTATGACAAATTTAGGCAGTGTATTAAAAAGCAGAGACATTACTTTGCCCACAAAGGTCCGTCTAGTCAAAGCTATGGTTTTCACAGTAGTCATTTACAGACGTGAGAGTTGGACCATAAAGAAGGCTGAGTGCCAAAGAATTGATGAACTGTGGTGTTGGGGAAGGCTCTCGAGAGACCCTTGGACTGCAAGGAGATCAAACCAGTCAATCCTAAAGGAAATCAATCCTGAATAGTCATTGGAAGGACCAATGCTGAAGCTCCAATACTTTGGCCACCTGATGTGAAGAGCCAACTCATTGGAAAAGACTCTGATGCTGGGGAAGATTAAAGGCAGGAGGAGAAGGGGACAACAAAGGACGAGATGGTTGGATGGCATCACTGACTCAATAGACATGAGTTTGAGCAAGCTCCAGGAGATGGTGAAGGACAGCGAAGCCTGATGTGCTGCAGTCCATGGGGTCACAAAGAGTCAGACATGACTTAACAAGAAAAATTCTTTTCATTTAAACTTGGAATCTCTCCTCAGTGCTAACTAATGACATCTTAGTGTATACCCTTTATAACAAAATAAAAAGGATTTTAAACATTATTTTTTTAACATTCAGATTACCTACAACTTTGTTTTGAGTGTTTTATAAACAGCCCCATCAGGGACTACCTTTAATCACCCACTCTTCCCCACTGATAGATTACTCTCTGAGATCCAGTGATGAATTCTTTGAAATTCATGAAGGATTAAAACTCACTTTTGCTAAAGTCATGCAGTTAGTGTGGCAGAGCTGAGATTCAAATATCTATCTAGTTAATTCTAAAATTAGTAATACTAACTTGGTCAATAATAGTGTATTTTAAAATACTCATTTACTATTTATCTTTTTAACAAAAATACTGATTTTTTTTCTGAATATAAATATAGCAGGTGGTCACAGGAGAAAACTTAGGGGATCCCCTCTCAAATTACAGAAATGAACATTAAAATTACCCAGGATTTCCACATTCAGACATAATCATTACACATTAGCTTTCAGATCCTATGTGTACACATTTTTATAATTTTATTTATATGTTTATATCTATAGAACTATATATGTAATTTCACATATCACCAATTCTTTGCAATATGTTTTAAAATCTTGAGCCATTTGCCTAATTAAAATTCATCCTAACTTTACAGAGTGAATTATTTTTTTAACTATGTAAAATAAGAGTTCTTTTTCATCTTGTATCCTTCTCAAAAGAATAATGCCCAAGTCTGTAAAGGTGCACATGGAATTAATTTTCTCATCTTACTTTCTGTGCTAGAGTCCTAAGGGCAGAGTGTCTAAAACAGTGAGAGCAGAGCATAAGCCAGCTCTTTGTCTTGTTTCCACTCTTAGTTCATCCCTAAAGCCAAGACTTCTACCCAAAGGTGAAAATCCTTGAATAAGTGGCCCTTTCTAGTCCTTTGTGCTGATACCAAATTGGGATTTTTGTTAGAGGAAAGGCCCCACAAAAATCTGAGGTAGGAGCAAGAATAGACTCAATGGTCATCTACTTGAATATAAAGAGAAGAGCCCAGAAGAGCATAGCATCCATGGCAACCATATCTAGATGTCACAGAATTTAGAGAACCCATTGGATCCTTTGAGAGGATGACCAGGCGATCTAAATCATGTCAGATAGAGCACCCAGCGTAGAACCGAGCAGGATCTGTGCTTAATACCTCTTTTCTGTCTGCTACACTATCCTTCCAAGTCCTCTCCAGGGAAACCCATATCTGCCTCACCATCTCACTTATTTACATTATGTGACTTACACACATACCCCCACAGTGTTGTCTCCTGAACACAGTAGACCCATCTGATAACTTATCCACTTGTAATCTGTTGGTTTTAGGTCTGACTCTGAAAGTTTTGGTGTGGAAAGACTCAGATCAGTCTTAATGAAATGCTGACTCCAGCAGGTTGTCTTTCATAGCGAGGTGATCTGGCTTGCCTTGGAAGCACTGTAGTTAGTCACAACACTCTCCTTGAAGACTTGGTTGTTTACAGTTGTTTACAGTGTGACCCAGGCCAATGGATCTTGCTTTAGGGCTTGTAAATAAGCCTAGAGTGTTTTGACATCAATAAATAGGACCTTAGTTTCAGTTGATAGTAAGATGCACTTAGAGATTCATTCTTAGCCATCACTGGAGTAGAGTTAAAGGAACTTCACTGCCAAAAAGAGTGAGATATGTATGGTGGCTCTTCTGAGGTTTTCTAAGATTGTTTGGAAGCATAAAGGTCCTGACTTTTCCTGTTGCCCTTCATGAAATCTTGAGTCAACAGTCATGTGTATACATTAGGCAGCAGATGGAATCACTACGACTCATTCACTTTATAACCATTGATCCTCATACTACCTTATGATCTACTTTTTCAGATCACTGTGACAAATTTTCTACTCTTATGGAAAATTCCTTTCATGGTTAAAGTTTTTGGTAAATGCTATGAAGCTTAATAATTCTCTGTACTGAATGGGAATAATTATGGAGGAGTTCATAAAATGCACTCATGGTTTCATTTAGTCATTAGGAAAACTGGAATACAATGCTTAAATGTGAAAAAAAATTATAGGCTAAAAAGCCATGATATTGAGCATTTTTTGTTTGTTTGTTTTTGAAGCTTCTTGGAGATGGAATAACAAATCAGCTAATGATAAAGCAATGATTTGAGTTTTTATCAGAAAGTCTACAGTTTCTTATAAAAATAAAGCTTCCACATATTCTTACTGGAAAAGCTATTTGAAAAATTCTACCTCAGCCACCCTATTGTTTTACCTAAAATAGTCAGGGTTTTCTAAACACAAATTGTCAAAAATATAGTGTTTATTCTTATAGTCATTTAACCATTGTGTGTGTGTGTTTGCTATCAGAATGAAAGTCTGACATTCCTAAACTGCAGAGTATTTTCAATCAGTGAAATAGGTAGCTTTCATGCCTTTTTATTGCAAAGCAATTAAAAAATTATCAGAACATGTCCTCTTAAGAATGATCACAGATAGCTGTAAAATCTATTGTGTTCATATTGACACACTTTCTATTTAGAATTTTTTATATTGTCATATGAATAATTACACTATTTTCAGGCCCACTTTTTACATAAACATGGCCTCTATGTAATCCTCTACCCTAAGCAAAACTCTTTTGGTTGAAAGTGACAGAAATCTAACTCAAGGTAGCTTAGCTATTTAAATAATAAAAATAATAATGATGACAATGTATTACTTATCTTAGCTGGAAGGTTATCTGAAGACTTATAAATAAAAGGAATAACTACAGAGCTAGAGACTCAGAGAATTACCTAACCATTAATGGAACATTTTTCTTCTCCATCCATCTCCTACCTCTTCTTGGCTTCATCTATACACAGGCTCTTTCCACCTGGAAAGAAAGATAATATCACTGGCTGTTTCTGGAAGCTGAGAAATAAAAAACAGGAATAGGAGTCTTGCCAGATTTCTATGAAATGATGGTACAATGATTTCCTAAGGCATGGGAAGTAAAGAAATAAATGCCTGGGCTTCCCTGGTGGCTCAGTGGTAAAGAATCTGCCTGCCAGTGCAAGAGACATGGGTTCTATCCTTGAGTCAGGAAGATCCCAGAGAAGGAAATGGCAACCCACTCCAGTATTCTTGCCTGGGAACCTCATAGAAAGAAGAGCTTGGCGGGCTGCAGTCGAAGGGGGTCGCAAAGAGTTGAACACAACTGAGTGACTAAACATTAACATACAACCTAAGGATCTTTTCCCTTTTCCTTACCCTTTGCCTAGATCTACCCAGAATCCTTTCTTCCCATACTCCCTTTCCCTCTCAGTGCTTGTATTCCCAAAGGAAAATTAACCTGTGAGTAATCTGTTCAGACTGCCATCCTTAAAAAGACAGGACAAAGTCAACAGCTCTATTGTACTTTCAATTTCAGCGAACTAAAGAAAGCCCCTAGTGTTTTCACCCTTCCAAATAGATTATTACTTTTGGGAAAAATTAAATGGATAAACTTAGGTGTTATA
Source organism: Oryx dammah (assembly GCF_014754425.2). Lineage (NCBI taxonomy): Eukaryota > Metazoa > Chordata > Mammalia > Artiodactyla > Bovidae > Oryx > Oryx dammah. Next base: position 52,094,964 of record NW_024070204.1, on the reverse strand, counting down.
TTAAGAACTTTTTATAACAACTACATAAAGTGTGGGCACTAAACAGTGAGAATTGGTATCCATTTTGGGGCTGGCAATGCCTCCTGGAGGCCCTGCTATAACTGAGGCTTTAGTTTTCAGTTGCTCGGTAGTGGCTTGGTCCCTGGTATCCTGCTGGTTGTGGCAGGCTAATAGTTGGATATTCCAGGCTGCTCGAAGCAGCAACTACTTACCAACTGCATAGAGACCATCATTATATTTTTATAATAATACATAGCCACTGACTTAGTAACCTGGGTTACAGTCTAAGTGTATAGGGTTAAGAGTTACTTAGGAGAATTAATTCTGCACAACTGACTTTAAGAGAATTAAATGCTTGGAACATCGACTGAAGGTGATGAGCTTTTTAAGTAGTTACTCTGTATACTCTGTAGTTTGTTTTTGTGTTTATTTTGTTTTTCTTTTCCTGCATGTATTTCAAATGGGCCATTGGAACTCTGGAAATTATATGTACATTTTGGTGGATAAGTGGTATTTGCTTTTTTTTTTTTTTCTGCAAAGATGAGTCACTTTTACCAGGTTCTCAAATGAGCCCATTGCACACACACATATACATACAGACATGCACAAAATCTTTAAAGATCCTTGTCATAAAATGTCATATTTATAATTTCCATAAGTGGGGAAGAATGTATCAAACTTATGTAAGAGTAGTAGTAAATAATTAAGTTACATTTTTAAAAGGAGAAGGACCATTGCACTTGCCTACAGTTTCTCACTGGAAATTATTCTTGAGTGTTTACAAGGCCATTTTACATGCTTACCCTTGGAGTCAAATTAATCATTAGATGAAGATTATTTTAGATCTGTTCATCTTAGCCCATCCATCACCAATTCTGGTTCACATGAACTCATGGGTTAAAAACTACCCATATTCTTACATTAGTCCTCATGAATTTCTCACAAAGTGACAAGGTATAAAACTGTGCTTAATATCAAATATAATTGGGTGTAGAGCTTGTCTACTTTTATAGAACATTAGCTGAAAAAGTCTCAATTCGAAATTTTAATGAAAAAAAACTTGCCTAAACTTTGGTGTGGATGTCTAATAAGCTAAAATGTTGAAAGCCAAATGGGGTCAGAGCTGCCTTTTTGATAAATGATAAATTCTGACCTTTGGCTCCAGCCAGGCCAGACCATGTCCTTAGAGTAACTAAAGATAAACAACTGGCAGAAAACATGCTCATTATTCAGACTGAAATGTAAACGGTTCTAGGAGTACTTCCTTAAACAGTTCTATGTGTGCTTTATTTATCTTCAAACTTTTTAGGAAAAGCTGCTGCTAAGTCACTTCAGTCGTGTCTGACTCTGTGCGACCCATATAGATGGTAGCCCACTAGGCTCCCCTGTCCCTGGGATTCTCTAGGCAAGAACAATGGAGTGGGTTGCTATTTCCTTCTCCAGTGCGTGAAAGTGAAGTCGCTCAGTCGTGTCCAACTCTTAGCGACCCCATGGACTGCAGCCTACCAGGCTCCTCTGTCCATGGGAAATTCCAGGCAAGAGTACTGGAGTGGGGTGCCATTGACTTCTCCGAGGAAAAGCTATACAGTACCAAAGAATCCCAGAGCCCCAGGCAATAAGTTAGTGAGGACTATACAAATTGGAGCCAATGACTGTATCTTGAAAAGTTAAGAAAAGAAAACTTCTCAGGTGTTACAACTGGTTATGAGCATCCAGGACTCAATTTTCCATAATGTTCAAATTCTCCCCTGATTATTGCATCTAATGACTAGACTCAAGTTTTCCCATATAAATATACAGTGTTGAGCTTTTTTTTTTAAGCATTTGAAATTCTGTAATTTTACATTATTAAACTTACAAATGACTTCTTCCACTTTTCCTTTTTTGCATGTTTCTACTCTAGACTGGCATTTTTCCCCTTGTTCATTTTGTCTTCTTTTTGCTATTCAACTTACTTTGTCAAAAGTAGCAATATTTCCATATATGGGTCTAAATTATAAAATTTATTTGGTATTAGGCCAGGGAGAAATTTCTTTCTTAACATGCCTAAGCTGAAGCCTGGCTTTATTCATTTTGTTAACAAATGTGTATTGTCCTATTGTAAGTTAGTCATCAGCTGTATTCACAGCAGTGGACAAAATGGATCTGGTCTCTTAGGGCATTACAGTTAAACTTAGGAAAATGACATGAATTAATCAGGTAAACAAGTAACTGTATAATTATAAGTGAACATGAGAACTATAAAGCAAATCAAAGATCATCAGAGAGGTTTGAAAAAGTGGTCAAAGGGATTAGCTCAAATGAAGAGAAGCAAGATGTTATATTCTTTGGGAAGGAAATAGTTTAGCTATGAGTTGAAGAAAGGAAAAAAAAAAAGTGAAAGTGTTAGTTGCTTAGTCATGTCCAGCTCTTTGGGACCCCATGGACTATAGTCCACCAGGCTCCTCTGTCCATAGAATTCTCCAGGCAAGAATACTGGAGAGGGTAGTCATTCCCTTCTCCAGGGGATCTTCCAGATCCACGGATCAAAGCCAGGTGTCCTGCACTGCAGGCAGATTCTTTACCATATGAGCCACCAGGGAAGCAAAACAGTTAGCAACTGGAGAAGGATATTCTAAGAGGGAGCTGCATGTACAAAGATCAACTGAAGAACTGGTGATGGAAGGCCAGTGTGTCTACACTGGGTCAGGGGGAGGAAGGGAATGGCATGAGATAAAGAGAGAGCTTTCTGGAAGTCCTGGCACAGTTCACCAAGTACGTGACATCCTGCCTCTGGCCAAATGCAGCGTAAGATCCCACTTCTGGCTCCCTTGTGTTTTGGGCAGGTGGGCGGAGGAGGGAAGTGTGCAGCTAGAACTGGCCAGTGAGTGAGTATAAGAGATTCCTGTCACTTTCCAGCTGAGTCCTGAAATAAGGCTAGTAATAATGGGTAAGATTGGGTGGACAAGGGCTTCCTTGGTGGCTCAATGGTAAAGAATCTGCCTGCCAAGCAGGAGACCTGGGTCGGGAAGATCCCCTGGAGGAGGAAATGGCAGCCCACTCCAGTATACTTGCCTGGAGAATCCCATGAACAAAGGAGCCTGGCAGGCTACAGTCCATGGGGTCACAAAGTGTCAGACACAGCTTAGCAAGTGAACAACAACGGATAAGATCACCTCTGCAATGGAGAGGAACTTCCTGGCCCTCAGCAAAACAGAGAGGAAGAGTCGTTTTAGGCACCATATGAGGGGCATCACAGGTCAGGAGGAAGAGAAGAAACGTTCTGCCATTCTTCCAGAAGCAGAACTGAGGGGGTAAAACCATTTTGTACAATCTTGTAATATGTTCTGCTATAGCATGGTGGGTGGAGGATAAGTGGGGAAAAAAAAATCCCTTAATCTGCAAAGAAGGAGAAAAGACTGTGAAATAGTACCTATGATCTTGGTGAAGTTACCTTTCTTGCTCTCTAATTGCTTCATAGAAATAGAGGAATAAGCAAATAAATTGTAAAGAAATAAAGTATTATTACTTTCCTGTGCAATAAGAAAATCTCCAGAGGAGCCCAAGGCTAACAATGTAAGCTGTTTATCAGGCCTGCCTGCCCAGAACTCAGGAACCTGTGATCCCATCTTTCAGTACTTGTTAGACTCCACCTGGTATAGAGCTGTGCCCGAGGCCTGCCTGGGAACTTGGTATGGTACCTTCTCTCATTAATGTCTCCAGGAAAATTTAATACTTGCCAGTGTCTTACTAAGTCAGATCACAGGTATTACATGGCGCTGTGGCCTTTAAACTAGGTATGTATAACTTGGATTATGTGAAAACCTTGCAAAAATTGCCTGGTTGTGGCATTTTTAAACCTGTAATTAACATATGATATCCTTCTCTAAAACTGATCTACTTGAGAATCCATTTGGATGCAGTCACAAGTTCTCCTTTCCTAATCCCATTTTTCATAATTGTCCCTATCACATTTTACAGAAAAAGAAAAGAAAATTCACCTCTTTTCCACCCTTAATATCTTTATGGTGTATTGCTATGAAAAATATCTGAAGTTTTCCAGTAGAAATCAAAGGGACATTTGACATACTTGTTAGACTCCACCTGGTATAGAACTGTGCCTAAGGCCTGCATTGGTATTTTAAAAAAATGAATCACTGTGATTATTAACATTTTTTTTGTAGGAAAAGTGTTTTTTTTTTCTTTTAATACAATTGAAGGAGGACCTGTTTCAAGTCTAAAGCTGATAGAGAGTTGAGAATTTTTAATATTGTATCAACTGGTTTTGGAGAGTATTTAAAATTTTTTACATGTATTAGGATTTCAAAAAGGATTTAATGATATTTCCAGGTTTCCCTGTTGGGTCAGATGGTAAAGAATCTGCCCATAATGCAGAAGATCTGGCTTCGATCCCTGGGTCAGGAAGATCCCCTGAAGGAGAAATGGCAACCCACTCTAATCTTCTTGCCTGGAGAATTCCATGGACAAAGTAGCCTGGCAGGATACAGTCCGTGGGGTTACAAAAAGTCATACATGACTAAGTGACTAACACACAATGATATTTCAATGATAAAACTCCTCCAATTCCCATTTATGTGTTTATATGTAGCACTTACTATACAGTACATGAACCAAGAACTTTCAGATGTTCAAGCTAGATTTAGAAAAGGCAGAGAAACCAGAGATCAAATTGCCAGCATCTGTTGGCTCATAGAAAGAGCAAGTGAATTCCAGAAAAACATCTGCTTCATTGATTACGCTAAAGCCTTTGTGTGGATCACAACAAACTATGGAAAATTCTTCAAGAGATGGTAATACCAGATCATTTTACCTGCCTCCTGAGAAACCTGTATGCAGATCAATAAACAATGGTTAGAGCTAGACATGGAACAACAGACTGGTTTGAAATTGGAAAAGGAGTACTTCAAGGATATATATTGTCACCCTGCTTATTTAACTTACATGCAGAGTACATCATGTGAAATGACAAACTGGAAGAAGCACAAGCTGGAATAAAGACCGGGAGCAATATCAATAACTTCAGATATGCAGATGACACCACTGTCATGGCAGAAAATGAAGAGGAACTAAAGAGCCTCTGTATAAAGGTGAAAGAAGAGACTGAAGAAGCTGGCTTAAAACATTCAAAAAACAAAGATCATGGCATCTGGTCCCATCACTTCATAGCAAACAGATGGAGAAACAATGGAAACAGTGACAGACTTTATTTTCTTGGGCTCCAAAATCACTGCATTTGGTGACTGCAGCCATGAAATTAAAAGACGCTTGCTTCTTGAAAAAAAGCTATGACAAACCTAGGCAGTGTGTTAAAAAACAGAGACATTACTTTGCCCACAAAGGTCTGTCTAGTCAAAGCTATGGTTTTTCCAGTAGTCATGTATGGATGTGAAAATTGGACCATAAAGAAGGCTGAATACTGAAGAATTGATGTTTTGAGCTGTGGTGTTGGACAAGACTGTTGAAAGTCCTTTGGACTGCAAGGAGATCAAACCAGTCAGTCCTAAAGGAAATCAGTCCTGAATATTCATTGGAAGGACTGATGCTGAAACTGAAGCTCCAATACTTTGGCCACCTGATGCGAAGAGCAGACTCATTAGAAAAGACTCTGATGCTGGGAAAGATTAAAGGCAGGATAAGGGGATGACAGATGGCATCACTGACTCAATGGACATGAGTTTGAACCAGCTCTGGGAGATCGTGAAGTACCAGGAAGCCTAGCCTACTGCTGTCCATGGAGTCACAAAAATTCAGACATTACTGAGCAACTGAACAACAACAATAACTTACTATAAAATTAAAATATAATAATAAATTTTGTTCTGAACTTTGTCTCATTCCAGCAGTGAGATATATTCACACACAAATAAATGAACAAAAATTGAGAAATTCATGACCATTTGATTCATTGAGATGAATTTCAAATGAAGTTTTAGGTTTTATATTAAGCAGTTTTTAAAAACCTATAAGATGTTTTGAATTAATATGTATTATTTGATTATAATGATAGCTCTACTCAGAAGAAAAATTTGGATGGTACCAAATTACTACGGCATTCAAATTTCCTTGAATACATTTTAAGAAAATTATTTAACAATTGTATGTCAATTTTACAATTGGATAAGCCATTCCTTGCAAATATTTAAACTTATGATTAAAAAGATTTAATTTTAAAATATATGAGGAAGTAGTTTATCACAATATTTTGAATAATATAAAACTAAAACATGTGAAAATCATTGACATTGAAGATTTATTCCCAAATGTGATTACTCATTCTAAAAGTCCTTTTGGATTATTACCAACTATTACATAGTATGCCAAGTTAGATCATTATGTATGATTGAAGATACATAGAAATTTGAGATATAGACTTGATAGTATGAAATGTTACCAGGCAACAATAAGCCATAGAGAATTAGAGTCCTATTGAGAATTATTATCCTGTGGTCTTTTTTTAAATCAATTTTATATTAGGGTATATCTGATTAACAATGCATGGTATTTCCAGGCAAATAGCAAAAGGACTCAGCCAAACATATGCATCTATCCTTTCTTCCCCAAACTTCCTTCCTATCCAGGCTGCCACTTAACATTTAGCAGAGTTCCACATGCTATATATACAGTAGGTCCTTCTTGGCTATCCACTTTTAATATAGCAGTGTGTACATGTCCATCCCAAACTCCCTAACTACCCCATTCCTGCATCCTTCCTGCCAGCAACCATAGTTCTTTCTCTAAGTCTGTGAGTCTGTTATTGTTTTGTAAGTAAGTTCATTTGTACCATTTCTTTTTAGAGTCCACATATAAGGGATGTCATATGATATTTCTCCTTCTCTGTCTGACATACTTCACTCACTATGGCAATCTCTAGAACCACCCATGTTGCTGTGAATGGCATTGTTTCATCCTTCTTAATAGGTGGGCAATATTCCATCATATGCATGTACTGCATTGTCTTTATCCATTCCTTGTCAATGGACATTTAGGTTGTTTCCACGTCTTGGCTTTCCTTCCAAGGAGCAAGCGTGTTTTAATCTCATGACTGCAGTAACCATCTGCAGTGATTTTTCTCCTTGGAAAGAAAGCTTGACAAACCTAGACAATATATTAAAAAGCAGAAACATCATTTTACTGACACAGGCCCCTATGGTCAAAGCTATTGTTTTTCCAGTAGTCATGTATGGATGTGAGAGCTGGACCATATAGAAGGCTGAGTGCCCAAGAATTGATGCTTTCGAACTGCAGTGCTGGAAATGACTCTTGAGAGTCCCTTGGACAGCAAGATCAAACCAGTCAATCCTAGAGGAAATCAACCATGAATATTCATTGGAAGGATAAACGTTAAAGCTGAAGCTGAGATACTTTAGCCACCTGATATGAAGACCTGATTCACTGGAAAATACCCTGATGGTGAGAAAGGTTGGGGGCAGGAGGAAAAGGGGGTGACAGAGGATGAGCTGGTTGGATGGCATCACCAGTTCAATGAACATGAATGTGAGCAAACTCTTGGGAGGTAGCAGAGGACAGAGGAGCCTGGTGTGCTGTAGTTCATGGGATCGCAAAGAGTTGGACACGTCGTAGTGACTGAACAATAACAAGAACATGTCTTGAGTATTATAAACAGTGCTGCAATGAACATTGGGGTGCAAGTATCCTTTCAGATCATGTTTTTCTCTGCATATGGACCCAAGAGTAGGATGACAGGGTCATATGGTAGCTCTGCTTTTAGCTTTTTAGACTTTTGGACTCAGTGGGAGAGGGAGAGGGTGAGATGACTTGGGAGAATGGTATTGAAACATGTATAATATCATGTAAGAATCGAATTGCCAGTCTATGTCCGATGCAGGATATGGCACGCTTGGGGCTGGTACGCGGGGATGACCCAGAGAGATGTTGTGGGGAGGGGGGGTGGGAGGGGGGTTCAGGTTTGGGAATGCATGTACACCCGTGGTGGATTCATGTCAATGTATGGCAAAACCAATACAGAATTGTAAAGTAAAATAAAAAATAAATAAATTAAAAAAAAAAAAAAACATTGCCTGTAAAGTTCAAAAAAAAAAAAAAAAAAGAAAGAAACCTCTGTACTGTTCTCCATAGTAGCTATACCAATTTACATTCCCAGCAGTGTAGGAGGGTTCCCTTTCTCCACACCCTCTCCAGCATTTACTGTTCATGGCTTTTTGCTGATGGCCATTTTGGCCGGTGTGAGATGATATCTCATTGCAGTTTTGATTTGCATTTGAATTTCCTGGAATTAGAATTTGAAGAAAAGTTCTTTTAAAGGTAAATGTGGGTGTCTGGAGGGAAACCAGCCACAAAAGTTTGGGGAGAAAAGGTTTCCTACATTCCTGGTCAGAGTGATGGCTTGGTATTCTTTGGATAAGCCTTTGGAAAAATAGAAAGAAAGAAGAGGAGAACATATTCAATTTAAACATCAGAGAGTAGAGTCAGGAGAGGATGGAATTTTTGTTGTTATCATTGAAAGTAAGTTAAGAGTAGAAAAGGGAGGGGGAAGAAATCATAGCAAAAAGAAAGGTGAATAGGGGAATTTTACGGTGAGATGAAATATACTAAATTTAAAACAATAGACAAAAAGTTAGATGCAAGTGAGGCCAAATGTTAGAAATAAAATTAGAGCAGATAAAATATTAAGAGTATCTTCTGATGCCCTTAACTAAAGGGACCTCTAAGAACACTTGATGCACTTGGTGCAGAGAGTCTGGATTCTAGACAGCTTCTGAGTCCAAAAGTGCTTGATGCCCAACAAGGGAAAGGAAGCCCTGAGGACAGTTTGCTGAGTATTTGGGGAACGAAAGGAGTAGTTGGCATTTTATGAGTCTCAACTCTTTTTTTTTTTTAATAGAACCAACCTCTCTTCTAGCAGCCCTTAGCTATTTTTCATCTCCCAGTAGCTTGAACCACATTGCTTCTCAAAGCACAGAGTTTTCCCCTATTTCCCCATGCCTATATCCACTCTGGGAATGGAAATCCTCTTCTACAGATGCTGCTATCATCAAGGGGCAGTGAGACCACTGACTTGCCCTATTATGGTTTCTTGTCTAAGACAGCCACCCGGGAAGTACAAGATCCTCAGTAGGGATGAATACATTTTAGTGAAAGCACAGATTGTATATGAAATAACCTGAACTTTTGGATCATCTGCTATTAAAAATGACTCCAGATGTGTCAAGCAAGTCGATGCCGCCGTCTTTTAGTGTTTCTTAAATGGGATACCCAACAGGAATTTGTCGGATACGTCCAGTGCCTCTTCCCAGGGGTCCCAGCCTTATGAGCAGCATGTTGCCTAGTGTGTTTTTCTGGTAATTTCTTGTTCCTGAGAAGATCATTTTACATTAAAGCATGTATTTCTAGAGGCAGAGAAATGTCTGACTAAACTAAACATTTTTGGAAGTTAAAATAAGAATCTGTGCTTTTTGAGCAGCATGTCAGAGCTTTTCCTGAAAATATCAAGCAAAAGGATCTGACGTAGATAATAAGACAGTTTCCTCTGTACAAATAGAATGAAGGAAAAGAAAAAAAAGTCTTATTACTTTAGTATTACTATACTATCGCTATATTTCAGGCATAACTTCTAAAAGCCTATGTTGTGGTAAACCTGTTATAAAGAGACAACATTAATTATGGCTGAGTCCCTTCATTGTTCACCTGAAGTTATCACAACATTTTTAATCAGCTATAAGTATGGCCAGTGTTAGTCACTTGTTGTGTCCAATTCTTTGTGACCCTCTGGACTGTAGCCCACCAGGCTCCCTGTCCATGGGATTCTCCAGGCAAGAATACTGGAGTGGGTAGCCATTCTGTTCTCCAGGGAATCTTCCTGACCCAGGGATCGAACTCAGGTCTCCTGCATTGCAGCCAGATTCTTTACCATCTGAGCCACCAGGGAAGCCCAATCAGCTATACACCAGTACAAAATAAAAAGTTAAAAAAAGAAAGAAAATGTCAAGGTCATGAAACACAAGGAAATACTGAGGAACTGTGTGTCACAGATTGGAGGAAATTATGGAGACACAACTAGTAAATGCCTTGTGGGATCCTGGCACAGAAAAAGAACATTGGGAGAAAACCAGAGGAAGTCAAACAAAGTTCGCAATTTAGTTAATGGTTTAAAAAAATTATATTGGAAAATGTCATTACTTAAATATGGATGTCACTAGCACTCACAAAAACCCTCTACCCAACTCCATGTTGTAATTTGTCATCTACAGCATGAAGCAGAACTGTTTGTGCTTAGAGATTTTTCAATGAATTTTGTTATTTCATCATCTGACTATAACTTCTCTTTTCATGTGATCTAAAAAACCAAACCATCAATTGTGAATAGGTATACAGAGGTGATTTTTTTTTTTTTAAAGAAAGGTAGCAGATACCATTTTCCAAACCCCCACTGTATCAGTCAGCTTAGGCTTTATTACACAGTAATTAACATAGAATGAGTAGCTTTAAGGAGAGAAATTTATGTTCTCCAAGTTCTGAAAGCTGGAAGTCTGAGATCGTGTTGCCAGGTTTCTGGTGAGATCTCTCTTTTTGGCTTTCAGAGAGCTGCTCCCTTGCTCTTGCCCTCACCTGGCAGAGAGCGGGCTCTGATGTCTCTTCTGATCCTATAAGATCACCAGACCCTTATGGCATGTTAACCTTAATAGCTTCCTAAAGGCCCCATTTCCAAATATTGTAACATTGTGGGTGTGAGGCTTCAACATATAAATTTTTTGAGGGAACACAGTTCATTCCACAGCACCTACTATTCTCTTGCCTCTTATTCCCCTTCCTTTAACACCACCAACTGCAAGTCTAGGTATAAAACTTCTTCCTAGCTTACCTTCTAACATAAAAGGTCTAAGTTGCACAAATCAACTCAGACAAATAGGTGCCACTTATAGCAAATGGGATTTCCCAGGTGTCACTAGTGGTAAAGAACCTGTCTGCCAATGCAGGAAACAGACACGGGTTCAATTCCTGGGTCAGGAAGATCCCCTGGAGAAAGGCATGGCAACCCACTCCAGTATTCTTGCCTGGAGAATCCCATGGACAAAGGAGCCTGGCATGCTACAGTTCATAGGGTCGCAAAGAGTCAGAAACAACTGAACTACTAACACTTTTACTTTATAGTAAGTAGCCAAATCCCCTTTGGGACATTGTTAGGACAACTATGTATGTAATCAGTATCACAGAATTCACAACTTCTCTGTGACATAGAACACTTAACCTTTATTCTAAAATATTCCCTCACCTGCCTCGAGTTCCACTTTTAACCAATGCTGTGATACAGCTTTCTACTGCCTGAAGGAAGCCTCTATGATTCAAATTAAACCCACTGATATATCCTGGATTTGTAGAATGAATGAGCACAAATTTGGGAACTAGTCAGACCTGATTCTGAATATGAGCCAAGTTACTTATACCTACCAGAACTCAGCAAGCTATTTAACCTCTCTGACACTGAGTTTCATTCTTAAGCAAAAGAGAATGAATGATACTTATCTTGCAGAACTTTTGTAATAGTAATAGGAATAGTAAAGTAATGAGCATCTAGGATTAATGCCTAGAACATGGACTAGTGATTTGATATGTGATACTTAGAAGAAGGAAAAGAAAAGGGAGATGTCTACCTAAGAAGTACTTTGAAACGATCAAGATGATCTTTTCATTCACTGAAAGAAACTACCCCATTTTTAGAAGGAGGAGGTTGGGAAAACCATTCTGCTAAGCTAACTAGGCAGTGGAAAGTGAAAGTTGCTCAGTCGTGTCCAGGGAGTGGGTAGTCTTTCCCTTCTCCAGGGGATCTTCCCAACCCAGGGATGGAACCCAGGTCTCCCACATTACAGACAGATTCTTTACCAGCTGAGCTACCAGGGAAGCCCAAGAATACTGGAGTGGGTAGCCTATCCCTTCTCCAGGGGATCTTTGTGACCCAGGAACTGAACTAGGGTCTCCTGCATTGCAGGAGGATTCTTTACCAGCTGAGCTACCAGGGAAGCCCTAACTAGGCAGTAAGACCTTGAAATTTTCAAAATATTGCTAATGTGAGGTCCATCGAAACACAGTAGTGTTCTAACAGACTTTCTCCTCTTGAACTCCATTTGTTTCTAAATTTGGGGTATATTTTTCATTTATACAAATATTATAGTTCAATTATTTTTTAATTTCCTTTAGCCAATTTATAAAGAAATTAAAGGAGAACCTTCACATGTCTTCCTCGCTGATGTTCAAGAAAATAGACTAAGCTTTTTTTCTGTCACTTTCACTAATCATATTTTCAAAGCCAAGTATGGGTATCTGTCTGAGCCCATTCAATGCTCTTTCCTACTGTCCTAGTCTTTCACATAGTTGTTATTGTTGCTTAGCAGCTAAGTTGTGTTCAACTCTTTGTGATCCCATGGACTGTAGCACACCAGGCTTTCCTGTCCTTCACTGTCACCTGGAGTTTGCTCGAACTTATGTCCAATGAGTTGGTGATGCCATCCGACCATCTCCTGCTGTGTCACCCACTTCTCCTCTTGCCCTCAGTCTTTCCCACCATCAGGGTATTTTCCAATGAAAATAGAGTCACATAGAGTCCTCTTAGGAGAAGGCAACGGCACCCCACTCCAGTCCTCTTGCCTGGAAAATCCCATGGACGGAGGAGCCTGGTAGGCTGCAGTCCATGGGATCGCGAAGAGTCGGACATGACTGAGCAACTTCACTTTCACTTTTCACTTTCCTGCATTGGAGAAGGAAATGGCAACCCACTCCAGTGTTCTTGCCTGGAGAATCCCAGGGACGGGGGAGCCTGGTGGGCTGCCGTCCATGGGGTCGCACAGAGTCGGACACGACTGAAGCGACTTAGCAGCAGCAGCAGCAGCAGCAGCAGCAGAGTCCTCTTAAATAACACATGCTGTCCCTTAGTGGAGAAGCAAACAGCTGGGCTTAGCACCAAAGCATATGGGACAACTCAGCACTTCTTCCAGAGTAAAAAGACTTTAGGAGCATAAGTCAGTGAAATGTGGACATATATGAATGATTACATCAGATGTCAAAGGATGGAATTTAGTTGTATCAAAAGAGGGCAAAGAATACTATCCTTTCATTGTTCTTGTTTTTGAAATGTCTATTCCTTTCTTATTATTTTATTGTCTGTGATCATTGCAGAAGCATCAGTAATTACAGAGAAGCCGAGTAGTTTCTCTGGAAAAATTATAGGTGGTGATGGATGATGACATAATCGTGTGACAGTAAAATGCTGTATTAAGTACTGAACTCCCTGCCAGATTATGGAAAGAACACATGAGTAGATAAAAGCACAACAATTTTCTTTTTGCTGTGTCTCAGGAGAAAACAATACATACCGGCATAGATGGAAGCAAATGAGATTAGTTAAAAGAAGGAACTTAAATAATGTAGACCAAGTCAGAGTAATGCTGACAAATGAGATGACTCATCTAATGAAAGCATAAATGAGGAAAAGCGTAGCTTCATCTTAGGTCTTCCTGGTTATTTTTCCGTGGTGATTTTGTACTTTAGGAAGGAGTCACACAATACAAAATGAGACAGAGACTTGCTAACTATATGGTTAGTTGAATTAAATAAGTCTAGACCTCAAATGGAATATTTCACTTTTGTTTTCCAGATCAATTGTCTACATTATTCCCATGAACGAAGTTGGTTGTAAAAGCAGTTATGCTATTATGAGATCAATCAAAAACATCTACATGTGCTAAACAGAACTATCCTGCAAGAATATACTGTGTGCAGGGATATATAATATGTTAAGTTTAAAATCATATAAACTACTCACATACTTAAACACCCATAAGGTATAATGTAGGACGTGCACTTGTTTATGCACAACTTAAATTTCACACATGAGAAAAGAGTAACTCACACACTCTCCTTTTCCTCCCCACCCTTCACCCCCTTGCACTGTATTTACAATAGCCTGTCCATTGAGGAACAGTGGAAACAGTGGCTGACTTTATTTTTCTGGGCTCCAAAATCACTGCAGATGGTGATTGCAGCCATGAAATTAAAAGACACTTACTCCTTGGAAGGAAAGTTATGACCAACCTAGATAGCATATTCAAAAGCAGAGACATTACTTTGTCAACAAAGGTCCATCTAGTCAAGGCTATGGTTTTTCCAGTGGTCATGTATGGATGTGAGAGTTGGACTATAAAGAAAGCTGAGCACCGAAGAATTGATGCTTTTGAACTGTGGTGTTGGAGAAGACTCTTGAGAGTCCCTTGGACTGCAAGGATATCCAACCAGTCCATCCTAAAGGAGATCAGTCCTGGGTGTTCATTGGAAGGACTGATGTTGAAACTGAAACTCCAATATTTTGGCCACCTGATGCTGAGAGCTGACTCATTTGAAAAGACCCTGATGCTGGGAAAGACTGAGGGCAGGAGGAGAAGGGGACGACAGAGGATGAGATGGTTGGATGGCATCACCGACTTGATGGACATGGGTTTGGGTGGCCTCCAGGAGTCAGTGATGGACAGGGAGGCCTGGCGTGTTGCAGTTCATGGGGTTGCAAAGAGTTGGAGATGACTGAGCAACTGAACTGAACTGATCCATTGAGGATTCAGAACCAAATATTAATTCTGACATCCAATTTCTTAATAGCAGAGAAAAGAGCTTCTTGGGAGAAAGAGACTTGTCCTCAAAAACCTGCTTTTCTGAGTCCCTTTGAGTTGAGAAAAAGAAAGAAAGAAAGAAAGAAAAAGGCTCAGAAGTCACAATGAAAGATGTATACCCAAGGTTTCTTAGGAGTGATTCACTATTGTGTTTGGTTTTCTGTCTTACATTAGGAAATAGGCTTTGCCTGGAGGGTAAAAATTACCTTTAGTTCCTACTCTTACAGCAGCCAAGGCAGTACAGAATGATAGATAAGGAGTATAGGCCAGTACTTACCAATCACCCTTGAAAACTCAGGCAAATAGACATCACGTTTCATTATCTGACCTTGATTAGCATGACATTTACATTGGGGGCAGAAATGCCAATACAGCTGAAGAGTTTGGAAATGGCCCTTTGTGGAAAGGCGATGAATTATCCATTGATTTACTCTAAGAGAAGAAAACAGAGGAATGATACAGGAGGGATTTATATGTAGCTTGTTAAGAAGACTGCATCTTAACCAGTTTTGAATGACATGTACCCAACTGTGCACATGGCCTGGTATTGACAGAGTCAAACGAAAAAGCGTGAAGGTCTTCATTGGATAGTATTAAAATTTTTTATGTGGACAGGTGGAAAATGAGAAGACTACAATGTGGGGGCTGCCTGTGCCTGCCCTTAATGCTGCCTGGGTTTCTTGTAATTGAAACAGTATGAAGAGAACTCTGATGGTCAGAGCCTTGGTCTGCTGTGAGAGGTGGTTATGGACAGTGGCGTGAACTCTGGACAGCTTGGTTTCAAATGATAGCTCCTCTCCTTACTAGCTGTGTGACTGCAAGCAAAGTATTTAATCTCTCTCTGTTCTCATTTTCCTCATTTATAAAATAGGCTCAACAACAAAGCTTACCTCACAGTTTTGTTTCAAATATTATGATGAATCAGTACTTGGAGCATTTTCTGGCACAAAGTGAATCCTCCATAGATATTAGTTGTTTTCAATGTATTTTTTTTCCAAGATGAAAATAGCTATGTTATTTTTCACCTGATTATGAAAGTAATATGTGTTTACTGTTTAAAAGATTTTAGAAAAAGATACAAAGATGAGAAAAATTATTGGAGTCAAGTGATTCTCAGATAACTATGGTTAACACTTAGGTATTATCTCTCCAGACAGTTTTCTGTGTGTAAAACATACATGAAAGTGAAGTGAAAGTCGTTCAGTCGTGTCCTATTCTTTGTGACCTCATGGATTATAGAATCCATGGAATTCTCTAGGCCAGAATACTGGAGTAGGTAAGCCTTTCTCTTCTCCAGGGGATCTTTTGACCCTGGGATCAAACCCAGGTTGCCTACATTGCAGGAAGATTCTTTAGCAGCTAAGCCACAAGATAAGCCCAAAACATATATAATGTATACAAATATATCATGCACACATGTGTAGAACCAATTCTTTATTCACTACTATTCCATCCTACCCCTAAAATAAAATCACATATTTTGAGCTGTGACACTGTCATCTTTCAAAATCCAATGCCTATCCAATACCGTATCGTCTACAAACTTTTTCTTGAGCAACTCACTCTCTTTTCAATTCCATTATTATTTTTCTATGTGTGTGTTCCCTAGAGCCCTTAATGCACTGATTTTTCATCCAACCAATAATTATTAAATACCTTTACTATGTCAAGAGCTATGTGAGGTCTGGTTTTTCAGTGGTGAACAAAGATAAGTAGAGTCTCTGCCTTGATGGGACTTAAGTCTCAGGGGCAAAAAATACACTAATCAAATTATTGTACATATTCATGTATAACTTGCAGTTGTAAACTTTTACAAGAAATATCCCAGAGTAATTGCTCTGCAATAAATTCATTTACAGGTTGAATTATAAACAATTGTAGAAACTGAGTTTATAGAGAGATGATACATGTTATAAACCTGATCACTGTAAGAATAACAATTAAGAGAGGAAAGGATGGGAAGAAGGATTGAGAGGATAGAAGGAGAGAATGTGAAAACATTATGATGATCTTTTTTCTAAGAAGGGTGAGTGAGTTGCCTAAAATTAAATACTTTGAAAAATAATCCTAATGTCTTCAAAGTTTTCATAATCTCTTTTCTTAATCCTAAAATCCAATGTGATATCCTATGATTACATAAAGCTTAACAATTCTATCTTCAGGTTATTTTCCTTTTTTAACATTAGTTATGATTAAATTTTACTATTTTAAATAAAATCAATAGTAGTATATAATTCAAATTTTTAGGAAAATGCTTGACTCATTTCTCTTCCCCCTATCCATCAATGTATTTATCATAATATATTCTTAGAAAGATGTCTAGAATCACATTTGCCTAATATTAATATTTTACTTCCAGTGGTGAGATTATAAAACTGTATATTTGCTTCATTTTCATCACTGCCCTTTCCTTTAAATTATTTGAGGTAAGTATATGTTAGTTTTTTAGAAAAGTTTTTTTTTTTTTTTTTAAGAACAGCTTCTCAGGTGGTGCTAGTGGTAAAAAATCTGCCTGCCAATGCAGGAGATGTAAGAGATGCGGGTTCAGTCCCTGTGTTGGGAAGATCCCCTGGAGGAGGACATGGCACCCCACTTCAGTATTCTTGCTGGGAGAATCCCATGGACAGAGGGGCCTTGTGGGCTACAGTTCATGGGGTCTCAAGAGAGAGATTGAGATGGAGGTAATTATGCCAGATGGTTGTAACAAAACTCCCTTGAAAGTTATCTTGACAATTAAAAATGATATATGTAAGGTGCTTGGCACAAAGCCTGAAATACAGTGATCAATAAATAAAGTAACTATACTTCAGTTGTGGGTTATTATTTTTGATAAATAAAGAGGTAGATGAGTCTTACATGGAAGTGATAGCTGATACAGTTTAGTACATTTAAGCCTAAAAGCCAAGATGGTGATAAAAGGAATAAGGAAGTTCAGAGAATAAGAGCAAGGATATAAAATAGTTCAATGGCATGGCTAAAAGGAGGGAAATGACTGAAATAAAAATAACAAGTTGGGAAGAAAGCATGCTTATAAGGAATTTCATAGTCATATTTGTACCATGGAGGAAAGGTAGGAACTTGCACTGCTTTGTCTTCAGTGATTTACATACCATGTTTTACTAATCTCCTGTATTAAAGAGGTCTTTAATCCAAGGTCATATAATACAATCCCTTATTTTTTCTTTTAGTACTTTTATAATTTTGATTTTTTACATTTTTTAAATCATCTGTCCTTATGATTATGATTTTGTCAAAAAGGATTATAACTTTTTTGTTCTAAATGGATAACCAATTGGAATGGCCATATTTTTCTCATTTATTTGAAATCCCACTGTTATTTTAGAAGATGTTATTGTATGTACTTGGTTTGGTTTTAACCTTCTGTTCCATAGTCAATTCTTTTCATGCCTCACCAATACTACCTTTGATTAGTACAAATTTGTATGAATCTACATAAAGCTAGGAAGAATGGAAAAGAGAAGTGAGATTGGATTTTAAAAAAAAAAGAAAGTAAAATTGGTGCTACTTAGTGGCTGTTTGTCAGAGAAGGCAATGGCACCCCACTCCAGTATTCTTGCCTGGAAAATCCCATGGACGGAGGAGCCTGGTGGGCTGCAGTCCATGGAGTTGCTAAGAGTCAGACACGACTGAGCGACTTGACTTTCACTCTTCACTTTCATGCATTGGAGAAGGAAATGGCAACCCACTCCAGTGTTCTTGCCTGGAGAATCCCAGGGACGGGGGAGCCTGGTGGGCTGCAGTCCATGGGGTCGCACAGAGTCGGACACGACTGAAGTGACTTAGCAGCAGCAGCAGCAGCAGCAGTGGCTGTTTGTATGCAGACTTGAGTAAGAAAGGAGAGTGAAGGATGGCTTCCAATACCAAGGTTGTTTCTAGTTGGAAGAAAAAATGAAACAGGAGGAAGAAAGGAGAGACTCAGAAGAAGTAAACAGGAGGAAGAGCAAGTCTATGGGGGAGATGGTGAGCCAGATTTGAACATGGTATATTTGAGGTTCCTGCAAGATATGTAGGTAGAGCAGACTTGGCAGGCCTTGAGGTATGAAAGTTGCAAAATGGAGATGCAAATTTGGGAGCCGTCACATGTAGTTTGCCTTTAAACTTATAAGAATGGATGAACTGATTCCAGATGTGTGGAATGGAGGCCGTGGTTAGAGTGCTCTTCAGTATGCCCCTGGGTGGGCTTCATCTTGTAGCTGATGCAGTTTTCTTCCATCAGCTATGGAGACTCCGGAAGTAGCCGCCTTAGTTTATTGGTGTAACCTCTGCCCATTGTCATAGGTTTTCAGTCTCCAGGCTTTGGTCTTTAAGGCCTGGGAAATGTTCTTGTATAGTGTTTATTTGATAATTTATCACATTCTATTTTCTCTATTGTTTTATTTTAGAAATAGTAGTTGGATGTATGACCTCTCAGATGATCTTCCCTATTTCTTATGCTTCTTATATTTTTTCTTTCTTTCTTTTAAAAACTTGCTACTTTCTATGAACTTTTCTCAAATTTATATTCTAACCCTTCAATTGAATCTCTCATTTTAGCAATCCTGTTATTAACTTTTATTAGCTTTGTCCTGTTTTACGATTGTTACATTATCATGATATCTTGTTCTTATTATATTAAAGCAATATTTTCTTAAATCTCACTTAGGATATGATTATAATTATTAATTTATTTTCTCCAAATTATCTGTTTCATAGAGGTATTTATTTTATTTCAGTTCAGTTCAGTTCAGTCACTCAGTCATGTCCAACTCTTTGTGACCCCATGGACTGCAGCACGCCAGGCTTCCCTGTCCATCACCAACTCCCAGAGCTTGCTCAAACTCATGTCCATCAAGTCACTGATGCCATCCAACCATCTCATCCTCTGTCGTCCCCTTCTCCTCCTGCCTTCAATCTTTCCCAGCATGAGGGTCTTTTCTAATGAGTCAGTTCTTTGCATCAGGTGGCCAAAGTATTGGAGCTTCACTTATGTATACTGGGCTGTCTTTTCAAGGCAAATTTTCTTCAGATGACTGATGAGCCAGGATCATCTTTTTATTGAAGTTCAAGAAATGAACTAAATGAACTCTGCCTTAGTAATTTGCTTTAGGGTATGGAGCTGTGAATGGACAGTTTTACTGGATGATCGATACCTGCCAGATGATGGAATCTTTTGTCTCAAGCCATTGCTGTTTTCATTTATTTACTTATTTTAGTGAACTTTTCTTTTTAGTGAAGAATCCTTAAGTATTGTCCTATGGAAGAGAGGCCTAACTAGTGGTTGACTGATTTCCTATAGAGATGGGTAGTGGCTACTGCTAAATATGGAGACTTACAATTGTTACTCCTGTTGCCAGTTCCCCATTTCACCCCTTTTCTCTTCCCTGATTGCGCTGTACTTGTTTTAGAATTCTAAGCCATTTTGTTTATGCAAATCAATCTCTCTCTCTCTCTATCTCTCTCTCTCACTTCTAGACACTCCAAGCTATGGTTGACTCTACTCTATTTGTTTAGGTATCTGAGCTGACTTTTATAAATTTGTTAAATTTTTCTATTTTCAGATAGTTCTCTTCCAGTTCCTTACTACCATTATTTTGTTTTCTACTTTTTTCTCTTTTTGGTGTCTGAGATGGGGGAGATATACATATGGCCATGTTAGTCAGGGAGACAGAAATCATTCTAGGAATTTCATACTACAGGACAGTAAACAATACAAAAAATACAAGCTTACAGAGTCATTCCAAGAGCTTGAAGTTAAGGAATCAGAAGGCTGCTATTATAACATAGGAAACCAGGAAGTACAAAGGTCACACTTGCCACCAGTGTTCTTAGAGACCCACAACGCAAGAGCAGGTATTCTTAGCAAAATTCCTAGTGTTTTATGAGTTTTTCTGAACGCCTAATGCCATGTGTGTATGATTACAATATCATGCAGAATAGAGGAACCACACTTTTGTTGAAAATATATTAGACAATGCCAAAATGAATAGAATTTCTCATTTCATTGATGTTTCTAGTTTCTCAAAGTTCTAAGAATAATGTATCAGTATCGATGATACCATCTTATATATGTATATATTTATACATAAAGATTTGAGGTAAATAACTGTTCAGGGTTCTCAAGCAATAAATAAATATGATTGAGGATTTATTTTATTTCATACAAATAAACAGGAGGACTTTTATACTAGGGTGTTATAATTGGCACCTCTTGTATGGATGACAAGGCTACCTTACGCTTTTTTCTCTAAAATATTATAGGGGAATAAGAGGTTAGCACTATAAACTGTTATTGTATTTTAACAGTAAGCTTGTAGATGTTATTATGGGGGGTTCTAGCTTTTATGATCTTTCTTTTATCAGTTCTCACTTAGCACCATTCCATAAAAAAGCTTCTTGTAGAAATACTTTAGCAGCCCTTACATTCATTTCATCTTTTCTTTCCTCAGGAGACAAGTTTAGAGTATAGACTGCATTTTCTCTGGATATTACTTTCATTTATATGTTTATAGATTTCGATCAACACTTTTCATAAAAACAGTACTAAAATCCAAGACAATAAGGAAGGTTTTGTAAAGTATGAATAGTTCTTAAGGGAATGCTATCATTTAACTCTGAAGGCTTTATTTCTTTCATTTTTTATTGTTTTAGTTTCAGACACCACTTGTAGAATATTTCTCCATGTATAAAATCAGCAGATCAAATGCAAACAAAAAAGAACAAGAAAGCCCAGAGTTTAGCACACTCCTTTTTATTATGCTGTTAGAATTTTAATAATTTTAAGAAGAGACAGAAGTGAAAGTAATTAATTCAAAATGATCAAAACTTTAGCTATACATTCAAGAGACTTTAAAATCTCACCCTTTTTTTGTTTGTTTATTTCCTTTAAAAATCAATTTTTTGATGCCTTGCTTTTCCAGGGTTTGGTTAACCTGAAGATCAATCATAGTGTATTTCTTGTCTATTTTTCACACTTTAAATAGAGAATTTAAGACCATCAAACTGTAATGCAACGGATTTGGAGAACCTTGTTGTTTCTCACTGAAGCAGTCATACTTACACAAACATGTTATATACAATTTTAGAGGACTATAAACCCTTCTATATATAGCCAGGGTGAAGCTCTTCTTTCTATTAACACAATTACAGTCAGTTGTAATATTGCATTCCAGATCTAGAGATAGGAATTATATAACTTCTCTCTAAATATCACTTCTGTTTCTCCTTCAGATAAAAAATAGCTTCAGTCTTAAGTACCTATATCCATTTAAATACACTTGACATTAATGAAATGCTAGGGATAGGAATCCAGTATCATATTTATATTAATTAGTCAATATTTGTGGAATTAGACACTGTGCAATTCAAATAATACATATTCTCTGCCCTCAGTGATCTCACAGCTAGCTAACGAGAGAAACCAGCATAGGAAAAAAAGAACAGTATAAAGTCTTAAGTATAACATAGAGATAGTTCCATAGGATTGCAAAGAAAGAAGTTATTGAAGAGAAAGTGAATGAGGAAAGGCTTCTGAGAGGAGATGTTGCCAAAGTTAAGTATAAAAAGATATGAAAGACTTATTCATGTTGATATGGATAAGATTAAAGAAGGGAGTCATGGTGTCTTTGAGCAAAGGATGCATATTGAAATCACAGGCATATCAGCTAAGGCCAGGTATGTGGATGAATCCAAGTATTTTAGTGTGTCTAAAACAGAACAAATATGAGTCATGGAGGAATGAGAGATGAGACCAGACAGGGTAGCTGAAGGAGGTCAGATCACAGAGGAATAATCCCATATGGTATGCTCCTTTTCTTCCAAGGAAAAAAGGCCTTGGAAGTTACTGATGTTTTTTCAGCAGGGGATGGAAGTAGATAGATTTATATTCTTCAAAGATTGCTCTGTTGGCTATGTAAAGAATAGATTTAAGAGGTAAAAGATTGACTAAAATGTTGTTGTCATAGCTAAAGGAAGAGATAAGACCCTGTATCAAGGTAGTAAGAACAGAGAGAAGATAAATTAGATTAACAAAATTAAAAAGTGAAAATCAGCCTGACTTGGTGGCTTTTAGGATGCTGAATGAAAGAGAACCAGGAATGACTCTTTCTAGCTTGTTTTCCTGGGTGTATCTAGGAAGACTAAATTTTTATAGATAAGGGAAAGAAAAGAAGCTGCGCAGAATGTTCTGGGTTGAAAGAGTGAGAACATACCTTGCTGTTAACAGGATCTATAGCTTTAGCTTCATTTTGTTGCCAAGTTCTATTGATTCCATATCATTCTTCTAAAAAAAAAGATTCATGACTAAATGCCACTAGCACAATTTAGGCCTCTAAGGTATATGAGCCTTCAAATACTTCATTGAAGAGGATCTACATGACTTTATGTGAAGGTGAGATCATCCTAATACTTGTATTTTGTTTTTTTCTCAAGTTTTAAATATGTATACTGGCTGGATTGATCAATGGTTTTTTTTTTTCCATTTTATATAACAACTTCACTGATAAATCCTGGCTTGGAATACCTTTTATTTTCATCATCTAAATGTCTCTTAGTTTCCAATTTCTTCTGTGCAAAGAGCGTGGTTTTATCAAATATAAGCTGACATTCAATTACCTATCTAAGTCGTAGGAGAACTCAACATTTTTATTCATCTTAATATGTGGCTGAAATCCCAATTCTAAAACAATTGTTTATACATGTGAGAAAATTATTTTCAGTTGGCATTATTAAACATTGGAATGAGATTTCCTAGTACTGTAAGATGTTATTTGTGCTATCCAAAGACATTTTTAGGTAAGATAAGAATTGATCATGAATAAAATAGGTATAGTTCTATGTAGAGATAGAAAGTCATAATATCATGGTAGAACTTTGTGTGTGTGTGTGTATGTGTGTTTGTATGCATACACACACACACACACACAAAGTTCTAGCATGTTATTATTATGACTACAAACACACTCACACATGCACACATGCTGGCTTGTATGTGCATAATGGTTTTTGCCAAAGGTTATAAACAAAATATATCATAGATTATAAAAATGCCTGGGGCTGGTGCCCTGGGATGACCCAGAGAGATGGTATGGGGAGGGAGGTGGGAGGGGGGGTTCAGGATTGGGAACACGTGTACACCCATGGCGGATTCATGTTGATGTATGGCAAAACCAATACAGTATTGTAAAGTAATATAAAGTAAAATTTAAAATTTTTAAAAAATAAAATAAAATAAAAATTGAAAAGGACACTTAATTTTAAAGATAGGGAAACTCAGGCCCAGAAATATAAGGTAGATTGCCCAAGAGTGAGAGCAGAGTCCAGAACTTGAGTCTCTTAACTTCTCTTATAAATATGTCTTTGTGCTTTCAAATTATAGATGTACAGACAAGAAATTCTGTGATTATGCAGAGCTCATTTACAGCCCTCCAACCCCACCACAGTCTGCTGTCTCTCTTCCAGGGAAATCCATTTAGCACAAAACATCACTGTAGTTGGTCACTTTTCTTGACAGATTATACTGCTACTGTCGTTTCCTGTCTTTCTTGGTCATGTCTGTTACGATAGACATTTGAGCAGCGTCTCAGTATAAACTTCTATTTGAGAGATGGTGCTTCTGATTCTCAGCACAGCCCACAAGTCTCATTTGGAAAAGATGTTTAATATAAGACAGTGGTCTTTTGTATTTTGAACTGAGAGAAAATTCTGTGATGGGTTCATTCAAGGGAGACCCAATATCTTAAATACAATGAAGAAGTCAGGAAATTTTCAGGAGTAGAAGTGAGAGGATGATTCATACGTAAATTGGTATTTTCTTTCATGAGTTTTTTTTGATGTGGCAGTTACCCAAGTTTCATGGTGAGATGCAATGAAGGCAATGAGCAGTTACTGAAGGATTTCTCATCTCTCTACAATTTCGTTAGGAAAAGCTATACAGCTAGGACACAGTTCGTGCACTGCCTTTGTTTATTTGTATTTGTACATAAAAGTGAAGTCTTTTATCACTTTTCTTCCCCTCCTCACTTCTCCTTTCTTCTCCCTGCCAATACTTCCTATCTCCTGCCCTGGTATCTGTTAAGCCTTTCTTTCTTTTTACCCTTCCTTGTAAGTAATTTTGCTTCTTTGTGTTACCACCCTTTGTCTATAGTCCCTTCTCCCTATGATATGAGATGAAGACGCATAGAGTAGAGCTTAACAGCACAGGATCTGAGGTCAAGCTGCCTGGCTTTGAATCCTGGTCCTGCCACTTACTAACCTAGGGGAAGGAACTTAACTTCAACTGTTTCCATTTTCTTATCTCCTCCTGGACCAGGACTTTATCTCTTAAGTTGTCATGTAGATGAAGTGAAATAATACATGAAGGTGCATTGAAGAAGGCATGGCACAACCTGGCTATTTTTATAATACAGAGTCATGGCTTCATGTATATATATATATATATATGACTGTATATTATAAAATGTGTACTATATAATTATTATGTATAGTTATATAATGATTTATTTTGTGTAACGCATGCATGCATGCTAAGTCGCTTCAGTCATGTCTGACTCTTTGCAACCCCATGGACTGTAGCCTGCCAGGCTCCTCTGTCTATGGGATTCTCCAGGCAAAAATGCTGGAGTAGGATGTTCCTGACCCAGCGATCAAACCCACGTCTCCCTGCGGCTCCTGCATTGCAGGCAGATTCTTTACTGCTGAGCCACCAGGGAAGCCCAGTTTTGGGGATAATACATATAATAAATATTATATGTTTACAATACATATGTAGATTATATATTAATACAATAATTCCCTTGTTGTTATTGTTTATTCACTAAGTCTTATCCAACTCCTTTGCGACCCCATGGACTGTAGCTTGCCAGGCTCCTCTGTCCATGGAACTCTCCAGGCATGAGTACTGGAGTGGGTTGCCATTTCCTTCTCCAGAGGATATTCCTGACCCACGTATCAAACCCACATCTCCTGCATTGGCAGGTGGGTTCTTTACTATTGAGCCACAGGGAAGCCTACATAATAATTATATGAAAAATTTATTGATGTCTAATGTAGCCATTTAATGTTAATGAGAAGAATGGGTTGGGTTGTCCTAAATCAATTTTTATAATTTATTTATCTTTGGTTTGAAGAAAGATTTGAGACAATCAATCACAGAGACATGTGCACACCTCAGAGACAACAGCCACCCTGACTTGATGTGTTCCTCTTCTGCCCAGATTCCTATGCAAATTTGTCATCATTGCCTCAAGTCTGGAGTTTATATAAGGCAACACAGTGAAATATGAATGTGTCAACAGAGAAGTCATTCATAAACTAATGAGGTGGTTTTCTTGTGATTTTATACTATTCCTTTTTTCAGATATTTAATTAAATTGAACAGATATTTGCCATCTGTAATAAACAGTATAATATAATCTTCCTGCTAAATGAAAAGTTTGGTCCCTGCCCTCCTCAAGCTGCCAATCTGAGAAAGCTGAGTAATATGCAATGTAGAATATATGACTGTATTTATTAATACTTTTGATCTTTGTGATATCCTAAATGATTGAACTTTTTTTCCCCTTTTTACTCTTTGATAATGACTTCACATCTGTAGTTTCCTCTTTTTTGGGTTGCTTCTTGCTGTCTGTGGATTTTGCAGTATTCTGGATACTTTATGGTCAGAGTTAATCCTTAGAGTTTCCCATGAGCATTTTAAGTGTTCACTCTTATTCCTTCTCCCCACGGTTTTTGTTTTAATTTTTTTGTGTGTGTTTCCTGCAGGTAGAATTTTCCAGACAAGAGAACAGAATTTGGTATAGAGCAAATATGATTCTTTAGGAGAGAACACTTAAACTGAAAAGGCTTATATAAGAGGTCTTGATGAATACCCTTTAGTTTATAAGTTAGTTGTTTTCAAATGTTTTCTTTAAAATTGACTACTGTGTAAGAAGTTTTTAATACTTCTCTAGCAGGGCATAAAAGGATCTCTGGTTGCCTAAAAGAATTAGCTATGCTTTCCTCTATGAACATGTGCTCTTAGAGGGTGACTGGGACATGACAAAAAGTGACCCATTTTTTTATCCAAGAAAAATGAAGGCTTGTGACAATAGTACCAGAAGAATTAGGGGAAGAACTATGATTCTAGCTATAAAATTCTGAAGTATTAAGCTGAACACAAGACAATGAACCAACATCATTTTTCAACCAGTGGAATATAGGTATCATCTCTAGATCTCATAATTCTAAAGTTTTATTCATGGAGTGATTACTTCTCAGAATAAAAATTCAGAGCAATTTATGACTTAATGATTGGTATTTTTAAAAGAGCTAGTCATGATACTTGATTCATAAAACTGAAGTAAGTAATCAAAGTCAGTGAACATTTTGTAAGCTTTTATTTTAATCAGCTTGAATGATTAAAGTATTCTACTTCAAAGTAAGAAGAGGTTTTTTTTTTTTCCTTAACAGTTATTAGAGAATTCTAGGTTCACTTAATTGTGAGTAAAAATCTTAAGGAAAGAAAAAAAGCATTGTTTAAAATATTACATTGAAAGTCTTGAAGTAAATGGAACAAGAGTGTACAATTAGGGTAATGAGAGAGTTAATGCTGGTGTTTATTATCTATCATACTACTTAAGGACTGACTAAGGCATTGTTAAGTAGTAGTTATATATATTATAATGTAACATCTGTCTTGAATTCATATACCTACTATCACCTATGCTGCTAAGTTGCTTCCGTCGTGTCTGACTCTATGCGACCCCATAGACAGCAGCCCACCAGGCTCGCCATCCCTGGGATTCTCCAGGCAAGAACACTGGAGTGGGTTGTCATATCCCTTCTCCAATGCAGGAAAGTAAAAAGTAAAAGTGAAGACACTCAGTTGTGTCCAACTCTTAGTGACCCCATGGACTGCAGCCCACCAGGCTCCTCCATCCATGGGATTTTCCAGCCAAGAGTACTGGAGTGGGGTGCCATTGCCTTCTCCAAACAGCAGTGATGTATAGATGGATATTTTGTTCTTTAAATATCTGAGCTGTTGTTTAGTCACTAAGTTGTGTCTGACTCTTTTGCGATCCCATGGACTGTAGCCCACCAGGCTTCTATGTCAATGGGACTGGAATGGGTTGTCATTTCCTACTCCAGAGGATCTTCCTGACCCAGGAATTGAACCTACGCCTCCTGCTTGGCAGGTCGATTCTTTACCACTGAGCCACCTGGGATCTTCTCTTTAAATATTACCTCATACTAAAATGTCAATATAAATGGTGAAGAACGTGGAAAAAATTTCCACAATTTGTGAAACTTTGAGTAATGATTGAGTTTACCAGCATAGAAGTTGATTAACTTATTTGGTCAAAGTTACAGTGAAATAACTGATATGACTGTAGCCACATACAAATTTAATTAGGACCATGTCATTTTGTGTCCACAGGTGGTATTTTCACCCAGCTAGCAGGCTTGTCAGCATTAACTTTTATTAACAAAATTAACTGGTGAGAGAGGGGATCACAAAACTCTGCTCTACTAGGGGAAAAGCAACCCTTAGCCACATCCTGCTGACGGCATGTTAGCACCACTGCCCTTCTATACTCCAAGCTTGTAACCCAAAAGAGGCATTGTTTTTGTTGTGGTGAGCTGTAAGTCCTTATATTAGAAAAACTCTGAATGTTATTTAGATCCTAATAAAATATGAGCCTTGTGGCTGAAGGAAGCTATAGATAGATAAATGAGTCCAGTGCTCTTGCTCTTGTGAAACAAAGAATTCACCTCAAGAAACAAAGACAGCTAGACAACTTGAAAGAGAAAGTGTTTCCAGTTTGGTGAGTAGTGTGGATTTGGCATTCAAAATCTATTTCTAGATGAATGATAATAATATAGAACTTACAATATTGTAGGAATTTATTTTCTACAGCAAGTATTATGTTCAAGAAAGTCAAGTGGGGAGTCCCTGTACTTCAGCCAGATCTATTTATCTATAATCTCAAAGAGAATGAAAGGAACCTCAATATAGTAGCAGAAGTTCCTCTTGGTGGCTTTCAAAATTTAACTGCTGAGGAAAAAGAAATTTATGGGTTTTTGATTAGCCTAGAAAGTATCTTAAAATTCATAAATTTTATAAAAGAGCATTTTAATGGGTTAAATGAAAAACGCAGGATTACATGGTTTCAGGGCCACAGATATCCTAAACACAGGGAGTAAGAACCTTATTTTATGTGTTTTTTTTTTTTTTTAAACAACTGAATATGACCTGCAAGAAAAAAAAGTGGAAACAATTTTTCCTAAATTGTCAAAATTATGGTGATAAAGACATATCCAATTTATATTTCATTTTGATTCTGCCTTTTTATGTAAAATTTAATTTCTGATCAATTGGATAATATCCATTCCCTTGCAGCTCAGCTGGTAAAGAATCTGCCTGCAGTGCAGGAGACCTCAGTTCGATCCCTGGGTTGGGAATATCCCCTGGAGAAGGGAAAGGCTACCCACTCCAGTATGCTGGCCTAGAGAATTCCATGGACTGTATAGTCCATGTGGTCTCAAAGAGTCAGACATGAGTGAGGGACTTTCACTTTCACTTTCATAGCACTAAAACAAAGAGTTGTCTTTTAGTAAAAGATCTTTTAGTGCTGTTCAAGAAATCACTTTAAGAATAAAAAGCATCAGAATAAAAGCTGGCCCTTATGTTTCATGTTTCAATACTAGCTTTGATTTCTTTAGCTGAAAATGTTAGAAATTATATACTTTCATAATGCACAAAAGTTTAGAAATTATATCTTTCATAATGCAGTGTATGTCTCCTAAGTAACACTTGTTTAATTAATCTATTAATTATTTGAGGAATCATTGTCCAGCTTATGTCTTCTCTGCTTTACTAGAACCTTCCCAAGGACAGAGAGAATTCTCCCTCCTGTTCACCCTTGAATTTTTGAGATTTGGCATAGCCATTAGCACAGCATAGGTACTCATGAATATTCAGTTCAGTTCAGTTCAGTTCAGTCACTCAGTCGTGTCTGACTCTTTGCGACCCCGTGAATCACAGCACGCCAGGCCTCCCTGTCCATCACCAACTCCCAGAGTTCACTCAGACTCACATCCATCAAGTCAGTGAGGCCATCCAGCCATCTCATCCTCAGTCATCCCCTTCTCCTCCTGCCCACAATCCCTCCTGGCATCAGAGTCTTTTTCAATGAGTTAACTCTTTGCATGAGGTGGCCAAAGTATTGGAGTTTCAGCTTTAGCATCAGTCCTTCCAGTGACTATTCAGGACTGATTTCCTTTAGGATTGATTGGTAGGATCTCCTTGCAGTCCAAGGGACTCTCAAGAGTCTTCTCCAACACCACAGTTCAAAAACATCAATTCTTCAGCACTCAGCTTTCTTCACAGTCCAACTCTCACATCCATACATGACCACAGGAAAAACCATAGCCTTGACTAGATGGACCTTTGCTAGCAAAGTAATGTCTCTGCTTTTGAATATGCTATCTAGGTTGGTTATAACTTTTCTTCCAAGGAGTAAGTGTCTTTTAATTTCATGGCTGCAGTCACCATCTGCAGTGATTTTGGAGCCCAAAAAAATAAAGTCTGACACTGTTTCCACCGTTTCCCCATCTATTTCCCATAAAGTGATGGGACAGATGCCATGATCTTTGTTTTCTGAATGTTGAGCTTTAAGCCAACTTTTTCACTCTCCTCTTTCACTTTCATCAAGAGGCCTTTTAGTTCCTCTTCACTTTCTGCCATAAGGGTGGTGTCATATGCATATCTGAGGTTACTGATATTTCTCCCGGCAGTCTTGATTCCAGCTTCTATTTCTTCCGGCCCAGCGTTTCTCATGATGGTCTCTGCATAGAAGTTAAATAAGCAGGGTGACAATATACAGCCTTGACGTACTCCTTTTCCTATTTGGACCCAGTCTGTTGTTCCATATCCAGTTCTAACTCTTGCTTCCTGACCTGCATATAGGTTTCTCAAGAGGCAGGTCAGGTGCTCTGGTATTCCCATCTCCCTCAGAATTTTCCACAGTTTCTTGTGATCCACACAGTGAAAGGCTTTGGCATAGTCAATAAAACAGAAATAGATGTTTTTCTGGAACTCTCTTGATTTTTCCATGATCCAGTGGATGTTGGCAATTTGATCTCTGGTTCCTCTGCCTTTTCTAAAACCAGCTTGAACATCTGGAAGTTCATGGTTCACGTATTGCTGAAGCCTGGCTTGGAGAATTTTGAGCATTACTTTCCTAGCATGTGAGATGAGTGCAATTGTGTGGTAGTTTGAGCATTCTTTGGCATTGCCTTTCTTTGGGATTGGAATGGAAACTGACCTTTTCCAGTCCTTTGGCCACTGCTGAGTTTTCCAAATGTGCTGGCATATTGAGTGCAGCACTTTCACAGCATCATCTTTCAGGATTTGAAATAGCTCAACTGGAATTCCATCATCTCCACTAGCTTTGTTCGTAGTGATACTTTCTAAGGCCCACTTGACTTCACATTCCAGGATGTCTGGCTCTAGATGAGTGATCACACCATCGTGATTATCTGGGTCGTGAAGATCTTTTTTGTACAGTTCTTCTGGGTATTCTTGCCACCTCTTCTTGATATCTTCTGCTTCTGTTAGGTCCAGACCATTTCTGTCCTTTATGGAGCCCATCTTTGCATGAAATGTTCCCTTGGTATCTCTAATTTTCTTGAAGAGGTCTCTAGTTTTTCCCATTCTGTTATTTTCCTCTATTTATTTGCATTGATCACTTAAGAAGGCTTTCTGATCTCTTCTTGCTGTTAGCCAATTATAAATCAATGCATTAATCTCTCATTTGAAACCAAAACAAATTAGGGACAACTCAAGAACCTTAAAGCTTTATGTGAAGATCTAGTGCCTATAAAATGAAAATAACAATGCTAATCTATTATTTCTCCATGGGAATGTTATAAGGATGGTTTGGGGAAATGTTCAAATGAGCTTTTTAGTTCTATACTTTATATATCTATTAAAATGAATTTTTAGGTGCTAAACATTTTAAATAATAGTGCTTATAGTATACTCTGATTCTCTAAACTTCAGAGTTTTGTAATGGCTATTTTTCTCTCCAGCCCTACCTGCAAGATAGTATTATTATGTGTATATTCTTGCTTTGGTTTAGTGCTGTGATGGAGAACCATATAATCCTATCTGAATTAACCTTGAATCTAGCTAATTGAAGTGCATGGATTCTTCTGGTCTCTGATAACATTTCATAATGAATTCTCACCCTTGAGGCCAGAGATAATGTTAATATTCATCATAAGGTAAAATATTTAGAAACAGTATGCATTTTGGATTTGTATGTATTTCATGGTTTCTCTCTCCTTCCATTGCCCCCACCTTCCTGGGCATGAATGAAATTTTAAGAGCATTTATAAAAAAAGTAGGGGCTTCCCTGATGGCTTAAACAGTTAAAAATTGCCTGCAGTGCAGGACAGGTGGGTTCAACCCCTGAGTCAGGAAGATCCCCTGGAGAAGGGAATGGCAACCCACTCTAGTATTCTTGCCTGGAGAATCCCATGGACAGAGTAGCCTGGCAGGTTACGGACCGTGGGGTCACAAATAGTTGGACATGACTGAGTGACTAAGATACACATAAACAAAGTATTGTTTGGTTTGCGTAAACCAAAGGACCCTGAAATAACCAAGTCAGGGTTCATTGATTGGATTCACTTCATCCCCACAGAGGTGGGCACCTAGCCCTGTGAGGACACAGGGTACCTGGAGAACGAAAGCGCTAGTCAGGTCCTCTTGGCGGGGAGATATCTCTGACTCACTCTTCAGTGTTAGGTCATAAAGGAGACTCAGGACTTATTCATTTCTTACCCCAAATTCTGTGGATTTGGGAACTTCTCCAATGTTTAAAAAATTAATTACTTTGTTTTAATTGGAGACTGGGAGAAGGCAATGCACCCCACTCTAGTACTCTTGCCTGAAAAATCTCACGGACAGAGGAGCCTGGTAGGTTGCCGTCTATGGGGTTGCACAGAGTCGGACACGACTGAAGCAACTTAGCAGCAGCAGCAGCAGCAATTGGAGGCTACTTTACGATATTGTGATGGTACACATGTGGCTGATTCATGTTGATGTATGGCAAAATCCAGTGTTCTTTTTAACAAGATTTTGGAGG
This sequence comes from Oryx dammah, assembly GCF_014754425.2. Lineage (NCBI taxonomy): Eukaryota > Metazoa > Chordata > Mammalia > Artiodactyla > Bovidae > Oryx > Oryx dammah. Next base: position 52,062,203 of record NW_024070204.1, on the reverse strand, counting down.
TCTGAGTGTATATATGCCTTTTCAGACATATCCATGGGCATGTTCAGGGAAAGTTGAATAAATCATTAGGTTAATGACCTGTGTAAATTTACCAACACTTTTTTACTATCTCATCAGCTACCTTGTTTTTGTGATTCAGTCTGCTGATAAATTCATACCCTTTTTTATTTTATTTTTTCAGAGGTAGGAATTACCATATGTCAGGGGGCCAGATGTTGCTGAAAATAAACAAACCTTCCTCTTTATTTTAACTTGAAGGCACTGACTGGTGGGTCCTCACACTTAGGTTCTATATATGGGCATGTGCACAAATCGTTAGACATTTGTGCCTGGATCCAGTGCTAACACATTATTTGAAATATATGAAGTCATGTTTATCCTATGAATTCGCAGTTGATTTCTCTTTTTTTTTTAATAATTATTTTGTCAGAAAACTAACAAAAAAATCCATCAGTTTCACAGGAATAAACTGATTTGTTGCATATCAAACAAAATGAATGCGATACTTCCTAGTAATGATGAGAGATGATGACTTCAGTATTTCCAGTTAAACTTTATTTTGCAGCTCATCAGTTGCTGTCTTGTATGTGATGTCTGTTAAGTTCTATAGGCCCAAGCGAACTGAGGAGAGCATAATTAATTTTATTTGTTGTGTAACATTAAAAATCACAGTTTGGAAGTGTTGGGAATGTCACACTGGCACCAGCAGAACAGCCAATGTAGAGATTTAAAACACCAAAAACTTCTTTCTGTCAAGCCTCATGCTTGGGAGGTCCAAATGATATCACTCCGGCAATACAAACATTGATATGAGCCTTACTAGCCTCTTCCCAAGAACTCACTTGATTATTTGGTATAATGATTAGACCCTTTCAGTAGGGAAACAGAGGTGGCCATGCTAACTCTGCCATTGAGGAAGGGCCCCCTACATTTTCCCATAAATCTAATACATAATTTATTATGTGGACCATCACTTTGGTTTGATAATCCTTAAGTATCCCTGGATCATGCTTTTATTTTATAGCTACCTATTTTGAATTTTGGAATAATGTACCATGTGACCTGATGGAAGGGAGAGGGGTTTACCATCCCACAGGGTTTGGGTCCTGTTATCACAGTAAGTCTCAGTATGAACATAGGCAAGTTATTTAGCTTCCCTGAGCCTTATTTTCCTCATCTATAAAATGAAGATAATTTCTCCAGGAAGGATAAAGTAAGGATTAAGTATGATTTGGATAAATGTATTAATTTCCCACCACCTCTATAACAAATACTTCTCATCCATAACCACATTTCTAAAAACCTTGAACTCTACCATCTCCTGAAATTGTCCTTTACTTGCATGGTTCCTGCTTGTGTGTGTATACCCTTACTACTCACTTCTTCCCACATCATTGCCCTTCTCACATCCTTTCTACCCAGATGGTTCCTACTTATTTCTCTGAGAGAATGTCATAGAGATTGCCAGTGAAGAAAGGAGTCCCAAGACTTGTTTAAAGCTTTGTAGTCCAACTACTGTAGTATATAGCTTTTTTTTTTTTTTACTTCATCCAAAAATTATACCCTAGAAATATCTTTACTAGAGAAACAAGGTGGGAACAAACTCTGTCTTTTCCCCACAGTCCTATCGCCAAATTCCTCTCTACTCTGCTTTTACCACACTGATTCCGGACATTGTATTGATGATTATGATCTGATATGACCCTTTGACTTATCCAGATGGTGTAAAAATGCCTCTCTCCCAAAAGCCCATGCCAGTTTTCATCAGGCTAATGGGCAGAATCTCTTAAGTACTTAGGGTATCATCAGGAATGACAGTTGCATCTGCCTGTCAGGTGGGCAAAATTATTGAATACTGAGGTTAATTAATAGTTACGGCTAATGGTAATTACTTGAAATTTAGCGGTGAGATTTTATAGCTACCTAGTATCATCCACTCTATTTTTATTATAGTACAAAAATGTACAACATAAAGTTTACCATCTTATTCACTCTCTTTTGAGACTGTGTTTTTAAGTCCTGGGGTATAAAAGTAGTTAGATAACCAAGGCATGTTCTTTCTTGTAGAACCATCAACATTGACTTTTGAAGAGAGGTTTGAATGTCTTGTCCTTGAAATTCCTATTGTAAAGCTCTTCAAAACCCAAAGTGATCATTTATGAGATGGTTGTCAGACTTTGGAGATACATTGCTAGGAATTTTTGTGTTCTGGTTCTCAGTATACCACCAAAGGAAGAATTTACAGTGAAAGGAAATTCTGCCAGTCTCTCTAAGGAGATTCTGCCAGTCTCTTTTTCACCAAAAAACAGCACAGATGAAAGGTGAGCCACTTTGCCAGTGATATGTAGATCTCGGTGGGCAGAAGGTCAATTGATAGTCTATTGGAAAAGAGACAACTTTGTGCAAACGTGGCTATGGAGATATGTTTTGCCATGATTTCTCATCACAATGGCACTTTCAGGATTGTCAGGCGCTTGATAACAGAGAATTTTATTTGTTGTTGAAACCCATGGGTTATCCTCTAAAGGATGTCATATCAAGTTTTCTGCTGACCTGCCTGCAAAGACATAAAGACTGTATAAGAAGACCTGCAGTTCTTCAAAATATGCAATGTAGATTTTAAAGATGGACGTAGCTTTTCTTTTTGAGGTGTTCTGAACAGCAGCAAAATTTCACAACTTTATGAAATACCTTTTGCTTTTACATTGTCACCTGAAAGGACCCATGGCAAACTAGTTAAAGGGAAGAAATCATATTTTAAATGACAACTCTGTGGAAATCTATATGGCAAGAGCTTCACTATGTCATTTCATTTACAGCTCACAAATGTCTGACCCACTTAGTTACCCCCAGTTGTACAGGAAACAACTCAGAGAGGGTTAATGATTTGCCTAGAAGAGTAGGATTTTAACACAAGTCTGTACTCTTTCAAAGCCCACGATATATTCTATACGATACCGAGTAACATATCATGAGAATGAGCATCTTTCTTACTGAGAACAAATGACTCTATAAACTGTCTTACTCTCTGAAGTTAAAGCATGGCTCAAAAAAATACTGTTTTGAGGTCATCAAAGAGAAGTTAAAATAGTATTGTAAGTCTACAGATAAATACATGATAGGGAAATAGACATTATGCCAAAGTAAAAAGCCTGAATTATTCAGTGTGACTATACATATTGATCAAGTGAAATGGATAAATGTCAACTTACCATGATTTAAAGGAGAATAGATTTATGTTCTTTCCAATAAGTCACTAATTCTATTAGTTGCTATCTTTAAAAGAGTCATCATTTTTCTTAAATATAGCTTCATCTATAGTAATACTTCACTGTATTTCCCTGAATTATCAAATTCTTCCATTTCCAAAACTCTATTAAAAAGATAATGTATCATGTCTCTCACTAACCAATTGATAGTAAAATCCTTCATTATAGCCTCTCAAGATAATATCTAGTAAATAAAAACTAATTTTATTTTTCTTATAATTTGCTTCACCTCACCAATAGTTTATTGTATAATATCTCCTATATATAATTATATCATATTTTGATCATTTAGCTCATTAATTATGTTAACCTTTAGTAAATGATCATTTTTTTCTCTCTCTCTTTGGGTCAGATATGCTCTTTTCTTTTATCTATCTACATTATAGATTAAGATTTGACATAATTCATATAGGTGTTTTAATACAGTCATCCCCCTTTATCCACAGGGGGATATATGGTGGATGTTTGAAATTATGGATAGTATTGAACCTATATATACTATATTTTTCCCATATATTTACCTAGGCACAATAAAAGGTTAACAACAATAACTAATAGCAAATCAGGACAATTACAGCAATATACTATAACCAAAGTTATGTGAATGTGGTCTTTCTCTCAAGCTATCTTATTATACTATCCTCACCCTTCTTGTGATGAATCAAGCTGATAAAATCCTACGTAACAAGATGAAGTAAAGTTAATTAGGTGGGGATTGTTGTGTAGTGTCAGGCTACGATGACCTTCTGATAATATGCCAGAAAAGGATCATCTGCTTTGGATGATCCTGAATCACTGAGCTATGGTTGGAAATCCTGGACAAGATAGAGGGGGGCAGTACCAGATTCCATCACACTGTTCTGAGCAGCATGCAATTTAAACCTCATGAATTGTTTATTTCTGGAATTTTCTACTTAATATGTTTGGACCTCAGTTGAACACAGATGCCTGAAAATGCAGAAAGTGAAACCACAGATAAGAGAGATGCTGCAGTTAAATATGCTTATCATAAGCATCTTACAATTTTTTAATGTGGAATTTCAGTAAAAAGCTCAGTGGTTTGGCAGCCAGTAAAAGTTAGATTGAAATCATCTACATGAATGTTTTTTCTTTTTCCACAAGGCAGGATTAACTGTCTGAAATCTACTTTGATTTTAATTCAAACACACATTTAAAAGGAGACTGTACATGTAAATTATCCCATGGCATCTCACTGCTGCTGTTCTGAATTTTCACAGCAGCCTACAGGCTTGCACCAATTTTTTGGCCACTGTGATTTCCTGGCTCTGGTTTTGATTGACTCTACAACAGCAGAATGTGATAAGAACTGTTGTGGTATCAAAATGAAAGAAAGCAAAGAGCCCTTGTAATGTTTCATTCCTTAAGATCAACTTGCCACATGAAAGACTTAAGCTTTTTTTCTGAAAGTTTAATTTTGTATTGGGGTATAGCCGGTTCACAATGCTGTGCTAGTTTAAGGCGAACAGCCAAGAGACAGTCCTGTATGCACATGTATCCATTCTCCCTCAAACTCCTCTCCCATGTAGGCTGCCACATAACACTGAGCAGAGTTGCATGTTCTATACCATAGGTCCTTGGTGGTTATCCAATTTAAATATAGTAATGTGTACATGACCTTCCCAAACTCTCTGTCCCTTCTGTCAGCAACTATAAATATGTTAAGTCTGTGAGTCTCTTTCTGATTTGTAAATTAATTTGTATAATTTCCTTTTAGATTCTACATATAACTGATGTCATATGATCTTATCTGTCTGACTTACTTCACTCAGTATGACAATCTCCAGGTCCGTCCATGTTGCTACAATTGCATTATTGCATTCTTTTTAATGGCCGAGTAGTATTCCATTATGTATATGTACCACACCTTCTTTATCCATTCCTCTGTCGATGGACATTTAGCTTGTTTCCATGTCTTGGCTATTGTAAACAGCACTGCAGTGAACACTGGGCTGCATGTATCCTTTTGAATCATGTTTTTCTCTAGATATATGCCCAGGAGTGAGATTGAAGGGTCATATTATAGCTGTTTTTAGTTTTTTAAGAAACTTCTATACTGTTCTCCATAGTGGCTGTACCAATTGACATTCCCACCAACAGTATAGGAGGGTTCCTTTATCTCCACATCCTCTCCAGCAGGTATTGTTTGTGGATTTTTGATGATAGGCATTCTGATCGATGTGAGGTGATATCTCATTGTTCTTTTGATTTGCATTTCTCTTAATAAATAGCAATGTTGAACATCTTTTTGTGTGCCTATTGGTCATCTGTATATCCTCTTTGAAGAAATGTCTGTTTAAGTCTTCTGTCCATTTTTTGAGTGGGTTGTTAATTTTCATGCTGTTAAGCATCATGAACTGTTTGTAAATTTTATAAAGTAATACCTTATCAGTCACATCATTTACAAATATTTTCTCCCAACATGTGGGTTAAGAATTAAGATTTTTATTCATAATTAATGTTTGTTCAATCAAAAGACTTTTTCTGTATCAGTTAAATAAAGCAGGGACTCTTTAATTATGAGTAGTCTGTCTAGTCAAGGCTATGGTTTTTCCAGTAGTCATGTATGGATGTGAGAGTTGGACTGTGAAGAACGCTGAGCGCTGAAGAATTGATGCTTTTGAACTATGGTGTTGGAGAAGACTCTTGAGAGTCCCTTGGACTGCAAGGAGATCCAACCAGTCCATTCTGAAGGAGATCAGCCCTGGGATGCCTTTGGAAGGAATGATGCTAAAGCTGAAACTCCAGTACCTTGGCCACCTCATGCAAAGAGTTGACTCATTGAAAAATACTTTGATGCTGGGAGGGATTGGGGGCAGGAGGAGAAGGGGATGACTGAGGATGAGATGGCTGGATGGCATCACTGACTCGATGGACACGAGTCTGAGTGAACTCCGGGAGTTGGTGATGGACAGGGAGGCCTGGCGTGCTGCGATTCATGGGGTCGCAAAGAGTCAGACACGACTGAGCGACTGAAATGAACTGAACTGAACTGAATAATCTCCCATACCCCTATCCTTATATACATTTCAAAAGATGCTAGAGATGTCAGAGAAGATACATATCTCTGAATATAAGGAAATATTCTCTTTTTAGGAATAATATGTGAAGAGTCTTGAGCTGTCCACTACATTTTTATGTTCTACACCCCATTTTCAACAAAGCATTGAATTTTAAGATACCACATTATCTATAAATATGATTATGGAATGTGTTTATTTTAAAATTGTATTGCTATTTAAGGTTTGGCTTATATTGATTTTAAAACTTAACTGTAAGTTTTTCATCTGAGTGTAAGAATGATTGTTTTGTTGAAAGTGCTTGGTTTGCAGTTTTCAGCTCCACTGATTCTGGTTATTAACCAACTTTTTCAACATAATTTAGATCTTGACCATTGAGGCAAAGTCTATGTGATTAGGGCTTTTAGGACAGGGGAATTAATTAGATCAGTTGCTTTTGACTCCTACCCAGTGCTTCTACCAAGCACTGTAGATATTAGTAGGTAAAGACTGGAATGATTGTGTAACCTTCATTTATGGTCTAAGTGTTCCTTGGTGCATGTACCTGGATTGATTAAGGCTTTTAAATAGCCAAAAATGGAGAAGGTAATTCATAGTATGAGAAGCATCCACATCACTGAGGATACTGCTGAAACTTCCACCCCACCACTATTACATACTCAGCTCACCTTGTCTAGCATGCTCACACATGTTCACACCACTGCCACACACACTTTACTTTTATCTGACTTCAACAGTTACCTTCAGTTTACCTAACTGATGCTATAGAGGGATTTTTAATGGATGAACCATAGTCCTGGCTATGAAGGAAAATCAGTTTAGTGGGAAAGACAGCTATGTACCCCATGAGTTATACTGGAAGGCAGACTGTGCTTAATGGACTCACATAGAATTACCAAGTACAATACAACAGATACCTAGAGAAGGGAGAAAGTAGTCTGACTAAGTGATTGGGGAAGATTTTATGAAGAAGTTGCCAAAGACTTGGCCTTAAGAAAAAGACAGATATCTATTTACTCAGCAAATCAACATGTTATTAAGTGTTAAGAATGCAGGGATCATAAGAAAGGGTACATTGGGCAGAAATAATATTGAGAGCAGAGATCAGAGGTTGAAAACACAGGCTGTTTATAGAATGTTGAGCCATGGAGAGTTATTAATGCAAAGAATCATAAGAGGACAGGGGGGTTGAGGGTTATAAACTAGAAATATCAGTAGTGGCAATTTCTGGAGTGTACTCATTTTTATGTTAAGAGATTGGGATTATGTTCTGCAGTCACTGGAAACCATGGGAGGTTTTGAGCTAGGGAGTAAAATGAGTACAGCTATGAAATCAACCCTAATCAACAAATCAACAAATATCAATCAGTCAAGAACTGATGCTGAAGTTGAAGCTCCAGTACTTTGGCCACCTGCTGCGCAGAGCTGACTCACTGGAAAAGACCCCGGTGCTGGGAAAGATTGAAGGCAGGAGGAGAAGGGGACCACAGAGGGTAAGATGGTTGGATGGCATCACCAACTCAATGGACGTGAGTTTGAACAAACTCCCAGAGATGGAGAAGGACAGGGAAGTTTGGTGAGCTGCAGTCTACAGTCTCAAAGAGTCAGACACAACTTAGTGACCAAACAACAACAACAGTGATTTGGCATAGATGGATTGGAACGAAGGAAAAATTATACTAAACAAAGCCAACTGTAAAAGTTTAACAATAGTTTAGGCAAGCAAGGAGGGATGTCTGAACCAGGGTAGTGGCTGTAGAAACAAGGACTAATTTGAAGAATTTTGCCAAGGTACATATTTACAGGAGGGGAAAAAACACAGAAGACACAGAGGAAAGAGGAGGAGGGAATTCCTCAAAGGCTACCAGCCTGATACAGATAAGGAACAGGGGAAGAGGGTCTGGCTCTGAGGAATGATATTGTGTTTGGGCAGATAGAGCATGAGAGATGAGAGAAATGTTTAAGGGTCCTCTGCTTAGAAGTGAATGACAGTTGAGGCTCTAAGAAGACATGATATTACCAGGTAAAGAATATAGAGCAGAGATCCTCAGAATTTCCCCACTCATTCACAAACCCAGAATCACAGAGGAGACCAGAGTTTCTTTGGTGGCATACTTCACAGTACATTTCTTTAGTATTGTGTACTTTGTTTATTAAAATATGTGTAGATTCTTAATTTTTCTCCATGATCTAGTCATGCTTAAACTTCTTCCTGATTTGTTCATTAATAGGCAAGATTATGCTGTATTGAGATTCATTTATTTCATCAACAATTCTTTACTGAATGCACTAGACACCATTTCAGGCACAGGGATATGCCTATGACTGAAACAGACAAAGCTCGTCTTGTAGGTTACAGTCTGGTCACAGTCTTGGTTACAGAGAAGCCAACAATAGGCAAATAATTCAAGAAATGGATAGGATTGTTCAGAAAATAAGTACTAGGATGGAAGCAAAACATAATAATGAAGTCAGGAGTGGTGGGAAAGTGAGAAGACATGGTCTAACAAGCTTTTGAATAACTAGGAGGATTCAGTTGAGCTAAGAGCTAGGAAACAAGTCATTTGAGCAAAAAAGTCACACCTGTAAAGTCCTCCAGATGTGAGGAAGCTACTATGGAAAACAAAAGGAGGGTAGGGAATTATGGCACAGAATGAAGTTGGAAAAGTGAACAGGGGCTTGGCAGACCATGCCAAGAAGTGAATTTTATTTTAAATGCCCCGGCAAATATTGAGGACCTTAAGTAAGGGAATTAATGATCTGATTTAGATTTTTAAATGATTCCTCAGCCTGCTGTGTGGCAAATAGGGTGCATGGGGCCAGAAGTAAAAATTGAAAAAAAAAATAGTTAAAGTCTGTTCTATACATCTGTGTCTCTTTTGCTGTCTCACATACAGGGTTATCATTACCATCTTTCTAAATTCCACATATATGTGTTAGTATACTGTATTGGTGTTTTTCTTTCTAGCTTACTTCACTCTGTATAGAACAGACTTTTGGATTCTGTGGGAGAGGGAGAGGGTGGGATGATTTGGGAGAATGGCATTGAAACATGTATACTATCATGTAAGAAACGAATCTCCAGTCTATGTTTGATGCAGGATACAGGGTGCTTGTGGCTGGTGCACTGGGATGACCCAGAGAGATGATATGGGGACGGTGGTGGGAGGGGGGTTCAGGATTGGGAACTCATGTACACCTGTGGTGGATTCATGTTAATGTATGGCAAAACCAATACAGTATTGTAAAGTAAAAAAATAAAATAAAATAAAATTTTAAAAAATAGCTTAAGGGAATGGCTGATGGATTCATGTAGGTGTTGAGGAAAAGTAATGACTGAAAGTTGAGTCCCTGGGTTTTTATTCATTGAGTTTATCACTTTCATGTATGATGGGACTGAATTAAAGGCAGCTAATCATGTACATTCTGTTCAGCCTATCTATACTTTTTCTTCTCAGTCTTAGTGTCACCTTATTCTAAGAACAAATTCACAAGTACATGTAGGTACTCAGTAATTTTCAAAGGCATAAGCTGTATATGAGGAGCAAGTCAGAATCATAAAAGGAAAGATGATGCCACTCTGTCAGGCTGCTCTTGCCAAAAGTTTGAATGAGTTTATCTACTTGTTGAGTTGGCAGCTCACTTGTCCACCTGTCTAGTAGGAGACAAAGAGTCTCTGATCCACTGGTTAGTTTTGTCTTGTTGTTTTTTTTTTTTAATACTCAGAAAGGACATTTTTCAATGAAGAAACATGAATAATGATGTTTGTTTTGTGACCAATGCTCTGTTTTTATCACATGTAAATGACTGAGCCTCAAATTACTCACCTTCTGATATCTCTTTTTAACTCTCAAACTTCTATTCCTTGTTACAATTTGTCACACTCTGTAAAAACCATCACAGTTTTACCTTGGAACAGTTGAATCATGGGTTTCAGATGTTGGGGAGAAATCTGTTAAAATAAACAATCCCATGTGACCTGCAATTTGTTAACAGTGTAAACAATGAATTAATGCATAATATTTAGAATTGTTTTTGTTTTATCATGATGTCTTTGCTATTTGCATGGAAATAAACTAATTTATGACTGGACTAAAAACCTCTAACCATGAGTACTATCTTTTGCTTGAGTAAGAATGCATTTAGGCAGTATTGTAAGCTTTCTAAGTCTCTTCTCATTGTATTGCAATTTTATCTAAAATGCTGCTGCTGCTGCTAAGTTGCTTCAGTCATCTAAAATGAATAATATTAAAAATACTGTATTCTGTAAGTTGTTCAACAACATGAGAAAAATTAAGGAAAAATAAAACCTTTGAAGCAGTCTTTTGGTAAATGCAAATATTATAGGGATGAAAGTATGTCTGTTTTATATAAGATTAAATCCCCAGAATCTGTAGCACAGTAGAAGCTCAAAAATATTTTGAATGAAAATATTAAATCATTGGTTGCTGGCATAGTCAGGGGCACAAAGTCTTTGGTGCCTTTTAATGCTTCCAAGTCTTCCTTAACATAGTTTTGAGTCTAACATTTTTTCCTAGTCAATATCATGCTAACTAAAATGCTCATATCTTGTTGAAAATTTCTTCACCAGTTCTCCTCTCAAGTACTTTGGCAAATAACATACCTCGACAGACTACATTGTAAGTGTAGACGACTGATAAAGTAGTTAAATCATATTTATATGTGTCTTCATCCTAATATTAGGTAAAAATCCAATTTATCTTCAGGTACTTGATTATTCAACAATGGCTTGCCTGGGAAAAATACACGTTGTTTTCTCAGTTGCATCTTTTTGAGTCAAAACAGATTCAACCACGTCAGGCTTCATGAAACCGCCCTTGTCTAGGGATTTGTGCCCCCCACGGTGATTCTGAAACTAACCTTGATGATACTTCATGCAATTTTTTTTTCTCTGCCTGTTTGTGTTTTTACATTTGATGTTAGCCAAAAGGCTGAGAAGCGATGATTGTGTTTTTGGAGCATTGCTAACAGCCAAGATTTCTCTGAGCTTTTCAACTTTCAAACTGTTTTCAAAACATTATATATTCAATGAGGTGTTTCGTAGAGCTATCTCTCAGAATTTTTCCATTCAGTGGTCATTAGGCAGGCTTATTTATCTCTCCACTGTGGTTGAAAACCTGCATTTTTTTTCCACTTTATTTTTTTAATTGAAGGATATTTGCTTTACAGAATTTTTTGGTTTTCAGCATACATCAACAAAAATCAGCCATAGGTACAACCTTACGTGTCCCTTCCCTCCTGAACCTTCCATCTCCCCCTCTATCCCACCCTTCTGGATTGTCAAAGAGCCCCTGTTTGAGTTCCCTGAGTCATACAAATTCCCATTGGCTATCTATTTTATAAATGGTGTTATAAATTACAAATTTATAATATTTATAAATATTTATAAATTTCCATGTTGTTCTCTCCATACATCTCACCCTCTCCCTCCTCCCACCATGTCCTTAGGTCTGTTTCCTATGTCTGTTTCTCTATTACTGCCCTGAAAATAAATTCATCAGTACCATCTTTCTAGATTCATATATATGCATCACTGTATAATATTTATCATTTCTTTTTCTGACTTCACTCTATATAATAGGCTCTAGGTTCGTCCACCTTGTTAGAACTGACTCAAATGCAATTCCTTTTTTATGGCTGAATATGCTTCCATTGTGTATATGTACCACAACTTCTTTATCCATTCATCTGTTGATGGACATCTAGGTTGCTTGCATGTTCTAGCTATTGTAAATAGTGCTGCAGTGAACACTGAGGTACACGTGTCTTTTTCTTTTTATATACATATATTTTTTTATTTTTATTTTTACTTTATTTTACTTTACAATACTGTATTGGTTTTGACATACATTGAGACGAATCCACCATGCGTGTACATGAGTTCCCAAACATGAACCCCCCCCTCCCACCTCCCTCCCCACACATCCCTCTGGATCATCCCCATGCACCAGCCCCAAGCATCCTGTATCCTGCATCAAACATAGACTGGCGATTTGTTTCTTACATGATAGTATATATGTTTCAATGTCATTCTCCCAAATCATCCCACCCTCTCCCTCTCCCTCAGAGTCCAAAAGTCCGCTCTACACATCTGTGTCTCCTTTGCTGTCTCGCATACAGGGTCATCATTGCCATCTTTCTAAATTCCATATATATGTGTTAGTATACTGTATTGGTGTTTTTCTTTCTGGTTTACTTCACTCTGTATAATCGGCTCCAGTTTCATCCACCTCATTAGAAATGATTCAAATGTCTTTTTCAATTTTGGTTTCCTCAAGGTATATGCCTAGGAGGGGGATTGCTGTGTCACATGGTGATTTTATTCCTAGTTTTTAAAGGAATCTCCATATCGTCTTCTATAGTGGCTGTATCAGTTTACATTCTCACCAGAATGCAAGAAAGTTCCCTTTCTCCACACCTTCTCCAGCATTTATTGTTTGTAGACTTTTTGATGATGGCCATTCTGACTGGTGTGAGGTGGTATCTCATTGTAGTTTTGATTTGCATTTCTCTAATAATGAGCAATGTTGAGCATCTTTTCATGTGTTTGTTAGCCATCTGTATGTCTTCTTTGGATAAATGTCTGTTTAGGTATTTTTCCCACTTTTTCACGGGGTTATTTTTCTGATGTTGAGTTGTATGAGCTGCTTGTATATTTTGGAAATTAATTCTTTGTCAGTTGTTTCCTTTGCTATTATTTTCTCCCATTCTAAGAGTTGTCTTTTCACCTTGTTTGTAGTTTCCTTTGCTGTGCAAAAGCTTTTAAGTTTAACTCAGTCCCACTTGTTTGTTTTTGTTTTTATTTCCGTTACTCTAGGAGGTGGTTCATAGAAGAGTTGCCTTGATTTATGTCATCGAGTGGTCTGCCTATGTTTTACTCTGAGTTTTATAGTTACTGGTCTTCCATTTAGATCTTTAAATCCATTTTGATTTTATCTTTGTGTATGGCATTAGGAAGTGTTCTAATTTCATTCTTTTGCACATGTCCAGTTTTTCCAGCACCACTTATTGAAGAGGCTAACTTTGCCCCATTGTATGTCCTTGCTTCCTTTGGCACGAATAAGGTACGGTAGGTATGTGGGTTTATCTCTGGGTTCTCTATCTTGTTTCATTGGTCTATATTTCTGTTTTTGTGCCAGTACCATACTATCTTGATGGCTGTAGCTTTGCACTATAGTCTGAAGTCAGGAAGGTTGATTCCTCCAGCTCCCTTCTTCTTTCTCAAGACTACTTTGGCTATTTGCAGTCTTTTGTGTTTCCATATGAACTATGAAATTTTTTGTTGTAGTTCTGTGGAAAATGCCATTGGTGATTTGATAGGGATCACTTTGAGTCTGTACATTGCATTTGGTAGTATAGTCATTTTTACAATGTTGATTCTTCCTACCCAGAAACATGAAATATCTCTTTATCCGTTTACGTTGTCTTTGATTTCTTTCATCGGTGTCTTATAATTTTCTGTGTGCAGTTCTTTTGTCTCCTTAGGAAGGTTTATTCATAGATATTTTATTATTTTTGTTGCAGCGGTGAATATGATTGATTCCTTAATTTCTCTTTCTGATTTTTCATTGTTAGTATATAGGAATACAAGTGATTTCTGTGTATTGACCTTGTATCCTGTGACTTTGTTGAATTCACTGATTAACTCTAATAATTTTCTAATACTTTTGGGTTTTCTATGTGTTGCATCATGTCATCTGCAAACAGTGAGAGTTTTACTTCTTCTTTTTTGATCTGGATTCCTTTTATTTCTTTTTCTTCTCTAATTGCCATAGCTAAGGCAATGGCACCCCACTCCAGTACTCTTGCCTGAAAAATCCCATGGACGGAGGAGCCTGGTGGGCTGCAGTCCATGGGGTCACTAAGAGTTGGACACGACTGAGCGAATTCACTTTCACTTTTCACTTTCATGCATTGGAGAAGGAAATGGCAACCCACTCCAGTATTCTTGCCTGGAGAATTCCAGGGACAGTGGAGCCTTGTGGGCTGCCGTCTACAGGGTTGCACAGAGTTGGACACGACTGAAGTGACTTAGCAGCAGCAGCAGCAGCAGGACTTCCAAAGCTATGTTGAATAATAGTGGTAAGATTGGACACCCTTGTCTTGTTCCTGACCTTAGAGGGAATGCTTTTAGCTTTTCGCCATTGAGAATAATGTTTTCTTTGGGCTTATCACATATGGCCTTTACTATGTTGAGATAGGTTCCTTCTATGCCCATTTTTTGAAGCGGAAAACCTGTATTTTTAAATGAGCATCAAAACGCACCTTACAAATTGGTGGCCAACTGTGCTCATGTTGAGTTCTCTAGTTGTGGTTGGGGGCTGTGTTCTTTCATTCCATCATATTCACTGTAATGTACTTCAAGATTGTTCTGACTTTATCTTATCTTTTGCATTTTTGCCACTTAACAATCTTTTCAGTCCAACCATTCCTGTTTTGGGCCACCTCTCACTATATCCATTGGAAACTATAATTTAGAATAAATATATTTTTGAAGCAATAAATAAAGAGTGACACTGAGTTCTCTAAAGTTTGCATGTCTAGACTTGCTGTTTTCAGACTGACTTCCTTGGGAAATGTAACTGAATATAATTTCATATTTGTAAATAGGATATTTATCTAAGTACATTTGTGGTAGGAAGTTTAACCAACTTGTGGGGCCAAAGACTTTGTGTATGCATATGTGTGTGTGTGTTCAATGTAAAATTGATTTAAGAAAACAGATTGGTTTGTTTTAAAAAAAGGACTTTTTTCAAAAAATGACCTACTCTTCTAGAATAGCTACTTGTCCTTTGTTCAGGGGCTGTGAGTGCCGTCTGTGATCATAATAGTGCATTAGTTCACCAATCTGGTTTTAGTGTTAGTGACACTTGGTTCTCCAACGACTCTAAAATACAACACTTTCCAATCACTCACTACATATGAATATTTTCTAATTAGGGGGTTAAAAAAATTGTTGACCTGAAAGAGTAGAATTCTGCTTATGTCTTAAGGGCACTGTAGTCAAATACACTAATATAATGAGTAATGTTCAAACATACCTTGTTCTTCTCAGGGCTGTACATAGGCTTTTGCACACTGCACAGTCTCGTAATACATCCCAGCATGAGAAGCAGAGATGCAGAGAGTAGATGTCAGGATATATCTTGTCTTAGCAGTGAGGGAAAGGAGAGGACCCCAAGAATCAGAGACAAGAGTCTGGAAGATAAGAGGAAAATCAGGAGCATCTAGAGTGATGGAGGTGAGAGAGGAGGACAAGTTTAAAATGAAAGCAGTGGTCAGTGGGGAAATGAGGAAAGATAATGTAACCAGGCATTTTGAACTACAGTCTAGGAAATTACTGATGTGGGGGCTGCAGCTCAAGTTGCAGTAAGTATAAGCTGCTCTTTCAAAAGAACATTGGCCTTAAAATAATGAAGACAAAAAGCACTAATGCCTAGGGATATGGAAGAATGAAAACAACAATTGAGGCCGAGAAAGGGTTTAAAGAAGACTGAAGGTAGTAAGAGCTAACAATACCTGGGTGTTTACTGTGTACCAGAATTCTAAATGCTTTAACTTTTTCAATCTTTATAATACACCTATGAAATAAGTAATTCTAAGGCATGGGGAGGTTATGTAACTTGATCAAGGTCATACAAACAGGTGATAACATTGGGTTATCAACTCAGAAGGTTAACTCCAGTGGCTTGCTCTTTAAAACACCATGATACTACCTCTCTATGCTAGAGAGAGAGACACTCGATGGAGCACAGATGTCTCTGAGTTGGTCACAGTTAGAGATGAGAATGGAGAAGGAAATGGCAACCCACTCCAACATTCTTGCCTGGAGAATCCCGGGGACAGAGGAGCCTGGTTGGCTGCTGTCCATAGGGTCACATAGAGTTGGACATGACTGAAGCGACTTAGCATGCATTGGAGAAGGAAATGGCAACCCACTCCAGTATTCTTGCCTGGAGAATCCCAGGGACAGAGGAGCCTGCTGGGCTGCCATCTATGGGGTCTCACAGAGTCGGACACGACTGAAGCGACTTAGCAGCAGCACCAGCAGCAGAGATGAGAATACAGGTGCGGTGAGGAATCGGCATCAGAAGGAGGAGGGGGAATGAGATGACGAGGCAAGGGGACTTGGTGTTTCTGAAGCAGAGAACATGGTGGATATGCAGATTTAAGGGTTTCCACTTGGTACAAGGAAAAAACCTTACTAGTTAGGGGACTGGGGAAATAAGCACTTAAGGAAAGCAGAATCATCACTGTAGGGTATGTGACAGAAAGTCAGCTGAGATGGAAATAAGTGATTACCAAATAGCAGTGAGGGGCCCACAGAGGGGCTGGGACACGTTTGTAGTAGACGCTGTTAACTTTGCAGCCATAACGGAAGAGAAGGAAGATGCTGAAGTGTAATGGGGACCTATGAGTTCTTAGAGCTAGAATGCTTTTAGGAACTTCAGTTGTTATTTCTGTCTTTAATAGAAAGAGGTAAGTATGGCAAAAACTTGCAGCCATAATTGGTTCACACATTTTCTTTGGTGTATTATGATTAAAGGAAGGCATTTGAAGACCTTATCTAAAGTATTATATAATTCTTGAATCTAGGCCCTCTCCATATGGTCAATTAATTTCCCATTTCTCCTACTGCAATATTTCTGCAATGTTACAGAAATTCAGCAAATAAAGTGACTTTATGGTTATTCAAAGGATTAGAGGGATCTTATAAGAGTGAGGGGAGGGGTGGCAGAGGAGTCCCTCTGAAGAATTTTAATTCCATCTTCTAAGTTAAGTCCATTTTGTAAAAGGAGGCGTTTTTAGGGAGAATGAAGCTGCCAGAACCACTCCCATGATGACTTTTCAAGCTGTTCTATCAAGCCTTCCAAACTGGATTTTTTGACAAAACCACAGTGGAAAGACAGCAGCCATGAATACAGTACAAGGAGTAAAGAGAAGAAATGTTTGGTCCTATTAATTATACAAAAATACTCAATATTCACTGCTGAAATGTGCTTCGTGAGAGTGAACTTGAAATAGTCTACTGTCAGAACACATAAAAGACAGAGTCTGTTCCTGCTTTTTTTTTTGGAGGGTTGAGGGTAAGCAAGGAGTAAGTAGGAAGAGCCACATCTTGACTTATAGAAGGGTTAATAAAAAGTATGCTCGGTGTATTTAGTACTCTTGCACCTAACTCAGAGCCCCAGAGGACTGACTTGAAATTTGGCACCAGCTTTTCGTTCAGTATGCTAATGAGAATATAAAATTTGCACTCCTCACATAAATAAACATACCCTCAACTGTGTTATTTTTCTGCATTGGCAGATGGATCACATGCTCCAAATCGCTGTGAATTATTATTCTGAGCAGCTCTGCAGAGCACTCTGCATCCACTCTTGTTGTTTGCCACATGCTACAGCACTGCCTGTACCCTGAGCCTGGTCTCAAGGTAGCTCTAGTGTGACATTTTCCTAGAACACAGATAGGCAGGATTTAATTGACCTCATTATTCTTGGATTCTCAAAGGCTTCTGTGGCTGTGCCCATTCACTAATACTGTTCTCTTGGGCTGTAAAGCTGTGTCCAATTATTCTTGTTGCATGTCATCGAGTGACTTGGTGACAACCACAGCAGCCCTTCTTGCATTCCAATGACTCTGTTCCTAATTTATTGTGACTTAAAGACTCTAGGGGCCAGTAGGGTTTCATGGAAGAGGGCTGAGCTTCCTTTTCCCTTTGCAGTATTTTTGTTTGCGCTTATCCCCCTTCCTTATTATTATAAATAAACCCTTAAGTGAAGGCGAAGGCCATACGGTGGCAAATAGCTGGTCCATCTAAGAAAAAACCCCAATGGTCATTATATAGAGAGAAATGTGATCCCAAATAATTGGTTTGAATGAAATTGGATTTTACTGATTGGAGTTTGGCAAATTCCCAGTTACAAGCTGACCTTGGACTGCCCTCAGAGCTAAAACTGAGAAAGAATAAACTTACTTTTAAGATGGGAGAGAGTGGTTAGGAGAAAAGATCTTTTACTTACCTATTGCTGTTTAGTGAACCCCTAACTTAGTGGCTTAAAGTGATAGCTTTTTTTTTTTTCCCTTACAGCGGGATCAGACATTTGGGCAGGTGTTGGGTAGGTGATTCTTGTACTTCATGTAGTATCAACTTGGCTGTATCTGATGAATGGCTGGGCTGTGCTTCTTTCCCCAGGGGCATCAGTCTTTTTCTTAAAGATAATCAACTGCTTGGATGAGTCCCATCCAGGTATGGAAAGAATCTGCTTTATTCAGTATCTGCTGATTAAATGTTAATCTCATCTGAAAATTGTCTTCAAATCAATATACAGATGTGTTTGACCAAATATCTGGATACTGTGGCCTACCCAAATGGACACAAGAGTTTTATCATTGAGCTCTTCTTGTGGTTTCTCATCATCTATATCTAGCACAAGCTTCTTTACAGCATGACAACTGGCTTCCCAAAGAGAGAAAATAAAATCTGTCAGGCTTAGGCTCAAAAGTCTTGTGATATTATTTCCATTGCATTCTGTTGGTCAAAGTAATCACAGCTCTAGCTCCTAGTCAAGGGGGAGAAAAATAGAATCTGCTCTGTGGAGTCAAGAACAGTATATAGGGAACAGGGAGGACAGGAAGCATCACAGCAATTCCAGTTTCTTTCATCACAGTAAAGAATTAGTTCTCAGGTTACAAGTCCTGGTTGATATTATCTAAATTAGGTACATCTGAAGTTGAGGCTTTTCAAGTACAGCTTCTCTTAATCCAGAGACGTGGTCTCTCAATAGATTGCTAGAATCTCTGTGCATCTTCACCCTCTAGCACACAGAGATGAGACAACGATGATTGTGTTAATATCTCTGGCAGTAGACCTGGCCATGCAAAGGAAGGGAAATGGGAAGTACTTAGCAATCACTGTTTTATAGCAATACTGAAATCCAAATGAGAACATATCAATTCCCTCAAATCTAGGGACAAAGAATGCTTCTTGAGAATGGCCCGGTTCTTTGGATGTGATTTTCTATTCTATTTTTCTCAGCAGCTCTGTCCTGTAACTCATCCTCCTTTTCCATTTAAAAAAAAAAAAAAAAAGCCCATGTTTGCATTTGAGTGACTTTCTCAGCCTTGCTTTATGCCAGTAAAAGTTTCGAGGCCTCTTCTCATTTTGTCTATGAAGGCACACTTTTTGAAACTTTGTGGTTTTCCCATGTATCCAATTATATTCCATTTCATTAAGTAAAAGATATTCGCACAAACATCTTTAAGACAGACACTTCTTTTAGCTTTAAACCGAAAGTCCAGATGCTATGGAGCAACGTCCTTAAGATTTTTGGAAGCTCTTGTCTTTTAGTTGAGTGCCCTTACAAGGGTTTTAACAGAGATCTTACTGCCACATCCTTGATTTGATATTTACTCTGAGAACACATTTTACTAGCAGTTCTCTGGGTTTGATTAGAGATCACCTGTTATTCTGAGAACTAGTTATCATTTGGATGGGCTGAGAATGAGAAATAATTTTATTTTCTAACCCAGCAAGTCCTGGGTTGGACTTTGTTGCTTAAAACAACAGCTTTTTATTTCCTGTGGTCAGGGCTTGCCTGAGTCTTCTCTAGGTGGTGTTGATTAGGTCCCTCAATTGGCTGCATTTTATAGGTAAGTGAGCTAGGCTAGAAGGTCCCAGGAAACTTCAGTCACTTACCTGGCACCTCTAAGCTCATCTACATGGCTGGTTTCTACATGTTAATGACTTGGGGCTTCCTTACAGCGCAGCAGACCCAGACTGATAAGACTTTTTATATGGTTGCTGGCTCCAAAAGAAGGTATTTTAAATGAATATGGCCTGCACAGTATGTAAGAGGTTACTAAGTCTTTGTTTGTATCATGTTTTCCCATGTCCTTTCACTAAAGCATTTCATATATGAAGCCAGAATCGATATGGGAGAGAGTACATGAGGTTAGGAATAACCCGAGGTAGCATTTATTGAGAACCACTGGTGTAACAGTCTCCTACAGAGAATGATTTTATTGTCAGATGAAAATAGATCTGTCACTTTCTCCTACGCTTTATTAGTGGTGTGGCTTAGGGAAAATTACTATACTTTTGGGCTTCTTGTTTTCTGCCTGTAAAATGCAAAGTGTGATATAAACTTTACTAGATTTTTGTGAGAATTGAACACACACACACATACACACACACAGAGTTATATAGAATACCCATAGTAGAACTCAACAAATAATTTCTATATTTTAGTCGTTTATTTGGCAAAGCGGCCATCAGATATTGATCGGGCCTTCTGTGGTTTGGTTTTGCCATATCAGGGCCAATTTACAATCAGAAACTAGGGCTTGCATAAGTCAATATGATTAAAGGAAAACTTTGGAAAGATAGGTGGACATAAGAGAAGATTAGGTCTTGGTCAAAGCTGTTGGTATTGGTAGAGACGGGAATTTGAAATCAAGGCTCAAAGTGGTATGGAAATGCACAGTGAGATGAGGATTGGAACCAGTGTTAAGTCAGGATTCCATGTGGTCCAAAAACACAGGGTCAAGAAATTCTTACAGGGCTTACAGATGGCTCGGTGGTAAAGAATTCACCTGCCAATGCAGGAGACGCATGTTGAATTCTTGATCTGGAAAGGCCCCACATGCCATGGAGAAACTCAGCCCATGCACCACAACTATTAAGACTGTGGTCTAGAACCCAGGAGCTGCAACTGCTGAGCCCAAGTGCTGCAACTAGTGAAGGCCGTGCCCCCTTGAGCCTGAGCTCTGCAACAAGAGAAGCTACGGCAATGAAAAGTCTGCACACTGCAACTAGAGGGCAGCCCCTGCTCACTGCAACTAGAGAAAAACCTGCAGAGCAACAAAGATCCAGCCCAGATAAAAATAAAAAGAAATAAGAAAATAAAATTATATATAAAACAGAAATTCTTATGTATCCCAACCAGGTATAGAATCTTAGGGAGTCAGATGGAAATCAGGGACCTCGGCCAGAAGCAGGAAATTGAGAGCCAGAATACAAGCAATAGTTTAGGCAAGTAGTTTATGGGTCCCAGAAGCAAGAGAAAATTGTGATGATTTGCAAAGCTGCTGTGATCAAAGACTACACAAACATTATCGTAGCCCAAAGTAGAAATGGGTTTTCATGTGTGGGCAGATCTTGACTCATGGATGGAAAATGACATCTGGTTGGAATGGGGATGGAGCAGTTAGACAGCTCTTAATGCTATAATTCTTCTTTTATTGGTCCCTTTAATTATTTCACTGAGTTAGTCTTTATCTGCTTGAGAACATATTCTCACATTCCATGTTTTCCTAAGGAGGGCCTTTCCGCAAAGAAACTATCAGACTCTAAAGTTGTCTGTGGCATTTGTAGTATCCATATGCTCAAAAAAATGATGCTGACTCTATTATCTTTTGTTCCAACTTCAGAATAGTCCATTCTTTGGATAGAGCAGTTTTATTCCTTGAATGTATTCTCACCCAGAGGGAAATTGGAATTACCAGTGCTACTGTTTGAGTCCCGGTTGCAGAAGTCAAGATTTTTCTGAATCCTTCTGAATATTTTATTTTTCCTCATGCTGATTATTACTTCAGTCTAAAAGCTTATGTTATCTTATAAAGTCACTTTGTACTTTCATTTTTCATTGAAATATTCAGAATAGAATAAAATAGAATCATTTAAAGTTATATTTAAGCAAAGTAGGTTTTCTTGATTAGAAAGGAGAAATTTAGAGTAGCATTTTAAATAAATACATTTTTAAAAAGAGATGCATATTTATGCGGTTCTTGCTGAGGAGGGTAGTTTCTTTTCTTACCACTATACCCATTGCAAGAATTAATTAGTTTTCTTTAAAGATCTTGATTATGAATGTACCTTAGGCATTGATGGGGGAATTTCTAGATGTTGTTTATTGTATAGAGTATCTGTTTTACAGGTTTTTTGAGATTTCTTGGCTGTGCATTAGCACACAAGTATTTCTACCATGTGATCAATTTTATGTCAGTCCAACCTTCGTGCAACTGTCACAGTGACAACTCGGTGGTTCTAAGCATCAGTGGTCTGAAGACCTGTAACGTCCAAATATGTAGGTTGAATTTCTAACATCTATTAAAGCCTTTACTTCTCTACATTTTTTGAACCCTGGGTCTGAGGAGATCCTGTTAACTAGACTGAGCACTTGGAAAATCATCCTGTAATTAGTGTGTTTGATGACCAAATCATCAGTTAGGAAACAAAATGTATATACTCTGTTCTGATGCTGCTTTATGACTGAGACCAGGAGTCAGCAAGCTTTTTCTGTTACAAGACTGAGAGTAATTATTTTCAGCTTTGTGGGCCAATCTCAGTCCCAAATACATAACTCTGCCATGTGGTACAAAAGCCGAAGGGTGTGATCCACTGATCAAGTGACCTCTTTGTTGACTTGAAGAATGTCTATGTTGTATGAAGGAAAAAGCTAAAGTGTTAATAGCTCAGTCATGTCCGACTCTGCAATCCCATGGACTGTAGCCCACCAAGTTCCTCTGTCCATGGGATTTTCTAGGAAAGAATACTGGAGTGGATTGGCATTCCCTTCTCCAGGAGGATCTTCCTGACCCAGGGATCAAACCCGGGTCTCCTGCATTACAGGCAGATTTTTTACTGTCTGAGCCACAGGTGATAGGGCCAGATAAAACTGTGTGTGATAGAGTTTCTCTGGCATAAACTCTTAAAATGTGTAATAGTAAACATTATTGCAAAAACTTTTGGAATATTGCATCTCTTCTTGGCCCTCGTGAAGAATGCTCCATTTGCAAAAGGGCTGTTTTCTCCAAACATAACTTGTTCCCATATAGAAACAGCCTAGGACAGACGTCAGCGAGCTACACCCATGCGCCTTGTCTTTTCCTCTCAGGCCATGTGGACGTTCGAAAGCAAAGTCTATGGATAGGTCACTGACCCATGAGTCAGCAGAATGTGACTTTCTGGAGTCTCATCCTTAGTGGTGCTGGCAGGTGAGGGGAGTGTCCATCCTCTATTTCTTCCCTAGGAAAAATGGAATCTTTTGTGAAATGATTGCTGAAACTAAGTGGACCTTTTTTGTTTGCAGACCTGTTTCCCTTGCTGAAGCTAACAGGGGTGGTCAGGAATCAGAATTCTAATTTTGTTCTCATTAGCACTGTGTTTGCACCACTGCACTCCTGAAACTCAAGTGCAGATTGAGATCAACATCTCCTGTGAAATGACACAAGGCAACTGGAAGCATCTGTATCTTTCTGTCATAAAGAGTTCACTTTTTGCTGTTGTTGATGTAACTGAGATGGTATTATAAGAGCTTTTAGTTTGAATTTATTTTAGGTAATACTAATAATTAGATGTTTTACTAGTGTTTACCATGAAGGTTTGAGAAATCATTACTACCTATAAAATTAAGGAAAATAAAAAGAATTTAGTTCTAAAAATTAGCCTTAGAATTGTACTTTAGCTAATTACATTATGTTGTAGAAAAGCATTGTCTATGGCCTACTATTTAAGAAGAATATGACATTTCACCATAGCTTTATAAATGCTTAATGCCAAATGAGAAAATTATATAGCTTTTACCAAATGGCAACTTTTTATCATCTCAAATCTACCTTTGAGGAAATGAGGTTTTAGAAGTGAAAAAAATAGTAAGAATGAGTATGAGTTTGGGATTTTAATGGCTCCTGATTATTTTATATTTCTGGTTCAAATCATTTATTAGTATTTAGGCATGACTGATAATATTGCCCTTCAGTTTAAGATTTGGTGATTTTAAGCTGTTTGTGGAGGTATCTGTATGTATAAAACAATGGGATGTATTAAACATGGAACGCATTTAGAAGCATGAATTTCAGACTAAATTATAACACTGCCCTCAATTTTCCAAGCTCTGCACTGTAACATTTCAGATTAAGGGCTCGGGATTGTAACGTGTTTCCTTCTTAATTGTTTGTTGCAATGAAGAATACAAATATAATTATTCATTCATATAAAATTTTGAAATAGGATATTAAACAAGAACAGTGTTGTGATCATCTGCAACCTTTCCACAATGTCTAGAAGAAATCCCTTCACTTATTTGTAGTACATATTAAAATTGGACCCATGGAACCAAAATGGACTTTTTCCAAGGGTAGTAAATTCAGATTAGGAAGGATAGAGTTAACATGGGAAAGAAGAAGTAAAGTTAAATGAGGTGAAGAAATCCTTCCTACCAAAGCCCATCTATGTGAATGAAATGCCTTAGAAAGAGCTTTTCGATGTGATCACTAAATCTCTGTAGTTAATGCTGTGGAGACAAGAACAAAATGCACAAAGAACCTAGTGATCCATGCAGTAAGCTTTTCCAAAATGAGGCATGTGCTAAAAAAGAGGCAAGAAGAAGTATGCATGTACAGTAAACAGACATCATGAACAGTACCATATGCTTCCCAGTGAGCTGTGTTCAGCTTTCTTGGTGTATTTGCATTCGACTGCTCTTTGCGAGAAAATAATGTACCAGGAAAAATCCTGTCTGCACCACCAAAATGCCCCTGGTATATTGGCATTAATCCCTCATTTCTCAATTCTCTATGAATTTATTTGCATTTAGAAACATGTAGCAGAATATATTGTGCTTATCATGTGCCAGACACTGGTATAAACTTACAGGCTTTGTTGCATTGAATCTTCACAATAACTGTGTGATGTGGATTCTATTATCATGATCATTTCACAAATGAGGAGATGCATAGACATAAGTAAATTATCAAAGTCTTTGAGGAAATACCCGTCAGTATATTAGAGGTAAGATTGAATAATTCCAGTTTTCAGGAAGAAAAAGAAAGTGAATTCCCTCCAGTTATATCCTTTGGGAGTATGATATTAACCTCATTTCCCTTAGTTCTTTTCGAAAATTTACCTTTAGTACTTTCTTGGAGGCCTTCCATGGATTCCTATCTAAAATTATCCCTCATTTTCACCCTTTAGATTTTCTGCCTACCTTCCCTATTTAATTTTCTTCTAAACATTTGGCATTGTCTAATGTTGTAGATAGTTCACTTATTTATATTGTTTATTTTTTCTTCCCTACACAAGTGAAATCCTACAAAGGCAGGAATTTTTGTTTGTCACTACTGTATTTCTGGTGCCTAACACAAACACTCAATAAATGATTGTTGAATGGACAAATGTATCAATTGATTGACTTAGACAAATTTCTAAAGTGAAAGTGAAAGTTGCTCAGTCCTGTCTGACTTTTTGCGACCCCATGGACTATACAGTCCATGGAATTCTCCAGGCCACAAACTGGAGTGAGTAACCTTTCCCTTCTCCAGGGGATCTTCCCAACCCAGAGATCGAACCCAAGTCTCCCGCAAAGCAGGCGGATTCTTTACCAGCTGAGCCCCAAGAGAAGCCCCAGAATACTGGAGTGGGTATCCTATCCCTTCTCCAGAGCATCTTCCCAACCCAGCAATCAGAGCAGGGACTCCTGCACTGCAGGCAGATTCTTTACCAACAGAGAAAAGTGGATCTTTAAAAACATTCTTGTGAGCCTTTTTTAAAAAAGTTATAATCCCGTGGAATTTGTATCAGGTCACTACTAGTGATGTATGTCAGATTAAGCTGATTTCCTTTTCCTGTAAGACCCGTATATCAAAGGAGTGATATGCCCATTTTCTACCTGGATTTCAGCAAGCATTTGATAATATCTTCCACCCCTTGTAATAAAGATCTTGTGTTTAAGATGTAGAAAGGCAATTGATGGTACCATTAGATAATATCATAACTAAGTGGCTGTTTTCATGCATCAGTGTCCGTTTAGAGACAGGCTTCTAGTAATTGACTAGATGACGTGGCCTTTAGGTGTCTCCTGTTCATCATTTGTATCCTTAATTTCGGTAGTGGCATAAGGAGCTAATTCACAGATGAGGCAAAAATAGGGAAAAAAAATCAAATTCTGTCATTAACAAAATCAACATACAAAAATGATTTGACAGACTGAAGGGGAGAGGTAATATAAAAAAACTCGAGAAGTGAAAATATAAAAGGAGAGAACTACTAGTGATGTAGTTTAAGAAGCAGTAGGGTAAGAGGTGAGACCTATTTTCACAGCAGTTGGTGATTTTAGGTGATTAAAAATAAGTCTGAGTCAGTAACATGATGTAAGTGCCCTGTATTCCAAAATATTCATTCTTAGATTTCATGAATAGAAGAGGGTCTAAAACACAAAAGGTAATGATTGGGGTCTGTATTTGTGTTGGTTTTCCCCTACTTAGAACTGTAATGCTAATCCTGGATGATTCACTTTAAGGAGGACATTGAGAAGCTGGAGTACATTAAAAACTTGCAAACATGAAGCGAGAAGTTAAAACTGTATCACAGGAGTATCTAGATTGGTAGCTCCAAACTTGTAGCCTTTAGATGTGTTTTATATGGCACCCGGAGGTTTTAGAAATTTGAATTATAACTACATATTTCAAATAAGTTAATGTTTCAGTAAAATATAGTTTCTGGGTTTTGCTTATATTCTTGTATGGAAACTAACCATGGAGATGTAGTAATTCCACCTTGGTGTTCTTCTCAGCCCACTTCACTCATTTGCTTTAAATTTCTGATTCCTAAAGTAATTTGAGTGCTTGACACCTGGAAGTAAAAGCCTGGGGAATGCATGGCCTGTAATACAAAGTTGGGGGTGCAAGAGATACAAATATATCTGGAGAGCTTTCATAAGGCAGAACAATTAGACCTAAGCTGTGTGACCCCAGAGAGCTGAATGCAGGTGGTAATTATAGAGAAGAAAATTCTCATTAAATATATCATTTTCTCACAGTGACCTGAGACTTGCTATGTTTTATTCATTTTTGGTACCTCCGTACTGAAAAGAATTTCTGACATATATTGGCACTCATCAACTACTTATTGAATAAGTGAAATACAATAGATTGTGAGTGGTGAATCCCATTCTAGGAGCTGCTAGCATGTAAGCCTTTAGAGATCATTGTTCATTTTGTTTACGGCTGTGTATCTGTATTAGTGTGGCCATGTGGTAGGTGCTTATTAAATATTTGTATATTTCATGATGAGAGATAATCAAGGGTAGAATCATTGTCTACTTGTCAGTACTGTAGGAAAAATCAATTAGGTATACCTGTGGGAGACCATGGAATAAGGGAAACATTGATCTAGATGGTATTTAAAGTCACTTCCAACCCTGAGGGGCTTCCCAGGCAGTGCTAGTGGTAAAGAACCTGCCTGACAGTGCAAGAGATGTAAGAGATGCGAGTTTGATCCCTGGGTCAGGAAGATTCCCTGAAGGAGGGCATGGCAACCCACTCCAGTATAATTGCCTGGAGAATCCCATAGACAGAGGAGCCTGGTGGGTCCACAGGTTGCAAGACTCAGACACAACTGAAGTGACTTCGCATGCATGCTCACCAGCCATGAGAGTCTATCAGGCAAGTGACATGAAATGAGATTATTTATTTGATATCGAATATGAAACATGGTAAATGTAAAGTAGAATGTGTTTGATAAGGAGTTTGAGAGGCAGAACATTGAGCCAGTTATTTATGGTAAGGATAAGAAAATGATTTACTGGATATTTTAATTAAAGCAACCAATTATGTAAGGTTTTTCTAATGTTTGACTCTATTTTATATCCATATTGATGTCTGTGTTTACTCTGCTTTTCAGCTGTTAATTATTCCTATGTGATGAAAATACTCTTTTATCCCCTTATATTTGTAATCTCATTTATAAAATCCGTGTTGCCTTGAGGTTTGGAGTGATTTGTTATTTCATCTTTCAAGGAAGCCAATAAATCAAGCCACCAGGGGCTGATTTCAATTTTCATTGTTTGGGGTGGTTACTGAAGGTGATGTTCTGAAAAATTGTCTTATAACTAACCTAGAAAATAATATATGGAGCCCAAAGAGTGATAAGAAAACAAAATTAAGTAACCCAGTTTTCAAATAACTTGTTGGAAAAATTCTTGTACCTTCCCTTGTGAAGATCTAGCAATTTTAATATTCTTAAAATCAAGAAAAGAGAAATTGCTTTATAATTTTGAAGGAGAGTAGTTTAAAACACTGATTTTGAATGCCAAGGGTGAATGAATTTAGAATGCAATCCTGAGGGGGGTGGGTGTAGGTGAACTATGAAAGCTTATTAAATTCTGGGAAACTTCCAGTTTATTTGAAGGGGATATGTTAAGTGATTTTTGCTAAATGATATTGATAAATGATGATATTTTCCTCTGAGTATTTAGCCCATGACAAAGAAAAGCAACATCTAATTGTATAAAGGTTAGTGGATACAGTTAGGAGTGAGATTAGATACATGAATCATCATTTTTACAGTGCAGATAATGAACAAAGGGAAAATTGCTGTCATAGAGTGATATGCAAAACCTTAGAATCCTATGTCATTGTCGTCGTCATTATTGCTATCATGTGTTGAATATATGCATCTACTATCTCTGAGGAATACCTTAGTAATTTATGAATTAGTTTTAATTAGTTTTTATAGCTTCCTTGTAGGACGTGGTGAACATACAGCTTTAACCCTAGTGCCAGAGGCAGCTTTATGTGAAATGGTGATATAAGCATTATTTTATTTCAGCAACTCTTCTGCTTCCTGGGATCCCTTCCTCTTTGCACAGCACAGCATCTTATTTTTCCTTTCTGGATTTAAAGGAGAAAATCCTTGAGTTTTTATATTTTAAAAATGTTTAATGGAAAATTTCAACATGTGCAAAAATAGAGAGAAGAGTATACACACAGCCTAAGGACTCATCACCAAGCTTCAACAGTTGACGTTTCTTGTTTCGTCTGTATCCCCACCCAAAATCGCTCTACTAGGATTGTTGTGAAGCCAATATATAATATATAATATTACTTTATTTGTAGGCATTTTCATGTGTCTAAAAATAGACTTCTAAAAAATTACCTCAGTGATAATAAAAACACCTGCACATTTTCCTGATAATTTCTTGATTTCAAATGTCTCTGATTTTTAATTGTTTTAGAAAAAAATTGTGTTTGAAATGAGCTCCAAACAAAGTATTAGATGGAAATTATTGCATGTCTTAATTCTCTTTTAGACTATAAATTTCTCTCTTCTTTCTCTCTTTAATTTTTTTGTTGACAAAACTGGGTCATATATGTCATAGATTCTCTCCAATTTAATTTTGCTGATTTCATCCCTATGGCATAAGTTCAGTTGCTCAGTCGTGTCCGACTCTTTGCGACCCCATGATTTGCAGCACGCCAGGCCTCCCTGTCCATCACCATCTCCTGGAGTTCACTCAGACTCACGTCCATCGAGTCGGTGATGCCATCCAGCCATCTCATCCTCGGTCGTCCCCTTCTCCTGCCCCCAATCCCTCCCAGCATCAGAGTCTTTTCCAATGAGTCAACTCTTCGCATGAGGTGGCCAAAGTACTGGAGTTTCAGCTTCAGCATCATCCCTCCAAAGAAATCCCAGGGCTGATCTCCTTCAGAATGGACTGGTTAGATCTCCTTGCAGTCCAAGGGACTCTCAAGAGTCTTCTCCAACACCACAGTTCAAAAGCATCAATTCTTCAGCACTCAGCTTTCTTCACAGTCCAACTCTCACATCCATACATGACCACTGGAAAAACCATAGCCTTGACTAGACGGACCTTAGTCGGCAAAGTAATGTCTCTGCTTTTCAACATACTATCTAGGTTGGTCATAACTTTTCTTCCAAGGAGTAAACGTCTTTTAATTTCATGGCTGCAGTCACCATCTGCAGTGATTTTGGAGCCCAAAAAAATAAAGTCTGACGCTGTTTCCACTGTTTCCCCATTAATTTCCCATGAAGTGATGGGACCAGATGCCATGATCTTCGTTTTCTGAATGTTGAGCTTTAAGCCAACTTTTTCACTCTCCACTTTCACTTTCATCAAGAGGCTTTTTAGCTCCTCTTCACTTTCTGCCATAAGGGTGGTGTCATCTGCATATCTGAGGTTATGGATATTTCTCCCGGCAATCTTGATTCCAGCTTGTGCTTCTTCCAGTCCAGCGTTTCTCATGATGTACTCTGCATAGAAGTTAAATAAGCAGGGTGACATATACAGCCTTGACATATTCCTTTCCCTATTTGGAACCAGTCTGTTGTTCCATGTCCAGTTCTAACTGTTGCTTCCTGATGTGCATATAAGTTTCTCAATCAGGTGCTAAATTTTTTTTTTTTTAGTTTATAGTTTATATCAAGTTTTAAATATTTTTATAAATAACAACTTCTAATATTTAAAAAATTCATTTCATTTGTGATTTCTTCAGTTGTTGTTATCCTTATAAATACTTCTCCACCCCAAGATCAGTTAAATGATTACTTATGTTTTATTTTTATGGCTTAATTTTTACTTATAGCTGATTCACGTTGTTGTACAGCAGAAACTAACACATTATAAAGCAATTATTCTCCAGTTAAAAATAAATAGAATTTTAAGAACATAACATAAAATTTACCACCTAGTCACTAAGAGTCGGGCACGACTGAGCGACTTTACTTTCACTTTTCACTTTCATGCATTGGAGAAGGAAATGGCAACCCACTCCAGTGTTCTTGCCTGGAGAATCCCAGGGACAGGGGAGCCTGGTGGGCTGTCGTCTATGGGGTCACACAGAGTCGGACACGACTGAAGCGACTTAGCAGCAGTAGCAGCAGCAATGGCAATTTTTAAGTGCATAATACAGTATGTTAACTATATGTACATTGGTATACCACAGGTCTCTAGAATGTTTTATTTTGCAAAGCTGAAACTCTATACCCACTGAACAACAAATCCTCTTCACCTTCCTCCTAATCCCTGGCAATCACCACTCTAGTCTCTATTTAAGAGTTTGACTACTTGTTTGGTCACTAAGTCATGTCCAGCTCTTTGTGACCCCATGGATCACAGCACGTCAGGCTCCTCTGTCCTCCACTATCTTCCAGAGTTTGCTCAAATTCATGTCAATTGAGTTGGTGATGCTCTTTAACCATCTCACCCTCTGCCACCTGCTTCTCCTGCCTTCAACCTTTCCCAGCATCAGGGTCTTTTCCAATGAGTTGGCTCTTTGCATCAGGTGGCCAAAGTATTAGAGCTTTAGCTTCATCATCAGTCCTTCCATCTTCCTTCCCCACTACATTAGCATTAGACTACTTGAGATATCTCCTAAAAGTGAAATTATTCAGTGTTTGACATTTTGTAACTGACTTATTTCACTTAGCATAATGTCAGGATTCATCCATGTAACGTTTGACAAGATACTCTGTTTTAAAAGGCTGAATAGAATTCCATTTGATGTATAAATCACATCTTCTTTATCCATTATTCTGTTGATGGACATTTCATTTGCTTGCACCTCTTGGCTATTGTGAATAGTGCTGCTTTTAACACTGGTGTGCAAGTATCTCCTTGAGACCTTGTTCCCATTTGCACCAAACTGTGCTGACTTGGGAGATGGGCTCTCATAGCTGAGATGAAATGACTTCTTATTCATTTAATGTGGCTGGACTTGGCTTTGAGTTTGCTTGGGTACTACAACTTCTTAACTGGTTTCTCAAGTCATGAAGGCTTTTAGGACAAAAGATGATGCTGTGAAAGTGTTGCACTCAATATGCCAGCAAATTTGGAAAACTCAGCAGTGGCCGCAGGACTGGAAAAGGTCAGTCTTCATTCCAATCGCAAAGAAAGGCAATGCCAAAGAATGCTCAAACTACTGCACAAATTGCACTCATCTCACATGCTAGTAAAGTAATGCTCAAAATTCTCCAAGCCAGGCTTCAGTAATACGTGAACCGTGAACTTCCAGATGTTCAAGCTGGTTTTAGAAAAGGCAGAGGAACCAGAGATCAAATTGCCAACATCTGCTGGATCATGGAAAAAGCAAGAGAGTTCCAGAAAAACATCTGTTTCTGCTTTACTAAAGCCTTTGACTGTGTGGATCACAAGAAACTGTGGAAAATTCTGAAAGAGATGGGAATACCAGACCACCTGACCTGCCTCTTGAGAAACCTATATGCAGGTTAGGAAGCAACAGTTAGAACTGGACATGGAACAACAGACTGGTTCCAAATAGGAAAAGGAGTCCGTCAAGGCTGTATATTGTCACCCTGCTTATTTAACTTATATGCAGAGTACATCATGAGAAACGCTGGACTGGAAGAAACACAAGCTGGAAGCAAGATTGCTGGGAGAAATATCAATAACCTCAGATATGCAGATGACACCACCCTTATGGCAGAAAGTGAAGAGGAGCTAAAAAGCCTCTTGATGAAAGTGAAAGTGGAGAGTGAAAAAGTTGGCTTAAGGCTCAACATTCAGAAAACGAAGATCATGGCATCTGGTCCCATCACTTCATAGGAAATAGATGGGTAAACAGTGGAAACAGTATCAGACTTTATTTTGGGGGTTCCAAAATCACTACAGATGGTGACTTCAGCCATGAAATTAAAAGACGCTTACACGTTGGAAGGAAAGTTATGACCAACCTAGATAGCATATTCAAAAGCAGAGACATTACTTTGCCAACTAAGGTCTGTCTAGTCAAGGCTGTGGTTTTTCCTGTGGTCATATATGGATGTGAGAGTTGGACTGTGAAGAAAGCTGAGTGCTGAAGAATTGATGCTTTTGAACTGTGGTGTTGGAGAAGACTCCTGAGAGTCCCTTGGACTGCAAGGAGATCCAACCAGTCCATTCTGAAGGAGATCAGCCCTGGGATTTGTTTGGAAGGAATGATGCTAAAGCTGAAACTCCAGTACTTTGGCCACCTCATGCAAAGAGTTGACTCATTAGAAAAGACTCTGATGTTGGGAGGGATTGGGAGCAAGAGGAGAAGGGGACGACAGAGGATGAGATGTCTGGATGGCATCACCGACTCAATGGACGTGAGTTTGAGTGAACTCCAGGAGGTGGTGATGGACAGGGAGGCCTGGTGTGCTGCTACTCATGGGGTCGCAAAGAGTTGGACATGAGTGAGCAACTGAACTGAACTGAACTGAACTGAACGTTAAGTTAGTTTCTCTGTGGGGGGACAAGTTCTGGAGCTTCCTGTTCTGCTATCTTGCTAATGTCACTATGTGGCTTACTTTTTATACTTAGTATTTTTAATATTTAACATTTTTATTCTCTCTTACGTGGTCTACATGGATCTGTTTCCCCACTACTTAAATAATTGTTCCTCCCCCATTAGTTGATAATCAATGAATGCATATTAAGTTCTTATATTAGAAATACTTAAGGAAATTCTGTATTGTTTCACTGATCTTTTTTTGGTTATTTGCAAGTGCCAAATTATTTTTGGTATGTGATTTCAAAGTACAATTTTAAATGTAGTAGGGCAAGATCATCCTCATTTTTTTTATTTTAAAAATATTCTTTGCATTACCATCTCATTTTTTTCTTTTAATTGAAGGCCTTTTCAATACCATTAAAAGAAAAAAATAGTACTTTTTGCAATGACATTAAATCTAGAAAATAATTGCAAGGAATATCAGGGCTTCTCTGGTAAAGAAATCACTTGCCAGTGGTAAAGAATCCACCCGCCAATGCAGGGGACACAGGTTTGATACCTGGGTCAGGAAGATCTCCTGGAGGATGAAATGGTAACCCACTCCGGTGTTCTTTCCTGGAAAAATCCCAGGGACAGAGGAGCTTGGTGGGCTAGAGTCCATGAGGCTGAAACAGAGTTGGACATGACTGAGCAACTGAACAGCAATAACAATCAGGCATGATTATATAAGTCTTGGGGAATTTATTTAGATTTCTTAATACAGGCAAACTTCTGTATATTGTGCTTCACTTTATTGCACTTTGCATACTGCATTTTTACTTTTTACAATTGTAAGTTTCTTGTAACCCTGCATTGAACTCGACTACAGGTGCTATTTTTCCAACAGCATTTGCTAACTTCATGTGTCTGTATAACATTTTAGTAATTCTTTCCATATTTCAAAATTTTAAAATATTAGTTGTTTCATAATAGTGATCTTTGTTGTTACTACTATAGCTTGCTGAAGATGTAGATGATAGCATTTTTTAGCAATAAAGTATTTTTAAATTAAGCTATGTACACTTTTTAGACGTAAAGCTATTGCATACTTAATAGACTACAGTGTAGTGTAAACATAACTTTATGTGCTCTAGAAAGCTGAAAATTCAGGTGACTCGCTTTGTTGGAATATTTACTTTATTGCAGTAGTCTGGAGATGAACCTGAAACATCTCCAATATATGCCTATATAAGTTCTATGCAGTTTTTAAAGCTTATTCCTACCGCCCTTTTTTAAAAAATAAATATGACTTTTTCCCTTGTAGTTTTAACAGTAGATCTTGATTTTATAAAGGAAAATCTTTTGAACATTTTATTTTATAACTGGAAAAATGTACTTGACTAAATGATTTTTTATAAAGATTTTTCTGTTAATTTGGGGGGAGGATTTAATGCACTAAGCCAGGTTTTAATTAAAAAATGATAATTTCTTCATCTTTCCCATAGTTCTGTGCCTCTTGTTTCTATTCCCCACATTACTGAATTTGTCAAAATTGTTTTCATATTTGTAAGTATATTTTTATTAATGTTGGTATTTAAGTATAACTTGAAGACAATAGATCTTTGTGCTCCCGTTAATTTTGTGATTTGGCACCTGATTACTCATATGAGATATTTTTCAAAACAGGCAAAGAATATGAGATTTTTCTAGGCTTTTAATTTTTTGTGTTAATTATTTTTTTAATTTAACCTGTTTTTCTAGAGAGACATAATTTTCAGGAGCCAGAAAAACAATGTTAGTTTCTTTTATGATGTTGTATTTCTATTACTCTGTGTATCACTGCAAAGTAAACAATTGATAGAAATCATGTTATTCTTCAATTTTTTTTCTTTTCTCTGCCAACCAAATAAAATCTGCTTCATTTTTCAAGGTCACTCAGGAAAGATACAATGCTATTTACAGAAGGTTAAGTGAATCCTAGAGTTTCAGACAGACTTTCTTCCTGATGAGAATATATAATAGAATATTACCGAATGAAAAATTTTAGGAACTTTTAGGGAACTTTTTAGATGTTCTGATGACGGAATTATAGGAAATGGATTTAGAAAGACTTCAGTGATTTCTGTCTCTTCTAATCAGTTTGAAACTGCAGCCTATATTTGGATTATCCTGTGTGCATGTGTAAGAGCTATCTGCTATCTTTGTGTTAAACTGCGGTGGAAATTTTCATTTTCATACAGAATTCATTTTTGCAAGAGTGCCTTTTCTATATTGGTGTACAAATGGTTGTGTTAGCCTAGTACAATGCCATTTTAAAGATTAAAACACCTTAGATGTTTATCTTTATTGCCTTGACTATGAGTTTTCTATAAGACTATTTGAATAACCTTAGTATTGGATTTTAAGATAATATATATATTATGAGTAATGAGGTAAGAGGAAAATATTTGACATAAGCCTGGGGTATCTTAAGATAGATTTTCAATTATTGCTCTAGTATATTGTGAATAATTCATGGAAGTATAACAGAATTTATGTGTATATATATATATGTGTGTGTGTGTGTATATATAGGAGACATGATATATATACATATATAGATATGTATATGTCTGCTGTTATATATAATTCTTTTAGATTATTAATAGAATCTTCAATTCATTTCAATATAACTTATTAAATTGCATCCTTGTTCCTAAAGAGTTGCTTCAGTTTTCAAAAATTGCCTTGTTTATACTACAAATTCACACACAGGGAAACTACTTTTTCAGAGTAAGTTGGGGAACTAATTAGACAGGGGCAAGGACTATAACATTGGAAGTTATAAAAACCAATCCTCAGCTTATTTTGTCTGAAAACTCATGCGATATTTAACATGATAATTTCTGCAGTGCTCTGCATTGATTAGGTACTCTGGAAGACCTGAATGCCTGAAATCTTTCATTCTTAATTTTAAAAATTAGGTGAAAATGCCTATCATAATGAATCTATATTTGAAAGAAGTTCTAAACATGGTAATAGAATAAAGCAACTGAGTGGCTCAAGTTCTGAAATTTTAAAAGAAATTCCTTGTTATGGGCTCCAGCCTCAACCTAACTTATATTAATAAATAAGTG
The DNA here is from genome assembly GCF_014754425.2 of Oryx dammah. Taxonomy (NCBI): domain Eukaryota; kingdom Metazoa; phylum Chordata; class Mammalia; order Artiodactyla; family Bovidae; genus Oryx; species Oryx dammah. The sequence continues at coordinate 52,025,768 of NW_024070204.1, read as the reverse complement.
TTAGTCACTCAGTCAAGTACAAGACTCTTTGTCATCCCATTGACTGACTGTAACCCACCAGGCTTCTCTGTCCATGGAATTCTCCAGGCAAGAATACTGGAGTGAGTCTCCATTTCTTTCTCGAGGGGAACTGCCTAACCCAGGGATCCAACCTGGGTCGCCTGCATTGCAGGCAGATATTTTACCATCTGAGCCTCCAGGGAAGCCCTTATATTAGTAGTTACAAACAAAACATTATTAGTAACACAAATGTCTAATTATTTCTCCATATCCTGAGTTATTACAGTTGAGAAAATGGAGTCAAGTTTGTCTATTTTCTTCATTCAGGGCTTCTACAAGGTTTGTTTCGCATGTTTTGTTGCAGGTACTTGTATGCTGGAGGTTAAAAAAAAAAAAAAAAATTGTGACATGTTCCTGTCCTTCCAGACATATCCAAGCTAACAAAGGGAATGACACATAAGTGGATCATTTCACTACAACTTGTAGACTGACTTGGGTTCCAAAATAAAAAGCAACATTTATTTGTATTCATTGTTTTGGACAGTGTTTTCAATATGTGTGTGTTGGAAGAGGTCATTGAGAGAACATGATTACCAGCTGGCCTTCATGAGCTGGACCCAGGCAACTGGGAGCTCCTTACTCTGTCCCCTGGAGAAGGAAATGGCAACCCACTCCAGTATTCTTGCCTGGAGAATCTCATGGACAGAGGAGACTAGCAGGATACAGTCCATGGGGTTGCGAGAGTCGGACACGACATAGTGACTAAACCGCCACCAACACCCTATTCCCAGTCAGTGAAATATTCTGCCCACCGTTCCACTAATAGGATCCATTTTCATGGATGCAGACTTGAGAGAGCAATGTGTCATTGAGATCATCTGGACAATATGAATAACTGAACTGAGTTAAGGCCTCCCTATAAACTTTTATGATTCTGGCAGCAGGTGCTAAGATCTACTTGCCTTGTGGCCGAGGTAAGCTCCCTTCCTTATTAAACCTGTCACCTACTGATCTGGAGTGGTGTGCCTCTTTCTTTGGCCTCTCCTTGCCCTCATGTACAGGGGCCAGTTTCACATTTCACCTGGGAAGCTCCTGAGATTTCAAACCAGCAGTATGTAGGGTGTGGATTGAAATGGTTGAGGATAACATCTTGGACAGTGTCTAGATTCAAGAGACACTTAATAGAGGATCTGGCAATGAGATCAAACAGAACCAATTGGAGAAGTAGACAGGACCCACAAAGAAATGCCTAATTTATGAAGTTTTCTCTTTTGGTTGATGTCAGTTCTGGCTCGCACCTTCTTTCCCTCACCAAAAGTATTCACCGTTCCAACGGACTCCTAAAGAGCCCTAAGTCCCTGGTTACAGTTCTTACCACACATTGGTGACGATCTATTTCTCTTCCTCCCCACAAGAATAATGAGTACTTGAGGAAAAGGAAGTGTCTAATTCATCTGTATTTCTAGCACTCCACACATATTTGTGAGGTAGTAGATACGAGGGATTACCCAGAAGAGAATAAGGTCATGATTAAGACAACTTAAAGAGTAGAGATGTGATTATATATATGTAGAATATAGCACTAGCAAGGAGAACCCAAATTTTAGTGGCTTTCCATGGTGGAAAATTATCTGTGGCTCATGTAGCCCAAATTAAGTGTTCTTGATTGACAGGTAGCTCTCCTCAGAACAGTGACCTAGAAACCATGATTTTTCCTATCTTTTTTCTTCACCATCTTCAGTATACAATAACGAGTTCCAGAGAAGAGCAATGACAGACAGTACTCACAGTTTTTAGAGGCCAGGTGTGAAAATGGCACATTTCCTTGGCCTCTAATCCTTTGCATATGAGGTAACATCAGTGATGAACTTACAGCTACCTGCATGGGAGTCTAGAAATGTGCTAGCTAGTGCCCAGAGAGAAATGTCCTCTCGTACAAGGCCAATGAATATATACATATTTTAAAACATCTTCTTTATAAAAAATTTCATACATACATAAAATATACATAAGTGAAACAAAAAAACCAAGATTATTGGAAAACACAGCAATTTATTTATTACCAGTTATATGTATGTCCCTGAACTAAAAGTCCTGTTAAGTGGTTTGCAATCTACTTTGAGAGAGGAAAAGCGGAGAACAAAGAAATTAATTAAATATCCTTCATAGAAACTGAAGAAAATAATAATGATTCCAACAACAGCAACAATTTTAGCACTTACTTATTCATTGTAACTCTTAATCATTGAGGAATTACTTTCTTTAGATATGTCTTTCAGAAAGATATTTGTCCTTACAGTGAAAAGAATTACTTTAAAGTTATTTTTTGGTCAACTAGTCCAAATAAATTTGTTAGTTATCAGAGAAAATTTCATTTTATTACAAATTAACAAGTTTGCATTAACTCATTCAAATATGCTTTCTTTTGATATTGTATATCTTTAAGCTGAATAAGAGATAATTTTGCATCCCATCAATAGAAAATTTCCCATCAGTAAAAAATTCAATGTAGTTTCCTTTTTGTTTTTATACTTTTCAACTCAAAATAGTACTTTTTTCTAGGGGATATAGAAACTAGTAATGTGCAAAGTGGGCTTCCCTGGTGGCTCAGATGGTAAAGTGTCTGCCTGCAATGCAGGAGACCCGGGTTCCATCCCTGGGTCGGGAAGTTCCCCTGAAGAAAGAAATGGCTACCCACTCCAGTACTCTTGCCTGGAAAATCTGATGGATGAAGGAGCCTGGTAGGCTACAGTCCATGGAGTCACAAAGAGTCGGACACAGCTGAGCCATTTCACTTTCACTTTCTTTCACTTTCATAGAGCAAAATATAAAAATAACCACCAATTACCATCACCCAGAGAGAGCCATTTTAAAAAACTGAGATATATCTAAAAATTTTTCATTAGTATAATATGTGTTAGTGTTTGTTTTTGTTTTACAAAAATGACATCACATTGTTTTTCACACGCATTGTTATATCATGAATGTAATCATATATTCTTCTGCATTATTTTAGCAGTCTCATAGTATTTAAAAATATGATGTATCAAATTTTATTAAGTCAATCCCTTGGTAGGAAATTAGGTTATATCCAGTTCTTCTTTATCATAAATAAGCTTCAGTGAACATTTTTGTTATTAAATATCTGCCAAGCAATCTTATTGGACAATGTCTAAAATGTCAAAACCATTAGTTCCCATATTTAAGTATACATAAGAACCATAGTTACTGGATCTTCCCTGTAGCTGAAACAATAAAAGAATCTGCTTGCAATACGGGAGACTGGATTTGATTCCTGAGTTGGAAAGATCCTCTGGAGAAGGGAATGGAAATCCACTCCAGTATTCTTGCCTGGAGAATCCCATAGACAGAGGAGTCTGGTGGGCTATAGCCTGCGGGATTGCAAAAAGTCAGACACGACTGAGCAACTAACACTACTAAGAAGCATAGTGGAGACTCAGACTCCCAGGCCTTAATCATGGAGATTCTGATTAGGCTGGTCTGGAAGCAGGCCTTGGAGTCTGAATTTTAGAAAGTACCTTCTGTGGTTCTCATGCAGGAAACTTAAGCATCACTTTTTGAGAAATGATGACTTAGAAATGCTGTAAATGTTATCCTTCTTTCAACCTCTTGCAAAAAATGTCATTTTCCTACAATTTTTGTTGTTCAGTCACTAAGTTGTGTCTGACTCTGTGACCCCACGAACTGCAGCACACCAGGTTCCCCATCCTTCACTGTCTCCTGGAGTTTGCTCAAATTCACGTCCATTGAGTTGGTGACACCATCCAACCATATCACCCTCTGCTGCCTCCTTTTCCTTTAGCCTTGAATCTTTGCCAGCATCAGGGTCTTTTCCAATGTGTCAGCTCTTTGCATCAGGTGGCTAAAGTATTGGAGCTTCAGCTTCATCATCAGTCATAACATAAAATATATATTGTCCTGGTGATCATGTTCATATTTCTTTCCAAAATAAGGCCATTTAACCTCCTGCTTTCTACCAGGTAAAGTTCTATTTATTTTTTTAAATGCCACTGATACACACTGATCTGGAAATTTTTAAAAGCTACTTGTTATGCTGGTTTTAAATAGAAATGTTAGCATACAGACAGCTATAGCTTTATCATTTTTATTGTCAAGATAAAAATGCTACACTTTCTTTTTAACAGGGGTTATTATCTCAAAAGTAGTTACCTCTTGAGGTGGTTTTACCTAGTAGATAATGTCATAAATCTTAAGTCTTTTATCACTCAACTTGGATTATAGAAAACATTCCTACAGTTGTGATGCTATCTTTATAAAAAGATAGTAACTTTGGCCAGCTACATACAGCATTTAGCTCTGCTCAACTCATCTTTTGTTCTTCTTTTCCATGTTTATCCCAAAGAAGGCTATCTACATACTTAAGTCATTAACTTCTCTTGAGAAATATGTGAGGCACACTATGACCTGTTAGCACTTGCAGAGTGTGGCTGCAATTTTCAGTTCTGTCCTTAGTCAAACACACAGAACTTCATAAACACCCAGAGGCTCACTTTCTCAACCAAAAGCTAAGAATGATACATGTGTACTTGTCTTTTCTCTTTATTTTATATATTTTCCATCTCACTGAACATTGATTTTTACCACTGGCTGTTAGAAAATCAGTGTATTTCAGAACTGAAAGTAGCCGTAAGGTTCATTTTGTACAACCTCTTGATTGTATGTCTAAGGAAGCTAAAGCTCAAAAAGGTTAAATGATTTAACACCACATAAGTAATTAGTGATAGAGTCAGGCCTAGAGTGTCTGTCTCCTGACTTAATCAACAAGAATTCTCACTAATTTTCAGTATTTATATAGGGCTATCTTGATTTCAGTTCTGTTCATTTTTTTAAAAGAAAATGTGAGGCATATTAAATTATGGTAGAATACCCGCCAGAGACACTTGGAGGGCTCAAATAAAACCTTGTGTGCACCAGGAACCAGAAACCCCACAGAGACTGAGCCAGACCTGCCTTTCAGCATCTCCTGTGGAGGTACAGGTCAGCAGTGGCCTGCCACAGGGGCAGGGCAACAGACCTGGATCACACAGCGTGTGGCCTAAGTCCTCTTGGAGGAGGTTGCCATTAACCCCACCATAGAGCTGCCGAGCAGACAACCCACAAACTGCAGAACAATTATACCAAATAAATTCTCACACTGTTAAGAAAGTTCTAGGACCTATAACAGATTTCCCAACCTTGGGATCTGGCAAAGAGACTGACAACCCCCAGGGATTTTGGCTTTGGAGGCCAGTGGGATTTGATTATAGAACCTACACAGGACTGGGGAAACAGACTCTTTGTCACTTGGAGGGCACAAACAAAACCTTGTGCACACCAGGACCCAGGAGAAAGGAGCAGACTCCACGAGAGACTGACCCAGACTTGCCTGTGAGAGTCCAGGAGTCTCCAGCAGAGGCGTGAGTCAGTGGTGGCCTGCTGCAGGGTTGGGGGCACTGAGTGCAGCTGTGGGTGCCTGGGACCTTTTGAAGGAGGTCCCCATTATCTTCATTACCTCCTCCACAGCTGGTCTTAAGTTAAACAACAGGGAGCGTAGACGGCCCCACCCATCAACAGAAAATTGGATTAAACTTTTACTGAGCATGGCCCATAGACAGTAATCCAAGACTATGCCCAGACCAGTAATGCTAAAGAAGCTGAGGTTGAATGGTTCTATGAAGACCAACAAGACTTTCTAGAACTAACACCCAAAAAGATGCCCTATTCATATAGGGGACTAGAATGCAAAGGTGGGAAACCAAAAGATACCTGGAGTAACAGGCAAATTTGGCCCTGGAGTACAGAATGAAACAGGGCAAAGGCTAATAGAGTTTTGCCAAGAGAACACAATGGTCATAGTAAACAACCTCTTCCAACAACATAAGAGAAGACTCTACACATGGACATCACCAGAGGGTCAACACAGAAATCAGATTGATTATATTCTTTGCAGCCATAGGTTGAGAAGCTCTGCACAGTCAGCAAAAAGACCAGGAGCTGACTATGGCTCAGACCATGAACTCCTTATTGCCAAATTCAGACTTAAATTGAAGAAAGTAGAGAAAACCACTAGACCATTCAGGTATGACCTAAATCAAATCCCTCATGATTATACAGTGGAACTGAAAAATAGATTTAAGGGACTAGATCTGATAGATGGAGTGCCTGATGAGCTATGGAATGAGGTTTGTGATACTGCACAGGAGATAGGGATCAAGACCATCCCCAAAAAAAATAAACGCAAAAAAGCAAAATGGCTGTCTGAGGAGGCCTTATATATAGCTGTGAAAAGAAGAGAAGCAAAAAGCAAAGGAGAAAAGGAAGGATATACTCATCTGAATGCAGAGTTCCAAAGAATAGCAAGGAGAGATAAGAAAGCCTTCCTCAGTGCAAAGACATAGAGGAAAACAACAGAATGGGAAAGACTAGAAAAGTAGAGATTTCAAGGGAACATTTCATGTAAAGACGGGCTCAGTAAAGGACTGAAATGGTATGGACCTAACAGAAGCAGAAGATATTAAGAAGAGGTGGCAAAAATATACAGAATTATGCAAAAAAGATCTTCATGATCCAGATAATCACGATGGTGTGATCACTCACTTAAAGCCAGACATCCTGGAATGTGAAGCCAAGTGGGCCTTAGGAAACATCACTACAAACAAAGCTAGTAGATGTGATGGAATTCCAGTTGAGCTATTTCAAATCCTAAAAGACGATGCTGTGAAAGTGTTGCACTCAACATGCCAACAAACTTGGAAAACTCAGCAGTGGCCACAGGACTGGAAAAGGTCAATTTTCATTCTAATCCCAAAGAAACACAATGCCAAAGAATGCTCAAATTACCACACAATTGCACTCATCTCACACGCTAGCAAAGTAATGCTCAAAATTCTCCAAGCCAGGCTTCAGCAATATGTGAACCATGAACTTCTAGATATCAAGCTGGTTTTAGAAAAGGCAGAGGAACCAGAGATCAAATTGCCAACATCCATCAGATCATAGATAAAGCAAGAGAATTCCAGAAAAACATCTATTTCTGTTTTATTGACTATGCCAAAGCCTTTGACTGTGTGGATCAAAATAAACTGTGGAAAATTCTGAGAGAGATGGGAATACCAGACCACCTAACCTGCCTCTTGAGAAATCTGTATGCAGGTCAGGAAGCAACAGTTAGAACTGGACATGGAACAACAGACTGGTTCCAAATAGGAAAAGGAGTACATCAAGGCTGTATATTGTCACCCTGCTTATTTAACTTATATGCAGAGTACATAGTGAGAAATCCTGGGCTGGAAGAAGCACAAGCTGGAATCAAGATTGCTGGGAGAAAAATCAATAACCTCAGATATGCAGACAACACCACCCTTATGGCAAGAAGCGAAGAACTAAAGGGTGTCTTGATGAAAGTGGAGAGTAAAACAGTTGGCTTAAAACTCAGCATTCAAAAAACTAAGATCAATGCATCCAGTCCCATCAATTCATGGCAAATAGATGGAGAAACAATGGAAACAGTGAGAGACTTTTTGTTTTTTTCGGGGGAGAGGGGCTCCAAAATCACTGCAGATAGTGACTGTGGCCTTTGAATTAAAAGACACTTGCTCCTTGGAACAAAAGCTATGACAAACCTAGACAGCATATTAAAAAGCAGAGAGATTACTTTGCCAGCAAATATCCATCTAGTAAAAGCTGTGGTTTTTCCAGTTGTCATGTATGGATGTGACAGTTGGACTATAGAGAAAGCTTAACACCAAAGAATTGATGTTTTTAAACAATGGAGTTGGAGAAGACTCTTGAGAGACCCTTGGACTGCAAGGAGATCAGACCAGTCAATCCTAAAGAAAATCAGTCCTGAACATTCATTGGAAGGACTGATGCTGAAGCTGAAACTCCAATACTTTGGCCATGTGATGGGAAGAACTGACCTGTTGGAAAAGACCCTGATGCTGGGAAAGATTAAAGACAGGAAGAGAAGGGGACAACAGAGGATGAGATGGTTGGATGGCATCACCAACTTGATAAACATGAGTTTGAGCAAGCTCTGGGAGTTGGTGATGGACAGGGAAGTCTGTTGTGCTGCAGTCCAGGGAGTTGCAAAGAGTTGTACATGACTGAGCAATGGAACTGAACTGAGCATATGTTCTATTCCTTTCTATAATTATGTCCTTGCCAGGGACCATACTTTTTAGAGATAGTACAGAGTAGTTTTTATTAGTTTCAAATTTAACTAAAATAGATTTGGGTTTGGATATTGACTTGTAGGGTAATCTATCATCCTAGTTTTCTTGGGACTGGCTTTCCCTGAACATGGGACTTGCAATGCTTAAAGCAGTAAGTCCCAGGGAAACTGGACCATTGACTACCCAACTAACCACGTGGCTGTGAGACCATAGCATGTTATGTTACAAGTCTCTGTTTCTTTATGTGTGAAGTGGGAAAAGTAATGGAACCTAACCCATAGGAGTTCAGTGATAATTAAACAAGATACTATAAGAGATATATAGATATATGCTGCTCTCGCTGCTAAGTCACTTCAGTCGTGTCCAACTCTGTGCGACCCCATAGACGGAAGCCCACCAGGCTCCCCCGTCCCTGGGATTCTCCAGACAAGAACACTGGAGTGGGTTGCCATTTCCTTCTCCAATGCATGAAAAGTAAAAAGTGAAAGTGAAGTCGCTCAGTCATGTCCAACTCTTGGCAACCTCATGGACTGCAGCCCGCCAGGCTTCTCCATCCATGGGATTTTCCAGGCAAGAGGACTGGAGTGGGTGCCAGATATATGAGATAGATACAAAACACAGCACTCACTATGTAAACCAAGCACTTGATAAGGACTCAATAAATAATAGCCTTTATTATTAAAACTGTTTTCCAACTTTATTGCAATATAATTGACATACAGCAATGTATAAATTTAAGGTGTACATTATAATGATTTGACTTAAAGCTATCATAAAATGATGTCCACAGTTTTATTCAACATTCATCATCTCATATAAATATAAAAAGAAAAAGGAAAAAAAATGCTTTATTCTGTGTGATGAGAACTTCTAGGATTTACTTTCTTAATAACTCACATGCATACAGGACTTCCCTGGTGGCTCAATGATTCACCTTCCAAAGTGGGGAGTGTGGGTTCAATCCCTGGTCAGAGAGCCTAGATCCCACATGCCTCATGGCCCAAAACGCAAAACATAAAAAGCAGAAACAATATTGTAACAAGTTCAATCAAGACTTTAAAAAATGATCCACATAAAAAAAAATTCTTTGAAAATAACTCTCATATATATCATCCAGCAATGTTAACCATAGTCATCACACTATATATTACATCCTAATGTATGTATGTATACATACAAACATTGTATGTATAAATGTACAATACATTTATTTCATAACTGGAAGCTTATATCTTTTGACCACTTTCATTCCATCTCCCCTACCCCACCCTTATTTATGGTAACCACAAATCTGATCTGATGAGTTTAGGGATTTTTTAAGATACCTGTGTGCATGAGGTCATACCAGGCTTATTTTTCTGTCTGACTTACTTCACTTAGCATAATGCCCTCAAGATCCATGCATGTTGTCTCAAGTGGCAGGACTTCCTGCTTTTTAAAGCCATTATTATTGTTGTTGTTTTGCAAAGCAAGTAGATTCCTCAAAGCACTAATTCTCAGAATCTAGATCTTCATATCTAGGATTTGAAATAAATGAACTTTATGGTTAGCTTTGACGTCCTCTTTACCTTCCAGGTGACTTCTTTTCTCGTGCATTTATCCTTGAAATTAAACAGTAAAACCCATGGCTGAATAGAATTCACCATTGCACATCCTTTCACATTTTTCAGGATATAGATCAGAACAAGACAAATTGACTGTTTGGAAAACAGTATGGATGAATGGAGAATCAAAGGCAGCATATTGCTTTGAAAAGATAAAGGGAGTTAGCCTAGATTATAATAATGACAACCACTATTTTGTTGAGTGTAAACTGTAGGCCATATATTAGTGATCATAATCTTTCCATCTCTGCTCCAGTCAGTGATCCTCAGAAGTAAATATTTTTATCCTCCTCAGTGTTCAAATGGAGAACCAATCTTAGTAAGCTTAAGTTACTTGCCCAAAGATAGTGTTGGGTTGGCCTAAAGGTTCATTTGGCTTTTTCTGTAAGATGTTATGGAAAAACCCAAATGAACCTTTTGGCCAACCCAATAGTAGTGAGAAGTGCAACAGAGATTCTAAGCCAGGTCTGAATTTTCCAAAGTAAATGCACTTTTACCTTATAACCAACAGAGTAATTTTGCAGAAAAGTATTTTGCCTCTCTGGGCTAGTTTCTTCACCTGTACAACTCAGAAAGAAAGGAAATTGCCACTGATGATTGCTTATCACATTGCACATAATGAGCTATGCATGTTACATGCATGAGCTCATTTAATAATTGTGAGTAAATATTACTTCCATTTTTGGGGGTGTTGGGAGGAATGGGTGGGTTTTCATCCTCTTCCAGCTTCTGACAGGGAGTCACTCTTACCAGTGGAAACATGTCTTAGCAAAGGGCAATTCCTGCTTGGTTTCCAGAGCCTTTTCTTTCCGTTTCAGGAAATAGCCAGCTTCAAACAACATATGCCAAATAGAAACATTCAAGGGAGCCAAATTCTGCTCCCCTACATACCAGCCAGTCCAAGAGAGAGACCCTGCAAAGCCCCCTGCCCAGAGTATGTAGTACTCGCCAAAGCACTCCCCTGAAATACTACTTTGGGCTCCTAAAGACCAAAGAGGGTGTGGTGGACAGTTCACTTCATATTGGTAGAAAATGTTTGATTTACCCTTGATTTCATAGAATTCATGCCCAAAGCTCATAAATTCTATAATTGGAAATGTTGGTTAACTATAACAACTGTCTTTCACCAAATATTTTTCTGTTAATCTCATTGCTTTCTAGTTAGCATTTTTCATGTATACATTTCTCTCAGTTTCTTTCTCCAAAAGTGTAATGATACATCCTGGGACCTTTGTGGATCACTGTGCTTTCTGGAACTTTTGCCTTAGGCCTCTGAGGAGACACTGCACTCCAGTCATGAAGAGGAAGACCCTTTGAAAGGAATGGAACCCTATCTCGTAAGGAGACTTTCCTGCCGCAACATCCAGCTTCCCCCTCTCGCCTTCAGACAGTTGGAACAAGCAGACTTGAAGAGTGAATCAGAGAACCTTCAGAGGCCAACCAGCCTCCCCTTGAAGATTCTACCCCTGATTGCCATCACTTCTGCTGACTCCAGTGGGTGAGTGACCTTGGGTGACATTGCCCCATTTTCTATTTTAAATGATGATTGTTATCTGGGATCTCTTGAGTTTTGTGGCTCATTTCTTGATTTGAGTCAAGGGGAAATGGGGTTGCTAGAATCAAGAGAAAATCTGGTAGTTTTTCTCAGGTAATATTGCAGTCTCTACAAGAGGCGACACTTTAGTCAAATTATTTTACATGGAGTATTTGAAAAAGTATTGATGAATGCAAATGAGTATCTAGGGAAAGGAAATTGGGCTTGGAAATTAATACTGGTCACAGGTGATTAAATAGAAAAATTTCTTAACAAATGAGAACTAATTGATAAATTAACATGTAGGCATACCTATCTGAGAATAGTAGGCAATGTTCACTGATGCAAAATGAATTTGGAATCAAGAATAGATTGTACTATAATTAGAATCAGAGGAAATACACAACTGGTCATGAGCCTAATAATTTGGCCTTTGACATTTTCAGGTCTTGCTTACCAGAATACTGTTTCAGTTCCTAGCATAAGGAGTTTTATTCTGCATTAAGATGTACAGAAGAATGAGTGAGGCCTCCGATTACTAATGTAGCATTTGCATTTTTTACTTTACTAGGTATTTGTGTTTTGAATCTTTTTCTGCTGTTTACCATGGGGTTGTTTACTCTTTAATTGCAATTACCAGGTAAAATGTTGTCAAAGAAAGTAAGAATTGTGGGCACATCCATTATTTGATTTTTGGGGCCAGCTGCATTTTGAGAGGAGGAGGAAACTAGTGGTCCACACTTGAACAGACGCTTAAGCATTTATAAGGATTACAGGAACAGAGCAATTTGCTGGGGTGCAAATGTGATTCTTCCTCATTGTCTGCCAAGTTCAAGGCATGTCTAGAGAAGGGACATTTTGGGTTTTCCTAAAAGTTATTGGAAAAATGGTGGTCAGAAAAAATGTCAGCAGTAACTGTCATCTAAGATATTGAATTTAGCTGTTTGAATTGTTACAGACCAGTTCAAAGCACCTATGTTATTAAAAAGTATGAGGAAATCACTACTAGATAAATAAGACAACACATTCTTAACTTGAAGCAAGAAGGAGGAAATACATATGTGATATATATATTTTTTTTTCTGGATGAACTGTGTATATAAAGAAGACTATACACCTATCCACCAGACACATTTAAGCAGGTAGGAATTTTATAGGGCAGCTTGATCTGAGCATTCTTTGAAAAATACTGTCTCAGAAATCCATTTCTCCTGTTTGGCATCAGTCCTGCGTCGCTCATGTAGAGGGGAGGATTCACCTGCCAAGTGTGTCAGAGATCACTAAGTCCACTCCTGTGTTCAGTAATTTGCTAGTAGAGCTCCAAGAATTCAGTTAATAGTTGTATTCATGCCTGGGATTTATTAGAGCAAAAGAATACAAAGAAAAATCAGCAAAGAGCAAGGTATGTGGGGCAACATCTGGAGAAAAGCAGAAACACGTTTTCAGGAGTTCCATCTCCCAGTGGATTCAGAAGGATGTACTTAATTCCTCTAGTAAAGAGTTGTGACAATACGTGTGACATGTGTTCACCAGAGAAGCCGTCTATCAGCGAAGCCTATTAAAGGCTCAGTGCTTATAATGAGATGTCTAGGAGTCAAACTCACAGAACCAGAGTACAGTGGAGGTTGTCAGGGACTGAAGGAAGGGGAAATGAGGAATTGCTATTCAACAGGTCTGCTGCTAAGTCACTGCAGTCGTGTCCGGCTCTGTGTGACCCCATAGACGGCAGCCCACCAGGCTCCCCCGTCCCTGGGATTCTCCAGGCAAGAACACTGGAGTGGGTTGCCATTTCCTTCTCCAAGGCATGAAAGTGAAAAGTGAAAGTCAAGTTGCTCAATCGTGTCCGACTCTTCGCCACCCCGTGGACTGCAGCCTACGAGGCTCCTCCGTCCATGGGATTTTCCAGGCAAGAGTACTGGAGCAGGGTGCCATTGCCTTCCCTGTCAACGGGTATAGTAGTTTCAATTACAAGATGAATAAGCTCCCAAGATCTGCTGTACTACTTTGTGGCTGCAGTTGACAACACCGTATTGTGCACTTAAAATTCTGTCAAGAGGGGAGATCTCATGTTAAATGTTCTTACTACCAGAAAAAAAAAAGTTTAAAAACAACAAAAAAATAAAAGATAGACTTAGTACCAGTTTTTATTGGGGGTTGGTCACTGAGGCATCCTCTTCGTAGGAGGTGCATAAATTCCAGATTCCTAGAAGGAAAGCAGTTGTTCAGCGTAAACCATGCTTTTTATGCAACCAGTTTAGGCACTGAGCCATATCACCAGTTAGGGAATGGTGGGCACCCTCCTGAAATCCAAGTTTCCAGATGCCAGCTAAGGGTCAGTCTTTCCAACAGGCTTTTCTAATGATAACAGTTGCTGGCCTAATGTAAATTCTTTTCTGCACAGCAGGTTTATCTTAGAATCATTAGCTTGATTTCTCTACCTTTGAGGAAGAAGGGATTATAGCTATAATTAAAATTAAAATGAACTAATTTAAGCCTGTGATGTATTCAATTAACTTTGGTTTAAAAAAATTGCTGGCTAAACATGACTTCTCTCTCAAAGCTGGTGTTATATCATGTGCCCTTAAAAGAAAACAATGTGGTATATTTAATATGTCTCTGTGTAGTTGGGCAATGTATATAATTAAAAATCTCAGGTTAAAGCTAAACTTACTTAATTAAATTTTAATTTGTTGCTAAATGCAAATAGCCTCCAAGTGCCAAAGGACTTGGGGTTCAGAATTGTCTCTATGATAGTACTTTTGTTGGTTCAGAGTTTGTTTCCTTTTTAATAAAAGATCTAAGATTCAAGTATAAGCAAAACAGTACTTACCATTTACAAACATATTCAACATTTTGGAGGAGATAATTTGTCTTTTAGAAAAATGGAATAAGTGACTCGTCAGTACCAGAAGGCAGCCAGGAGAAACCACTTATGAGAGTTGGCAGAAACAAAGCCTAAACATGTACTAAAGGAATTCTGTTATCTTTTGAAGCAAATTCTCTGGAATATCTAAACTTTGAAAGGGAGGCAGAAGGTAAATTAGGGATGACATTCTGTAGCCATTCCAGTTAACCAAGAACTACAGGTTCCTTCACTACTATCAGAAAGGGCTAATGGGAAATTTAGACTACTTTAGCTAGGTTTCTGCAGCCTCATTCTTCATCATTAAAGGTTAGTAGGTCCTCAGGTTCCACTGTTAATCCTCACTGAAGCACTGACAATTGTGAACCTTTGATAGAAAAGGAGATTTTCATCCCCTTTGGATTTATTCCTTTATTTAGCTTTGCTCTTTTTTTTCTGATATATGAGCACATCAGACAATTGCTCTGTCAAGTAACACACAGTAGTGGGTCTACAGACTTGTGCTACCCCTTTCGAAAGCCATGATATGGTTTCTTAAGGAAACAATTTGCCTGCAAAAAAATACATAATTTGCTCTTGGTCAGCTTTTGATATATTATAGCTACTTACTGTATAACCACTGCAGCAACTGCTATACTTTTTTGGGAAAATATTAGAGAAAATTCTGTTCATTATTTTTGGTTTCCTTGTTATAACTGGTCTCAAAGATCCTCCATTAATAACTCATGGGGTAGAGGTGAGTATTCTAACAGGTTTAAGAGTCAACCAGGAATTTGTTAGTCGTTCAGAAAGTTACGATCACTATGGACGTATCACATTTATGTTAAGAAGTCTGTGTCTTGTTAGAGAAGGAGAAGTATCATATGACATCCCTTATATGTGGAATCTAAAAAGAGATGAATCTGCTTACTAAACAGAAAGAGATTCACAGACTTAGAGAACAAAATTGTGGTTGCTGAGGGGAAGGATGGGGGGATGGGTAGTTAGGGAGTGTGGGATGTACATGCACACATTGCTATATTTTAAATGGATAAATAGCAAGGACTGATTGTATAGTACAAGGAACTCTGCTCAATGTTATGTGGTAGTCTGGATAGTGGGGGGTAGTTTGTGGGAGAATGGACATGTATATGTATAGCTGAGTCCCTTCTCTGTTCATCTGAAACTGTCACAACATTGTTAATCAGCTATACCCAAATAAAAAATTTTTTTAAAAATTAAAACATGGAGGAACAAAAAAAAGAAGTCCATGTCTTGCTTTTGGCATCTGTCCACAGACATGCCCTGCATTCAAGGGTTATTCAGATATGTTTGGAATGAGATTGGAGGTCCTCTTCATTTCTTACTTCCTCCTTGGTTTACTTCTATAACAGCCCTTGCTGACTTCAACATAGTTCTCTGGTCAGAATCCTTGGAAGGAATCAAGAACTTCCCTTAGCCCAGCTCGGGCACTGGCTTACCTTCCCTGGGTGGTCCATGGACCCCCAGATACTCTGAGGAGAGTTTAGCTTGCCACATCTAGAATGCTTCCTGCACACAAGTAGGAGATTGCAGGAGCAAAAGGAGGTAACAGGAGATAGTGCTAAATCGTTCTAGCTGTGTTTTATGGCTGCATCAGCTATAATCAAATGAGAGCCAAGGAGTAAGTTGTCCCCTTGTGACAGTATGACACACCTGTGGATGGATGAATACTCAGGAATACGTGTGGGTGGAGAATATTACAAACCCTTTCTTATCACTAGTGTGCCGTTACCAATCTAGAGAAGTACACTGTGTACATTTATATTACTATGCCCTATTTTTTAAAAAAAGAAAATGGAAAGAAGTTGAAATAATGGTCACACTTGGAAAAAAGTTTACTCCCCAACACAGAAGGAAGGATTACTTTAGTCAAATACAGCTTCATATTACAAAAATCTTCCATAAATATTTCTTTGAGTTATGTGCTATTCACAGAGGAGCTGGTTCAAGATGCCAGTTAGACTTTGGGTTCTTTGATCAACTGGTCATCATCTAGATTTCTTGAGTACACACAGTACGTTAGTGCAAACATTAAAAAAAAAAAAAGGTGATTTTCAACATTTTGTTACTGAATCAAAGTCCAAACAAAATAAAATTAACAGAAACAGAAGGTTGATTAAAAGAGACATCTGATTTTTCAAACTTTATTTCTAACTTAAGGTTTTGATGGTGGGGATTTCAGATTTGAAGTATAGTGAGTATAAGGCTATCTGAAGCTAAAGATCTGTCTTTCATGATGAACTCATGAGACTTGCTATTTCATATTGGATATGTGCTCAGGTTTCAAGAGATTTATTTGATGAATTCTGGCTAAAAGTTTTGTGGAAGATCTATATAATCCAGTAGGCAAAGTTTTCCAAAATTGAAAATGTGTACACTTGATTGTGATTATAAAGGATCCCTTAGATATATGATATTTTGACCTGGATTTGGTTTAAAAATATAATCACAAAGAAATAGGAAGGCAATGCTACCAATAATCTTAAAGATAAATGCTATGTAAAAAAAAAATACAACTGGACTCCTTTGTTTTTTAAAATACAATTTATTGGCACAGCATTTGTCAAAACTCAGAATATCTACAAAACGTTGCAAGACTTATATCTAAGGTATTTACTCTGATTTAATTGAATTGAGTTTTATTTTTGCCTTGAATTTTTTTATTTTTGAGATTAAAATTAGACTCTAAGAGCAATGGAACACTTTACTATATAATTCTTGATAAATGACATCTTGAATGTAATCTAAAATAGACAACTAAATAATGCTGATGGCTTTCCCCTCACACATCACAGAAACTCTGAGTGTTTTATGGTATCTGTCATGTCCTAAATTTCAAGAAAATAAGGTATAAATGATAATTCTGTTAAAATAAAGAGTATGAAGTGAAGTGAAAGTCACTCAGTTGTGTCCAACTCTGCGACCCCATGGACTATGCAGTTCATGGAATTCTCCAGGCCAGAATACTGGAGGGCTTACCTTTTCACTTCTCCAGGGGATCTTCCCAACCTAGGGATCGAACCCAGATCACCCACATTGCAGACAGATTGATTACCAGCTGAGCCACAAGGGAAACAAAAAAAAAAAGGGTATAGTAATTATCAAATTCTAATTTCTGCTTCAGACTACTGTAGTGCCTTCTCATTCTTGTAGTACTCTCTGGAATTCTAATTAAATTTACCCGAATGGACTGATTTCATAACATACCATCATACATAACACTCTCTATTTGTATGTAATAAAGTACCATGTACCAGGGAGGATTTACTTTTATAACCAAAGGCTTCTTTCTCACCAGGCTCCATATTCATAAAAATATTAAACAGAGCGGTGACTTTTGTGCTTACCACATGAGAGCACCTGGTCCTTTTCCAAACCTTTCTTATGCCAACTTTACTTGTTTGATAGTGAAGATTGGTTAGAGATCCCAATGTAGAAATGAACCCAGTGAAGCATTTAATTTACCGTGAAAAGTGATCGAAGAACAATACTGCAGCAGGCAGAGTGCAGAGCTGAATAAAAGCACTTTAATTATTTCCACCCAAGAATCATCATTTTCAGCTCCTCAGATAGCTGCTTATCCACAAACACTACCCTGTTTGACCATCTTTATATAACTCAACCTTATATAATCACTGAAGTGTTTAGGGAGAGTTTACAGTTCTTTCAAAATCATGCTCTTCTATCTTGCAATATAATGTTTATGGGGTAAAAATAGGTGAAAACACTCTGAATGGTCTTTATTTAACTGTTATGTGCTATATAAATATTAATATTGACCAAAGTATATCAGTTAGAGAAGTCTCAAATAAGAAAAAATGCATTCAATTGAAATTCAGGAAAATATGAATGTATCAAACTCTTTTTCTGCCTATAGCTGAGCACCCCAAATGGAAAAAAATATTTATTTAAAATAAGATTGTATATAGAGAAAGAATTATGAGAAAAATATGTGACCTTTTGTGTTTAATACACATTTTTTTTGTTGGTTTTGCTGAAAATCCTGGCTAGTTGCCTAGAATTTTTTCTAACAACTTAGGATTTAGGTATCATTTATTGTACCTTTTAATCTCATTCATGTAGAATCTTCTGTCCACTTAAAAGGAATTAAGTGGAGCCAGGCATTGTTAAACCTATTTCAAATCTGGGGAATTCAATCAAAATAGTATACCATTCAGTTGTTTTATGTTATTTATTTAACATACATTTATTGGTTTTATTTGATGAATTAGCATCATTTACTCTAAAGTTAGTGGCTCTGAGTCTGGGAAAGGTAAGACCTTTGCCAACATTTCCAAATGGATTTATCTCAGGATGTTCTGATTTTTATTCCAATGTGATTACTAAAAAATGTGACTAATGCTGCCATAAGAAACACACACACACACACTTGTTATGTGGAAGCTATACACAGAAATTCAGAACTTTAGTATACATAGATACTTTTTATACCATATAATTTATAATATACAAATAAGATTTAGAATATCCATTTTAGAATTCAAATGACTCTCTGGAACTTTTCCATTTTTTGGCCTTGTATTTTTGGAGTGTTCTCCTTCTTTCCTCCTCCACTAACTGTTCTGTGTCCCAGTTAGCATGTGACTTTGGCTTTCTCATTTCTCCAACAGTATTTAATTGAGGTTAACTTTATTTCTTTAAATTGTATATTTCCATACATATTTTTAGAGAGTCAAGCTAAATTTTATAAATATAAAAGAATATCTGCAAGTTATATGAGTGAAAATGTTCATCTGCTCAATCATGTATCAGTCATGTGTTTATGTATGCACGTGCACATGCATTCAACCATTAGCAAGTGTCTATTTTTTCTACACAGTGACATGTGAACTGGAGGTGGGAGGCTTACCGGTACTAACACAGTCACTTCTTTCATAGAATTTAGAATTCAGGTGGGCACACTAAAAAGAAAACAGACAATTACAGTCCCATTTTTTTAAAAATATAATGCACACATATCACATATGACTGAGGACATGCAGAAGTTACGCAGGATAAGAAGGGAGCACGTTAGCACAGGCTCAGGAGAAACTGACACCCAAGCTGAGACCTAAAGGGAATGGTATTAAGTAGAGAGAATAGCAAAGTCCATTGACAAGGGAAAGTGGGATGTATGCATTCAGAGAACTAAAACTGTTCAGCATGGCTAGACCAATAGGCCATGTTGTAGGCATGGCTGGTAATCATCACCATTACTTTTCCATGTAACCAGTGTGTGAGGATTGGGAATATTCTCCAGGAATGTGAGCATCTATGGTGTAGGTACCATGAAAGCAAATAGTTCAACTGACTCAAGATTGGAAAGTGGAAGTGTACAGCAAGAGAAGTTGGGAAAGAGATTTGAGGATTTTTGAAAGATAGTAAAAAAAAAAAAAAAAGGTTAATTGTGGCACTTAAGCTGAGTATGGAACTTAATGAATGTGAGAAGGTACAGATATTAGGGATTGGTTCAAGATGGCAGAGTAGAAGGACATGCACTCATCTCCTCCTGTGAGAGCACCAAAATCACAGCTAGCTGTTGAACAACCATCATCAGGAGGATGCTGGAACCCACCAAAGAAGGATACCCCACATCCAAAGACAAAGGAGAAGCCACAGTATTATGGTAGGAGGAGTGCAATCACAATAAAATCAAAGCCCATACCCGCTGGGTGGGCAATCCACAAACTGGAGAATAATAATCAAGGAATTGTCTCACTGTTGGGAAAGGTTCTGAGCCCCACATCAGGCTTCCCAGCCTGGGGATCTGGCAAAGGGACTAGGAATCCCCAGGAAATCTGGCTTTGAAGGCCAGAAGGATTTTTATTACAGGACTTCCATAAGACTAGGGGAAATAGAGACTCCACTCTTAGAGGGCACAAACAAAATCTTTCATGCACCAGGACCTAGGAGAAAGGAGCAGTGACCCCACAGGAGACTGAGCCAGACCTACCTGCTAGTGTTGGAGGGTCTCCTGTGAAGATGTGGGTCAGCAGTGGCTCACTAAGGGATGAGAGTTGGCAGCAGCAGTCCTGGAAAGTGCCATTTGGCCTGAGGCCTCTTGGAGATTGCCATTAACCCCATTGTAGAGCCTGTAGATTCCAGGACTGAGTTGCCTCAGGCCAAACAGCTAACCCCACCCTTCAGCAGGCAGTTGGCTTAAAATTTTACTGAGCCCTGCCCATCAGAGCAAGACCCACCTCCAGTCCCTCCCATCAGGAAGCTTACACAAGCCTCTCATCCTCATCCTCCAGAGGGTAGACACAGAATAAGCAAGATGAGCTACATACAGTCTTGCATGCCAGAATGAAAACCACATCACAGAAAGTTAATCAAAATGAAAAGGCAGAGAATGATGTCCCAGATGAAGGGACAAGATAAAACCCCAGAAAAACAACCAAATGAAGTAGAGATAGGCAGCCTTCCAGGAAAACAATTCAGAATAAGGATGGTGAAGATGACCGAGGATCTTGGAAAAATAATGGAGAAGATAAAGAAATGTTTACCAAAGATCTAGAGGAACTAAATGACAAACAAACAGAGATGAACAATACACTAGAAGGAATCAATAGCAGAATAAGAATGAAAAAAAATTAAAAATGAACCCAGCCTAAGAGATCTCTGGACAGTGTTAAACACACCAACATTTGCATTATAGGGGTCCCAGAAGGAGAAGAGAGAGAGAAGGGACCTGAGAAAATATTTGAAGATAATATGTTAATAATATATTATCTAATAGCTAAAAATTTCCCTAGCATGAGAGAAGAAACAGTCAACTGAGTCTGGGAAGCATAGAGAATCCCAGGCAAGCTAAACCCAAGGAGGAACACGTCAAGACACATAGTAATCAAACTGACAAAAAATTAAAGATTAAATATTAAAAGCAACAAGGGAAAAATGACAAATAATGTACAAGGGAACTCCCATAAGGTTATCAGCCAATTTCTGAATAGAAACTCTACAAGCTAGAAGGGAATGTCATAATATATTTAAAGTGATGAAAGGGAAGAACCTATAACCAAGAATACTCTACCCAGCAAGACTCTCCTTCAGATTTGATGGATAAATCAAAAGCTTTATAGATAAACAAAAGTTAAGGGAATTTTGCACCACCAAACTAGCTTTATAAGAAATACTAAAGGAACTTCTCTAGGCAGGAAACACACAAAAAGGAAAAAACCTACACAAAAGAAACCCAAAACAATTAAGAAAAAGGTAATAGGATCATACATATGAATAATTACCTTAACAGTAAATGGATTAAAAGACAACCAAAAGACATAGACTGGCTGGGTAGATGAAAACATGTGCGTGTGTGCAATCCACGTACCACATCACTCTGCTTAACCACCCCCGCCCCCAATCTTATGTAATTATTTTCTATTGTTAGAGCTTCCCAGGTGATGCTATTGGTAAAAAATGTGGGTTCAATCCCTGGGTCAGGAAGATCCCCTGGAGGAGGGCGTGGTGACCCACCCCAGTATTCTTACCTGGAGAATCCCAAGGACTGAGGGAGCCTGGGCAGGCTGCAGTCCATGGAGTTACAAAGAGATGGACACGGCTGAAGTGACTTAGCATGCACACAATTTATATTGTTAGGTTTATCTTGTTTCCATTATGACTTGCAATTATAATTATATTTTATTTTTTGTCTGGCTATTGATTGTGAGAACTGATAAACATTTTCTACTATTGTGATTATGTAACTATTATTCTTTTTAATACCATTGTATCATGACTAGTTAAAAGAACATGATAGAATTCTATATCACTAAAACTACTATTTAATAGAAAAACCTATGTTCACTTTTTAATATCCAGATGCACATTAGAATTTTCTGAAAAATACAAATGCCCAGGTATTGTTTTCTTTCTCTAAAATTCCAGATGTGATTCTAATGAGCAGCCATGTTTAAAAACAACTGGACTATATGATTATCTTTTACTTTAATCTAGTTTGTTTCACTTTTTCTATTTCATATTCTGTGTTCCCATTTCATTTAGTTTAGGTTTTACAATTTCTCTGTCTCTTTTATTTGTATTATTTCTCAAGCCTTTATCAAGTATAGTAGAAAAGCTCTTGTATACATATACATATATATGTAGTATGTCTAATATAATATATATATTTTAGAAAACATGAAGTTTTGCTTAGCAAAAAAATTTATGACATTTTGTTCCACTTGTTTGACTATGTATGAATAGGATGTTAGATTTATAATTTATATTCACTCAAAACTCTGATTTACTTCTACTTATTCTGGCATCTATCATTATTGCTAAAAGTCTAAAAAAGCATTATTTTAGTGATTTTCAAAAAAGATTGAATGAGTCTTGAAACTTCTAATACTCCAATTCTGAGAATATAAAGAAATACTATGTTGTTTTTTTAAAAAAGAATAATTAACAGGTGATACAGTACTGTTAACTAAAGCACAGATTTTGTTGAAATTTCACACACAAAAAAGAAGGTGGAAATAGAAAGGGTTTGAGATCTCTATAAGGCTCTATGATGTCAAAGAGGTTTAATTAGAATAACTGAACAAGCTGAAAATCTAGGAGCTTATTTGTATTGAAGGAGAGTATGTATGAGCCTTCAGATTTATGTTTTGAAGATCATTTAATGTGTCTTCAGGATGTCAAGGGGTTTCCAGGGAGGAGAATGACTGCAGTGGGAAAGGAGTTGAAGAAATGACAGATTTGGACATGAGTTGACTCTTCCACATCAACACTCAAGTCACATGTAGGAGAGAAGAAGGACTCAAGATTTCAAAGTGCCAGAAAGGTGGAAAACTTACAATAAATGGTACCTAGTGATCAGGGAGACTGGCAGAAGTCAGTGATAAAATAGAGTTGATTGTCAAAGATGTCAAAGGAGAGGTTTTGCAAAATGGCGGAGGAGTAATGATCAGTAAGTTAATGCGAGTAATAAAGAGAGCAGCAAGTCCATCTCAGGAAGAGGCTTGGGGCACTGAGAGCAAGAGTAGTCTCCCCTCAAGTCCACTGCAAGAGCATGGTGTCCTCAGCAAAGGGCCATGTGTGAAAGGAGGTAGGATGGGGGTGACTCTTGAGAGAGGAGATGAGGATGAATGAACTTGTTTACCACAGGTGAAAAACAGGGTACCAGAAGGCCTAACTAAGAAATCTGAAAGAATGAGAGTGGGGTTTGGGGCAGAAAAGAGAAAAATCATAGAGCAATAGGGAGATAAGGAACAAAGGAGGAATCATCTGTCTAGGGTAGTTCTCTAAATTATAGATGAATTCCAAAACATTTTCAAAAATTGGTCCAACTGTTTTCTGACAGACGGATTTAGGGAGGCAGAAGTGCAGCCTAGTAAGTGAGTCTTTTATTAAGGCCATAGGGGTTATGCTAGTCCAAATAAGTGCGTCCACAATTATAGCCTTTGGAGCCTAGTGATACTTTTTATCATCTACTGGAAACAGCAGCAACTTCTGGTGTTTGGGAAATATTGCATCTACTTCAATTTTGCATCTACTTTTGCATCTACTTTCAAGCTGAGGAGCTACTCAGCTGTGTCCTAGATTTATTACAGGCTGTGGAATATGGGGAGGGATCTAATGGTTTTCAATGTGTATTATATCTTCAGTCAGAATATTACTGTATTTTCAACAATTGTTTTTTAATATTTATCTCACTATTTTGCTAGCTTTAATAACTTAGGTGTTATAATTAGCATTTGTGTTTTTCTTTTGAGAATTTCCTTCCTTAGAAATGACCATTGTCTTAAATAATTCTATTTCCTTAAATATTCTTAAATACTATTTCTGCAATTCAAACATTATCCTAGCTCATCATACTGCCAGTTTTAGAAGAAAAACCTAGAAGAAAATGAATGTTATGTGGACAAATTCTATTTGCAGAAAACTAAATGAGACTATTAATGTGACTTCACTGAAAGAACACAAAGGCACGTGCGTGTGTTTTTCTTTTAACTTGAGTGTAATGTGTGACTCGCAGATTTTATCTGATAGAAAGCTGTATTCATGTTAATTTTAAGGCAAAGCTATTGGATAGAGTTACATGGTTAAATTCTGAGACTAAAAACCTTTATATAATGCCTCTGCAAACACAATTTTTTATTCTGGTCTCTTCTATGACTTAGTTAAGGGTCATTTTTGTTTGCTTGAATCCTCACCATCTGAAATAGTATCTGTGACTAGAATTTAGCAGCTGTAGAGTATCATATTTACAAAATGCCTTAGCAAATGGCATTAATTCTACTCCATAGAGAGACACACAGAGAGGGCTTCATTTGACTTAAAAGAAATTTAAAGGTTGATTGAATTTCAGATTGTTGTTGGTTTTTTACAGCAAATAAAGACTAGATAGAATCTTTACCTTCTTATTTTGTGTTATAATTTTTTGTATGTTCTGTTCAGTGTCCACTGGAAAAACTGAAGTGAGGGCTAATGATTTTAGGCTTAACTGTTTCCATAAAACTGTCCTGTAAGTAAAAGATACTCTTTTCAGTGGTGAAACAGTGAACACATAGTAAGAAAATTCACATTCATGGACCATTAACTAAGCATTAAGAGGATCATTATGGTAACTATAGGGTAACATGGAAGACCTTGGGAACTTTGGGGAAGAAAAGCGAAATACATAAGTACAACTCCATGTTTCAGTTACAAACTGCAAAATACATGCCTGCACGTGTCTAAGAACTAGAAATCGATATGAAAATAATTAGGGTTTTTGGAATAACCAGATTGTGGGATTTTTTTCCTCTCATGTTAATTTCTATTGTATTAATGAAACGTGCTTGTCCAATCAGTAAAATTACATTAAAATAGTATTCATGGTTTATCTGCAATTTTATTCATCCAAGCACCTGTAGAGCTTTAGTATATGATAGACAATGTTTTATGTACTTGGAGTATATTTATGAATCGATGAAAATAAAATCCATGGTATTTTGTTTCTCACATGTAACTTAACAGGGATCCTTGGCAAATATGAGGGAAGGAATACTTGGAGTTTTAGAGTTCTCCTGATTATTTTGTGTAACCAGGCTCTGTTGACAGCAGACTTCACAAAAAAGACCACCAACAGAACATACTGAATAAGCCAAACTAAGTATTATTCTCACTGAAATAAAGAACACTGCCTTTAAACTTAGAAATATTTTAGAAGGGAGAAGTAAATAAAATATATTTATAGGGTTTTATATCCTAGTCTTCTTAGGTGGACAACGGTTGGAATTGTAAAGACTTTAAGGACCCAGAAACTATAGATTAATTAAGTTTTAAAGTGAAGTAAGGGTCAGAAAGAATTTTGATGAGCAAACTGTTAGTCTTGATAAGTAAACTTTTGTCTTACCTTTTAAGAGCAAGCATTCCATGGAGCTAGGACCTAGGTCATTTTTGCTTGAATTTGGCACTAAAGCAGGCACTTAAGCTTTGACCCCAGATTATTTAGCACTGGGATAGGAAAGAGTTTGGGGTTTAGTGCTTACCACTGCCTTTGTGAGTGAGCCTATGTGCTATGGTCTGAATATTTATGTATCCCCAAATTTATAGGTTGAAATCCTAACCCCTCAAGGGAATAGTATGAGGAAGAGGAGGGGCTTTGGGAGTTCATTGGTCATGAGGGAGGAAGACAGGAACAGAATTAGTGCCCCTGGAAATACTCTCCGGCTTTCATCATGTAACGGCACCATGAGAAGGTCATCCATGGACTAGGGAGTGGACACTAATCAAACACTACATCTGCCAGCCCTTGACCTTGGACTTTCCAGACTCGAGAACTGTGAGAAATGAATTTCTATTGTGTATAAGCCACCTAGTTTAAGGTATTTTGTTACAGCAGCCTGAATGGACTAAGATATTAGGCTTGATACTCATTCAACCAGACGTTGCAAAAAGATGGTGCTCTGTACCCTCTTTTATAATCTATATCATTGTCACCCTCTTGTTTGAAAGTATAACCCTAGGGATAGTCAAAGAGCTCAAAGAAAGTAAGATCCTAGAGTGGAAAACTGATTTGGTTAGTTGGCATCTTTTGTTTTGAAAGGATTGCAGGATGGTAGGAGAGAGAGCCCAGCCTTCCACCAGGAAAACTAAAGGGTCAGGTATCTTCTCTGCATACCTCT
Source organism: Oryx dammah (assembly GCF_014754425.2). NCBI lineage: Eukaryota > Metazoa > Chordata > Mammalia > Artiodactyla > Bovidae > Oryx > Oryx dammah. The sequence goes on along the minus strand of NW_024070204.1, from coordinate 51,999,438 downwards.
CTACAAGCAGTTAGACCTCAGGGTGGTCACTCTGATGGTCCCATCCAGGACTTTGAATCTTGAGAGGATGGCTCAGACCCACCATCATATGTGTCGCCACTAGAAGTTAGCCCATGGGGGTTGTGGCTGCTGACACTGTGACCAGGGCTGGTGTGCACCCAGCTGGTGAACAGCCCTGTCCTAAGCAGACTGATTATGTAGTTTCCTCCTGGCTGCTCCTCACTTCCACTGGATCCAGCTCACCTGGTTCTTATGTTCTTTTGATAAATTCTTTTGATGAATTCCTTTTCCTGCTTAAGTGCATCAGTGTTGATATCTGTTGTTTGCAATCCAGACCCCTGACAGGTTCACAGCCCTTAATAAATTTATTATAAATCTTTACTGCTTTTGAAGCCAAAATACAGAAGGTGCTCTGACTTTTCCAGAACTTTAATTGCAAATCAGTAGTAAAAGTTAGTAAGGAGGAACCAAAGGGAAAAATTGAGTTTTCATTTCAGTGTATTCCTTTTACATAAAAGGGTAACAAAAAGAAGGATGGTAGAGAGAAGAGTTCCTCAAGATGTCCCCGGCAAAGTTTATGAAACTCTCAATAAGAAGACAAGGACAGGCTTCATTTTAATTATTCCCTTTTGACTGTTCAAGCTGGTAGGCTTAAAATGAACTCCAAATGAGAGTGGTTCGCACTGCAATTAATTAAGTGCATGAAATTACAAACTGCATGCCTTTCCTCTCTGGAGAATATTCTTCCTCTATAAGTACTAATTTATTTTAATTCCTCTCTCTCTCTCTCTTTCTGTGTCTCTGTCTCTCCTTTTAAAAAGGAGTTCTCCCTGAAGGAAAATGAACTTTGATTGTTGTTAGTCCACTGAGAAAGCTTCCATTTGAATATAAGAATGTACTTCTCTCTAATCCTTCCTTACATCTAGTGCTAAATTTATTAGCATTGTTCCTGATATATTTTCTGAAAACAATGGTGAGGAAAAAAGATGAGAAACTGTCAAACTCTTTTTGTAAGTGTCCTTGTCTTTTAGAAGTCATTTATCTTTGTTGTTGCGTGTGTGTGTATGTGTGTGTGTGTGTGTGCATACACACATATGTGCATGTGTGTGATTTTCAGAAGTACTTCAGAGAGAGATTATTTCTAAAACCTTACCACCAGTCGGCAGAGTTAACTCCTGGCAGAGGGTATACAGGCCTGTTACCTCAACAGTCTCAGAAAACCTTGAACATTCTTTCCTTCTTGATTCCCTATCTACCTTATTATACTATCTTAATTATATTCACAGCTTTTAAACCTCAATTATAATTCTGTGCTTCAGAATTTGTATTGTTCTGCCACTTTCCCTCCTAGATTAACATTTATTTTCACGATGTCTGCTGTAGTCAAATGGAAAGAATCTAATAAGGCCATTCTTCTTGAGATGGGAGTCATTTTAATTAACTTAACGGCTTGTTTCAATGTTAATGGTGGAACTGTGAAAAGAAATGGATGGGTATTTGAATTTTCCAAATTCTTCACATTATTAAATGCATATCCAGTGCTATTTCTTATAACTGAGAAACATCTGATTGCTTAACAAAAAATCCAATTGGAATAGTTTTAAAACATCTGGCTTCAATATTCTTCCTTTGAGATCATTGTACTTCTCTGACATCTGCCTGAAGTGACTCCCCTCTTTCTAAAGAAGGCCCTGTTGATGTCTACATTTATCTAAAATATTCAGACATGAGCTGAAGATTATTTTTCTAAAGTAAACCTTTCCTGGGATGAAAGAGACCTAGGTGATGAGGGTTCCTGGGCATTTGAGATCCTGAGAAAACTCCAGGATGACTCTCCATAAAGATTCTCCCCCTGCCCTGCCACAACCTAGAGCCTAACTTACCAGTTAGGAAGCTACATCTTCATTGCGAGATGGTCTTGGCCTTGTTGGCCTGAAAGAGTTAAAGCACCTTTAACAAATATGAAAGATCTCTCCTAGCAATATCTTAAACACCGGGAAAAATCTGCCTTAACAGTAGTCACCTAAAGTTAGTTAGATTTCATTGTTAAAAATTAACACCACTAACTAAAACCCTTGCCCATTCAAAATAATCTGTTGTCACATAACAACAAGATGTATTATTAAACTGCCACATTATTATTGCTTTAACAATTTGAGAACTGTTATGCTTATAAAAAAGACCTTTTTCAGCCCCCTATTAGGGTCTATTATTTGACAAGAAAAACCAAATTGGATGACATTTGCAAAAACATAGAATTGGTACCACTTCTCGTATTTAAAGGACATTTTATCCTGGAAAATGACTGACTACTTTGATTAACCTCACATCACAACAATAAAATAAAGTTGCCTTTGGATGACTTCTAATTTGCATTCCAATTATCCCCATGGGAGCATTTTGTAAGCATAAGCAAACAAAAGATTGCTTGAGTGATATAGGCCTATGCTCCTGAGAGAGAAATATATCAACTACACAATTAAAAATATGGGTATTAGTAAACACCTCTGAAAAGGAATTATAAGGATGTGCATTTTCTTCACCTTTTAGAGTTTATCTTTCTAATAATGCTCCAGAAGAAAATTCTGATATACTTTCCTTGGAGAGATCATGGGACAATGATGTCATTTGAAAGATATGGGAATAAAAATCATGTGTTGTCCTAGAGCTGAGAGACCTTCTTTTATTTATTTATTTTTTAATCTCTACTATTGGCTTCTGTGGTCTTTCTAAGATGATTTTATGTCATTCACTAGTAGTGACCTGGAGATTCAGTGGTGAGGTGGGTGTACTGAATGAGACCCTCATTTGTGAAGAATCAAAGACTCTGTGAGTCAGGAGGGCTACACATGTACACCTGCAGAAGGAGGAGATGTACCAATTTTGGGGGGCTTGGAACAGGTATATTGCACTTCTGCTTAGAAGATGAGGTAAGATGCAGAAAAACAAATTCCTGACCAGGGCTGGCACATTAGGGCCTACAAGCCAAATCCTGCCTGCCGCCTGTTGCATAGACTGAGCACACACTGCAGAGTAAAGTAGTTGAGAAGGAGACCACCTGGCCTGCTGAGACGAAAATATTTACTCTATGACCCTTTAGAGAAAATGTTTGCTGACCATTGACTTAGATTGTAAGCAGTTACTAAGTGGACAGCTCATCAAGAGGTTGAGGCTTTTCAAGAATTAGGAGACCATAATCATCTCGTTCCTGTGGCAGGGAGAACAACAAAATCGACTCTGCTTCAGTGCTTACACACCCATCTTCTCATTCACCAGCGTGGTCCAGTACCATCTCTGGGACAAGGGTGATGCCTGTCATTCAAGGGCATAAAGAGGCATAGTTCTTTCTCCATGGGATAAGATAGTGTACAGTGTCTTCAGATAGAGTACACTAATATTTCTGCTCTTACAGATCTTACATTTTAGTGAGTAAGTGATAGGGAAATGGATGTGACATATCTGGAGAGGTTGGCATTTCTTTTAATCGTTTTTTAATGTAAGTATAGTTGATTTACAATATTGTGTTAATTTCTGCTGTGCAGCAAAGTGATTTGGTGATGCAGATATATATTTTTTATATTCTTTTCCATCATGGTTTATCACAGGATATTGAAATCAGTTCTCTGTTGTACATAGTAAGACCTTGTTGTTTATCCATGCTCTATATAGATTCCATCTGCTAAGCCAACCTCCCACTCCATCCCTCCCTCAACCCTGTTCCTCTTGGCAATCATAAGTCTGTTCTCTGTGTCAGTGAGTCTGTTTTGTTTCATAGATAGGTTCATTTTTTTTATGTTTTAGATTCCACATATAAGTGATATATGATATTGGTCTTTGATGTGCTTCACTTAGCATAGTAATATCTAATTACATCCATGTTGATGCAAATGACATTATTTCATTCTTTTTAATGGCTGAGTAGTATTTCACTATACATATGTACCATGTCTTCTTTATCCATTCATCTATCGATGGGCATTTGAGTTCTTTCCTTGTTCTGGCCACTATAAATAGTGCTGCTGTGAGTGAAAGTGAAGTCATTTCAGTCGTGTCCGACTCTTTGAGACCCCATGGACTGCAGCCCACCAGGCTCCTTTGTCCATGGGATTTTCCAGGCAAGAGTACTGGAGTGGATTGCCGTTTCCTTCTCCAGTGAACATAAGGGATATTTTAGAGAGTGACTAGGCAAGATCTCACTGAGAGTGGGACTTTGGATGAAGGTTTGGAGGTGACAAAAATAATTATCCACTACAGTTATATTAATAATTATAGCAGTGTATTGAGAAATGTCCATTATATTTTGTATTCCTTATTTAAGAGGGAAGCACAAAATATACTTTAAAAAGAATCTTATTAAAATGGAAAAAAAAAAATACAATGCATGGAACAAGTCACCCCTTGCTAAATAGGACTGTGTTTTTCACCTGAGCAGAAGGAAGAAGATACTACATTTTTAATAAAGGCCCACCTTAAATTACGGGAAAAGTCCATCTAACTATTAATATAAAGTATATGAATGGAAAGATTAGAATGAAAAGCCAAATAGAAAAATTTAAGGACACTGATTTCAAAATAGAAGTGTCTAAATTTGAGAAAGACTAATCTTTCTGATTCTAAGGCTACATTAGGATAAAGAATCAATACATTGGAAACCAGCCTGTTTCTAAGTTCTGTTATTTTCCTGCTTTTGGTATAGATTGATGACATTGTATTCTAGTAAAAATTCCTTCTTTAGGCTGCTAGGAGAGCAGAGCAGGGTATACGAGTGGTGTGGGTATTGGTGTGTCCATAAAAGTGGAAGTGGACAGGTGTAAAGCAAGAGTGGTTATTCACTCTTATTTCAAGATTGAAAAGCATTTTAGTTAAAATCTTCAATTCCATGAAATGAAGTCTTGGGAACTTAGAATGTTATTGGGAAATGGGGAATTTAATCTGGCTCTCAAAATTCTGAGATTTTTGGCCAAGACGAAGAATGAAAGCATAATTGGGCTAGGAATAGATTGTAGAAAGAGCTTCGATTGCCCACAGGTTAATAAACAAAAAGAGGAAATGCAGTATGACCTTTTAGAGCCAAGCCTCTCTTTGCTATTCTACAATGGTTTTTTCCCTCTTAGGAAAAGTGACTCTAATTGTGTCTGCTTGTCTAAGACCTCGGCTTCTCCAGGTCTCCAGAGGCCAGTTATATGCATGTTACCCTTCCTGCTTTCCAGTCATCTCATCTCCTCTACAATGCAGATGCAGATTTGAGGGCAGAGGACAGCTGAGGCCTAGGCCTAAAGCTACTTCAGTAATGGTGTCCTCTTTAAGAGAAAAATTATTGTTAGGATACTATAAGTCAGGTCCAAAGTAGGTAGTGAACATGAGAAAAGAAGTGACAAATTAAAAATTGGAGTTGGCATATATCACAAATATCACAGATATTAAAAGTCATAATGTACCCAACATAATTCTATGGACATTTACCATACATTTTTGGCTGTGTATTATCTTATTGCCTCTATTTTAAAAAATTTTATTGTAGAGTAATTATAAATTATTAAATTTAAATTTAATTAAATTATAATTTTAAATTAAAAATATAAATTTACATAAATAATTATATAAATCATATTCCAATAGTAAACTTTTTTTATTAAATAAATTAAGAAAAAATTATATCTCTGCTATGGTTGAGGTACAGCCCAGGCTACAACAAGACTCAGGTACTGGAATGAGAGGCTCCAGGAGCTGGAGTCTTTGTAGAAGAGGGTGGCGGGGAGGCAACAGCTTGTCTCCAAGTGGTAGGGGCCCCAGAACTATCTTGTGGACTGAAAACTGTTGCTTAATTTAACACAATACTTGCTTGGACCCACCCCAAGTTCATTTTCTCCTGTTGTTAAGTCTTGAGCAAGGAGATCAAGCCAGTCAATCCTCAAGGAAATCAACCCTGAATATTCATTGAAAGAACTGTTACTGGAGCTGAAGTTCTAATACTTTGGCCACCTGATGTGAAGAGCTGACTTATTGGGAAAGACCCTGATGTTTTGAAAGATTGAGGGCAGGAGGAGAATGGGCAACAGAGGATGAGACGGTTGGATGGCATTACTGCCTCTATGGACATGAGTTTGAGCAAACTCTGGGAGAGGGTGAAGGACAGGAAAGCCTGGCATGCTGCAGTCCATGTGGTCACAAAGAGTCAGACACAACTTAGTGACTAAACCACAGTAAGTCAATGTTCTATTGATGTGATGACCATCTGCTTTATTATTCAGTTTCCTGTCACCCAAGACCTAGAGCACTCACCAAGATTTAGGACTCTTGCTTCTGTACCATTGTTCAATTCAAACTTGAATCCATTGACTTTCTGTCTTGTTTGTGGGGCTTAAAAATTCAAGCAGTCTTTGAGGTGAACTCTTATTGTTCTTTCCAAAAAAGTATCAAATACCTATGTCAGGGAGGAAGTGAAGCACAAACCTCCTCTGATTGCAGCACAAGAGGACTTAGAGAACAGAAGACAAAAACATCCAATCATTCCTTTTAATAAGTAGCAGCAGCCCCACAAAGAAAACATGTTGATCCCATTTGGTGGTACATCTTCCAGGAAGAAGGGAGGTCGGAATGAAGGGAACTTTGGGCAGGTGGGAGGGATTGTTACAAGGAAGGAGAGGTTCTGTATAATGGAAGACCTTCCCCTGCTGCTGTTGCTGCTGCTGCTAAGTCACTTCAGTTGTGTCCCACTCTGTGTGACCCCACAGATGGCAGCCCACCAGGCTCCCCCGACCCTGGGATTCTGAAGTGGGTTGCCATTTCCTTCTCCAATGCAGGAAAGTGAAAAGTGAAAGTGAAGTTGCTCAGTCGTGTCCGACTCCTAAAGACCCCACGGACTGCAGCCTACCAGGCTCCTCCGTCCATGGGATTTTTCAGTCCAGAGTACTGGAGTGGGGTGCCGTTGCCTTCTCTGAGACCTTCCCCTATGGGAGGATAAAAAGGATGGCTGCAGTAGGAAGAGGAACAGCATGAGAAACAGCCCAGCACCCACCTGCTAAAGAGAGGCAGTCTTCATAGCTGGCTTATGTCATGATTAAAATGAGTGGGAGAGAATATTAAGCAAGACAACCCCCTCAACCATTGTGGGTGGAATTCTCAGGCGTGGCCAAAAAGGCACTGAGGAATCCCTGCAGTATCTTGAAAGCTGAAAGCCTGAGCAGACGCAGGCCAATTTCTATGATATTCCTAAGGGATTTCCTTCCTATTTTGAGCAGAGGAATGGACTTGGATGGGGCAGCGTGTTCCTGTGAGTTGGCAGGCACCCACTGAACAGAATAACTGATTTGCTGCTCCGGCTGCACATGCCAGTGGAATTGCCAAGCCAATATTGCCTGGGGGAAATACCTGCTAAAACTGAAATGATCACAAGCTAGATGGATTGGACACTCACTCCTGTCGACTATCATTATGCATAATGTTTTAATTTTTGTTAATGTTATGGGCATGTGATAAAAATTCAAACAAGAAGGTAGAGTATCATTTTCTGACTCTAGATTCTGTTTTTCAGTCCCTCCCCTGAGGTACAACTATCTCAGAGTTTCTGCATTTTCAAGCATGTATAGCTAACTTTCATTTATTAAATATGTCCATGAAGGTTTTAGAGTAGGCATATAAAAGACAATTTGATTGTAAAAATTGCAAACACTTTAATGTATTTTTATTCCTGTGTATTTGCTTTGTTTTAAAATTTATGCCAGTCTAGAGGGGAAAATCTGTAAATATTTCTGTTGAAATCTTAGAAATCAGTTATTTTTTAAAAAACTTATTTACATGAGGCATGTTCACTGTGGAAAATTTGGAAAATATAGAAAAGTATAAAAAATTTAAATAATTTTACCATACTTCTCAGAGAAAAGTACTACTAATCTTTTATATTCTTTTACATTTTATTTGTATTTATATGACTTAAAAGAATCTTAATGTAAATACATTATGTGTATATAAATTATACATGAATACATTATATGTATTTATATAATTTTAAAAGTTTTAGTTATTCAGTCATGTTCAACTCTTTGCAGCCTGATGGACTACAGCCCACCAGGCTCCTCTGTCCATGGAATTCTCCAGGCAAGAATACTTCCCTTCTCCAGGGGATCTTCCCAACCCAGGAGCTGAACCCAGGTCTCCTGCATTGTAGTCAGACTCTTTACCATCTCTGAGCCACCAGGGAAGCCCTATATAGTAAATCCTCAGAATTATTCATTTTTAACTGAAAGTTTATGCCCTTTTGCTAATCTATCCCTATTCCCACCCCCCAACCCTGGTGAGCACCATTCTCTTTATTTTTATGATTTCAGCTTTTTCTGAAGACTTTGCTTATAGAATATACCAAGTGGTATTTGTCTTTCCCTATCTAGCTTATTTCACTTAGCATAATGCTTTTCAGGTTCATCACATAATAGGATTTCCTTTTTTAAAAAAAGCTCGCATAATATTCCACTGTATTTATACTACATTCTCTTCACCCATTTGCCCATCGACGGACACTTAGGTTGTTTCCATAAGTAGACTATTGTGGATAATGCTGCTGAGAACATGGAAATGCTCGTATATCTTTGGGATCGTGATTTCATTTGTTTTTGGATATACACCCACAGGTGGGATTGCTGGATCATATAGTAGTTCTAGTTTTAATTTGAGGAACCTTGATACTCTTTTCCACAGTGGCTGTACCAGTTTACATTCTCACCTGCAGTGTATAAGGATTCCCTCATCATCACATCCTCATCAGCATTTACCTCTTATATTTTTGATAGTAGGCATCTTAATAGGTGCAAGATGATAGCTCACACTTAAGTTTGCACTTGTGTATTTCACATCTTTCATGGACCTGTTGGCCATTTGTATGTCTTCTTTGGGAAAATGTCTATGTTCTTCACCCATTTTGTATTTAGATTATTTATTCTTTTCCTATTGAGTTGTATGAGTTCCTTTTAATATTGGATAAACACAGGACTGGAAGAAACACAAGCTGGAATCAAGATTGCCGGGAGAAATATCAATAACCTCAGATATGCAGATGACACCACCCTTATGGCAGAAAGTGAAGAGGAACTAAAAAGCCTCTTGATGAATGTGAAAGTGGAGAGTGAAAAAGTTGGCCTAAAACTCAACATTCAGAAAACAAAGATCATGGCATCTGGTCCCATCACTTCATGGGAAATAGATGGGGAAACAGTGGAAACAGTGTCAGACTTTATTTTTGGGGGCTCCAAAATCACTGCAGATGGTGATTGCTGCCATGAAATTAAAAGACGCTTACACGTTGGAAGGAAAGTTATGACCAACCTAGATAGCATATTCAAAAGCAGAGACATTACTTTGCCGACTAAGGTCCATCTAGTCAAGGCTATGGTTTTTCCTGTGGTCATGTATGGATGTGAGAGTTGGACTGTGAAGAAGGCTGAGCACCGAAGAATTGATGCTTTTGAACTGTGGTGTTGGAGAAGACTCTTGAGAGTCCCTTGGATTGCAAGGAGATCCAACCAGTTCATTCTGAAGGAGATCAGCCCTGGAATTTCTTTGGAAGGAATGATGCTAAAGCTGAAACTCCAGTACTTTGGCCACCTCATGTGAAGCGTTGACTCATTGGAAAAGATTCTGATGCTGGGAGGGATTGTGGGCAGGAGGAGAAGGGGACGACAGAGGATAAGATGGCTAGATGGCATCACTGACTCGATGGACGTGAGTCTGAGTGAACTCCAGGAGTTGGTGATGGACAGGGAGGCCTGGCGTGCTGCGATTCATGGGGTCGTAAAGAGTCAGACATGACTGAGCAACTGAACTGAACTGATAAACCCTTTATCAGATATCTGGTTTGGAAATATTTTCTCCCATTCCATCGATTGTCTTTTCATTCTGTTTATGATTTCCTTTGCTATGCTGAGTTTTTTTGTTTGATGTAGTTCCAACATGTTTATTTTTATTTTGTTGCCTTTCTTTTTGTTGTCAAATCTAAACAACTAATGTCAAGAGTTTACTTTTGAGAGTTGTATGGTTTCAGTTCTTATATTCAAGTCTTTTAATCCATTTTCAATTGATTTTTGTTTATTGTGTAAAATAGGGGTCCAATTTAATTATTTTGCATGTGAATATGCAGTTTTTCCAGAAACAATTTTTGAAGAGACTCTTCTCCACATTGTGTACTTTTGGCAACTTTGTCAAAAATTGATTGCCCATATATGCATGGGTTTATTTCTGGACACTCTATTCTATTCCATTGATCTATATGTCTGTTTTTATGCCAATACCACAGTATTTTGATTAGTATAGTTCTATTACAAAGCTATGGCAGTTCACTTAGTATTTTTATTTAACTTTCTTAATGTATTGTTTGGAATCATAAAAATTCTTCCAGATAATGATATTTTATTGCTTTAATGTCCTGTACCAGATTATTTCAAATTTTTCACCATTACAAATACTTATATACACAAAGTGTTTGGAAAATTTCTAATTTCCACTTTGGGAAAAATGTCCTGTTTCAGAGAATGTATTCTGCTAGGTTTAATACAGGTATCTGAATTCCAGATACCTGTTATATAATTTCTGATAGAAGATATTTAAACAAATATTTTTGTGAATCCTTTATATGCTAGATATTGTCTTGTGTATCATCACATGCATAAGCTTACTTAATGCAGGTAATCACTAATCTTCTCTATGGAAACTGAAAAGAAAAAGGCTTGCAGCACATATATGTTATTCTTTGAATCTCTCTGAAAAGTGATTGCTCACTAAATACTGTAGTAAAATTTTGGAAAATAAGGAGCATACCTTCAGGGCCATGACGTTTTGCCACTGAGTCTTTGGGAATAAGAATGAATTCTTATTCTGTGTTAGTGCCACAGTCTGAACTAAAATATATTTAGATTTGCTAGTTGTATTAATAACATCCATTTCCAACTTTTTAGTCTTTCCTGCTTTTCACCACTATCTTTGGGCCTGAATCGCCCTCCTGAACACATTATTTTATGCTGAATGCTAATCGGAAAAATACCATAATATAGTTCAGTAATCCTGAACCAGAATGTTGGCTTAATAGGGTAAAATAATTTGGAAGATAGCTTCCTTTTTACACATGTCCAGTTCTTCTCAAAGATATGGCCATAGTAATTCTTATTACCCTGTTTCTTGCTTTTCCTTTCTCTCTTTAAGGATATTAAAGCTTTCCAAGGAATTGAGCATTTAGTGAAGTCCATGTTTAGTATATCTGTTGAGTAATTCTTCCTTTCACTAAACCTTGCTATATTTTCCCCTTATTCTGAAATATACAGTTTAAATTGTAGGGAACTACATGCATGCTCAGTCATGTCCAACTTTTTGTGACCCCATGGTGTAGCCCACAAAGCTTCTTTGTTCATGAAGTTTTCCAGGCAAGAATACTGGAGTGAGTCACCATTTCCTATTCTAGGGGAGCTTCCTGACCTGAGTCTTTTGCATCTCCTTCATTCTTTACCATTGCGTCACCTGTGTAGGTAAAGCAAATGGAAAATTATTGCTACCTTTTTAGTTATCATTTGTACAGATGTGTTATGTATGTAATATTATAAATGTCCACAACATTCCTTGTAATTTATAGTACTGTGAGCAATATAAATAATATGACAAGCATTGGGCCAACTCAGTCAGTGTAATATCTTGCCAAAAATAGATGGAGAACTGTGAAATTATGTTAGTAAATGCAAATCTCCAAGCTTACTGAAAAATATATTATGCAACCTTAAGAGTTGCTTTGATGATCAAATAATGTTCAGTGTTATTTTCAGTTTTATCAAATGGATGCTAATGAGGACTTTAGTTGGCTCCAGCAAAGGTATTCTTTACCTTGTGAAAAATATGAACTAAACTTAAGGTGATAATATAAATGCTTTGTTTTCATGGTTTGAAAATTCTACAGAAAATGAATATTTAACATAAATACCTTTGATGCATTTCATTAGCAAAATATAATTTACAGTTGAAGTTTTTCTCCTCTGCATAACTAGGACATGATTCCAAATCTCACGTTTATGATATAAACATTAAACAATCTCTAGAAGAATTGAAAATATTTCTATATGAATGGCTAGAACAAATATTACCTTATAAACGTATGAGACCAGAACTTATTTGGTGAATATTTAAAAAGCAGTTTAGCAATGAAGGGGCTTCCCTCTTGGCTCAGCTGGTAAAGAATTTGCCTGTAATGTGGGAGACTGGGTTCACTCCCTGGGTTGGGAAGATCCCCTGGAGAAGGGAACGCCTACCCACTCCAGTATTCTGGCCTAGAGAATTCCATGGAATGTATATGTATAGCCCATGGGGTCGCAAAGAGTCGGACATGACTGAGCAAATTCACTTCACTTAGCAAAGAAGATGGCAAAACATGAATATGCCCTCTTTACACCAGGTAAGGATATGAGGAATGTTAGATGGTCATGAGCTCCTTTCTAAGAGTTTGTATTTGTTATCTTCATACCAAACTAACTCAAAATTTACTGATTTAAAACAATAATATTCTATTATCTCTCAGGTTTCCTGCAAGTTAGCAAATTGACTAAGGTAGAGAGGAAATGACTGATTGTTCTGCAACGTCTAAGGCCCCAGCTAATGACTCTTAAAATTGGGGATTGGAATCATCTGAAGGGCCATTCACTCACATGACTGGTGATTGATGCGGGTGTAGACAAGAGACTTCAGTTTTTCTCCATATATCCTCTCTCTCAGGGCTAGTCTGAGCTTCTTCACAGCATAGCAGCTGGGATCCTAGAGCAAGCATCCCAGAGAGAGATAGCCTATTAGAAGCAGAGTCCTTTCTATGACATAACCTTGGAATCTTTAGAGCATCAATTAGACCATACATCATATTAAGATCATATGTTATTATTAAGTTGGATCAGCCACAAACTTCATCTTAGATTCAAAGAGAGAGAATGTAGACCCCATCTTTCTGTGAGGGAAAGGTCAGTCATTCCCCTCACATTATAGATGATGTAAAATCTATAAATTTATCTTTATATAAAACAATCTGCTATGGGTGAGTGGAGGTAGGCTATCTAATGCCAACTCAGGGTTTTATTGAGTGAGACATAAAAGTTTAGGGCCCAAAAGCAATGAGGCAGTGTTGGAGGGGGGTGGAGGTATATGGATTTTATGGACTATGGATTTAAAGGTCCAGAGAGAAAGGAAAGGTGAGGATTTGACATTCAGAGATTATTTGAGGGAGGAACAGAGACGTTTAAAGAGGATATTTATAAAGCTTTCTTGTGTGGTGTGTGTGGTAAAACTGTTTTTCTATATTCTTATAATCCTTAAAGAAAATAAGGTCCCAATGAGTTGTAGAATTGGATTTATTTTGGGAATGATACAATGAGCTGCTGAATATGACCTCTGTGTAATTGTAGTAAAGTAGTGGCCTGCAAAATCTAGGTTACATCTGCTTTCAGAAAAAATTAGCCATAAATGTGGCTGTCATGGTCTGATGTCTGGTGGTTCCCAAATGCCAGTACAAAGACTGGTGCCAGTGGATGGTGAAGTTTTCATTGGCAGCCTCCAAAATCAGAAACTAGAGAACATCATGAATCTTTCACAAAGCTAAGTTTATTCAATTATGGAAATGACTTGAATTATGAGCTTATATCCATCCAACATTTTTGTTGGCATGTGTGTGCGTATGTGTGCACAGTCTATCAGTTGTGTCCAACTCTTTGCAACCCCCTGGACTGTATAGCCCCCCAGGCTCCTCTGTCCATGGAATTTTTCTTTTTTTTAAAGAAATTAATTTTAGCTGGAGGCTAATTACTTTACAATAGTGTAGTGGTTTTTGCCATACATTGATAGGAATAAGCCATGGGTTTAAATGTGTTCCCCCTTCTGCACCCCCCTTCCACCTCCCTCCCCATCCCATCCCTCTGGGTCATCCCAGTGCACCAGCCCTGAGCACCTGTCTCATACATCGACATTTTTGGTTTTTAAATTGTCTTTCTTCTATGAAATTATGGTGATACTAGATGATACCTATATTTTAGATTTTTAACTGTCCGTATTGGAAAAATAAAAGGTTGTTGGCTACTATACTTTTGGAGAAGCAAATGGCAACCCACTCCAGTATTCTTGCCTGGAGAATCCCAAAGGACAGAGGAGCCTGGCAGGCTGTAGTAAGTGCATGCGCGTGTGCTTATGTGCTCAGACACTTCAGTCATGTCTGACTCTTTGCGACCCTATGGACTGTAGCCTGCCAGGCTCCTCTGTCCATAGGATTCTCCAGGCAAGAATGCTGGAGCATGTTTCCATTTCCTTCTCCAGGGGATCTTCCTGACCCAAGGATTGAACCCACGTCTCTTCCATCTCCTGCATTGGCAGGCAGGTTCTTTAAGACTAGCACTGGGGCTATAGTCCATAGGGTCACAGAGAGTTGGATATGACTGAAGTGACTTAGCCCACATGCATGCACTATGCTTTAGTTCCTAATACCCTTTACCACTACTCTAAATTGCAAATGTGTTTGAGAGTATTTCAGACTTTTTACCTTTGACACATTTTGTTGATATTTTAAGTAAAATTGTAGTGTAAATTTATCTGAATACATGGAAAAATATTTTATTTACTTCTTACAATCCTAAGGATTATTCCTTGATTTTTCTTTTCTTCTGTCTACTAACAGTAGCTATTGCTAAAGCTGTGGCTGTTCAGTCGCTCAGTTGTGTCTGACTCTTTGCGACCCCATGGACTGTATCACACCAGGTTTCCCTGTTGTTCACCATCTCCCAAAGCTTACTCAAACTCATGTCCATTGAGTCAGTGATGCTGAGGCTACACAAAAATATAAAGAGCATGATATTATATTTACTATCTTTCGCACATAGGCTTGTAAGTTAATACTTAAAAAGAACTTAGAATCATGTCTGGCACAATTCAGTAAATGTTACTGTTGATGATTTAAGAATGATTCTCTTCTGCCTTACAACTCAACTGACATCATTGCTTTAAGTGTTTTTCGGGCCATACATGATGTTACTTTATTCAGACCTAAGCTGAGTTAAAACTATTGTTTCATTTAAAAAAAAAAACAGCTGGTACAATTTTTTCTTACCTATTTAAATTTAAATTACTCAGAAATGAAGCAAAAACAAAAGAAATAAAAAATATATCAATAATAAAGCCAATTTCTTGGTAAGCCAGAAGATAACAACAAAATAAGTTAACTAAATACAGACCTTGATAGAGAAGGGATTTGTCCACCAAAGAAAGATCTAGACTCAAACAGTCAAGAGAGAGGGCAACCCAAGTTGTACTAAGTGATATCCTGAGCTTTGCATCTTCATTCAAATAGCACACACTCAATCATGGCCTTCCAGGTGGTGCAGTAGTAAAGAATCTGCCTGCTAATGCAGGAGACTCAAGAGATGTGGGTTCGATATCTGGGTCAGGAAGACTCCCTGGTGTAGGAAATGGCAATCTGCTCCAGTATTCTTGCCTGAAAAATTCCATGGACAGAGGAGCCTGGCAGTCTACAGTCTATAAGGTTGCAGAGAGTCTGACATGACTGAGTACTTGCACTTCTTATTCTAATCATGGTTAGATATTTATCTATTCATATATTCATTCATTCAACAAAAATTGAGTATCTGTGTTCCAGAAACACTAAGACAAAGAAGATATCTGCCTTCAGTCCAAAAAAAATCTAGCATTTTATTTAATAACCATCATAAATATTTACTGAGCATTGGGGGCAGGAGGAGAAGGGGACGACAGAGGATGAAATGGCTGGATGGCATCACCGACTCAATGGACATGAGTTTGAGTGGCTCCAGGAGTTCGTGATAGACAGGGAAGCCTGGTGTGCTGCAGTCCATGGGATCACAAAGAACTGGACATAACTGAGCGACTGAACTGACTGAACTGAAAATGAAAATCTCTCTAACTCAAGTCTATACAAAGACAAGTTTTCTGGATTTAGTCAGTGGATACTTTATGTCATCTAATATACAAATCACAGCAGGTGACTTTCTATGGGAAAGTTGTTTCTTTATGTCAAAAGTAATATATGTGTGTTTGACATGGAGAGTCAGGTCCACATGGTTATTGAGATAGGCTCAGGAATAGTGTCTCTATAGGCATGTGACCTGAGCAGAATCTCATTGTGTCTTATAGTTTGTCCAGAGAGTTGGTAAATCTTTTATCATGAAAGAGATCATACATCATGTAACACAACCAGAAAAACCCATCAGACATTCATCCTCTCTCTCTTTCTCATACACTTTTATTTTCTGTCTTTCATATGCACACACACATACACACAAAAAAAATTCTAATGCTTCCATAACCGCTTCTGTCTGATAATACAGATTTGAGCCTCTGCCACATACTAGCAACATAATTCAGGATGCATTACTTAACCTTGTTTTGCTTTGGTTTCCTTATGAATAAAAATGGTTTCCAATAATTGAATATTTCCTACCTCCTAGGGTGGTTTTGAGGATGAAGTGAGAAAATATGTTTAAGATGACTGGCACTTGTAGTGAGCATTCACTAAATGTTGCCTCTAACTGGGTAGGAAGATTGAGGCCCAGGGAAACCATAATATCATCAAGGTAACTAAGGTAGCTGATTCAAGGCTAATCAGGATTAGAATGAAAGTGCTACACTCAACATACCAACAAATTTGGAAAACTCAGCAGTGGCCACAGGACTGGAAAAGGTCAGTTTTCATCCCAATCCCAAAGAAAGGCAGTGCCAGAGAATGTTCAAACTACCATACAGTTGCACTCATCTCACACACTAGCAAAGTAATGCTCAAAATTCTCCAAGCTCAGCTTCAACAATACATGAATCAAGAACTGCCAGATATTCAAGCTGGATTTAGAAAAGACAGAGGAACCATAGACCAAATTGTGAACATCCACTGGATCATAGAAAAAGCAAGAGAATTCCAAAAAAAAATCTACTTCTGTGTCATTGACTATGCTAAAGCTTTTGACTGTGTGGATCACAAAAAAACTGTGGAAAATTCTTAAAGAGATTGGAATACCAGACTACCTTATCTATCTCCTGAGAAACCTGTATGCAGGTCAAGAAGCAACAGTTAGAACCAGACATGAAACAATGGACTTGTTCCAAATTGGGAAAGGAGTACGTCAAGGCTGTATATTGTCACCCCGTTTATTTAACTTATACACAGAGTACATCAGAGAAATGCCAGACTGGATAAAGCACAAACTGGAATTAAGATTGTTGGGAGAAATATCAATAACCTCAGATACGCAGATGACACCACCCTGTGGTGTAGAGGCAAGTATAGAGAAACTAAAAAGCCCTTTGATGAAGGTGAAAAGGAGAGTGAAAAAGCAGGCTGAAAACTCAACATTCAAAAAACTAAGATCATGGCGTGCAGTCACATCAGTTCATGGCAAATAGATGAGGAAACAATGGAAACAGTGACGGGCTTTATTTTCTTGGGCTCCAAAATCACTGCAGATGGTGACTGAAGCCATGAAATTAAAAGATGTTTGCTCCTTGGAAGAAAATCTATGACAAATCTAGACAGCATGTTAAAAAGCAGAGAGAGACATTACTTTGCCGACAAAGATCTGTATAGTCAAAGCTATAGTTTTTCCAGTAGTCATGTATGGATGGGAGAGCTGGACCATAAAGATGGCTGAGTGCCAAAGAATTGATGCACGTTAGAAAGGTTCTGGAGAAGACTCTTGAGAGTCCCTTGGACAGCAAGGAGATCCAACCTAAAGGAAATCAGTCCTGAATATTCACTGGAAGGATTGATGCTGAAGCTGAAGCTCCAGTACTTTGGCCACCTGATGTGAAGAGCTGATTCACTGGAAAAGACTGATGCTGGTAAAGATTGAAGGCAGGAGGAGAAAGGGATGACAGAGAATGAGATGGTTGGGTAGTACCACCAACTCAATTGACATGAGTTTGAGCAAGCTCCAGAAGATGGTAAAGGACAAGGAAACCTGGCGTGTTGCAGTTCATGGGGTCACAAAATGTCGGACATGACTGAGCAATTGAACAGCAACAACAATGATTCCCAATTCAGTGTTCTTTATTTTATACTACATTGTCTCATGAACTGGCAGCTAATGATATAATTACTTTATTTTTAATGTTTTGTATTTGTGCCTTGTGTCCCCAAGTAAATTATAGGTGTTTTAAAGGCTAAATCCATAGATTAGTGACTTTATCAACCACAGCCTCTAGGTGGAGAGCTCTTGCTATTGGTGACTCAGTGTTCATTTGTTAATTATTAACTTTTGACACAGTCTTCAACCTGAAACTCTTTTATTCATCCCATATATCACATTCTTCACTAGCTCAAACTGTTAAGAATAGTCAGCCATTACAGTCTTGGCACAAAACTGGAATTACACTGTGCTCAACCACTGACTACTTTCTCTGTAAGAAGAACGTGCAATTTCCTACTATATTTCTGCAGTGAGAAGAAAATAATATAATTCATCTCTTCTTTAGTTTCTCCATATATACAATTTGTATACAGCATTACTCAATCACAAAAGAATGCCATTATAATTTAGCTTATTGCTATGTAAATTCAGACATAACCCAGACCACGATATCATCCCAAGAATATAATAGGTACCCATAGGGAAAACCTGGCAGAATATCTCAAGAGTGGTGATTATTTTTTAGTGTTGGATAACAACTTTTATATAAAGGTGCTCCACTCATGATGCATTTATGTCACTATTAAGTACACTCACCAGTAAGCTAATATTTAAGATTTTATTTTATACATCTCTATTAGAATGTGCTAGGGTACTAGACATTACAAATTACCACTGTGATTTCCTTTGGAGTTACTCTTAACAGTCAAACATTTCCTTGAAAATCAGTTTCCTAAACAAGCATCTTAAATATGCCTTTGAAAGTTTTAAGTTGCTTATAATTGGCGTTTCACATTTTGAGAACTTAACAAGCATTCAGCAGCAAGTATGTAGATCCTACAATTTTTTCAGTTTTCTTCCCATACTCAGGATGTTGTTAATATCCATTCAAAGGAGAAGCTAGTAACTGACTCACAGGAACAGATGGACCAATTTGTCCTTCTGTAGACCTAAGCCTTGAGCCCATTATCTGACCCTCAGGAACCTTCCCAGCCTTCCAAGTCCTCGGCTGTATAACCAGGAATTCATCTCCTGTTTAAGTGTGGATTGAGAAGAGTAAAGACTACCCTTTCCAGGTTAACCCAGGTTGAGAGAGAAGGGAAGAACTTGCTGAGCCTCGCTTTCCAAGGAGCATTAAAAAGATACTCAAAGGACTGGAGAGTGCTCTCTGTAGGAAAGTACTGGAGAATTACACTGTCTCATAAATTGAAAACCTTCAGATGACTTGAAAATAGCCAAATGAAAGAACAACCAGTTTCAAAGTTTGTTGGCCTATGACACTCCTCTAGGCATTCTTTGTTTCCAGGTCAATCTCATTAGCTACAAATACAATCTACTAAGCCTTATTAGGAGTCTGGCATTTTGTTTGAGAATCCAAACTTTTCTGTTTGAAAACTAGGGCAAAACTCATTTATATATCAACAGGGATATGAGAGAAAGAGAATACCAGGGAAGTTATTGTATTATAAATATGTAGAACATAATAGTTTGAAGAGGAGAGATTTCTGATGAGCCCAAATAAGTATCAGGATGTAACACACAACTGAAAAGAGCTTCAATTTACACAGTGTAGCAATGAATTATGGGTCCATTAGGGTAGAAATCATAATAAGCCATTAATTTAAATAAGAGCCCCGATATGTGTGTAGTATCCTGTTTCACCAATTAGAAAGTGCTTTCCACGAGTCAATTTTCACATTAGATGACTCAGGGCAAGTGAGATCCTGGATCTGATAACATATTGGGAGAAGTCCGCCCATCATTTTTGTGTCCTGGTAAATTCCAGTGACTCCACAACTGGATGAAAATGGCTTTCACTTTTGAATATTATTCTTTAAATGAAGTTGGGGGTGGCGTGGTGAGTGTCCTTCTTCAGTACCTACCATATTTGAGATGCAAAATACTTCAGAAAATCTTTTGCTCCAACACTCTGACTTGTGAAAAATTAATCTCGACATAAAATTAATCTTTTCCTTTGTTCACTAAGGCCTAGTTGTATCAACTTCCTTTAGCTATTCAGGGGAAAGAAGCTAATTCCCAGCGCTGCTCTAATATAATTGCTAAACATAAGAAGTTGTGAGGATGAGCTAATTCCGCCTGCCTCATTAGATTCTACCATGGTTCCTTGTAGGTTGCTCATCCACCACTGTGCCAGTTTTACTATCTGTGACTTGAGGCCAGTAGAAGGAACAGCTTATCTGAGGTTCAGCACCAGGAAAGCAAGGACAACAGAGAGAAATAAATTGGCCAGAATGAGTGATATTAGCCAGAATGCTGCTCCCAATTCCACAGCAGGACCATCTACAGTGTGGGAAGGCAGCTCAGATGTGGGTCAGTTTGTTCAGGAGACCACACATTAAAATCTGCTGCATTGTTTTTTTCATCATTTTCACTTGAAAAAAAAAAGAGAGAGAGAGAGAAGTGGCTCCTTTGTGAGGCTGTTAATTCCATAACATTATTTTGTCACCTCACCTTCTCATCACTTTATTGTCATCAGACTTTAGTACATGGTTCCCACATAGAAGATGCTTCTCTTTTATGTTTTAACCAGATCTCTATCATGGCCTACAATGTGCAAATGTTAGAAAGGAAAGAATGAAAGCAATAATTGTATAAAGAGAAAATGAGTGGAAAAAAAAATACAGGAAAGTGATCTTTCCATGTTCAAATTTAGCTGAATACAAATTGTTCATATCTTTGTCTCAGTGTTCAGAAATGAAATATCCTAAGACTAAAGGATCCCAGATCTTTATTTGATCCTGCATCTTAAGTTTGGTCTATATGGAAAACAGCACAGACTCTAATTTTGGCTCTGTAATAAAAGACTCAGCTGTGATCCAAAGTGTTTTCAATATTTTTCTGATAGACTTATAGTGATTTTTCATGAAAAGCACTTGATTCAAATGTCATTATTTTATCTTTTAATGTTTTAGTCAACAATAAATGATACTCTCTCTGATATACTCCTCTCAAAATGCTAGAACAGCTTATGGCAAACTGCCATTTCAACTGTTTATGCTGTGCCAGGAATGTGATATTAAAACATAGAAACTGGGAAAAATTAACTAAACTACTCCTATACACTTCAAAAGAAGTGACAGAAAACCTGGTAAAGTAATAATGGTATGATTATACTCAATAGATTGATGTATTTGATAACATTTGATATATTTAAAACTTTGATATATTTGATATATTCTCAATAGATTGATATATTTGATAACATTTCAGAAAACTTTGCACTCTGACATTTTAAGAGATCACAGTGCATATTTTAAAAAGTAACCATACCGTCCAGGGTGGTTGGTTATACTGCATGTCATCAACATTTCATGGGATTTATGATCAGACATTCTGGTTCAAATTCTACAAACACTGCAGAGAAAAGAAGGTTAAGGTGGTAGGAAAGAGGGAGAAAGGGAGGAGGGGAATAAGAAAGGATGGAGGGAGAGGAAGAGAGAAGACAGAAGGAGAAAGGTAGATGAGAGGGAGGAAGTAGCAATCACTGAAGCCCATGTAGGGTCATCTTAGAAGTCATGCTGAAGAGTATCTTCATCTCCAGGGAGTAAGGAGGGAATTGCAAGGTGATCAAATAGGACATGCACCGGGATTTTATCCAGGTGCATGACTTTCTTGAGACTAAACAGTATTTATAACTGGAGAAAGTAGAAGAGAGAGCTTTTGAAATCTATCCAGAGATTTCAAAATAATTCAAGTAAGGATC
This sequence comes from Oryx dammah, assembly GCF_014754425.2. Lineage (NCBI taxonomy): Eukaryota > Metazoa > Chordata > Mammalia > Artiodactyla > Bovidae > Oryx > Oryx dammah. The sequence continues at coordinate 51,977,565 of NW_024070204.1, read as the reverse complement.
TGTTAAAACCAGAAAGGGAACACACAGCTCTTTCTTGTCTTCCATACTTTACTCTCCCACACTAAGTTAACATCTCTCTGGTTTGCCCTGCAGTTTGTCAGATTGCCTGGAGGAAGGTACTTGTTTCCTGGACAATGTTAGGGTCTGTCTGGGGTCTGCCCCGTGGCACCATTTCCAGATTTTTCCTGCAGATATATCATCTTATTAGTGAGTTCTTCAACCCCCAGTGCAACCTTCCCTCTTGCATTTCCTCATTTACTTTTTGTTCTCTTATTTCCTTCAGTTGCCATCATTGTCCCTGGGGTGCAGTGTAAGTGCTTCTAGCAATTCTTAACTGCACATTTGTTGTTACTGTACGATTAAGGTACCTGGATATTAGAAAATGTGAATACTTAGTATTTTGAAACATCATTCCTTCTGGGAAGAGGGCAAACAGAACATCTGAGAAAGGGTCAGAGTTCAGAACCAGATCATCAGAGTCTGACTTTCATTTGGATTGGTCCATTTTTTCATACTGCACACATGAGCCCAGCTGTGTACCCCTCACATAGAACAGGGCTCACCAAGTGATGACAGGGACTGTAGAGCGTATTGAGGACTGCTGGGGTCCAGCCCCGGTGGATCCAGGGAATTCGAAGCAGGGATGGCGTTGGCGAGGAAAGACTTATTTATTTAGAGATATAAGATTAGATAGGAAGAAATAGTATAGTAGGAAATTTAGGCAGAGAAAAGAGGCTGATTAACTTGGTATACGTGGAAAGCCAATAAAGTTCCAGACAAGGAACTTGCACCATCTACGTTAGGCCACCGGCGTCCGTTTGAATATCGGAGAGTGCCCCACCTTGGGCTCTCTCTCTTATGGATCTTAGAAGCTGGGACAAGTAAGTAAACATGGTGAGCCTCCATGCCCCAGATGGGAATTCAGCCAAAAAGGGGAGAAAAGAACAACATGCGGAAGTCCAGCATCAGTGCAAGACTCCAAATACTATTTTTCAAAATCAGCTTATATACCCCAAGTTGTACATAAAGAAATAATGGAATATGCAGAGTTATGTAGGGGCAGCAGTCCTGACCCTCATTGAGACAAACAAGGCTTTCTTTTTGCCTACCCTCCCGTACAAAATGTCTCAGGTGGTTTACATTACCTTCTGGCCAAGAGGCTTGTTAACATTTTTATGGCTCTCTTCCTGGATAATTGTCTATCAACCAGAAAACTCTTTTTCCCTAGAAGTGTTTTTTCTTTACTCTGCATCACCCTCAAAGTACTAAATAAAGTTACATTCCTGTAGAACAAAGGTGCAGTGGGTTATAACAAAGAAAGTGCTTAACTCAAAGATCTAATGTTGCTAATACCAGGTCTACTACCTGTTTTTCTATATACCAACTATATCTAAAAATAAAAGATATGAAAATTTTGGCAGCAAGTATTGGCTCAACAAATGAAACATTTATTCAGTCCTATTCTAATGATTTTGACTCCTTGGAAGCCCCTACATTCCTAGGATGTTTTAAGCTTCCTGTGCCTCCTGCAGTCAGGAGGCCTCAAACAATCACATGCACAGCTGTACGAGTCCTGCAGGCAGGCTAGAAAGCCATCAGAGGGGTTTTTGGATTGAAACGCCTTTTCAAATGCAGAAGACTAAAGCCTTGAGATGACTTTTTCCAGAGTGTGTCAGGAGAGTGGAAAAGTACAATACAATAAGGCAGGCATATTCTTATTTTGGGGAGTACATGCTCAGGAAATACCAGGGGGAAAACCTGAGATCTGACTCAACCTTGCACATCAGATCTCTGCCGCATGACCTTGTCACGGGTGGGATTCCTCACACTGGCTCCCAGCAGAGGACAGTCAGGATGAGCTCCTTACATGGGTCCCGAGGAGGAAATGATGCTTGCCAGGTGGCAGTGGCCAAGAGGTTACCAATGAAACTAAGAGAGCCTGGACCACAGATGAAGATTCTTCCCTAAATAATATACTTGGCCTTAAAGAGAAATTAACAACATGGTCCAGTTAAGAAAATGCATTGGGGTAAGAGCAGAGCTTTCATAATGCTGGTAGGAGAAACACATGATATTAGTTTCATTGAATTAGTTTGTTCATACAGTTATTGTTGGCACCATAGCAAAAAAGATTAAAAGCTCCTTTAGCTACTCGATCTGGAGTCTAATAGACGCAGTGGGAATAGGAGCTCCACGATTCACTGACTTCCTCACCTGGAACAAAGCACTTGTCCTCTCAGAGTCTCAGTATCCTCCTCTGTATGAAAGGGTAATAGTAATTCATACACAGGGAAAATTATCCGTTTGTCTTCTGTATCTTCTTGTTCAGTAACTAATTCTTGTCCTACACTTTGCAACACCATGGACTGTAGCCCACCAGTCTCTTCTGTCCATGGGATTCCCTGGGCAAGAATACTGGAGTGAGTTGACATTTCCTCCTCCAGGGAATCTTCTCCACCCAGGAATCAAACCCGCATCTCTTGCACTGCAGGTGAATTCTTTACCACTGAGCCACCTGGGAAACCCACTCCACTCCTCAGGTCCCTGACAAAACCACACTTTTCCACCGTTTTGCCTGTTTCACTAGCTCTATGCCCTCCCTTTCCTGTCACTCCTGAATCTATTTTATGCTGTTTCTTATCTCATTTCACTAATAAATTGTCCTTATTCAGATGAACAATAATCTTCGTACCTTCAAATAAAATGGATCTTCCAGTCCATCTCTTATTTGCTGTCTCAGCAGGATTCACTGCTTTTAGCATCCCTGACCTGACATGTTCTGTCCTCCTATCTTTCCTAATACCACCTCTCTTGGCCTAATCTGTGAGGTCTGGGATACCTGGCATAGCTGAGGCCTCTCTGTGTTTTCACCCCTCAGGACACTAGCTCAGCCTTGTTCAAATGGTGGTAAAAGGGTTCCCAGCATCAGGAGAGGGCAAGCCTCACAGAACAAGCACTTCGTGAACATCTGTTTGTAACATGTTTCCTAGCAATCTTTTGGCCAATGCCCAGAATCAGTGTAGGATGGACAACCCAAGATGGAGCCACAGGGAGAAGATCAACTCCTAGCGGACAACTGGAGGGGCTCTGTTGACTAGTTTCACTCCCCACAGAAGCCTGTGAAACTTAAAAAAAAAAAAAATTAACCCTCTAGAAATGACTGAAGCAACTTAGCAGCAGCAGCAACACAAATGGTCCTAAGGAGAACCAGGAAATGAAGAAACAACTACACAAGAACATCCATCAAAATTCAGTAAGGTGAAAGTCTGTGCTATTAGAACCACAATTGCTCCCCCTCACTTCCTTCCCAGTTCAGTGAAGTTGGAGGCCCTACTCCTGGCTGGTACAACGAAGAATGCGGGACTCCCTTTCCTCGACAGCTTCTGGCTAGAGGGCTTTCTTCCCAGGAGGAGCAGGTCTTCAGTGTTTCTTATCCTACCCCAGTGCCTGTTGCTAAAATTAAGCCCTGGATGAGTGCAGGGAAGAGAGGGAAGACCTCCCTCTTCCATCCTTACCCCCAACCCCAGCCAGAATGGAGAATGGAGATAGCATCTTGTGCACAGCCCCTAAGGATGCTGAGGTCCTCATGCCTCTCTCCTGGGCTCCTGAGATGGTGGTTCTGCACCAGGAGAAGCAAGCCTAGAGGACATCAGGCTGCTGCCACCAGGCCATCATTAAACTCAGCTTCTAGAGTGGGACCGTCTCTCAGTCCCACTGAGAGAAGCTTGTCATGGCCTCCATCCCTGTCTTCAGAGCTGTGGTTTAGAGATTTTGTCTGGGAGGAGAAGCAGTCTATAAAATAAATAGTTCTTAGTCTCTTCCCAGAGGAACTGGCTTAATTTGCAACAAAGCATGGAGAAATTCAAGTTTAAGAGTGCTCTCCATGACGATGGAGGCCATGGTGAAATTGGGAGAGTCAAGATACAGGATAAATCTCAGGCTAGTTTTTAGAAGAGTATCAGGAATTGGACCATTAAGGAGAAGTGCCACTGGGGTCAGAACCAATACTGAACTCTGCCCTCAGAATCTATGCCTTCAAAGGGGCCATGATCTGGTTGTATTTGTTTGCAGAGCAATTTGTGCCCCAGGCCCTCTCTCTACCTCCCCCACCTGTAGTTTAGTCTAATCTGTCATCATCTCTCACCTGCACTACTATCAAATCCTCCTCACTGGTGCCCAGATAAGGAACACCCTCTAACTGAGGTGCAATTCAATAAGATCTACAGCTGTAGCCAGAAAAAAAAGTCATTTGCAATTCAAAACTAATCCTGTTGTGTGCTCCCCGTTTACAGAGACTGAAACGTGGACCCTTAGTGATGTTTGATTTAGTGCTGACCATCTCGAAGTCTCATTTCCTGCCTGTGTCTGTTACTTCTTCCAGCACCATGGTAAAGCTTCAGCCCCTCCTCTGCCTCTATCCACCCCCAAGTCCACACTCTCTCTGGACCTCTCTTTCAAATTTTATGATGCTGGAGGGGATTCTCCTTTATCGAATGCCTATTCAGCCTCTGTTCTCTCTCTCTCTCTCTTTCTCTGTCTGTCTCCAGCCTGGACTTCCTCCCAGGGAGCTGTCCTCTACCCCACACATGGCAGAACGCCTCACCTGTATGAAGAATATATATCTTTCTTTGATCCTATCGAAAGAGTGGTATCACGAGTTTTTACATCAGAATTTCACCTTGAAAGGGAGCTTCCCATGTCACAGCGAGGTGCAATGATACCCCTTCCACCATCTTTAAATTCTTCCATGGCTTCCATTTCATTTATTTTTATTATAAAGTCTCAAATCCTTGGCTTGCCCTGCAAAGTATGGTCCATCTGCATCTTGCTGGTTTCTTCGCTTCTCTCATGTTGATCATGCTCCCCACTGTCCCGCGGTCTACCTCAGGACATGTGCACCTGTTATTTCTGCCTGAAATGTTCCTCTTCCTCTTCATTCCTAGTCTTTACTTAATTTGCTCTTGGTCTACGTAACTCAGCTCAAAAATCAGTTTCTCAGAAAGGCTTTGCCTGACACCTCAGTGCAGCCCTCCCAAATAGGTCAGATATACTTTTTCTTCATAGCTCTGACTTTGGTTAAACTTTATATCTATATATGTAATTGTTTGATGAATATGTATCTCCCTCACTAGATCATGACCCCCATGATGTCAATGACTGTATATTTTCTCACCGTTGTACCTTCAGTGTGTAGACCACTGTCTAACCCACTGTAGATATTCTGATAAATCTTTGTTTAGTTTGAAGTAAATGAAGACTCTTCACAGCATAATATATGTGTAATCTAAAAGCATAAATACTATATTAGTTAGAATAAGCTAGGTTATGTTATAGTAACAGCCCTGCCCACAAAGCCACATACATTCACAAATTTCAGAGGCTTAAAACAACAAAGGTTGCTTTCTCACTGACGCTACATTTCCCTTGATGCTTTAGCATCAAGGTGCTATTCCATCTCAAGCTTCCTGGGTGGATCAGTGGTGAAAAAAAAAAAAACCTGCCTGTGCAATGCAGAGATCTTCCCCTGGGCTGGGAATATCCTCTGAAGGAGGAAATGGCAACCCACTCCAGTATTCTTGCCTAGGAAATCTCATGAACAAAGGAGCCTGGTGGCTACAGTCCACAGTCATAAAAGAGTTGGACACAGCTTAGTGACTAAACAACAACAGTTCCATCTCATCTGTATTCTGGGACTCAGGCTGATGAAAGCTACCACTTGGAACATTGTCTATTTTAGTGAGAAGGGGAAGAGAGACAGGGATTTTTCCACAATGGCAATTAAAAACCCCAGAAAGGGCAGAAACATACTTCATCTCCATGTGCTATCAATTAGCCAGAACTAGTCTCATGGCCCTGCCCATCTAAAAAAGGGACAGGGAAATGTAATCTTCTCATGTATTGAGAAGAAAGAACCAGATGTGTGAGACCATTAGAAATCTTTTCACTGTTGTATTAGTATAGAGCTGTGTGTGATTAAAGTTCAAGTTGAATTCGAAGGATTAAAGAAAAAACTCAAGAGGACATAGTAATTGAACCGGGCTGAAGAATGAGATTTGGAGAGTCTGGGTGAGGAAGCACTGCCAGTAGAGGAAGCAGCATGAACATAATCAAAATATCTGTATGAGTATGTGTCTAGGTCACGCTGAAGAGTGACCAGCCTTGCTGAAGCAGAGAGTAGGTGTCGAGAAACTGTGGGGAATGACAGTGCAGTGACAGATTGGACCATTACCACACCCATGCTCCTCTCTTAGTATTTTTGTTCCCCAGAATAAGGAATAATGTAGAAATATCCTCAGAATAAGGAATACCGTATGTAATTTTAGGCATATTAATCAACCTTACTGACTGTACTTTCTTCATTTCTAAAATTCCAAATTGTCAGCTGCCTCTTGCCCAGACTCTTTTTGGTTGGCATAGCAGTTCAGAAAAAGCTGCGCCTGACTTAATCCATCTTTTCAGTCAACTGTAAATTCATGAGCCGGCAAACACCAGTGACCCTGCTACTTTATGAGAACAGTGTCTTTAATCTTATCTTTAATTGCCATTTCTAGGGACTTAACTGAGTGGAGAGACTCTTAACAATGATCCAAAGTGAAGGATAGTGTCAAATAATAGATTTTATGAAAACCTGGATGCAATTGAAGGACATCATTCAAACATCTGCCCCCAAGAAACTGGTAATACTCAGTCAATACAATTTTACCTATTTTCTCCCACCTTACATTTGTTGGGTCCTTGGCATTGGGAAAGAAAAAGAAAGGGCATACTGTCTCCGTTCTACAGATGCTTTTATTCAGATAGCACTTCCCCCAAATATCTGTTTCAGTTCTACTAATAAGAAACAGATATTTGGGGAAACTGATATCTGAATGAAAGCATATGTTAAGCAAAAAATGTTAACCGTTAATAGAGAGAGCTATGTTTTGCTTATTAAGCCCTCTCTTCATTGATCCTTAGAGGGAGTATAGTCTAGTGACTATACTAGAGCCAGCCTGCCGTGTGTGTGTGTGTGTGTGTGTGTGCACTCAGTCATGTCTGACTCTTCACAAGTCCATGGACTGTACCACAGGTTCCTCTGTCCATGGAAATTTTCCAGACGACGATACTGGAGTGAGTTGCCATTTCCTCCTCCAGGGGATCTTCCTGATCCACAGATTGAACCCATCTCCTGCGTGTCCTGCATTAGCAGGTGGATTTTTTACTACTGAGCCACCTGGGAAGCCACAAGCCACCTGGGTGAATGTTATTTAATCATGATGTTGTCATTAAAAATCATGAACATTATTTAATCATGATTTATGGCAATTCCACACTGTTGAAGATTAAGTTCTGTCCCCTGAATAATTCCTGTGTTGAAGTCCTAGCCTCAAATGTGACTGTATTTGGAGATAGGTCTTCTAGGAGGTAATTCAGATTAAATGACATCAGAAAGGCAAGGTCCTACTCTGAGAAGATTGGTGGTATTCATTATAAGAAGAGGAGAAAAAAAAAAGGGGGGGAAAGGAGAAAAGGGAGGCTCTTTTTCCTGATGTGCATACTCCCAGGAAAGGCCTGCTGAGCACACAGATAAGGCGGCAATCTGTAAGCCAGGAAGACTTGTCACCTGAACCGAGCCATGCTAGCACCCTGATCTCACACTTCCAGCCTCCAGGACCAAGAGAAAATGCATTTTTGCTTAGGTTTAAATCACCTAGTCTATGGTATCTTCTTTTTTAAAAAATTTTTTTATTTGAGTATAGCCAGTTAACAGGCTTTCCAGGTGGCTGTAGTGATAAAGAACTCACCTGCCAAAGCAGGAGACATAAGAGATGTGGGTTTGATCCCTGCGATGGGAAGATCCCCTGGAAGAGGGCATGGCAACCCACTCCAGTATTCTTGCCTGGAGAATCCCATGGACAGAGGAGTCTGGTGGACTATGGTCCAAAGAGTTGCAAAGAGTCAGACATGACTGAAGCAACTTAGCAGCATCATAGCTGGTTAACAATGCTGTGATAGTTTCAGGTGCCCAGCAAAGGGACTCAGTCATACATATACATGTATTTATTCTCCCCCTAAACCCCCTCCCATACAGGCTGCCACATAACATTTAGCAGAGTTCCCTTTGCGCTACAGTAGGTCCTTGTTGGTTAATTTTAAATATAGCAGTGTGTATATGTCGATCCCAAACTCCCTAACTATCCCTTAGCAGCCTGAGATGACTAATACACTCACCTATTAAATGAGGATAACAATCATGCCTATCTGATAGCATGTTTGTAGTGGATTGAATGTGTGAATATATGCTGAGCTCTTAAATTGATTCTTGGCCTACGGTAAGTGCTTAATAGACCTTAGCTAATACTGCTGATAGTTCCCTCTCTAATCTCTCATTTGATAGTATCACATTTAAGAATTCTACTTTTTCAGTCAGATCTGGATTGGACTCTCAGCTCTGTCTCCTATAAGCTATACAATCTTGTTCAAGTTATTAATTTCTCCCAGCCTAAGTTTTGTATCTATAAATGAGGCTAATAGCACGTTGCCTGACTCATAGAGTTGTTGTAAGATTTGAAAGAGATATGTATGTAAATGTATCTATGTACATGTAAATGTATATGTATGTAAATATATGCAGCCTATATGTGCTGTTTACTGTCATTACGGAGCTTCCTAGTTTATATTATCTGCGTAAGAAACTCTCATCTTGAGAAAATTTGGAGGAGCCAATAACAGCACTTTCTCCTGAAACTTGGAACTCTAAAGATATCCTTCCCAGGACCATTCTTCCTTTTATTTTGTCATTGTGAGATATTTGCTTTGTGCAATTTTACTTTCATTTAATATAAGCCCATAATATCCTTCTCTCCATCCTGATGTCAGTCTTATATTACCAATTCGAAAGAGCATGGGCTGTGCCCCTTAAACTCAAATTACTTAAAACAACAGAATTAAAGCACTGGGTGTGACTACTGCTTTTGCAATGAAACTGAAGATGGCAGAGGGACAATTTTCTCACAGCTATTGAGTACAAGATTTGAAAACCTGGTTATTATCTCCTAATGTGAATTCCCTTGGAGGAGGGCATGGCAACCCACTCCAGTATTCTTGCCTAGAGAATCCCATGGACAGAGGAGCCTGGCGAGTTACAGTCCAGAAGTTCATAAAGAGGTGGACATGACTGAAGCAATTTAGCATGCATGCAATGTGATTTAAGGAATCCATAAATATATCGAGGAACCTAGTGGTCATAAATATCCTTACGTTGCATGTAGACAAAGGAGTATTATGTACAGTGAGCATGCGTGCTCAGTCTGTGGGGACTGCCAGGCTCCTCTGTCTATGGGGTTTTCTAGAAAGAATATTGGAGTGGATTGCCAGTTCTTCCCCCAGGGGATCTTCCTGACCCAAGGACCGAACCTGTGTCTCTCATGTCTCCTTTATTGGCAGGTGGATTCTCTACTACTGAGCCACCTGGGAAGCCCATAAGGCACAGCACTGCTTCTTAAAGTTTAATGAAGGAGTCACCTGAGGAGTAAGTTAAAATGCAAGTTCTGACTCAGGAAGTATAGGATGGGACCTGGAATTATGAGGTTGCTGGTCTCCATGCCCCTCTGAGTAGAAAGGATATAGATGCTTTTAGCATTAGTACTTTGAAGGCTTTGGGCTATTTTTTGTTATTTAAAAAAAATTTGTTTTACATTTTTGTATTCACTCAAATGTACACTGGAAGAAAGAATCATTTTTAATGTGAATGGGAATTAAAAGTCCACGTGGTGGAGATTCAAATTGGACATGCTATAACTGCCTCAGTTTCTTTCTCCATATACTCTGTTCTGTGTTCCTAAATCATTCACAATGGCTTTGTCATCTACCCCTTTTCCATCAAATGGGGAAGAAGCACTCCTTAGAACTTATTTCCCAGTGTTTACCTTCCATAACATACTAAATCACATCACCCTTCCTAAAAAACTCACCTTGTTTTCTGACCTCTGCAACCTCAAGTTCTTATTTTTACCAATAAGTCATGTGTGAATTCTGTCCTCTGGCATTTCCTCATCTCTGTTGATCTCTTCTTGGGAAGTCCCATCCATCCACTGACATGGATTCATTTGTTACTTCAGGCCTTTGGAATCACTCTGAATCAGTATCTTTTGTCTTAAAAGTTCTCCTAAGTTTTAGTCTTACATACCCAGTGGATTTGATATTTATGACCTGTCAGCCTTCGAACTCAACAAGTTGAAAACCAAAGTCTTCATATTTCTTAACCCTGGGCAACCAGCTCGATGACCACCAGGTTATTTCACTCCCTTTATAAAAACTTTCAGTGACTCTCTGTTTACTAGGGAATGAATCTCTATCTCCTTAGTCTGACATTGAAAACACTCCTTTCTCAAACCTCCCCTTTTTTTCTACTCATATCTTCCAATGCTCATCAATATGTGACTGACTTAAGTTAGTCAACATCCTCCTGTTCCCAGGGCATGCACTGACATTCAGCCTTCATACCGTTTTTGTGCTGAGTTAAATACCCTTACACCAATCTTTGCTTATCCAAATGCTACGTGTCTTTCCAGGCCTATGTGAGACACTATATTCTTTCTGGTATATTCTCGATGCCCCTCCCTGACAGGAACTCCTCTTCTGCACTGCTGTAACACGTGTTCCCCGCTATTCAGACGGCACCTGCTAGGCTCTGTGTTCCAGATCTGATCAAATGTCTGACATCTGAAGCCCCATGTCCTCCAGCTTTCTGGCATCACTACTTTCTTTAGCAGCTAGGGAACATGACTCAAGCCCCATGCCTTGGAATGACAGGCTCCGACTTCCTTCCTTCCTTTCTAGGCGATGTTCCTCTGCTGCATTTAAAGGAAGCAGGAGTTGTCAACTATCTGTTCCAAGCCAGTTCATCTACAAATCAGTTCTATTTACCCAGCTCCTAGTGGAGTAGGAAATGGCTATCCATTCCAGTATTCTTGCCTGGAAAATTCCATGGACAGAGGAGGCTGGCGGTCTACAGTCTGTGGGGTTGGTTGGACATGATTGAGCACACAGACACTCACACACACAACCCAGCTCCTAGAGCTGCTTTTAGCTCTTCCTTAAGACTGGTTTCCTCCTGTTGACCACCATCTGGAATGTCCGGACTCCATACCTCCTCTATTATTACCCCAAATACCACTAACAGCAAGTTAAAGCTTTACTGAAAGTTTTGGGATAATACAAGTTAAGCACAAAGGAGTCACCTGAAGTATAAATGATGGAATCAGAGTTCCTACACCTCTGTCAGACACTCCCTAACCAAGCCCATCCACAGTCATGGGACCCCCATCTCCAGCCTTTCCCCACGCCCCCCATCTCCTCTCCTAAGGTCATAACTCTCCATAATCCAGAGTTCAAACCCCTTTTACCTATTCATGCAGAGTGTTTCATCATTCCTGTTGCTTAAATTTACCTGTTTATATTATACACGAGAGTCCCCGGTTCCATACTCAAATAGATTCTTAAGTGTTTTCCTAAACCCGATAGCTGTTCTGTCCCTCAGAGGAATTCTGCCATCCTGAAAGTGTCTTGGCTCTGTCAGATCAAAATAAATTAATTTTTGTCACTGCAGTACAATGAGATATGCAAAATTATTATTGACTTATTTTTGGATGTCTCATTGTTTTCTATTTCAGTTGAAAACCATTATATCCTCCTAGGGAAGGAGCATATAGACTCAAGCATTTTATTACATCCCAATATGAGGGGGTAAAAGACAGAGTTTAAATTCTTAATTCACCAGGTTTAAGGTTTGTGACTTTGGTCATGTACTTTTCCTGGGGGACCCTCAGTTTCCTGAGCTATAAAGTGTAACAGTATCTGCCTCATATAAATGTGAGGATTTAGGTTATTTCTATAAAAATCATTTAGTTACAGTCCTGGCACACAGTAGGAGCTCTGCTCTTAGTGCAAGTTAAAAATGTTTGTTGAAAGTAAAACGGTTACTCCAGTGAGGTTTATTAAACTTTCAGCTGGATACAGGGTATATTGCAGGATCCTGAGAGCTATCTGATGCTCTGATTTTCCTGTCTCAGTCTCATCATGTTTACTTTGGAGTCAGTTCCATAGAGCTCTAACCTTAATTGAAGAGACAGAGAATCATGACTTTAAAACTCTCAGTGTTAAGCCTAAATGACACATTAGTTTAGAGACCTAGGAGTAATTATGGAAGTATCTCCTCAAATTGTAATGTTTTCCTCTGCCTTACTGCTAACAATCAAAACCACTGAATTAGTCTGAGCAGGGTTAGGACTTTGGATCTAAGGAAAATCACTTAAATTTGAGGCATTATGTGTGCAGTACAAGATGTTCCAGCTTCCAGTGCTCTGAATTCTGTTTGAAAGAAATCGTGCAGGGGACCAGAGATCCATCTCCAGACCTCTGAGCCCCATAAAGTCTGGGCAGGCCTCCAGAAGTCTGATGCTGATTCCAGAAGGAGGGGATTCTCCTAGTTTGCTGAAGGGTTAGCTACTCTCTGAGGATAAGGGATGGGGAGTGGAGACTGGGATGTGGAGTGGAGATCGGGATGTGGAAATTTCCTTTATACCCTGAAATTGCACAAAACCCACTGCAAGAGGTGTTCACTAAAAGTTTCCCAATTTTGTTGGCTAATCTCCCTAGCTGAAATGCTTTTTCATGCATGTTTGAAATTTCTCCATGTCTTTTAAAGTACAGCAAAGAAGCAACTCGTTGTTTGCTGCTTTTCCAAATTCCCCCAGTTGAAGTAAATCACTATTTCCTCCCCTTCTATATTCCTAGAGCATAAAGTAAAAGTACTTATCAGAATCTTTGGTTAATGATAATGGTGGAAGGTCAGAATTGTTCTTTCAAGTTCAAACTTCAAAGTCAAATTTCCACTTACTGGTTGTTAGACCCTGGGCAGGTTATTTAACCCCACTCTGTATTGGTTTTTTCACTTTTATTTTTCATAAACTACTGAAACATTAGGCAGAAAGCTTTTTGATAGCAGTGACCATATTTATATGATCATGAAAGTCATAATGGTTCTGTTTTTAATATCTGATTTACCTGAATGCGAATGGTTTCTAAAAGTAAAGTAGCTTTTAATGGTATAATTTAGAATGTGTGGCAAGATCAGAAAAGTACGTAAACCAAATTACTCAACATGCCTTTGTAACTCTTAATTACTTTTTCTTTCTTTTTTTTTTTTTTACTGTATTGGTTTTGCCATACGTTGACATGAATCCACCACAGGTGTACATGAGTTCCCAACCCTGACCCCTCTCCCATCACCCTCCCCGTATCATCTCTCTGGGTCACCCCAGTGCACCAGCCCCAAGCATCCTGTATCCTGTATCGAACCTAGACTAGTGACTCGTTTCTTACATGATAGTATACATGTTTCAATGCCATTCTCCCAAATCATCCCACCCTCTCCCTCTCCCACAGAGTCCAAAAGTCTGTTCTTTACATCTTTGTCTCTTTTGCTGTCTTGCATACAGGGTTATCGTTACCATCTTTCTAAATTCCATATATATGTGTTAGTATACTGTATTGGTGTTTTTCTTTCTGGTTTACTTCACTCTGTATAATCGGCTCCAGTTTCATCCACCTCATTAGAACTGATTCAAATGTATTCTTTTTAATGGCTGAGTAATACTCCATTGTGTGTATGTGCCACAGCTTTCTTATCCATTCATCTGCTGATAGACATCTAGGTTGCTTCCATGTCCTGGCTAGTATAAACAGTGCTGCGATGAACATTGGGGTACATGTGTCTCTTTCAACTCTGGTTTCCTCGGTGTGTATGCCCAGCAGTGGGATTGCTGGGTCATAAGGCAGTTCTATTTGTAGTTTTTTAAGGAATCTCCACACTGTTCTCCATAGTGGCTGTACTAGTTTGCATTCCCACCAACAGTGTAAAGAGGGTTCCCTTTTCTCCACACCCTCTCCAGCATTTATTGCTTGTAGACTTTTGGATCACAGCCATTCTGACTGGTGTGAAATGGTACCTCATTGTGGTCTTGATTTGCATTTCTCTGATAATGAGTGATGTTGAGCATCTTTTCATGTGTTTGTTAGCCATCTGTATGTCTTCTTTGGAGAAATGTCTATTTAATTCTTTGGCCCATTTTTTGATTGGGTCATTTTTTTTTCTGGAATTGAGCTGCATAAGTTGCTTGTATATTTTTGAGATTAGTTGTTTGTCAGTTGCTTCATTTGCTATTATTTTCTCCCATTCCGAAGGCTGTCTTTTCACCTTGCTTATAGATTCCTTTGTTGTGCAGAAGCTTTTAATTTTAATTAGATCCCATTTTTTAATTTTTGCTTTTATTTCCAGTATTCTGGGAGGTGGATCATAGAGGAGGATCCTGCTGTGATTTATGTCGGAGAGTGTTTTGCCTATGTTCTCCTCTAGGAGTTTTATAGTTTCTGGTCTTACATTTAGATCTTTAATCCCTTTTGAGTTTATTTTTGTGAATGGTGTTAGAAAGTGTTCTAGTTCATTCTTTTACAAGTGGTTGACCAGTTTTCCCAGCACCACTTGTTAAAGAGATTGTCTTTAATCCACTGTATATTCTTGCCTCCTTTGTTGAAGATAAGGTGTCCATAGGTAACTTTAATTACTTTTTAAAATTTTTTTTATTTAACCTTCTTAATTACTTTTTATATATAACAAAATAAGGCTAAATCAAATTTTTTAAAAACTTGGAAATGATCATAAGCATAAACTTACCACTTGTCATATATAAAGCTTTCCTTGTATAGACATATGAGGTGGCAAAATAGGAAAAGTAAGTAAATATTTTACAAAATTCCCTCTTATTAAAAGTATTACAGAAATTAAAATTCATATTTCCCTAAGGATGTTTTATTTGTGAATGGAAGAATAAATATAGAACATTTCACCTCAATGAACTTTTTTTTTTCTCCTCTGAAAACTTAAAAAAAGAGGGAACAAGAATCTCTGAAATATTAGAAATCTGTCACATTTTTTATGGCAAACACTGTGATCCTGAATAAAGCTTTTCTCTTTTGTTTCTCCTGTTTGGAACCAAAAATTGCCAGTACTTTAACATATAAATACAAGTTCATTAGCCATAATTTTGCACAACATTGTTCAAAGCAATCTTTTCTTTCAATGACTCCAAGTAACATTTCTGGTTCTCCTTATGAGTATAGCATCACTCGCACCCTCTCCTTAAGGTACATCCACCCCGCCTGGTCTTCCACACCTTTCTCAACAGAGGCAACATTGGAAGAGTTCAGACTTCAATGTAAGATTGATTCCATATTAGTTTTCCAAGGCTGCCATAGCAAATTATCACAACACAGATAGTTTTAAACAACAGAAATTTATTCTCTGACAGTTCCGGAGACCAGAAGTCTGAAATCAAGATGTCAACAAGACTCATTCCTCCTGGAGGCTTTAGAGAAGTTTCCATTTATTGCCTCTTTCCTAGCTCCTGGTGGCTCCCAGTGTTCCTTGGCTTCTGGAAACATAACCAGCATCTCTGTAGTCATATAGGCTTCTTCTCTGAGTATTTCTCCTCTTCTCCTCTAAGAACACATCATCGGATTTAGGGACCACCTTAATCCAGGATGATATATCAAAGTCTTTAATCTAATTGCAACTGCAAAGATCCTTTTTCCAAATAAGCTCACATTCATAGGTTCCAGTTGGATGTATCTTTGATGGACTCACTACAGGTTTGTTTGGACTAAGGCCATGTTCTTGTCAAAGATGTACCAACCACAAAGACTGTATCTGCATGAAGCCAACATTTCTTCTGCCCTATTTGACTGCGTTGCTCAAGCTTACATTATACTTTCAAAGAGATATTTAATAGCTAGAGGTTCCTTACTCACTGACCTTAAAGAGAGGTACTTTCCTAGGGAAGGGGTATACAGTCCTTTCCTGGCCTTTTCTGTAAGATAGGCTTAGCTGTGTAATAACTTGCCTAGAGCCAGTTCCACTGATTGTCCATCAGGATGGCATTTACAGAAATTGTCTCTGAAAATGACAGGAATAAATATGTATATGAAGCACTTCATAGACAAATGCAGTTGCACGTTTTTAACCAAGTGCCCATGTCCTTGCCTAAATATTTTCAAATATTAAACATTTAACATGTTGGGGAAAATAATATTAATGAGGATGTAACATCTAATTTTTAAGATTCTGTGGGGCAGGGACCAATTTTGAAGAAAATGTTATAGGTATAATATCCTTAAACTATTAACAAGATTTTTATCAGAGGCTTTTTTTAAAGTTAATCAAAATGGAATGGTTATGAAGATGGTGTGTTTGAGATACAAAAGACTTGACCTACAATTTTTTCTAAAGGTAGGACTAAATGGGCAGAGATGGGGCTCCTTTTCTCTAATAGGAAAGGGTATACATGAGGTTCCTCAAGGATTGCTAAGACCAATATTATAATTTTTCTGAGGACTGGGGAGATGTAGTAAAAATGTCTAAACGTTTTCAAGATTTTCCTTTTTTTAGCCTGCCTTAAGCTAAACTGATGAGTTTTTAAAGGAGATAGTAAGAGGTTTTAAAGGAAAATAATTTTCACATGAATGCATATAAAATTAGTGCATTTCCAGATTGTAAACATAAATACACACACACATACAGAGTCTATCTTTTCATGATCCAGAAAATAGTCTTTATTTGAACTCTTTATACCTGGAAATGTTAATGTCCACTAAATTATTTTACTTTCAGTTTAGTTCAATCACTCAGTCGTGTCTGACTTTTTGCGACCCTATGGACTGCAGCATGACAGGCTTCCCTGTCCATCACCAACTCCTGGAGCTTGCTCGAACTCATGTCCATTGAATCGGTGATGCCATCCAACCACCTCATCCTCTGTTGTTCCCTTCTCCTCCCATCTTCAATCTTTCCCAGCATCAGGGTCTTTTCTAATGAGTCAGTTCTTCATATCAGGTGGCCAAACTATTGGAGCTTCAGCTTCTGCATCAGTCCTTCCAATGAATATTCAGGATTGATTTCCTTTAGGATGGACTGATTGGATCTCCTTGTAGTCCAAGGGACTCTCAAGAGTCTTCTCCAACTCCACAGTTCAAAAGCATCAATTCTTCAGCACTCAGCTTTCTTTATAGTCCAACTCTCACATCCATACATGACTACTGGAAAAACCCTAACTTTGACCAGACAGATCTTTGTTGGCAAAGTAATGTCTCTCTTTTTTTATATGCTGTCTAGTTTGATCATAGCTTTTCTTTCAAGGAGCAAATGCCTTTTAATTTCATGGATGCAGTCACCATCTGCAGTGATTTTGGAGCCCCCAAAATAAAGTCTCTCACTGTTTCCATTGTTTCCCCATCTATTTGACATGAAGCAATTGGACTGGACTCCATGATCTTAGTTTTTGTTTTCACTCTCCTGTTTTACTTTCATCAAGAGGCTCTTTAGTTCCTCTCTGCTTTCTGCCATTAGGGTGGTCTCATCTGCATATCTGAGGTTGATATTTCTCTCAGCTATCTTGATTCCAGCTTGTGCTTCATCCAGGCTGGCATTTTGCATGATGTACTCTGCATATAAGTTAAATAAGCAGGGTGACAATATACAATCTTGACGTACTCCTTTCCCGATTTGGAACCAGTCTTTTTTTCCATGTCCAGTTCTAACCGTTGCTTCTTGACCTGCATACAGATTTCTCAGGAGGCAGGTCAGGGGGTCTCATATTCCCATCTCTTTAAGAATTTTCCACAGTTTATTATGATCCACACAGTCAAAGGCTTTGGCATAGTCAATAAAGCAAAAGTAGATGTTTTTCTGGAACTCTCTTGCTTTTTCAGTGATCCAGTGGAAGTTACAAATTCGATCTCTAGTTCTTCTGACTTTTCCAAACCCAGCTTGAATATCTGGAAGTTCACAGTTCACATACTGTTGAAGCCTGGCTTGGAGAAGTTTGAGCATTACTTTGCTAGCGTGTGAGATGAGTGCAATTGTGCAGTAGTTTCAACATTCTTTAGTATTGCCTTTCTTTGGCAATACTATGAAAACTGACCTTTTCCAGTCCTGTGGCCACTGCTGAGTTTTCCAAATGTGCTGGCATATTGAGTGCAACACTTTAATAGCATCATCTTTTAGGATTTGAAATAGCTCAACTGGAATTCCATCACCTCCACTAGCTTTGTTCGTAGTGATGTTTCCTAAGGTCCCCTTGATATTTTTACCTTTTTTCTGCTTCAATTTGGAGATGGTGGTTGTAAAAATGAGCAAGAATATTTGATTTAATGAAAAAGTAAAAGTCTTGCAGTCGTGTCTGACTCTTTCCATGGAATTCTCCAGGCCAGAATACTGGAGTGGGTGGCCTTTCCCTTCTCCAGGGGATCTTCCCAACCCTGGGATCAAACCCAGGTTTCCCGCATTGTAGGCAGTTCAATGAAAAATGTAGCATTTTTATGTCCAGACCTTCAGGGTGTCACATTTTATAGTAAAATAAAAAGAAAGACACAGGTAGTTCCAGGAGTAGGGTGGGAGATTTGTGGCTTGGTATCAATTTTATATTTGTTCTATTTCATCCTTTTGCAGGACAAAATAAAGTCCCAAGGGGGTAGGAAAGGTAATTAACAAACTTCTTCCATTATTCCCATTCTTTATCCCTCCCTACTATTTAAAAACTGAAAAGTTGTGAAATTCCATCTTCATCACATCGTGCTTGCGTTCTAAGTCACTTCAGTCCTGTCTGACCCTTTCCAACCCCATGAACTGTAGCCCACCAGACTCCACTGTCCATGGGATTCTCCCAGCGAAAATACTGGAATGGGTTGCCATGCCCTTCTCCAGGAATCTTCCCAAGCCAGGGATGAAACTTGAATCTCTTATGTCTCCTTCATTGGCAAGCTGGTTCTTTACCACTAGCGCCACCTGGGAGACCCTTCCATCAGACCCTGTATATCCAAATAACTTCCTTGAAGGAGAATTTTGTGTTGGTCTTTTCACTTTTAATATCTAGTCTTGGTGCTTATTTGCTAAGTCCCCTGGGTAGACTTCTGGGTCCATGTCAGCTCAGGAAACCTGGTGCTGAGCCCTCCAAATGTTTACTTTGGTCAAACTCCATATTCACAGAGTCATATTTACTTGCACGCTGCTCACATCATACAGCTCTACAGCTTTGTCACCCTATTCAAATCCACTGAGCATTATTCAGCCTGAAAATTTACTTTTATACCAAGCACATAAACAAAATGAAATACAGTTTAAGAAATCAGCTCATAACATTTACAATTAAATTCATTAATCAAGGCAGTTTATGGAAATGCCATGTGGAAACTGTATACTTCATAAATATTCAAGTGCTGAACAACTAGACAATCACTTTTCTTAGTAATAGATGCTCCGTCTTGGTGGCTTTATTTCAGTGTTAAAGATGTGGAACATTCCCATCCACCAGCTTGCATTCTTATTTTGAAACAGTTTAAACCATGCATATCATCATGAAAAAAAAAAAGCCCTTTGTTTTGGTGACATTCCTATCCCCATATGTTCTCCATTTATCTTCCTCTCTAGATTTACATGCTTTGAGACTAATTAGCACCTGCACCTGATTTCAGGAAGCAGCCCTTGAATCCAACCAAGTATCTGTGAAGGGAAAAAAACAATACCAAGTTCCAAGATTTCTAGGTAATAAATATGAACAATATACTTTGTTGATGTTCTCACTCATATGTGTCTTCTTAAAGTATGAGAATTTATGTGTACTTTCTTTTGGTATTTACAAATCTAACCATACTGCTAGCTTCATACTATATACTACAATGTACTTTGGTTGCCAGTTTACATTCTATTGGGGCTTCCCAGGTGGTGCTTATGGTAAAGAACCTGCCTGCTGATGCAGGAGACACAAGAGATGTGGGTTCCATCTCTGGGTTGGGAAGATCCCCTGGAGAAAGAAAGGGTGACCCACTCCAGTATTCTTGCCTGGAAAATTCCTTGGACAGAGGAGCCCACCAGGCTATAGTCCATGGGGTTGCAGAGAGTCAGACACAACTGCACACACATCTCGTTACATTCTATTACAAGAATTTCATTGGCCAAATGCAATATGGTATTTACCACATTCGGATTGTATGTTGATGAATTAGTTTCACCTTCTAGGTTTGGGAATGGAGAGAAGAGAAGCTCAAGGAGGTCCAGGTAGTCATGAGAAGTTTTTCAACTGAGGAAACATTTAAGCTAGATCTTGAAGGATGCTTAAGAGATCAAAAAGAGAAAGAAAATAGAGAAAAGGTTGAGTAGGAGTGAAAGGAAAAAACTTGTTATGAAGTAAGGGCAGAATATGGAAGGGAGGATAATTTTAGGCATGGAGAACTACAGCTCAAATGTTTTCACATGCAGAAGTGTCATGCTAGCAAAATTCACTCCTTCATTTTCAAGTGTTAGCAACTATACGTAAACTGAACCCTCCTTCTTCCTGCTGTCGTGCCTCAGTGATGGCAGTTGCCTATGTATTTTCTAATAGTTGAAAACCTGTTTTCCACCTGGACAATCGAAGATGGAGTCCATGGGTTTTCACATTCCTCTCTGGAGTATGACCTACCGTCTATCATTCCTCTACTGAAGGCCAGCCTGCCTTGTTTTAAATACTTCCAATGGCTTCTTGCTTCACAAGACAGCCTTATCCACTGTTAAAGGACACTAATTGTTATGCAGTATTTCTTTATGTCCCACTCGTCTGCCTCTTGGTAATGTGGACAATAGGTTGCTAATGCTTCTCTGGAGTAACAGTAGGTCTCTCAATTCCAACTGCTCATTAAGTCCCATGAATACATAAAGGAGAAACAATGATTCCTATTCCTGATAATTTCCTTCTTCAATATGTCCATCCTTAATTTCTTCATCCTTTCCTTATTTTCTACTCCTTCTTTCCAGACTTCCTCTTTATTCATCCATCAAGTATTCATACAACAAACAAGCTTTTTAGAACCAGTAAACACCCAACACAAGTACATATAGTTTTTATTATTCATGAAAATTTTGGTTTTGATATCTGGGCTCTCCATAGTTTTCTGATATTAAAGAATAAATTAGAAATAATCATGGTAGTCCAGATACAATCTGACCAACACAGAGTACAGTGAACTGCTATTTCCCCACTGAGTGTTCTTTTCCTTG
This sequence comes from Oryx dammah, assembly GCF_014754425.2. Taxonomy (NCBI): domain Eukaryota; kingdom Metazoa; phylum Chordata; class Mammalia; order Artiodactyla; family Bovidae; genus Oryx; species Oryx dammah. Next base: position 51,956,438 of record NW_024070204.1, on the reverse strand, counting down.
AATGCCATCCAAGATGGCTTAACTATACAGTTGCAGCATACTGCAGCTTATATAAGTTAGTGTCAAGATTTCTTTATTCTCATAAAATCTGCTTAAAGCCAGATCTTTTTCTTACTATAACTTTTATTTTTCTTTTACTAAATGGAGAACTTTACAAGTATACATGTTGAATTGCAATGCTTTGATTCCTTTAAAATTTCAAAATAGCTTTTAACCTATAATATATTTTGTTTTCTTACAAAATTGGTAAACCTGCTTTCCTAATCGCCACTCAGGTCACTGATAAAAATAGAGAATTGAAATTCTGGACTTTATTTGAATTGTGTTTCCAAGTTAATCCCATCTACGTAGCAATACTCTCTGAATACAGTGTGTTCAGCCAGCAACCAACAATTAATTCACTCAATAGCACAGTCATCCCACATCACATTTCACAAGTTATCCATAAGGATATCATGGGAGACTGTCAGGATCATGCTGAAATCAATACCTCTTAAAGCTTCCTCGGAGCTAAAACTATATAAAAAAGAAATTGAGGTTAGTTGACCATGGCTTATTCTGAGAGTTATCTCTAGTGCTTTACTTTTTGAAATACTGTCAGTGAGATGGTTAATAATCTATGTTTTTTCCCCTAAGGATAATATATATTTAAGGGTATAGTTTCCATAGCTACCCAGTTTCTTTTTGTTGAAATTCACAAATTCATAACTTCAACTTTAATAAGACTAAATACTGTTCTTAATATTATATGATTACATAGTCATTATCATCTTTTTCCTTGAACTTCATGTGTTTGAAAAAAAAATGGATTCTGTACCCAAATTATTTTTAACATGGGACAATATTTTGAGTTTTTTTTTTTTAAACATGAGATGATGTCTGTAATTTATAAAGAAGATAAGATGTTTGGACTGTGGCTTTGTGAAAGTTTTCTGTAAGAGAATGCATGTTAAATGTTTGAAGTTGTTATCCTTAGTACAAAAAATAATCGCTAAAAATTAAAAAATAATCTCAACTTAAACTTTGCTATTGATGTTATTAATCATTTCTCAATAGTGTATATTTCAGTGATTTCCCATCAAAACAGTCCAAAACAGATGCTACTGACAGCTCACAGTGATGTACGTTCTATGTATTTTTTATAATTGGAAAAAAAGTGCTCACAAATTCAGAAAGTGCAATTTTGTGGAACTTAATATAATGTAATGTCCTTGAGTGCTTGAATTTTTATTAATATTGATATCTTGTCCATGAAATAGAATATCCCTTTTTTGAAAGATAAAAGTAAGCTCTTATTAAAATCTCAGTTTTGATATTTCTGTCAAACGTCTGGCAAAATGCTTTAAGGAGGATTATTCAAAAGTCTGGCTAGACAAAATTTAAATGACCTTTATATTTTCTGTGTGATTTCTGCAGGTTCTCATATTTTGTCCAGTCTCCTTTAGGAAATCAGTCTCGTCCATTGCCATCATATTTTCCTCTTTAGTCTTGTTTTAGTTCATTTTTGTTTTTCTTGTTTTGAGATTTCCAGTGTAGCTTCAATGCCATTCTCTAAAGATCAATGTTAAAATCCCTTCTTAGGGTATCAAAGAGTGTTACTAGTCATATTAAACCTTCATGTATTTAGTAACCATGATAATGGTAATGTTTCAATTGTTACATTTGATATGCTACCCAGTTTGAATGTTGACTTCAGAGATGACTATGCTTGACATGATCTATTAATAGTTGCTAATGTTTAGTGAAGACTTTTTATGTACCACACATTCTTCTTGGTATTATATACCCATTACCACATTTAATGTTCACACCAATTCTATGCACTTTTGTTATCCCTTTATAGGTGAATAAACTGGAGCCTAGAGAAGTTAAATAACTCACTGAATGTCATACAGCTAGTAAGTGGCAGAGTCAGGGTTCAAACCTGGGTAATCTGACTCCAGATTCTATGCCCTTAATCACTGTTCCATAATGAAGTCCATATGTTACATATTACTAATTCAAAGCCAGGAAGACAAAAGCTACTTTCAAGTTAAGCTAAAGACAGTATTCCAATGTATATATATTTAACTGGAAACATCAAATACCTCAACACAGTCCATTTACACTGAAGGAGAATTTTACATCCAGCAACTTAGCATTTCCCTAGGATGATCAAGTGGTATATAGGAACAAAAAGAGTGATTGTGATACACAGTTATTTTTCCCTTTGAAGTAAGGGCTTGGGAAATGGCAGAAATAAGAATTTCAAATGTATAATTAATTAGCTTATCCATGTGGGTGTTAGTTATTATCTAGCGCCATATAGGGTTACACAGGTTTTGAATTAGGCTAGGATATTGAAGCCAATGACAAGAGAGAAGAGAAACAAGAAACAAGTGATATTCAAGAGACTTAGCCATGCCTCAACATAGGTTGTTTTCATTAGCACAATATTAAGGTTTTGTCTGAATTTTACCTATGGATTCAGTGCATATGTTTAACATTTAAACAATAAAATTCACTTTATATAATCTTAGAGAAAGTTAATTAAAATCTACCATGTGCATTAAATATATATATATATATATAAAATATGTTTTGCTGAATAAAGGGGAGATATTATCAGAAATCACTTACTCTATCACTAAAGAGATCACATTTACAAATTTATCTTTGCCAGATTACCAACTGGACATTTGTGAGGTTAAAATATGTGTGCATTTATGTATAAAACCATTTTGAAAAATAAAAGTTCTTAAATATTCATTAAATGCCTACTATGCACCAAGCTCTGAGCTGAAAATGGAAGAAAAATAGACAAGGTCTCCTCCTCAAGAAGGAAGGAATAGAGCAGGAAATACATGATTACCAGGTGCAGTGATTTGTATGGAGAATTCTTCAAGTACAGAAGAAAAGTACCTAAATCAGACCTGATAGAAGGATTCCAGATATGGCTTTCAAAGGATGTACATCAGATCTGAATTTAAGATGAGTAATAGCAAGATGAGGAAAGACATTATTAACACAAAACTATATAGTTAATTCAATTTGTTCATCAGGATTTGGCACATTTGATGAAAGAATAAAACTTGCAGAAAGTCCATGCAGATTCTATGGTGTGGATTTAATTGGTCCCTAGGAAAGACTTGGGTTAGAGGAGGGAAGGTGAGAATTGAGTAATATAGCTCTGCTCCAGGCTCAAGCATATTGCTATAGCCTTGCTCTAAACATACATCCTAAAGCCAAGCTGAAACCCTTAGACTGGCATTGGTAATTGACTGCTTTATGGATGTAAACTTAGCATATTGTTGATGTTATCAACCTGCTTAGGAAGTAGTTTGTGGAATCTGTCCAGCTGTAAATTATTAGAAAGCAAAACTTTTTAATTTGAATTCAACCAGTTTTCAACAAAGATGTTGTTGTTACTAAATTCAGCTGTTTTTCCCCTAAAAGACAGTTTGCTTGTGTATATGTGACGTGATGCATATATGTATGTGATTTTGAATCTGTGATATCTGTGTCAGAACAATTTCTCTTGCTCGGATGTTTCATATATTAGTTTTTCATTGCTGTGTAACAAATTACCAAAAATTTAGTGGCTTAAAACACATTATCTTATAGTTTCTTATCTTATAAAAGATGATAGTCTCTTCAGCGAACTAAAATGGACTGGAATGGGTGAATTTAACTCAGATGACCATTATATCTACTACTGGGGGCAGGAATCCCTCAGAAGAAATGGAGTAGCCATCATGGTCAACAAAAGAGTCTGAAATGCAGTACTTGGATGCAATCTCAAAAACAACAGAATGATCTCTGTTCATCTCCAAGGCAAACCATTCAATATCACAGTTATCCAAGTCTATGCCCCAATGAGTAACGCTGAAGACGCTGAAGTTGAACAGTTTTATGAAGACCTACAAGACCTTTTAGAACTAACACCCAAAAAAGATGTCCTTTTCATAATAGGGGACTGGAATGCAAAAGTAGGAAGTCAAGAAACACCTGGAGTAACAGGCAAATTTGGCCTTGGAATGCGGAATGAAGCAGAACAAAGTCTAATCGAGTTTTGCCAAGAAAATGCACTGGTCATAGCAAACACCCTCTTCCAACAACACAAGAGAAGATTCTACACATGGACATCACCAGATGGTCAACACCAAAATCAGATTGATTATATTCTCTGCAGCCAAAAATGGAAAAGCTCTATACAGTCAACAAAAACAAGACTAGGAGCTGACTGTGGCTCAGCTCATGAACTCCTTATTACCAAATTCAGACTTAAATTGAAGAAAGTAGGGAAAACCACTAGACCATTCAGGTATGACCCAAATCAAATCCCTTATGATTATACAGTGGAAGTGAGAAATAGATTTAAGGGCCTAGATCTGATAGATAGAGTGCCTGATGAACTATGGAATGAGGTTCGTGACATTGTACAGGAGACAGGGATCAAGACCATCCCCATGGAAAAGAAGTGCAAAAAATGCAAAATGGCTGTCTGGGGAGGCCTTACAAATAGCTGTGAAAAGAAGAGAGGTGAAAAGCAAAGGAGAAAAGGAAAGATATAAACATCTGAATGCAGAGTTCCAAAGAATAGCAAGAAGAGATAAGAAAGCCTTCTTCAGCGATCAATGCAAAGAAATAGAGGAAAACAACAGAATGGGAAAGACTAGAGATCTCTTCAAGAAAATTAGAGATACCAAGGGAACATTTCATGCAAAGATGGGCTCAATAAAGGACAGAAATGGTATGGACCTAACAAAAGCAGAAGATATTAAGAAGAGGTGGCAAGAATACATAGAAGAACTGTACAAAAAATGTCTTCACAACCCAGATAATCATGATGATGTGATCACTCATCTAGAGCCAGATATCCTGGAATGTGAAGTCAAGTGGGCCTTGGAAAGCATCACTACAAACAAAGCTAGTGGAGGTGATGGCATTCCAGTTGAGCTGTTTCAAATATGAAAGATGATGCTGTGAAAGTGCTGCACTCAATATGCCAGCACATTTGGAAAACTCAGCAGTGGCCACAGGACTGGAAAAGGTCAGTTTTCATTCCAATTCTGAAAAAAGGCAATGCCAAAAAATGCTCAAACTACCACACAATTGCACTCATCTCATATGCTAGTAAAGTAATGCTCAAAATTCTCCAAGCCAGACTTCAGCAATACATGAACCATGAACTTCTTGATGTTCAAGCTGGTTTTAGAAAAGGCAGAGGAACCAGAGATCAAATTGCCAACATCTGTTGGGTCACCAAAAAAGCAAGAGAGTTCCAGAAAAACATCTATTTCTGCTTTATTGACTATGCCAAAGCTTTTGACTGTGTGGATCACAATAAACTGTGGAAAATTCTGAAAGAGATGGGAATACCAGACCACCTGACCTGCCTCTTAAGAAATCCGTATGCAGGTCAGGAAGCAACAGTTAGAACTGGACATGGAACAACAGACTGGTTCCAAATAGGAAAAGGAGTACGTCAAGGCTGTATATTGTCACCCTGCTTATTTAACTTATATGCAGAGTGCATCATGAGAAACGGTGGGCTGGAAGAAACACAAGCTGGAATCAAGATTGCTGGGAGAAATATCAATAACCTCAGATATGCAGATGACACCACCCTTATGGCAGAAAGTGAAGAGAAACTAAAAAGCCTCTTAATGAAAGTGAAAGAGGAGAGTGAAAAAGTTGGCTTAAAACTCAACATTCAGAAAACGAAGATCGTGGCATCTGGTCCCATCACTTCATGGGAAATAGATGGGGAAACAGTGGAAACAGTGTCAGACTTTATTTTTTTGGGCTCCAGAATCACTGCAGATGGTGACTGCAGCCATGAAATTAAAAGACACTTACACCTTGGAAGAAAAGTTATGACCAACCTAGATAGCATATTCAAAAGCAGAGACATTACTTTGCTGACTAAGGTCTGTCTAGTCAAGGCTATGGTTTTTCCTGTGGTCATGTATGGATGTGAGAATTGGACTGTGAAGAGGGCTGAGCGCTGAAGAATTGATGCTTTTGAACTGTGATGTTGGAGAAGACTCTTGAGAGTCTCTTCGACTGCAAGGAGATCCAACCAGTCCATTCTAAAGGAGATCAACCCTGGGATTTCTTTGGAATGAATGATGCTAAAGCTGAAACCAGTACTTTGGCCACCTCATGTGAAGCGTTGACTCATTGGAAAAGACTCTGATTCTGGGAGGGATTGTGGGCAGGAGGAGAAGGGGATGACAGAGGATGAGATGGCTGGATGGCATCACTGACTTGATGGACGTGAGTCTGAGTGAACTCTGGGAGTTGGTGATGGACAGGGAGGCCTAGCGTGCTGCGATTCATGGGGTCACAAAGAGTCGGACACGACTGAGCGACTGAACTGAACTATCTTATAGTCTCTATCTTATAGACTATCTTATAGTCACATTATCTTATAGTCACTTTTAGGAGTCCAGGCATTGCTTCGCTGGATTCTTTGCAAGGTTGAAATCAAAGGGTCGGCTATGGTTTAGTTCTCATTTGAAGGCTTGACTGGAGCTGAATCCACTTCCCAGGTCACTTATGTTTTGGGGTAATTAATTTCCTTGCAGCTATAAGATAGAGAGTCCTAGCTTCTTGGTGGCTGTTGGTTAGAGGTCATTCCTAGAGACTGTGCTCAGTTCATTTCTAGGTTGCCCTCTCTGTAGACCCTTTAAAATGTAGCAGCTTATTTCTTTAAAAAAAAAAAAAACGTAGGAATAGAGCAAGTTTGCTAGCATGACTTAGTTTCCTATAACATAATGTAAGGGAGCACAAGAGAGGCAGGCCATCACCTTTGTTAAATTTTGTTTGTTAGAAGCACGTCAGTTTCCTGCACAAACTCAAGATGAGGGAAATACACAAAGCTGTCAATATCATGGGGGCTACTTTAATGCCTCATTCCAGATAATAAAATTTATTCCAGTCTTAGGCATTTTTGGAAGATTTCCAGATAATCAGATAATCAACTTTCAATAATCAATTATTTAAATAGCATTGAATTGTTTCATAAACAGGTCCTTCTTTATAAACTAATATACACATGTATTTTATGCTTTTTAAATTAATTCATTTATTTTAATTGGCAGCTAATTGCTTTACAATATTGTGGTGGTTTTTTCCATATATTGACATGAATCAGCCATGGGTGCACATGTGTCCCACCATCCTGAACCCGCTCCTCCCTCCCCCACTACACCATCCCTCTGGGATTGTCCCAGAGCACCGGCTTTGAGTGACCTGCTTCATGCATCGAGTTTGCACTGGTCATCTGTTTTACATATGATAATATACATGTTTCAATGCTATTCTCTCACATTGTCCCACCTTTGTCTTCTCCCACAGAGTCCAAAAGTCTGTTCTTTATATCTGCATCTCTTTTGCTATCTTGCATATAAGGTCATTGTTATTGTCTTTCTAAATTCTATACATATTTGTGTTAATATACTGTATTGGTGTTTCTCTTTCTGGCTTACTTCACTCTGTATAATAGTTTAATTCACCTCATTAGAACTGACTCAAATACGTTCTTTTTCATAGCTGAGTAATATTCCATTGAGTGTATGTATCACAACTTCCTTATCCATTCATCTGCTGGTGGATGAATGTCCACCAGCTTCCATGTCCTAGATATTGTAAACAGTGCTGCAATGAACATTGGGATACATGTGTCTCTTTCAATTCTGATTTCCTCAGTGTATGTCCAACAGTGGGATTGCTAGGTCGTATGGCAATTCTATTTCACATATTTTAAGGAATCTCCACACTATTCTCCATAGTGGCTATACTAGTTTGCATTCCTACCAACAGTGTAAGAGGGTTCCCTTTTCTCCACACCCTCTCCAGCATTTATTGTTTGTAGACTTTTTGATGGCAGCCATTCTGACCAGTGCACACACATGTTTTAAAGTAGAGGCAAAGTATACCAAGAACTGATGACTACATGGCTTTTTTTCCTAATACTATTAATCTTCCAGAACATGTTGAAAACATATTTTCTTTCAAATGATGGTTATATTTTTATCAATATTGTAGATAATGTTGTTTTTCCCCTAGATTTATCCTACTGTTTTTCTCCTTTTTGTAGCACTGATGTATATTTATTACAAAATCATAGGTTATTAGATTATCATTTTAGAAAGTGATTAAATTTAAAAGACAGATTATACATTTTTATTTTTATGTAAGCATATTTTAATTACATTCGCTGTTTGTAACAGGAGATGTGACTATGTAACATTTATTCTAAATAATTATTTTAAATTTTTTACTTTGTATTAGAGAATCGCTGATTAACAATGTTCTGATAGTTTCAAGTGGACAGCAAAGGAACTCAGCCATACATATTCATGCATCCTAAATGTTGTATCTTTATTTTTATGTAACAAAATCTATAGTATGTTGGCAAGTATATTAAGTTACATTAAATGTCTATGAATGATCATTTAGGCGAAATAAGTTTCATTAGAATAGCATGCTCTAGTCTTCCAAATTCATTCTAAATTTAGCCAGCAATACTTATTAAGCATTAATTATGTTCAAAAATCTTGAAACATGGGTGATCAAATCACATCTCACTAAATGCTCTTAATTTTTGGATTGAGGTTGCAAGAGTATTAATATATAGTAATTTATGAATGATGGCATTAAAAGTCAGAGAGTTTAGTTAATGTATTTTAGATCATATATTTAGGGAACCTGTAACTGGAACTGGAATCGTCTGTATCAAAGTTCAGTGCCTTTTCACTTCCTCTTGTGACTCCTAAATAATGAATAAGGAAGGTGTCTAATGAATTGCTAAGAGAAGGTTGAACCCTTTAAATTGTTTCTGTGGAAGTCGTTGAAACTTCGTGTTGATCTATCCAAATTCTCTTGCCTGGTCCCCTGAGCTGTGAGTCAGCTGGTGATGTTTAGTATTCAGCTTAAAAACATGAAGCAGAATGCCGTTAGTTGATACATATCAAAATCAAGCTGTGCCTGGTCTCATGAGCACCATGCTCCATCTACATGTGCTAGCCAGTCATGGATGTCAATATAGATCTCAGTCTATATGCTGCATTTTCCACTTCTCCCTTGACCTTCACTCGTTCTGTTTAACAGTATGTAATTAAAGACATCTTTGAGAAGTAATCTATTAAGTCTCGTAGGCTTGCAAAAAATACTATATTCCCAATCTGTTTGCACTGATTCTTAAAAACATGTACTACGAGTTGGAAATAACCAGAACCATCTTTTTAAAAAAATGTTGTTGTTCAGTTGCTTAGTCATGGCTGACTCTTTATGACCCTATGTTTGCAGCATACCAGGCTTCCCTGTCCTTCACCATCTCCCAGAGCTTGCTCAAACTCATGTCCACCAAGTCAGTGATGCCATCTGACCATCTCATCCTCTGTGTCCCCTTCCCCTCTTACCTTCAATCTTTCCCAGCATCAGGGTCTTTTCTAATGAGTCAACTCTTTGCATGAGGTGGCCAAAGTATTGGAGCTTCAGCTCGGCATCAGTCCTTTCAATGAGCATGCAAGGTTGATTTTCTTTAGGATAGACTGATTTGATCTCCTTGCAGTTCAAGGGACTCTCAAGAGTCTTCTACATCACCACAGTTCAAAAACATCTATTCTTGGGCACTCAGCCTTCCTTATGGTCCAGCTCTCATATCCATACATGACTACTAGAAAAACCATAGCTTTGATTAGACAGACATTTGTCAGCAAAGTTATATGTCTGCTTTTTAATACATTGTCTAGATTTGCCATAGCTTTTCTTCCAAGAAGCAAGCATGTTTTAATTTCATGGCTGCAGTCACCATCTGCAGTGATTTTGGAGCCCAAGAAAATAGTCTGTCACTGTTTCCATTGTTTCTGCATCTATTTGCCATGAAGTGATCTTCATTTTAATGTTGAGTTTTAAGCCAGCTTTTTCACTCTCCTTTTTCTCCTCTTTCAAAAATGTAATGAACATAATATCAGTGTTAACAATCAACTATTTGATTAATGGTCCTTTAAGCAGGTTTTGAAGCTGAATTATATGTACATTCATGGGCTTGTCAGATTCAAGTTATTAAATGCATTGATTTCAAGCTGAGGAAACTGTTAATTTCCCATAGTTTATCTTTTGACAAGTGCAGTTGGCACATGCTATTTTGACCAGAATTGCTATATTTCTTATTGTTCACTGTACCTGTGCATCTTTCTTGTTTTAATTTTTGGTATAAACTTAGTTACATAGGTAAATTTTTCTCATGTTAAGAAAGCTTCAGGTAAAAATATAATTAAAGCCATAACAGCTCATTTATTTTATTTTGGTTATGTATATGCATACTTTTGTTTTCTTGTTGTAGATGTTGCCAAGTAGTATTTTTCAGTTAATATGTGAGCTTATTGCCTAGGTTATTTTCCTTTTAGCTCAAGTCTTGGTGTATTAGGCAGGATTTCTAAGAGAGGACCCACTATTGTCCTCTTTTCCAAATGCAGAAGTGCAGGGAAAGGTCTTTCATAGATTATACTTTGTGGTTAACTGCCCAAATTTAGGGAAGGTGTGTGTGAGGTGATGAGCAGGGGTAGAGAATAAAAAACAAATCTGGTTACCAAGAATTCTGGAGAATATAAGGTTAAACAAAGTAGAAAAGGTGTGGAGATAAATTATTACATAGGAATATTTCAGATAAATACTATCTGTTTCAGATTTAGATCAATGCGATCTCGAGGGATCATACAAGCAAACAGCCCACTTTGCATTTCTGGAGTGATAATATTCTTGATAGTTCATGTCACCAAAAAAAGATAAGCATTTTTAAGAAGTGAAAATTACTTCCGGAGAAATATATGACACCTTCTACTAAGAATAAATTATATAAATGTGAGGGGAGAATTGATACATTCCTCACATGATGCAATGCTATAATTCCTAGAGAGGTAAAACATATGAGAGGATGTTTAGTCTTATATAATCGGGAAAACAAGAACAATGCTCATTTTTTGCATTAAAAGTCAGAAAATAATATAAAATTATAGTCTTCATGCCCTAAACAAACTGTCCTAATACTAGCAGCAAACAATACCCCCTTTCCAAGGTCTACTGAAGCCAGCAGCTGCTTAAAAAAAAAAAAACAAAAAACCACAAACGTATTCCCAGTATTCTCTTAGATACAGGCTTAACAAGTTATTGAGTCCTCTTCAGCAACTACCTAATGTCAGTTACTGAGAATAAATTTCAAATAACCTTCTGTGTAATTGAACCAGCCCTTCTTTTGGTTTCTAAGATGATGTCAATTTCATGTTGCTCTTTTTATGCATTGCCCTTCCTTCAGTTTCCTCATAATTTATCAAACTCAGTTTGCTTCCTTCTAATTTACTAAACAAATTCAGTCTTCAAACTTTCCCTTCATTCTCTGTAGTCCTACCTTAGCTGGTTATCCACTAATAACAACTCATAAACTTATTACTCTAGCCCCAGGCACAAATGGGAGTCAATCCTAATACAGAATTTCTATAAAGAAATGTTTATATTACACACTTAGATAAACACAAATACACTATATTTTCTATATTCTTCTTGAAAGACTTATAGATGTCTTAAGCCTAATCTGACCTAAAACATACTCTGAATTTATAGTCACCAAACCTAGGGCTTCCTCAGTTCCCTAACCTCACCTAAAACATACTCTGAATTTATAGTCACCAAACCTAGGGCTTCCTCAGTTCCCTAACCTCACTGAACAGCAACTTCCTAACACCAGTTGCTAGGATCAAATGGCTTTGATTTCTTTTTGACACATGGCATCCATTCTGCGGGCAAAATATAACTAAACTTTAACTATTCTCTCCCTCTTCCCAACGACTTCTTCAACTCTTGCCACTTAATTCTCAGCTCAATTATTGAAAGAGCTTCCTGTCTGTATCACTACCCCTATACTTTGCCACTCCATAATCTGTGCTTAACATGGCAGCCAGAGCGTGTGCCTCTTAATACCTAACTCAGACTGTGACATTGCACTCTCTAAACCTGCCAAGGGCTTCCATCTCATTCTGAGTTAAACACAAAACCTCTCCCCACAAACACACACATACACAGCACCACAGCTCAATTTTATCTCCTCTGAACCCTCACTTGGTCAGCTTACTCACCCCTGCCCTGCTTCAGGGACTTTGCACTGACAGTCCCCTCTACTTTCCGCTGGTTCCCCTTGAGTCTCTGCTCAAATACCACCTTATCACAGAGGACTTTTCTGATTGCATAAAACTACAGTTTCCTCTCCCCCAGTCTTTATTCCCCGTGCCTTTATTTTTCTCCACAAAACTCATCATCACCTGATAGAATTTGCTTATTGTCTCTTGTCTATTCTAAGAATGATAGGAATTTAGTTATTTTTATGCCATACTCCAGTATCCAGAATATGTTGTAGTTATTCATATTGTCTAAATGTCATTTAAATAAATAAATCATTTTTACAACTGACTTGCACAAGTGAGATCATTTCAATTTTAATTCATAATTTCTGTAGAGAAATGTATATATTATACCCAAGGATAAATTATATTTAAGAAATATATAATTTATTCTATTAGAGATATATAAAGAAATGGAATAGAAATAGCAAAACAGTATATACATATCATTTGATGACATGTTATCTTTTGCTTTTTAATGTTGAATATAGCAAAGGATAAATGATGTCTCTCAAAAACAACTTCATGCCAAAAAATTCTAACATTACTCTGAGCACACTTTAAGGCTATTATTATTCTTGATCCTAGTATTGGCATTTCATGTTTGTTTCCACCAAATATACAGAAGCTGAAAAAAGCATACAGAAGCAATTTTTAGCAGATTTGCACACATAGGAGTCAAATATCAATTGTAACTCCACATTTCTATATATAAATATATATTATATTCTAGGTAAACAAGCATGAAAGTGAAGTCAAAGTGTTAATCACTTAGTCATGTCCAACTCTTCTCCACTCCATGGTCTGTCCATGGAATTCTCTAGGCAAGAGTACTGGAGCAGGTTGCCATTCCCATTTCCGGGGGAATCTTCCTGACAGGATCAAACCCAGGAATCCTGCATTGTGGGCTACAGTCCATGGAGTCACAAAAGAGTTGGACACAGCTTAGCGACTAAAGCAACAAAGAGACGGTAACTTGGTGTCTGTTCATTGAAACTGGCCAAGCCATTCTTTAAGGCTGCTGTAATAGCCTTTTTGTTTCCTCTATAATGATTATCTCTTGATATTTATATTTTCCTCTATGTCATTTGGATCTCAGCCTAAAAGTCACTTACTCAGAGAGGTCTTCCCTAGCAACCTCACCTGCTAGCACCACCCTTATTTCACTTCTTGGCATAGCTTGCCTCACTATTTTCTTTCTGAAGTGTTTGTTTTTATGTATAATGTGTTTATTGATCACCTCACTACATTAAATACAGACACTAGCCAGCTTGATTGTGTTATTCACTGCTGTATCCCCAGTGACTAGAACATTTCCTGGCAGTTAGCTGATGCTCAATAATCATTTATTTACTAAATGAATGATGTGATCTCTGTTACGTCTTATATTTGTATAAATGATTAAAAATCATTAGAGATTCAAGAGTGTAGAACTCACAAATATGAACTCCCTTCCAGCCTCATTATGGATTGTTAACAAAACACCAGATTAACTGACCTGATCCTCATAGATCATCAGGGTAATGTACCTAGGTGTTTTGATGTTGTTAGACTATTCTGTGATAGAAATACTGATGAAAATATGTTTATTAGTTTGATGGTGATACACATCTCCGATTACCAGCTTTCCTGCATCTAAAAGAAGAAAGGACTGAGTTGTTTTCCCTTCTATTCAGGTATTTTAGATGAGTTACATTAAAATAAAGAAATATCACCTTTAATATTTTTTCTGACCAATAAAACAGGTTAATTATATTAATTCAACAAATGATTTTTGAATACTTACCGCATACCTGTTTCTCTCTTTAAATTTTAGGGGGAAGAAGACATAAATAGCTGCATGGCAAGTGCAGTTCTCAACCCATTTTGTGTGTTATTAAATCCTTATTGCAATTCTTTCATGTAGAAATTATTATTCCTTTTTATAACGTCTTAGGGAAATTAACTTCAGAGAGGTAGATAACATACCCAGATTCGTACTGATAGGGGCAAAGTTGAGTTTTGAAATAAATTTTTATTACTCCAAAGCCTCCCCTTGTACTTTGCCAATTGAAAGAAGGGAAATTCTATGAAAATTTAAATAGTAATAATAACAAAACTATTGTGATCTTCATAAAACATTAAAATAAGTATAATTCATACAAAAAATAAATTACCCAGTCAAGCAGAGAATTTAGCTATATGTTTTAGTCACAGAAATGAGGGACATAGACATTGCCATAATGCATTACTTTAAATGTCTTAAAAAATGGACCACGGTGTAATTAGACCTCATCAAAAGACCATTTAAATTCAAAGTTTATAAATTATTGTCCAAATGTTCTCATTAAGATAGCTCAAATTGCTTTAGAGCTTTGAATATGGTGGGCTTTAGATTCTGGTAGACAGATAAGCCAGTCTTTAAATCAACCAATGCTCCTTTGCTAATCCTTCATCTAGCTTATTATCTAGTCTCTGACAGACTGTTGTATGGACCCTCACCCTACATCATGAACTCTACTGTACTGTGAATTCTGACTTTGTGTTTTAGACATGGAATCCTTTGGAGGCAAGGAGATATCTGTGGTTATAAGTATCATGAGTAAATAATACCAGTAGGGAACCTGGGGCCTGTGGTGTATCAGAGCCATGCACCTAAACTATCAGCATCTATTTGTAGTGTTGAGAGCAATAATTGAGAAATGAGGTGTCTTGTGATTTTGTGACTAGGCAGAATGACGCTTATAACTTCAAGCTCTACCTCACAATTGAATCAGCCAGCAAGATCTTCATATGATATTTGGACTAGAATTTTAATGTTTATGTTGCTAGCATTTTGTCTGATTTGGGATTAATCCAGTTGTCATGAATAGCTCTTTGGCAAAGGAAAATGAGATAACTGTATGCTAATAAAATTAGGAAATTTCAATGTGAGATATGTGCAATACCAAAAGAATTATCTCTATCAATCAAAATAAGTGGTTAAATCAATGGAGACCATCAATTTTTAATTTATTTAGTGATTTCAAATATATTTATTCATTGTTTGTGAGTATGCTTGCAGAACAGTTTAGATACAAAATGTTCTTATCCTCAGAAATTTCATGATCAAGGTGTGAAAATGAGACATGCATACTCACATTAAAAATTAAACAACAATTCAAGAAGCATTTCAGGCTGTGATTAAGGGCCATGTGAATAGTATGAACAATAAATGAAAGGAAAGATCAAGGATGGCACAATGGAAGAATAGAAAAACTTGGAATTGCTTTGCTTTTGGATTGAATTGCAATTAGGTTGAAGTTGAATAAGTCGAAGGTGTACCAAGCTGAAGATGGGAGAAACTCTAAATAGAGCTGAGTGCCTGAAACTAGATATTAGCATGTCATCTTTAGAGACAGTGAAGGGCTGGCAACATAGTTTCTGACTATCTTGTTTGGGTCCTTGATGGCCAAGTTGAGCCATTTAGACTTCATCCTAAGAATAATGGTAAATCTGGAAGAATCTCTATGGAGGAGTAGAAAAACAATGACAGCACATTTGAATGGTGAATCTGATAAAAATGTGCATACCTTCCTGAAACTAGGCAGAAATTAGAAAGGAAGAAAGCAGTGGTTTGAACAGTGGTTTTTAAACTTGAATGTGCTTAAGAATCCACCTAGGTAGCTTGTTGAAATCACAGATTCCTGAGCTTTACTCCAGAGGTTCTGATTAAGTCAGGAGAGGGCTTTTAATTTCTATCTTAATAAGTATCAGTGTGCTTCTGATTTAAGTGGTCTTCAGACCACATTTTGAATAATACTAAATTAAAATGTGGTCACAATAATCCATGAGTGAAGGTTTATACTATAAACTTTTGGAAGTAGCAATGAAAAGGAAATAATGACTGTAAAAGATACAGTGATAAGACTTAGAAATGTTTGCATATAAAAAAATCAAAGAGAAGACATAGTCTAAGATTATATTAATGTATTTAAGTCAATATATTTGATCAATTTTGTTTTTACAACTGGATTTTCTACTCAATTAATTCACCTGAAAGACTCATGCATATAAAGATGATCCCTAAATGTGAACTAAGGAGAAAAGTGAAAGTGAAAGTCGCTCAGTCGTGTCTGGCTCTTTGTCACACCATGGACTACACAGTCCATGGAATTCTCCAGGCCAGAATACTGGAGTGGGTAGCCTTTCCCTTCTCCAGGGCATTTTCCCAACCCAGGGATCGAACCAAGGTCTCCCACATTGCAGGCAGATTCTTTATCAGCTGAGCCACCAGGGAAGGAGAAAATACAATATGAAATAATGAATATGGTAATACATGTAGATAAAAAAGAAATTCAGAAAAAAATAATCCACCACTTTGTATTAGAATCAAATAATCATTCTAATGATTATGATTATTTTTCCCATCATGGATTTTACAAACTCTAGTCAAGTTTCCTGAATTCCTTTCATCATTAGTTTTTGGAAATGGATGTAGAATTCTCAATTATCTATATCCTCCCCATTTAGCTAAGAGGAAGACAATAGGGACCATGTTGGATCATCTCTATAGTTATGATTATCTTACATCCTATGTTTTGGGAAAAATTATTATTAAAATAATCATTTGCTGGCCTCACAGATACAGAGAACAGATTGGTGGTTACAAGAGGTGGTTGGTAGCAGACTGGGAAAAATGGGTAAAGGTACAAACTTCTAGTTTTTAAATAAGTCCTAGGAGTGTAGTGCACAATATGGTGTCTATAGGTAATAATACTGCACTGTATATTTGGAAGTTGCTGGAAGAGTAGATCTTAAAAGTTCTCACCATAAGGAAGAAAGATTACCCATGTGGTGATGGATGTTAACTAGACTTATTTTAGTAATTATTTCATAAGGTATTCAGTGTTGTACCACTGAAACTAATATAATGTTATATGTCAATTATATCTCAAATTATGAAAGTAATAACAGCTTCCATTTCCTAGAGAATTATCTAACTATGAAACCCAGTTTTTGGTTTGAACAATATAATTACTGGAATTATGGTCCATAGTAGGGCCATATTTTACAAAAAATACACAATTTTGGACCTTATTCTCAGTTGTTTCTGGACAAAGTCACAAGACCATCTTGAGGAGATTAATATAGTTAGATTCTAGCTTATGTTATTAAGCCATCAGGAAGGGTACTGATGAACATTATAAGGAAAGTTGAATTTTAAGTAGAAATTATAATAATTATCAGAAGTTTTTCAGTCTCAGGTTGATGTAAATTTTGAGGTCACAGTGCTTCCACTAAAACAGTAATCAATACTCAAAACAAGTTTTCCTAAAGAAATTCCACCTTTTAAAAGATTTTTGAGTTTATTTTATACCTTCCTTTACACATGTGAACAAATTATTTGGCCGTTCAGTTAATAACATCTGAGTATTTTTATAGATTACCTTCAGAGTTATTGTGAGCTCTAATAATGGTATTAGGAACTGGAAATGTTTCTTTTACATGGACATCACCTAAAATTACTGAAATTTCAAAGTTCTTGGTTCCACCAACAGAAGGAAAATAAATGAATCCAAGTGTCTTGAAGAAGAAAGGTATATAAATCAGTTTCAGTTCAGTTCAGTTCACTAGCTCAGTCATGTCTGACTCTTTGCGACCCCATGGACTGCAGCACACCAGGCTTCCTTGTGTATCACCAGCTCCCAGAGCTTGTTCAAACTCATGTCCATCAAGTCGGTGATGCCATCCAACCATCTCATCCTCTTGTCATCCCCTTCTCCTCCCGCCTTCAATCTGTCCCAGCATCATGGTCTTTTCTAAGGAGTCAGTTCTTCACATCAGGTGGCCAAAGTATTGAAGCTTCAGCTTCAGCATCAGTCCTTCCGATGAATATTCAGGACTGATTTCCTTTAGGATGGACTGGTTTGATCTCCTTGCAGTCCAAGGGACTCTCAAAAGTCCTCTCCAACACCACAGTTCAAAAGCATCAGTTTCAGTTAAGGGTAAATAATCATATCCTTCACACTTTAAAAGAATATTTGAAAGAGGGATGACTTTCACCTCTTGAAAAGGATGGAGGAAGAGGGGTAAAAAGAGGACTTGGGAGAAGCTTCAACTGAGGGGAAAAAGGAGTAGCAAGGAAAGTCTGCAGACAAAAGGTGAGCAGTTAATTGTGCTGGGCAGCTAGAGATTGTAAAGAAGAGCTCTTCCTTTGGCGTGAACTATTTGAATTAAAACGATTCTCTTGAGATCACACTACCTCATGCCCTGAGTCCCCTCTGGTACTTGAATATGTCTTCTAGGAGCTTGACACTCACTTTTGCCCAAACATGACAGGGATTATGTCCTGTGGAACATTGGTGGTTTGTTAGTCATAGAATTTGTCATCTGATATTTTCTTATTCATTGCCATGCTCACTTGCTCAGTTGTGTCTGACTCTTTGTGACCTCATGGTCTTCAGCCCACCAGGCTCTGTTCATGGAATTTTCCAGGCAAGAATACTACATCAGCTTGCTGTTTCCTACTACAGGGTATCTTCCTGACTCAGGGCTCAAACCAGTATCTTCTGCATCTCCTACATTAGCAGGTAGATTCTTTACCACTGAGCCACCACGGAGGTTAGCAGACTGTTTCTATAAAGACCCATAGAGTAAATATCTTTCACTTCATGGGCTATATAGTCCCTGTCATGACTACTGAACTCTGCCATTGTAGTGTGAAAACAGCCATAGATAATCAGTAAATGAATGGATGTGGCTGTGTGCCAATAATACTTAATTTACAAAAACAGGTGGTAAGGAGGATTTGTCCCATGCCCATAGTTTGTCAGACTCCTTCTATTACAATATATGGTATTTCTATAATGGATCAATAGACTGGCTTAGAAAGCGAACTACTTTCCTAGCATAGTTTCCCAAAAAAGTTGCAGATTAAAAATAGGTAGGAACCTGACCCAGTACTAGATTTGGTAAATTCCTTAAAGAAATGTAAAAGTCTTTGGAAGTACATAAATAGTGTCTAGAAACTGGGTTGTAGTATTTTCTATTTGTGTAAATTTTATAGCTCTTTTTCATCTGTGAAGTAGAAATAATAACACCTACCTGATAAAAAGGCCACAGTCATCAATTGCCATAACATAGGTAAATGCCCATTACAGCAGCTCTGATGTAAAGTCGACCTTCAGTAAACATTAGTTTTCTTCTTTCTTCTCCATATGCCAGAATACACATATGGAGTAAAAATAAAAGTACAACAGAAACAAAGCAGAGTAGAAAGCATAATTAGCTTCGTTTTTAAGGTACAACAGCTCTTTATTTCACTAAAATATCCATTGTTGGCTTAAAGACATAGTCTTCTTACTGCTTGGACACAGCTCATAGTTTTCAAGAGCTCTGCATCTAGCTTGATACTGTGGGGGTTGTTGGTTTTCCATTTTCTTCATTTCCTATATTATATGTAATAAATGTATATTTAAATATATGCATGCTGTGTTGTATATTAGTCAGTCATGTCTGACTCATTGCAGGCAGATTTTATATATATATATATATACACATATATGTGTGCTTTTGTATACATATTGGGCTTCCCTGATACTTATGTGCCAAATACTGTGCCAAGCTTTTTATACTTATTGTCTCATTTAATCCTTACAATATTTTACAAAATTGTTCCCTTATCATTCCCATCTTATAAATGTGAAATTGATAGAGCACTTAATGAAATCTACATACAGTCACACATGCAGAAGCAGCTGGTATTGAAACTCAGGGCTTCTGGTTATAGTGTCCATTTTATTAATAATGATGATTAAATATGTTTAAAATTACTTTTAAAAATAAAAATAATATTTAAATGCAATGAAACTATTTACTACTGTTTTGACCATTTTGACTTATTAACTTCATTATTTATGGGTTATTTGCCCAACACTAAAGAACTGGGTTGAAAATGCAATGTGTGGTTTATAATTGGTCAGTTAATCCCTATCTTTGAATCTGCACAGAAGTTGCTTGCAAATAAATCTAGATATCCATTTGGCACACTCCACAAAGCATTCTAAACAATTCAGTGTGTTCACATGATGAGATTCTCATTATTTATGCATGAAGAAAATATGCCATTTCCCATGCACTGAGCCAGGGAGGAAATTATTCAGTCTTAGTAATATTAGACCATGGGTCTTCCATTTATCTGAAAATGGTCATGTCATGCTGAGGAGAATAATGGTTCAGATCCTTCTCCTTCCTTCAAATATTATGTCAAAATTACATTGATCAAAATAAATAAAACCTTGTATCACTGTGTCAAGGCTATAAGAAGACAGAATAAGCCAGCACAAACATTAAAAATGAATATGTTAGAGAGTCTGCCTTGAATTGCGAATTCTATTCATTTTTACCTCTTCCAAGGTTCTTGTTTTCATCTACTCAGAAAGTTACATGGAAATTTTATACTTCTATTGAAATAAACAGCATGTTCCCTTTTTTTTTTTTTAAAGGCACTGTTTCATTTAAAAAAAAAAAAAACAACTTGCATTTACAAAGAAAGGGAATAATTGGACCGCATTCAAGGTAGTTTGTGAATGTGCCCAGGTACTAATCTGAATTCTCTCTTTTGGACAGATTAAGAAACTAGTCTTTCCTCAATGCCAGCCCCCGCTTTGAAGTCGTTTACCTCAACTCTCAAAGACAAATTGTAGTATTGCTGAAAAACAACATATTTGTTATCACTTAAGGAAAAGCCATTTGCTATAATGAGTTAAACTTACTCATCTTTCAACCACTACCACCTATAGCTACATTAAGATTTGAATTAGGTGGTCTTGAATAATTTTCTAAAAATATTCAGAGACATCTCCATATCTCCACCCACCCCACCCACATGAAAGCTCATGAATTTAAATTTAGGGAATCAGTCCTAGAATGGCCTTATTCCTTGCCAGGAGGGAGAGAATACCCCCTTTTCCTATGTATTAGAAGTTTCTAGTTTGGGCTTCTGAAAATTGTGTTTCTGTTGAAGCTTCTCCCAATATGATTTCATACTTAATTGCTGTCTGATTCAGGGAGATAAAAGAGGAAGAAAGCAACAAAATGTCTGGGTTCTCTCAAGGTGAGAAAGGTTTATAGATGAGGAAACTAGGGCTCAACAAAGTTACAAAACTTCCCCTTAAATCTCACAACTTTCAGGGGTAAATTAGTTCTGTTTGGTCCCTGTACCCATCCTCTTAACTAGAACATCCCATTCCATTTGCAAGGAAATTGGAGATATCCAAGCACACAAGACTTGCTAATAGAGGGGCAGGCCCTGAAACTGCAGAGGCATCAGGGAACTCTAGTCTAGAAGAGCTCTGTGTGCTCTTTGACAAGTCATTACCCTTCTCTGTTGCCTCAGTTTTGTTATCTGTACACTGGGGATAATAATAAATTCTTGAAACACAGAACAATTGCTGCCTCACAGTAAACTATAAATACTAGCTATTGTTGGGATTTAGGCATCCTCACCTCTTTTGTCTTATACTGTTTATTGCTTAGAACAGATAGATGAATATGTGATTCAGAGATGTAGTTTTTTATACATCAGAACAGTTTGGGGGAACTTGAGGTTATATTGAGAATAGCAATTTTTTTCTCTCTCGCTAACCATATTCTACTTTAAGCTACCATAATTCTCCTCTTTTTTTCTGCTAATCCTGCTGCTTCTTGATCCTTAGGCAACTATCCTCAGTTCTTGTTAGTTACTACTAATCCCTACTATGATGTTTGCTGATAGCAAAAATGTTAGATGATAAGGAATGTTATATTTTAATGCCAGAGATATGAAAAATTAAAATGCTTCCTGACCCTAGGAGGGAAACTTTCTGCTGATCAAAGGATGTAGGGCTCTGTGACAACCTAGAGGAGTGAGATAGAGTGGAAGTCAGGGGGAAGTTTCAAGAGGGAGGGAACATATGTATAGCTGTGGCTCCTTCACGTTGATATATGGCAGAAACCAACACAGTAGTGTAAAGCAATTATCTTCCAATTAAATTTAATGCTAAAAAAAACAGTATTTATGGGGTAAATATCTAGGGATACAGGAAGAGATAATCACAGACAAAGAATGGAACACATTAACCTGGCATTGAAAGCTACCATCTTTGCACAATTTTTTTTTGTTCCATTTCAGCATTGATTTAAAAGCTATACTTTGAAAGGAAGATAAATTCTAATGTAAAGAAGTTTGCTTATCATTTTTCAGAATTCTGTTTGGATTTCTCATATTTTTTCTGCTGCCACAGGTCTGATAGACAGTCCAGTGATGGAATTGGGGGAGTTTATAAATACAGAGTGTTTACACATGGCCTGTAGCTTTCTCTTCTAAATAATGCGATATTTGGCTCCATGCTGCCCACTAAGCTCCTGCTCACTTCATTTTATCTGTTCTCTTGGTAATGGAGTAGGTTCCCTGCCCTGTGGATATTGTGGGTTTTTATCATTCAATATTCAATATATACAAAGCAATCTTTGTAATATGCAGCTTATAGAGCATATCATTTTGGAACTATAATATTGTCAACATATTGCATCTTCTTTCTCCCACTAACCATCTCTTTCTTCCCAGCTCACCAGGTAATAACTATCCTACATTTTGTGAATTCCATAATCTTTCTATTTTTAAATACTTCCTAAAATATCACATTTGTATGTATCCTTTAAAATCTTGCTGCTTAAGTATGATCTTGCTGCTTAAGATCTGTAGCAGTGGTGCCATCTGGGAACTTATTAGAAATATGGAATCTCAGATCTATTGAATCAGAATCTGCATTTAATAAAAAATCAACTCATATGCATATTAGTTTGAAGAACATTGTACCAAATGTATTATTTTGTTTTCTGTGGAGTTTTTGCCTTATTTTCTCATTTGTTTCTTGTGTTTAAACTTCAGAAGAAGGGTATAGTGTTTGTAGTCTACTGCTACTTGCTTTGCTAACTTAACAAGGCATTTATTTCTAAGATTCATCCAAGTTGCCTTGAGTAGTCATTTATGGCTTCATGATATAACATTTGTGTGAACATCCCAGAATTTATTTTTTCTTTTATTGTGAAGAATTGAGGTTGTGTCTGGCTTTTTGTTATAAAGCATAATCCTGCTACAAACACTCAGGTGGATGTCTCCTGGCGTGTGTGTGTGGGTGTGTGTGTGTGTGTGTGTATGTGTGTAAGAGATTCTCTGCACTAAGTACCCAGGAGTGGAATGGTGAATATTGGTCTATGTTAATAGTCACTTTTACAAGATAATGATAGATTATTTTCCCACCAGCAATGTATAAGAATTCCTATCTTTACCAACAACATCAGGCTTCTTACTTCTTTCCCAACCTAGTGGATAGTACATGCCTTCTCACTGTAACCAGAACGTGCATTTCACTTGATTACAAAAAAACTAATCAATTTTTCTTAAGTTTCATGACCATTCAGCTTTCCCCTTCTGTGAAATGCCTTTTCATATATTTTGACTGTTTTTCCATTATTTCTTTATTGATTTATAGGAATACTTATTTTAAAATAATGCTTTGAGAATTACATGTATTTCAGTATTTTCTCCCATTTTATGACTTGTCCTCTCACTTTCTTAATGGAAGTTCTACATGCTAATGTAGTTTGGTTTATTAATCTTTTCTTTCATTGTTAGTATTTCTTGTAACTTTTAAAAAGAAGAGCCTCTCTGAAATGAAAATTGGGGTATATATGTCTTTTAGAACTGTGATTTTTGCAGGGTATATGCCCAGCAGTAGGATTGCTGGGTCATATGGTAGTTTTATTGCTAGTTTGATTTTTTTTTTAAGAAATCTCCATACTGTTATCCATAGGCTGTATCAATTTACATCCCTACCAACAGTGCAAGGCAATTCTCTTTACTCCACATCCTCTCCAGCATTTAGTTTTTATAGATTTTTTCATGATGGCCATTATGACTGGTGTGAAGTAATAAATACCTCTATAGTTTTGATTTGCATTTCTCTAATAATAAGCAATGTTGAGCATTTTTTCATGTGTTTATTAGCTATCTCTATGTCTTCTTTGGAGATACATCTGTTTAGGTCTTCTGACCATTTTTTGATTAGGTTGTTTATTTTTCTGATATTGAACTGCCTGAAACTGAAAGTGAAAGTCACTCATTTGTGTCCGTCTCTTTGCCACTCCATGTACTATAGAGTACATAGAATTCTCTAGGACAGAATACTGGAGCGGGTAGCCTTTCCCTTCTCCAGGGGATCTTCCCAATCCAGGGATCAAAACCCAGGTCTCCCACATTGCAGGTGGATTCTATACCAGCTGAGCCACAAGAGAAGCCCAAGAATACTGGAGTGAATAAACTATCCCTTCTCCAGGGGATCTTCCTGACTCAGGAATTGAACTGGGGTCTCCTGTATTGCTGACGAATTCTTTACCAACTGAGCTATCAGGGAAGCCCCTTGAATTTCCTGAGCTGTTGTTGTATTTTGGAGATTAATCATTTGTCAGTTGCTTCATTTACAATAGCCAGGACATGGAAGCAACCTAGATGTCCATCAACAGATAAATTGATAAAGAAGTTATGACACATATATAAAATGGAATATGACTCAGCCACTAAAAAGAACGAATTTTAGTTCTAGCGAGGATGAGAAAAGAGGCTGTTAAACAGAGTGAAGTAAGTCAGAAAAAAAAAAGTATATTAACACGTATATTATATATGTACTCTAGAAAAATGGTACTAATAAACCTGTTTATTCAGTTCAGTTCAATCACTCAGTCGTGTCCAACTCTTTGTGACCTCATGGATTGCAGCACGCCAGGCTTTCCTGTCCATCACCCACTCCTGGAGCTTACTCAAACTCATGTCCATACAGTTGGTGATGCCATCCAGCAATCTCATCCTCTGTCATCCACTTCTCCCGCCTTCAATCTTTCCCAGCATCAGGATCTTTTCAAATGAGTCAGTTCTTCCCATTAGATGGCCAAAGTATTGGAGCTTCAGCTTCAGCATCAGTCCTTCCAATGAATATTTGGAACTGATTTCCTTGAGGATTGACTGGTTTCATCTCCTTGCAGTCCAAGGGATTCTCAAGAGTCTTCTCCACCATCACAGTTCAAAAGCATCGTTTCTTCAGCAGTCAGCTTTCTTTATAGTCCAGCTTTCATATCCATACATGACTACTGGAAAAACCACAGCTTTGACTAGAAGGACCTTTGTTGCCAAAGTAATGTCTCTGCTTTTTAATATGCTGTCTAGGTTGGTCATAGCTCTTCTTCCAGGGAGCAAGCATCTTTTAATTTCATGGCTGCAGTGATTTTGGAGCCCCCCAAAATAAAGTCTCTCACTGTTTCCATTGTTTCCCCATCTATTTGCCATGAAATGCTGGGACCAGATGCCATGATCTTAGTTTTCTGAATGTTGAGTTTTAAGGCAACTTTTTCACTCTCCTCTTTCACTTTCATCAAGAGGCTCTTTAGTTGTTCTTCATTTTCTGCCACAACGGTGGTGTCATCTGCATATCTGAGATTACTGATATTCATTGAAACATATATACTATTGTATGTAAGATAGATGGTCTGTGAGAATTTGCTGTATGATGCAGGAAGTTCAACCCAGTGCTCTGTGACAATGTAGAAGGGTGGGGTGTGGTGGGAGGTAGGAGGGAGGTTCAAGAGGAGACATATGTATACCTATCATTGATTCATGTTGAAGTATGGCAGAAATTGATACAACATTGTAAAGCAATTATTCTCCAATTAAAAATAAATATTTTTTTTAAAAAAGAGATCTTCACTTGCACAAATATCAGAATACTATTCTGCAGTACTTCCTTCTAAATATTTAAAGTTCTAAATATCTAAACACATGCTTTAAAAATATTTAATATGATTGGAATTGAATTCTGTTTGTTATATGAGGTAGGCATCAAGATTTATCTTTTATGCTACGGGTAATCAATAGCTCCAACACCATTTATTGAACAGTTGCTCTTTTCCCAATAGGTGGCAATGCCATTTCTCTCAAATAATATGATTTTATATATTGTAAAGGTCTATGTCTGGGGTCTTTATTTTGCTTTGTTAGATATTTTATTTATCTTATGCTAGTACTTTACTGTATTTATTAATACATATTTAAAATAAACATTAATAGTTGGTTGGGAAAGTACCCTTACCTATTTCCTCCTATTTGTTTTTCATATTAAAATTTTATAAGCATGCAAATTCCTTGAAATATCCTATTGGAATTTTGAGTAGATCTATTCTATTTGATCCTATTCTGTATATATTTGATCTATTCTAATCAATTTGTGAAAATTTTTCTTCTTTAATTGATTCCTTCCATTCATGAAAATGGTATATCTCTATATTTATTCAAGTCTATTTAAAACATTTTTAAAATTAAAAAATTTTTCCATAATGGTCTTATCATTTATTATGTTTATTCCTAAGAATTGTATGTATGTATGTATATTTATGTGTGTATGTATATATAGCATTTATCTGTTGCCTGTAAATGGAAGAACAATTGAGTCTTATAAATTAGTCACCCTTCTAAACTCTCTTATTCTTATAATTTTTCTACAGATTCTTTTGTGTTTCATATGTGGATAATGATACAATCAGAAAATAATGAATTTTGTTCCTTCTTTTTCAATCCGTATTATCTTCAATGTACTGTGTGTGTGTTTGTGTGTGTGTTTTATCTTATTAAGCTGTCTAGGATCGATGGCTTGATTTTGACTAGAAGTATTGCGAAGAGTTGACTCATTGGAAAAGACTCTGATGCTGGGAGGGATTGGGGGCAGGAGAAGAAGGGGACGACAGAGGATGAGATGGCTGGATGGCATCACTGACTCGATGGACGTGAGTCTGAGTGAACTCCAGGAGTTGGTGATGGACAGGGAGGCCTGGCCTGCTGCAATTCATGGGGTCGCAAAGAGTCGGACACAACTGAGCAACTGAACTGAACTGACTGATTTATAATGAGCATTTGTATCTTGCCCCTCACAAAAGATATTTCTAATATTTCAGCTAACATCTTTTCAGCTCAACTGCTATACTAGATTACCTACCCACTGATATTATTAAACAGCTCACCCACTGACATTTTCATTTCAAAAGTTCTATGGTGAGTTTCTCCCTTTGTCACCCAGGCAAATCACAGCTTTTTAACTCAGTTTGGCCAGGGCTCAAGTTCAGGCTTTGATACTAAACAACTACCTGAACTTAGGCCAATGCTTACCTGGTTGCCTTCCTGAGCTTCAGCTTCCTCATGTGAAAAATGAAGTTAATGCTAATAATCCTCCATTTTAAGGAACCCGTTCATTACAATATTCAACTCAATTTAATAGGAACTCTGTAAAATGAAAAAATTATCTTTATATTTTCTGAAACAAGTGGAAGATGCATACATTTTGCATACCAATATCTACCATGTTACTTTTCAGCATCTCAAAGTGTAAGATTAAGTCTTCTTAACATATAGACTCTTAACTATTTTAGTCTCTGCTAGTTAGGCCTAATTTCATAGTAACAGGCTACCTTCTTATAATCTCTTTTTCATCTTTGATATTGAGAGTGACATTTCAAGGCACAGTGATTCTTTTTTTGAATTTAACTATCAAACACTAGAAGTTTAGCACCCTCTCTTAAAAGCCAGCCAGAAGCTTTTGACAGATGGACATTTAGCACCTGAATAATTATCCTTCAGTTCTCACAAATCAGTTATTTTGAAAGTTCTATGACATATTCTGAGGGATCTGGTAATATCTACTCATTTTAAGTGTATTACTGCTATATGACTGACCATGATTTTTTAGTTATTTTAATGAAAAAGCAATATACAGCTTCAAGGACTAATGAATATCTTGTTTTCTTATGTATAGATATATACTGTATATATATATAGAGAGAGAGACAGACAGACAGACAGAGAGAAGTGTAATCTCTTTCCCTGAAATAAACATTTTCTTTACGTAGAATAAAAATTTGTCTCCCAGGCATAATTTCATATTTTTCTACATATTTAATGATCTCTCTTCAATGAGGCATAGTCTTTTGAAGCCATTTTCAATGATTATTAGGTGTCTGATTCAATTTAATTAAGTCTAAAATTCAACTCTGTGTTGCTCTGAATGTACGTGGCAAATTCACCATTCTTACCATGACCTACGTGGTCCTCCTTGATCTGTCCCCATTTCCAAATAGCCTCCAGCTCACTTCATCCCAGGCCATTCATCAGCTTGCTATTCCTCAAATATAAGACTTGTTGTTAGGTTGGGGTCTGTGCACTTGCTTTTTCTATAGCCTGAAACACTGGCTTACTCCCTTACTTTCTTTAGGTTTTTATTTAAATTCTACCCTATCAGAGAAGTCTTCCTTGATCACCATTTACAAACTCTCAAATATCATACTCTGAGTTCTTAATTTCTGTCAGTTTGTTTTACAGCACTTCACCATATCAAACATATTTATATCTTTGCCTGGTGTTTATTCTGGCCTTTCCAATTAAAACAGAAGAGCCAGAACTTTTCATTTTATTCAGTTCTTTTTACTCCAGAACTTAGTGTTTGGTTTGTATTTAGTGTTCAATAAATATTGGTTGAATTAAGTAATTAATGTTGAGACAATCAGGTGCACAGGTGTTTTCTATGTAGAGTTAGGTCACAAGGCTACAGTCAACATCTGCAGGAGACTGACACAAACCTTTCAGTCTCTGCTGAAAGATTCATTATGATTTTCAAAATGTTGAAATGTAAGAAAGAAGTGCATTGTTAAAAAGATTAAATAAAATAATGCATGAGAAGTGTTTGGCAGAATGCCAAAAGTTAAATACTCAGTAAATGTAATAAACCTACTTCCATCTAAATTCATCCTTTCCCATTTCTCTCCTGTCACAATGGAAATGTTGTCTTTAGGCTTATTGTTGTTGTTCAGTCACTAAGTTGTGTCTGACTCTTTGTGACCCCATGGACTGCAGCACGCCAGGCTTCCCTGTCCTTCACTGTCTCCCAGAGTTTGCTCAAACTCATGTCCATTGAGTCAGTGGTGCCATCCAACTATCTCATCCTCTTTTGCCCCCTTCTCCTGCCCTCAATTTTTCCCAGCATCAGGGTCTTTTCCTTTATGTTGGCTCTTCTAGTCTTTTGTATTATTTAAGGCAAAGTCTTCCATTTGTATCTTAGAGTTTAATCCACCCTCACCTTCTCAGAGACACTTTCCTTCCTTCTTCCTCTCATATCCTCGTTTTGCATTCTACACATCAACCCTAAAACCTTAAAACCAAATCCTTGATTTGCATCCTCTTTGCATCAACCCTAAAACCTGGTCCGCCCAGAAAGGGTCCTTAATGATAACTGACACAAAGTCACCCTATTACCTTAAGGGGGCACTTCGTAAGAAGTGATTCATCATCGGATGTTTGCATACTGCCTATCTGTCCTCACAGATTTATAGAATCACTTACCATTTTCTGAATGTCCAATGCTGCATAATTTCTCTCATCTCTTAAGTTTTTGCCTATGTCAGTTTCTGCCCAGAATGCCTTTACCCTTTGACATTCCCCAAGGTATACACATACAGAGTCACATAAATATATTCACGCAAAATGAGACTAGCTAATTCTGATTTACACTTGAGGTCTTAGTTGTATCCAGCTAGGATACAACTCTTTCATTGTGAAGACTCACTGAGTCCTATGAACTGAATGTCCCTCCTGTGTTTCCACTGCAGACACTACATATCTCTATCAACTCTCCCTTTCTCCTTCTTCTCCCTCTCTTGCTCTCTCTCTCTGTATCTGTCTCTTCCTCCCACCCATTCTCTTTCTCTGCCCCCCTCTCTTCCTTCCCCACCCACTGACTTACAGCTACTAAGCTCCTTGAGTATAAGTATTTTTTATGTAAATTAATGAAACACCAAAGTCTACATGAGAATTGTGTTCGTACTCAGTCCCTCAGTTGTGTCTGACTTTGTGACCCCATAGACTGTAGCCCACCAGGCTCCTCTGTCCATGAGATTTCCCAGGCAAGAATACTGGAGAGGGTTGCCATTTCCTCCTCCAGGGGATCTTCCTGAGCCAAGGATCAAACCTGTGTCTCCTGCACTGGCAGGCAGATTCTTTACCACTCTATAAGCTACACTTTTAACTTAAATTGACAAGTGGAGTGGTGTCATTAGAAAGCTACAAATTTGCTTTCTGGTAGTACTGAAATCTGTGTGTCAACCAACAAGTTGTTGCTAAATTAGCATTAATGTGCTAGCCAAAGGCAGATATGTTTAAGATAAGCACTTCTTACTTTAACATTTATTGCATATTCCTGTTTGTTTCATATTACAGAAAAAGTGACTGGAAAATGACTTAATATATCAGAATCAATGGGAAGCAGAATTTAGTGCTAGTATTTATAGTGGTAATATTGACAATACATACAACTTAATACATGTACAGACTTTCACAATTTTCAGAGTGCTTTTATGGCTTTAGAAAATACTAAAAACATTGAAAATCGAGGGAAAATCTAAGACTGAATGCATCCTTTGGTTATTTCTAACTAGGCACGTGATTGGCCTTATGACAATATTGCTAGTGA
The DNA here is from genome assembly GCF_014754425.2 of Oryx dammah. Classification (NCBI taxonomy): domain Eukaryota; kingdom Metazoa; phylum Chordata; class Mammalia; order Artiodactyla; family Bovidae; genus Oryx; species Oryx dammah. The sequence continues at coordinate 51,925,714 of NW_024070204.1, read as the reverse complement.
AAAAATTTTCAACTTTATGCTATCTGTTTCACATTGAATTAATGCATCCTATTAAAATTATACAGGTGTTTAAGTATACATAGTGAGTGAGTGAAGTTGCTCAGTCATGTCTGACTCTTTGCAACCCCGTGGACTGTAGCCCACCAGGCTCCTCCATCCATGGGATTGTGCAGGCAAGAGTACTGGAGTGGGTTGCCATTTCCTTCTCCAGGGGATCTTCCCAACCCAGAGATAGAACCCAGGTCTCCTGCATTGCAGGCAGACACTTTAACCTCTGAGCCACCATATGCAAAAAAAGACTCATATGGAGAACAGTATAGAAGTTCCTTAAAAAACTAAAAATAGAGCTACCATATGATCTAGCAATCTGACTCCTGGGCGTATATCTGGAGAGAGCCGTAAATTGAAAAAACAAAAAACAAAACATATACTTCAGTGTTCATAGGAGCACTATTTACAATAGTTAGGACACAGAAGCATCCTAAATGTTCATCAATAGAGGAATAGATAAAGAAGATGTGGTACATATACACAATGGAATATTACTCAGTCATAAAAAAGAACAAAATAATGGCATTTGCAGCAACATAGATGGACCTAGAGTTTGTCACACTGAGTGAAGACATCCAAAGAAAGACAAGTATCACATGCTATTGCTTCTATGTAGAATCTAAAAAGGGGGGGTACAAATTAACTTATCTATAAAACAAATGGAGTCAGATGTAGAAAAAACATAGTTAATAGGGGCTGCTGCTGCTGCTGCTGCTGCTGCTGTCGCTTCAGATGTGTCCGACTCTGTGCGACCCCAGAGACGGCAGCCCACCAGGCTCCCCCCGTCCCTGGGATTCTCCAGGCAAGAACACTGGAGTGGGTTGCCATTTCCTTCTCCAAGGCATGAAAGTGAAAAGGGAAAGTTAAATCTCTCAGTCGTGTCTGACTCCTAGCGACCCCATGGACTGCAGCCTACCAGGCTCCTCCGTCCATGGGATTGTCCAGGCAAGAGTACTGGAGTGGGGTTCCATTGCCTTCTCCTAACAGGGGCTAAGTGGGGATAAATTGGGAAGTTGGGACTAATATATACACACTGCTGCTGCTGCTGCTGCTAAGTCACTTCAGTCGTGTCCGACTCTGTGTGACCCCATACTAATGTATAAAACAGATAACTAACAAGGACCTACTGTATAGCACAGGAAATTCTATTCAATACTCTGTAATGGCCTATATGGAAAAAGAATCTAAAAAACAGTGGATATGTGTATAAATGGATTCTTTGCTGTATCCCTGAAACTAATACAACATTGTAAATCAACTATACTCCAATAAAAATTATGTTTCATTGAAATCCTCCTCCCATCACCAAGTTAGAAATAGACTCTCCTATGAATGAAGGAGCCTGGTAGGCTGCAGTCCATGGGGTCGCTAAGAGTCTGATATGACTGAGCAACTTCCCTTTCACTTTTGACTTTCATGCGTTGGAGAAGGAAATGGCAACCCACTCCAGTGTTCTTGCCTGGAGAATCCCAGAGACGGGGGAGCCTGGTGGGCTGCCGTCTATGGGGTCGCACAGAGTCGGACACGACTGAAGTGACTTAGCAGTAGCTGGTATCATAACTTACAATTTATCATTTACTTTTGTGTTCTGGATAGAAATGATGCCTGCTGTCTCCTAGCTTTCAATTGACAACATTTCTACCAGAACGCTCCATCATTATTGACAGCAATGTTCTCCTTGTTAATTGCCCAGCAGCATATTGAGTGAGTGACTGGCTCTCTAGGGCAGATTTGAAAGGCATTGGCAGAACAGGACAGTGATAGTGAGGTACAATACTCTCTTTCTCATGGTAATGGCAGCAACTAACTGCTTATTTAGGTTTGTTCAGAAAAGAATACACTGATTTTTTACCTGGACTTTTCACTTTTTATACAGATGTGTTTGACGATAAGTAATGAAAGCTTTCAAAAATGCTCTAAATGCTCCCAATAATTGTAAACACCCTCTTACACTGTGCCCATAAAACCCCATCTATGATGACTCAATGGAAAAAAATGGATAATTTATATTAAAAATGGACATATAAGCATGGAAAACCAATGAATCAGTGGTATGTTCTGGTTGTTTCAAAAATGACTAGGCAACTCCTAGATTCATGAAAAGATTTTTTAAGTAGATGACTTGGCATGCTCATTTTAAACAGTAATAGTTTCTTTTGACAAACAGACAACTAGAGTAATAGATAAAATATATATTTTCATGAGATCTGGGCTCTTAAACTGGTTTTCCCAGAAAGTAAGTGCCATAGGGAAGTCAACAAAGAGCACCTGGAGTGTCTTTGCAACCACATAAGAAGGGAGTAGGTCTGGATCAGTAGTTATTGATATATTGAAATCAATTGATAGTAGTTATTGATATATTGAAAGTTTTTTTAAGTACTGTTGTCTGGGTCCTACCCTGAGAAATACTAATTTCATTTGTTGTGGCATGTCAATGATTTCTAAATTTGTCTGAACCAGAATCACCTGGCAAACTTGGTAGCCATACAAAGCCCAATGTTGTATCCTAATTCAAGGAACCAGGGCCTTGCATGCTTGATTTGCTCTCCAAGTGATTCTGATAACATCCTAGTTCAAAATCACTGGTCTAGCAGTCAGCATCAGACATTTTTAAGTCCTCCAGGTGATACTCCCTAGATGCAGCCACAGTTGGGGACCACTGATGAAAATAATATTTAGGATTATTCCAAGTCTGGCAGGAATAATCAAATTTCTAGCTTTTATTAAACATTTATTGCAGATAAGGTATTGTGCTATTATTTCAGTCAGTAATCAGCAGACTCTGAGAAATAGTAATAGTACAATCTTGCATTTTAAGAGAATGAAGGGTTCATAACTCAGCGAAGGTGACATGAATAAGAGGTGATAGGCTGGAATGCAAGCTGTCTTACTTCAGATATCATACAATTAACTATGAAATCAATAACCTTTTGGAATTATAAGAGAAATTGAAAACTCTAAGTTGGGAACACATTAGAACATAGTACTTAAATTATTTTTTATACTTAAAAATATACTTGTAATAATATAACTAAAACAAAGAAATCATTTTATAAATAAATGGAGAATATAGGGAAAATGTTTATAAATTAAAAGGAAGTCAAAAGTCGACAGTTTTAGAGAAGCAGCTTCGATTTCAATTATTCTGTTTATTCTAGAAAGGAGACCATAAATTGCTTGTACTAGTAGTACTTGAGGAGTGAACGTAAGAATTACATATAAAGATATTTTGTCATAGTTATATTGAGGGGAAAGGTGGCAAGCATTTCAGAGGAAAGAAGAAATGTGTACACTTCTTTGAAACAGTTCCAATTGTTACTAACTCAATGAATTGGGGGGGAAAGCAGTTTATACTCCATAACACCTTTTTTTCTCCTTACATGTTTGGAAAGATATCAGTTCAATACCTTCCTAGGCATGGAAAATGCGTTGGCCACTGCAATTAGTCACAGTTGGGTCTGTGAAGGGTAGAGAGAGTGGCTCAGTCAAGTATTACTACGGTTTTGGTCATATAAAGAGGAAAGTGGCACATGGGAGACTGCCCTGCTCCTCTCAGGACACAGCGTTTCTCAGGTTTGTGAAAAAGACACATATGTCAGAGTGCCAACACCAAAATGTTGGAAGAAGGGACATTTCCTACCACACACACAAAAAAAAAAAAAAAAAAAAAAACAAGGGAAAAAACCCAGAAAGAGATACCAAGGGTCTTTTTGCACAATAGCAACTTTAATTGCTCCCAGTTAGAGAAGGGGACACTTGCACATTTTATAAACTGCCCTTACTAACGAGCAAAGTTTGCATTTATTTTTGTTGATGTTATTTCCTGATTGGTGTTTACACTGATCATTCACTGTATGGAGAACACTGAATTTTCAGCACTCTGGAGAGTCTGTGATTTGGTTCCTGATTCTGATATTTTGGTATTCACTATATGATGTGCCTAAAATGTTCATATTCAATTATGTGAAGATTGAGTGTGTGCTGAGAACAGAATAATTATGCTGCCAACAAGCCATTGTGAGCCCTAAATGTATTTATATTTCAAATAATGGACGGTTTTGTGGTAACTCCCACAAAGACTAATTTTAGGACTATTTTAACAGTGAGTAAATGACGTGTGGTCTGTAAGTAATGTAGTATTATTTTTAAAAGGCAAAAGAAAAAGTATCTATTATTCTGAAATTCTCTTGGTTTCTCCAAAACATTTAACATGGCAGGAAAATACTAATTAAAGGAAGACAAATAAAAATTGAGTTTGGATTTTAGTGTCAAATGTGACCACTTTCTGTGGACTAATAATGATACAACATGTTTTAGAATAGAACACATTGGTACTGGAGCTGTGTTCTGTTGAAAGTGGCTGGAAAGGCAGAATTGCAAGCAGGTGCTTATGGTGGAAACCACTGAAGATAACCAGAGGCTTGTAACAGAAAATATAACCCAGCCTTAACTACGGTCGGCTAATTCAGCCGTGGCAAGGGGGCTTGCCTTGATTTCCAACTCGGACCACTCCTGGAAATCTTCATCACAGAAGCAGCAGCAACACAGCTACCAGCTGGAGGGAAGATCTTTAAGAAGAAACTTTGGGTATTCTCCCTGCTATGATCCACACACTACTTAATCCTATGTCAGGGAAAGAGACGGAATTAATCCTAATATTGGATCCTCGCCCAGATCCAGTTTTTCAGCGTCGCGTACATACACCATCCAGGGCAACTTTGCCAGCTTTGCCAGGTCACATCCCTTTTCTCTGGAAGCTCCAGCATGGGGCTCATCGTCAACAAGCTCTGATAATCAGCCAGGACCCACCCAACTCCATTTCTCCAGGAGGACTGAGGCAAGCGGGAGGTGAAGAGGAAACCTCGGGGGCAGTGGGGGGCCGTGGAGGGAGGGAGGCGGGGGCAAGGGAAGGGGAAGGATCAGGAGGACAGGTCTGACTCCTGACTGGCTGGGGTGGTTGTGGAGAAAGTCACAGCTCAGGCTCACCAGTCAGGAGCTGTCCAACTTTTCAGCAGCTCCGGGATCAAGGTTCGGGTGCCCTGGACCGAGGAGGCGGCTCCTCTGGCCGCTGCTGCTGCTGCTTCTGCAGCTCCAGCTGCTAACAATTCCTGCTATCACCGCCGGCGCCAGGAGGAAGGAAGAGAAGAAGAAAGGGAGCACCGACCACTGGCGAAGCCGCGCATCTCGCGCCTTAGTCTTGGAGACTTGGGGAGCCCAGGAGCGTGCCTCTGGCACAAGCACCGTGGAGGGAGCCCTGTCGTGTTCTCTGACCTCTCCCGCTGGCAGAGCCCCCTTTCGGTCGTCTGGAGCCTCTGGCGGCTTCAAGTGGGAAGCGGAGCCCAGCCTCAGCTCGGCTCCTGAAGCGGCGGCGGCGGCAGCATCGGGGAGGCGCTCTGGCCGGCGTGGTGAAGCCAGCTGGGCAGCAGGGCGCGGAGCCGCGAGCCACGATGGAGGCAGAGGGCAGCAGCGTGCCGGGCCGGGCGGGCAGCGGCGAGGGCAGCGACGGCGCCGGCGGGGCCGCGCTCAAAGCCCCCAAGCACCTCTGGAGGCACGAGCAGCACCACCAGTACCCGCTCCGGCAGCCCCAGTTCCGTCTCTTGCACCCCCTTCACCACCTGCCCCCGCCGCCGCCGCCCTCGCCCCAGCCCCAGTGCCCCCTGCAGCCCCCGCCGCCCCCCCTGCCGCCGCCCCCGCCGCCGCCGCCCGGGGCGGCTCGTGGCCGCTACGCCTCGAGCGGGGCCACCGGCCGCGTCCGGCACCGCGGCTACTCGGACACCGAGCGCTACCTGTACTGCCGCGCCATGGACCGCACCTCCTACGCCGTGGAGACCGGCCACCGGCCCGGCCTGAAGAAATCCAGGATGTCCTGGCCCTCGTCGTTCCAGGGACTCAGGCGGTGAGTGGAGAGCGCCCCCTCCCCTATTCAGGCAAGGGGTCACCTCCCCAGCTCTCAGAATCTCCTCGATGGTCCATTTACCCATGCCTTCCTGGACCCTGGGCCAAATTCTATTCTGGGAACCGCGGGAGGGCCAGCAGGGGCGTGTCTGTCCTTGCTTGAAAGGTTACTATTCAGGTGTGTGTAAGAGACCCCAAAAGTACGGCATCAATGTTGAGTGTGCATGTGTGTATGAGAGAGAGAGAGAAAGATTGAGCTTCCCAGTCGTGTAGACCACCCATCCCTCTCCCCTCCCCACCCACTTCCACCCCACCCTGGCGAGTGAGACTTTAGCAGGCGAATTCCGATTTCTCTGGCTGGTGAAGGAGGGGGGTGGGGTGGGGGGCGTTGAGCCAGGAAAACACCCAGTAATCTGTCTACAACCCCAGAGTAAGGCAGGGTGGGGTGGCGGGCCAGGGGTGGGGGAATGGGTGAGAAAGCTTAGTCCTACAATTGCAGTAAAAGCTTGAGAACAACTCTGTTAAGTCGGGAAGTAAATTGGACAGCGAAAGGGGAGAACAAACACGTGGGTGACTTGGAGAGTTTGGAGCAAAACGTTCAGCAATCCATAGGAGAGGAAAGGAGGGAGAGATGGAAGGAGGGCGGGAGCGAGGATGCTGTGGGAGTTACACTGTGTCGGTGTGTGGTGTGTGCATGTGTGTATCGAATGGTCCCTGCAGAATCTCAGAAAGAAAGCACCTCGTTTTAGCAGCAGGCGAGTTCGTAGAGATCTGATTGCAGTGATTTTCCCCTTAACATAAAGTGCTCCAGAAGACAGGGCATGGAAGTGGCATTTCACCAGAGTTTTAATAGATGCCTACCGCTCCAACTCCAAGAAGATATTCCAAGAGCGAGATACAGCTGCTCTGAGGAGTTAGCTCCAGATTCTCTCCACTCAGGAACGGTGGTGGAAGTTGGGCCCTTTTCAGTCCCTTTCCTGGCAACCGGAAACAGCTCCTTTTTCCCGTGTCCCGGGCCCTCAAAGCCACAAATCCCCTCCCCCACACGGACAGGAGCGCACACAAATGTTTCAGGAGCTGCAGATCCTTGGCACTCCTAATGGCAAAGCAGGGCTCTCGTCACCTGTCTTAGGCTTAGGCAGACACATGGACTGCAAGTGCAAGCCACATATCTGTCTGATGGGTAACTGTAAACTGTACATCAGGGTTGGGTATGGAAACAGGAAAACCTGAGACTGGGATTGTTTGTCCAACAGTAACTGACAGTAGGTTGGATTTATTAGAAAATCTTAATAGTGTTCAAATATGTTTTTCTGAGTTTCCTTCTTCTCTCTCTCCAGCCATCCATCCCTCTTCCCTCTTCCTTCCTTCCTTTCTCCCTCTCTTTCTTTCTTTTTCCTTCCTTCCCTTCCCTTGTCTTCAATTCCCTTCCTTCCTTTCTTTAATGAGCATGTCTGTCTGGGTTGTATACACTATGGTCAGAGGGAATCCAGCCAAATAGAATATCCCAACCCTGATGTGCATACACGCAGGTCCTCACACCCTCTGCCTTCCTCTTAGCCCCAGAAGGACAGACATTGTTCCTGGTAATGTCATCGTACCTGTTAGATAAGAAGAGTGAAAATTATAGTTAATGTCAATTCAGATCAATTTAAATGCTAAAGATTGGTTTGATTTGCAGACATTCATAAAATTAATATGCAAGTTTCATTTTTAGAGTCCAGACTGCTAAAACCCATATGTAGCTTTACTCTTTGAACAGGTGGGTGTTCTCCACTTGGGCTGAACAGTATACATGTGGGTCCTCAAAATGGAATAAAGGCAAGCATGGCACTTTGTATGTTTGACCTAGGGATAAAAGATTAGGAGACTGAGCTCTTGCTATATGGTTTAGTCTCTCTGTTGTGTCCAGCTCTTGCGACCCCATAGACTGCAGCCTGCCAGGCTCCTCTGTCCATGGGATTCTCCAGGCAAGAATGTTGGAGTGGGTTACCATGCTCTTCTCCAGGGGATCTTCCCAACCCAGGGATTGAACTCAGGTCTCCTGCATTGCAGGCAGCCCCCTTACCAACTGAGCCACCAGGGAAGCTGCAGCCATTAGTAAACATCAAATAAGAATAAGACTTCTAGGGTACATACTCTGTGGGTTGATTGACTTTGTAGAGCCTCTTAATTAACTTCATTTGTTAAAATAAAATAGAATATGTTTGAGAGTGTGGAGGGAGAAAAATGAGCTAATTGAAATAGAGGTATTGCATTGTTGATTTGAATTTATTTTTTGCTCTGTTCTCTACACTGATTAATTCTTCTACTTGGAGTTCGTTAGTTAAATGGTTCACCAAAAACTAAGCTGTGTAACATTTACACATAACTTCCTCTGTGGTTCACCTGATAAATCATGGTTGTTCTAGTCAAGGACCTTTACATCATTTATGTATTTTCCAAACACTTGAACACTGCATTTCAAAATTTCCTTAATATAGTTGCTTTTGCAAATAAATGTCTTTTACAAGAAAATGTGGTTATTATTTGCATTCTTTAAAGAGAACAGTAGCAATGCTTAAAAATTCTCCCCAAATTGCATTAATATTTGAACTCATTAACAACACTGAGATGAAATGGTACTATGTCCACTTTATTGATCAGAACACTGAGACCTAGAGGATGTGAGTAACTTGTTCAGTAACACATGGCCTTTGAGTGTCAGAGCTAAAACTAAAGCCTAAGTCTCCTGACTCAACAAAGGTGATGGGTGCTGCTAAAATAAATGCGTGCAGAACCTGGGTGTGTTGACAGAATCAAGAAAGATATAAAATGGAATATGAAGTTTATATTGATTGATACGACAGTTCATAAAGCCCAAATGAACCAAATATGAAATATGGTTTAAATCTACTTTAAAAAAAAAATGACAGAAAGCATAAGCTATGGAAGCAGTGAGAGATTTTAACCCTTATTTTTAACTTCTGCAATCCTGGCCATGACACTTGTGTTAATGATTACAGGAGAGGCAACCCAGTGCATCTATTTACTTTATATAATAATATAATGATAAATATAAGAAGTGAATTATCAGAGAATCACATATAATCAGAAGATTTCAGGTTGTTTTCAATGATCTTCTAAGATGAAATAAGCATGTGAGACATGTGCAAAGAGTGTATGTCTGTGTGTGTATTCCTGTGTGTGCCATCATCCAAGTGGAAGGCTTAAATTGTCTGTCAAGTTAACGTCTCTGAAAAAGCCTCATGGATGGATGGATGAATGATTCCCTATGGATTATCGAGAAAAATATGTCTTTTAAAAGGCTAGTTTTAGAATGTATAGCAGCATTTCCAGATATTACGACTTGACTAAAATTCCGAGAATTAGTTACAGTGTGTAAAGCAAAGAGAAAGATGTATATATACTTGGTTGAATGAAAAAAAAATTGTATAAATAGGAAGGAGGCAATCCTCAGACATTTCATGATCCATTCTTTTGATTCCATCTGGAAATGTAGGTATGTTGAATAAATTTTATATTAAATTGTATCTAACAAGGTAGATCCATGTTTTTACACAATGTAAAAGGAATTTGAAATAATAAAATTACCAGAGGAATGCCTTTATGTTACGAAGAGAACCAAATGAAATATTTTTTAAATTAGTGCTTTTTAATATATATATGTATCAGATTAGTCATTTTAACCAGTAGTTCCTCAAAGTATAACAACTGTTTAAACTGATAAATGATTTACTTATTAAATTTCTTTTTACACAACAGAATATTTTCTTTATCAGTCTTTTCTAAATCCGCAAGAGTTGTATATTCTCAGTAACAAATTAATGCTAAACATCATTAATCATCAGAAAAATGCAAAGTAAATCCACAGTAAGATACCACATCACAATTGTTAAAATGGCAACTATCAAAAACACAAGCAAATAACACATGTCGGTGAGGATGTGGAGTAAAGGGAACACGTGTGCACTGTTGGTTGGAATGTAAATTGGTATAGCTGCTATAGGAAGCAGTGTGGAAGTTCCCCAAAAATTAAAAATACAAATACTATATGATCCAGAAATTCCACTCCTGAGTATTTACGCAATGAAAAGGAAGACACTAATTTGAAAATGTGTGTGCATTGGTATGTCCATCGCAGTATAATTTATAATAGCCAAGATATGGAAATGGTCAAAGTGTCCAGTGATGGATGAGTAAAGAAATTGTGATATAATAGATGAAGGAATATTATTCACCCATTAAAAAGGGAATGAAATCATGCCACTTGACAACATGGATGGAACTTGAGAACATTATGCTAAATGAAATATCACAGAGAAAGATAAGTACCAAATGTTCTCTTTTACATGTATAATCCAGAAAAATAATAACTAAAAAAAAAAATAAGCTCACAAAGAACAGACTTGTTGCTAGACATGGAGAGTTGCTGACAAAATTTCATATTTAAATTTTAATAAGTAAAGACATTAAGGATATTATTTAAATATTTTGTGAATAAGAAAGCATGGCAAAATTAATGTTTTCACATTTCCTATACATATGGGCAAAACAGTATTAGACTTTAAAAAAAAAAAAGCACTGATTTCAATGTTTCTGTGTGTTCTGAGACTTTTGGTGCATCAGAAGAAAAATATCATGAATCTGTTACATTTTTTGTTCTGAAATTGTATACGTTTCAAGTATGGGATAGAAAGGGGTGAAAGGAAGGAGGTAGAAGAGAAAAAAAGGTAAGAACCTATCTGCCAAGCATGGAATATAGGTAAGCCCTTCTCTGGTTCTGATAGAAACATCTTGGTCCAGTTGCCCACTTAGGGAGTAGTGATAGGGAAATCTATAGCCTGCAATATCCACAAGATATATTTCTCCAAAACTATGCTAACTCTGTGGAAATGTCAAGATGGGGAGGGACTTAAATTTAAGCTAACCTGAGCTACCACTGCCCAGCTTTTACACTTGAAGAAACATGTATCCTGCGGGGTTACATTACTTTACCGAATAATTTCCTGTAAGAATAAGAACTACAATTTATAGCTATTTTATGTCTCTCATCGTGGCTATGTTTTAACAATGACTGTCCTCGTTTCCCAGGTTATAGCCTGAAACCAAAAGTTTAAAAATTACTTTTAAAAGGCATTTGTGAGTAAATGGGATATTCAGATATTGGCAAGAGAGACCACTTCAGAAAACAAAATACTCTTTCTCTTTCCAACTTGGATGCATTCATACACAGCACACACACACGTACATCTGGTAATGAATTGGTCACTAATTTCTATCTCCAAACTTTAATAATGTGGTTTTCAAAAAGTATCTTGGGAAGATTTCTTAAGTATCATGCAGTATAATAATCAAGAAAGACTAAACCCTGTTAGTAAATTTTGGTAGTTATTCAAAGGCCTCAAATCTAAGAGGGGTATAATTATGTCCCTCTTAGAGCTTATTTTCCATCTACAAGTTTAAAAATACACAATATGTGAGTCTATAACTTGATTGCTGCTAGTCCAGGCTCATAGCAAGAATGTTGCTAAGGGATTATACCAAATAGCACTTTATTATATTTCAAAAGATGTTGTGGTTATTTTTACCCCAAAGAACATTTTCCTACATTTAAAAATAGGAAATCTAAATTTTTCCAAAGAAGAGGGCATTTCACTTTTTTTTTTTAATTCATCAGCTAAATTGATTTGACCCCATACACTCACATACCACCATCACCATGACACTTAGCAAACCACTTTGGAAATTAAATAAGAAATAAGGTATGTTTTGTCATCTGAATACACATTTACATTTGTTGATCTATTTCAGTGTGTGTTGTCACTGTTCATCCAGTGGTCTCAAGCCAGTGATATCCTTAGGCTTTTCCTCTCCCTTAACTCTTGAATTTCAGAGACATCCAAGATCTTTTGATTCTACCTCAGAAATATCTCTTGTATTTTCCACTGTAATTTTCATCTGTCTCCTAAACTGTTGCAATAACTTCCTAAAAGGTCTCCAACTCTGATCTCCCCTGACTGTAATCTATTTTACACTCCAAGCCACCCAATCTCATCCCCTTGTCTGAAATGCTTGGATGATTTCTTTTTGCCTGCAAGACAAAATCTCAATTTCTTAGTCAGTCTGACTTTTTGAAGTGTTAGCCCAGTCTCTTTCTCACAGAAAGTCTTGCCATCCATCCTCTTCTGTAAACCTCATAAAAATCACCACACTGAACTTCTGTGCTAAGCTCTCTGTGCCTTTTCACACTTCTTTCTTTCTGAAGCTTTTTCTTGTTTCTCAATTGCTTTCCCCATGCATCACCTCCTCCTTATCTGTTTGAAAAAACTCATGAGCCTTTTCAAAGTTAGTTTATATATCACCACTTGAGTGGACATTGGTACAAACAGAAGAATCTTTTTCTCTTTTGGGCTTCCACATTGCATTTTTGCATGAATCTCTGTTCTAGCAGCTACCAATTACAGTTTTGTATCTGTCTCCCTCATTAAGTACAGTAGGACCTTATGGAGAGCATGGTTTATATAGACGCTCATCAAATAATGAGCTTTTAAATGAGGAAATAATAACAATGAAACCTAGCCTTTTCAGTCTGTGCTCTCTCAGAGAGGGTATATTTGATTTCCTTAATAATCTCTATGAAGTAACAGAGCTGGTGATATTTTTCTCATTTTATAGGTGATCTAAGAGAATATAGATTCTCCCAGGAATAGACACATGTACATATTCAAAGACAGAACTCAGACTTTAGCCTTGAAACTCCCAGTCCAGTAATCTTTTCATCGTACTGTGAGATATATGTGCGCTGGTATTGGATGAGAAGCAGCCTATCATTTGACTAAGACTATGAAGACAGAAATTATATTAATTATGAAGGGTGAAAATCTAGCTTATATGAAAATAGCATCAGAATGAAAATAATTCTAATGGAATCATGTCCCCATTTTTCTTTAGAGAGATTCCTTTACAGACTAAGTTCTTAATTTTGGGTTCTTTGGATCTAAAGGATCTGTTAAAAGGGGGAGTGCATATTTTGGGGAGAACATTTATCAAATTCTCAACAGGTCCTCCATTGACAAACTTTAAAGTACTGTGTTCTAAAGTGAACTAAGTCATTGAAATTCACTAAGGGAACAATTGTAAGAACATCACATTCCAATGGAGTAATAGTCTCACTGAAGTGACGGAAAGATTCATTTGAAATGAGATTTTTTAAAAATGCAACACTTTAGGCAGATAAAATCAGAACATATCATATAGTCTTTTAATTCAAACACCATGATATTAATTTAGGAATAAAAAAAGTTTGATGGAACTGAATGAGACCTATGTATATATGAAAATTTAGAATTTAATAAGGGCAATGTTCCAATTAGTGAACGCGAGATAAATTATTTAAAATATGGTGTTTATTTCTTGAAATAAAAAAGTTCCTTACCTAACACCATTTAAAAAATCACTTGAAATCAATAATAAAATCCTTAAAAACTTAAAATTAAAAATAGACAAAGGACATAAAGAGGTAATTCAAAATGAAAGAAAGATTAATGACAATATACATTTGAAAAGGTTCTATACCTTGTGGATAAGCAAAAATAAAAATTAAAACAGCAATTTTATTTAATTTTTCATATATTTTAGAAAAAGATTAAAAGATGAATAATTCAAAAGGATTGCAGAAGGCGTGGAGAGGTTAGGCACTTTCTAATATGCCTTAGTGGAGAATATAAATTAGGAAAATCTTGGGAGGTAATCAAAGAATGTGTAGGAAAATTTTAAATGCGTATACCTTTGATCTAGTAATGTCATTCTTGGGAATTTGACCTAAGAATATAATTGAACAAAGAAGCAAAGAGGTACTACATTGCAGTATTGCATATATAGTGAACATCTATAGGAAACCACCCAGATATCTTTCAGTAGAGAATTGGTAAAATAAATTATGTCACATCTGGAACAGAAGAACACTAGATGAATGAGAGCGATCTACATGAACTGAAATATAATTATAAACCCTATGAGTTGTTAATTGAAAAAATAATTTAAGGACTAGATAGAATATAACTACCACTCACTTGTGTGTTTTATGAGTACTCATACATACGAGGTTATGTGAGTGTATATGTGTGTGTGCCTATTTATATAGATATGTGTGTATGCATATTATCATAGGAGTGGAGTTGTTGTTCAGTCGCTCAATTGTGTCTGACTCTTTGCGACCCCCATAGACTGCAGCATGCCTGGCTTCCCTGTCCTTCACTGTCTCCCAGAGTTTGCTCAAACCCCTGTCCATTGAGTTGGTGATGACATCCAACCATTCCTGCCTTCAGTCTTTCCCAGCATCAGAGTCTTTTCCAATGAGTCAGTTCTTCGCATTAGGTGGCCAAAGTATTGAAGCTTCAGCTTCAGCAACAGTCATTCAAATGAATATTCAGGACTGATTTCCTTTAGTATGGACTGGTTGGATCTCCTTGCAGTCCAAGGGACTCTCAAGAGTCTTCTCCAACACCACAGTTCAAAAGCATCCATTCTTTGGTGCTCAGCTTTCTTTATAGTCCAACTCTCACATCCATACATGACTACTGGAAAAACCATAGCTTTGACTAGATGGACCTTTGTTGCCAAAGGTTGTCACTGCTTTTTAATATGCTGTCTAGTTTGGTCATAATTTTTCTTCCAAGGAGCAAGCATCTTTTAACCTCATGGCTGCAGTCACCATCTGCAGTGATTTTGGAGCCCCCCAAAATAAAGTCTGACACTGTTTCCACTGTTTCCCCATCTATTTGCCATAAAGTGATGGGAATGGATGTCATGATATTAGTTTTTTGAATGTTGAATTTTAAGCCAACTTTTTCACTCTCCTCTTTCACTTTCGTCAAGAGGCTCTTTAGTTCCTCTTTTGCCATTAGGGTGGTGTCATCTGCATATCTGAGGTTATTGATATGCTTATACAGAAGAAAAAAACAAACAAATGATAACTGTTAAGGTTTGAGAAGAGAGGATGGTTAACAGAGATCTTTGATGTTTTATGTTCCTTTAAAATGAGTATATGTTGCTTTTATAATAAACAAAAGATATATTTTCTTTTTTAAAAAATCTAATATTTTCCATTTATTTAGGTTAACGTATTTTATTTATATCTGACTTTTCTTTCCTCCCTCAAAAGCAAATGATTGTGTCACAAAACAATTTCGTAAAAGGTAAATTGAAGCTGTCAAACAGAGGAAAGTGTAAGTGCCTGAAAATAGTATGCAATAGGGAAGCGGAAATGCATGCCATTGATTCTTGAGTAATTGGTAGAAATGAATCACAGATTTGGCTCTGAGCTTCCTATCGGCAAATCCAAGGAAGGAAATGCTGTCAGTTCAAGATTCACAGTAAGTTAAAAGAATAATGAGTTGTTTAGAAGAATGCATTGGCATTAACTCTGAAAATTAAAAGTACTATCTCTCCATGAACTTTTTAAAAGGATACTTGTGAAATGGTGTGTATGTTTTCAATAATTTTCCTACAGTATATAAAGCATTAGATAAGTGTGAATGCGCTTGTAACTATGGCTATTATAAACCTACATAGTGATGACCCAGTGTCGAAAGGCATTTCATTGGAAGTCCATCAGCCCTGGAGCCTCAATTAGCATTCTTACCAGTAGTTTCCCTTTAGTGCTGAATGCTGTGTGTGCTCTGCTAAATATAGCTGCATTCTCCAACTTGGAGAACTCCTCTAAACTTCAGCTCCACTATTCAGTGTAAAAACCTTGTTCTCATTTGGTTACCCTGTTTTGATTTGGATACCCTATTTGTTCCCTGGTTTCTAGAGAAGCTACATTTTAGGTTTTCTTTCCCCAGTTTTTCCCTCAAATGTTGCTTTTTGACTTGGTTGGTTCCTACAAATGTGCTTAGTCACCCAGTCGTGTCTGACTCTTTGCAACCCCATGGACTGTAGCCCACCAGGCCCCTCTGTCCATGGGGATTCTCCAGGCAAAAATACTGGAGTGGGTTGCCATGTCCTCCAGGGGATCTTCCCATCCCAGGGATGGAACCCAGGTCTCATGGATTGCAGGTGGATTCTTTACCAGCTGAACTACCAGGAAAGCCCTACAAATGCAGCCCTCAAGAAAATCCAACTTGGTTAGCCCTCAAGGTTGGCTCAGAATTCTGGGATATCGTAGCCCAAACTGGGTCCCACTTATTCATGACATGAGAATGGAATCAAGGAATAAGAAAATTCAGTCTTGGTATCCAGCTGTCTGATTTTCTGGCATGATCACCTACTTCTCTACATTTTCATAGATTGTCTACTTCAGTAGAATGCTCCAGAATAAACCAGTTACTAATGTAGCCCTGATAAACCCATGGATTTGTCCTAACTGTAGATCAGTTAAATGGTAGAAATTACTCAAAATGAGGTGGATGTTTTACACTAAGCTATTTATAATCCTTCTCTCTGAAAACAGAGAGGCACAGCCTTTGTCTATTGAGATTGCTTCAAATTCACAGCAGTACTGTGATCGTTTTCCTACTGTTATTGTTAGCAGGCAGGTATGCTTCCAGCTCATCTGGAAGGAATTTAAAACCACTAGAATAAAAAGTGAAAGTTTGAAGTGTTCTATATACATTTTTGTTTTACTACCACTTGGGATCATTCCCACCAGCTGGGGTCTTTCAGTTGTATTGAGAATCAGGTTATTATCTAATGACCAATAGCCAGGGGTCTTTACTAAAATCATATAGCTACTCATCATGGAGCTTTCTAGTACAGGTACTAAATGTGAATATATGTGTGTGCTCAGTTATGTCTGAGTCATTGAGACCCCATCGTCTGTAGCCTGCCAAGCTCCTCTGTCCTTGGGATTTTCCCAGGCAAGAATACTGGAGAATGTAGCCATTCCCTTCTCCAGGGGATCTTCTTGACACAGGGATTGAGCCTGTGTCTCTTGCATCTCCTGCATGGGCAGCCAGATTCTTTATCATCTGGGAAGCCCCATAGATACTGAATAAAGATCATCAAATACTGAGAAATACTCATGTTGTTCTTAGCAGGTTTTTTGAGAAGTAATAAGTAGTATGAAGATGATACTCATATAGAATGTGGGTATAAGAAATTCATACTTATATTAATAACTAAGAAGCTGATATATATACTAACTGAAATAGCCAAGAAGTCAGTCCCACAGTTTGTGGGAAAGAGAATGTTCTCTATAGTTTCAAAACACCAGCCCAATCTTTGTGTCTTTGAACCTGCCCACACAAGGGCCTCTCTTAACATCTACCACAGACGCCCTTTCCTTCCCATTCAGTAGCTTTGATAACATCTATTCATACTTCAGATCACAGCTCTAACATCATTTTTCCAGTGAAAACTTCTCAGGTCCCCTAAACATATTGTAATACCTTATAGTTCTTTTTATTGGACACCTGATGTGAAGAGTGTATCAACAGTACTTTTTATTTAAAAAAAGAAAACCTAGTTTCTTAGTGAGCTTTCAGTCCAGTTCAATTCAGTCACTCAGTCGTGTCTGACTCTTTGCAACCCCATGAACCACAGCACACCAGGCCTCCCTGTCCATCACCAACTCCCAGAGTCCACCCGAACCCATGTCCACTGATTTGGTGATGCCATCAAACCATCTCATCCTCTGTTGTCCCCTTCTCCTCCTGCCCTCAATCTTTCCCAGCATCAGGGTCTTTTCCAATGAATCAACTCTTTGCATCAGGTGGCCAAAGTACTGGAGTTTCAGCTTTAGCATCATTCCTTCCAATGAACACCCAGAACTCCTTCAGAATGGACTGGTTGGATCTCCATGCAATCCAAGGGACTCTCAAAAGTCTTCTCCAACACCACAGTTCAAAAGCATCAATTCTTCAGTGCTCAGCTTTCTTTATAGTCCAACTCTCACATCCATACATGACCACTGGAAAAACCATAGCCTTGACTAGGCAGAACTTTGTTTCCAAAGTAATGTCTCTGCTTTTTAATATGCTGTCTAGTTTGGTCATAACTTTCCTTCCAAGGAGTAAGCGTCTTTTAATTTCATGGCTGCAGTCACCATCTGTAGTGATTTTGGAGCCCAGAAAATAAAGTCAGCCACTGTTTCATCTGTTTCCCCATCTATTTCCCATGAAGTGATGGGACCAGATGACATGATCTTAGTTTTCTGAATGTTGAGTTTTAAGCCAAGTTTTTCACTCTCTTCTTTCACTTTCTTCAAGAGGCTCCTTTAGTTCTTCACTTTCTGCCACAAGAGTGGTGTCATCTGCATATCTGAGGTTATTGATATTTCTCCCGGCAATCTTGACTCCAGCTTGTGCTTCTTCCAGCCCAGCATTTCTCATGATGTACTCTGCATATAAGTTATATAAGCAGGATGACAATATAGTGAGCTTTAAGACACGACTATATGAGCAACTGAAATAACTAGACCATTGAACTTGTTGATCAGCTTGGCCAGAAATTTCAATGTAATGTTTCCCCAGAAATTTTTCTTAATTGATTAGACAAATTAAAGTATTGATGATATTGAATCAGATACTCCTTTGAATGTCACAGCATCTGCTCGAGCTCATGAAACACTTCAGAAATGTTTAAATCCATCAAGAATCTATTAAAGACGTAGAGAGGGTTGGTAGAAAAGGAATACATAGACCATCACTGGCCGTCAACCAAGCTGGCAGCCTGTTTATTGCTTTGGATGCTGCTTATGTCTAAGCATTTGTTTTAAATATTTGATGTCATTAATTAATGAGTATTTTGGATTTTCTATTATAAAAATATGCTTATTAAAAATGCAAGCATGTGCGATACAGTATTATTAACTAACATACAGATTTTGTTCAAATTTCACAAATTTTTTTGCTAGTGTCCATTATTTATTTTCATACTGATCCAAGATTCCACATTGTATTTAGTTGCATTGAGCAGCTTTAGCAGCATGCAACAAATTCTGACAAATTCTTGTTTCATTTTTATTCTGTTATAAATATTTTCAAAATGTCCCTGTTATGGCTTCTTAGATACACTCATCATTTAAATTTTTTTTTTTTTTACAAGCAGCAGCAATATGACCTAGGATTGTTCAAATCCCAGGACAATGCTTATTTCATTTATTAATTTTTTTTTCAAATTTTATTATTATTATTATTATTATTTTTACTTTACAATTCTGTATTGGTTTTACCATACACTCATCATTTAAAAATGAACATTTAATTTCTAAATCCATGAGATTTTAAAGTATCTTTCATATTAATTTCTCACTTAAATCCTTTCTTCTCTTTAATCACACTGTCTGTTTTTTCAGTCTTATAGCTTGATTGAGGCTTTCAATGACTAAGTCAAGATCTCTCTTGGTAAGTGTCACCTCGCACTTGAAAATATGTGGGTTATTTTCAAATATCTTTTGATATTGATTTGTAACATGATCCCGCAGTGATAAGAGAACATACTCTGAATGGTTTTAACACCTTTAGACCATGAAATTTTTGTACCTTGTTTGTTCTACTGTCTCCTAGTTTATAGTCTATGGGAACTTGACTAGAATTTGTATCATGCTGTTGTGTGAAAGTTGTATAAATCTTAATTATGTTGAATTGGTTCATAGTGCTTTTCAGGTCTGCTATATCCTTCCACTTTTCTGTCTATTCAGTCTATTAACTTTTGAGAGTTTGATACTGAAACTGTAACTGAAAATCTTAATTTATCTACCTAAAATACAATTGTAATATATAGTGGAACTGTCTGTAACTTTGTTCTGTATTTTCCAAGTCTCCTATAAATGTGTTATCATACTTTCATAACTTAAAAAAAGTAAAATAAATAAATGTAAGAAAATTACAAAGGATAAAGGTCAAACTGAAATATCATAACTCTTTCTTCAAATGTCCACTGCCAGTCCACTGCCACGTATTTACCAGAATATGGCTGTCATCTGATTTTTATTAAATAATAGGAATTTTTAGGTATATTGCTAAAGGTTGTAGTATCTAATGATTAGTTTTTTCTAAGGCACCAGTCTGAGAACAGTTCAATATACATGCAGTCAGGCTGAGCAGGGTAGAGGTAGCAGAGAGAATGGGAGAAAGAAAAAACAAGACTTTGCTAAAGGTTTCTCAATTTTCCTCTAAAGACGTTAGAGAGGCCCTGATAGATTTTCAGCAGGAATATTATGTGTTTAGCTTTGAACTTTTTAAGCTGATTCTGGCAGCTATGTGGAGCATGGAGTGGGAAGAAATTGGAGGTGCAATTTAGGTGTTTATTGCAGCAAAACAGATAAGGGATAAACCATGGTAGTCTGAAACTAAGGCTATGGCAGTAAGAACAAAAGGAAAGAAATGAATTTAAGAGAGATGTTAGAAATGTGTTTTGTGTGACTTGTTGACTGACTTAATGCTAAAAGATAAAAGGATTTTTTAAGTTAAATGTATTTCTGAAAACTGTAGTTAACCCATAACTACCTAGACACATAAGATAAATTTAAAAACTTACATTTTTGATTCCCTGTATCATTCTAATTTTTAGCTTGTGCAGATGGGAGTAAGGTTAAAATATTCTTAAGACAGTTTTAAAATACTTGTCTGCATATGCAGTTTGCAGTGTTGTGTTGTTGTCTCAGATAGATCACTTGTGCCATCATATTAGGCATAAAAATGCTTTTTGATTATGAATATATTGGGAGATATAGTTCATTCCAGGCCACCATTAATTAATTGTGTTAATGTAGTTAAATTAGTTTTCTCAGCTCATTTGTAAAAGGTGGAAAAATCACTTCAAATCATTTCCTCTTAAAAGACATCATAAAGCTAATGAGTTTTCTTTTTTTCATGATCAAATCTCTGTCTCTTTCTATTTCTCTTCTTTCTTTCTCATTTATTCATTCACCTTTAACTAGGAAACTTGTATAACAATCTTCCCCAGTTTGATTTTCTAATCACAGTTATTTCTATACATATTCATTCTTTCAATCACTGCTGTGTCTGTGTGTGTGTCTGTGTGTACGTTGTACAAAATACCACTCTTTTGCTTCATGTTTTACCTATGTCAAAAACTCGCCTAAGCTTTTTCTTACTTTTCATCAATTCTATTAGTTTTTTCATATTTTACCATGAGCTTTTGCCTGTAATAGTTAAGTCTATTTGTATATAATCTGCTAACGCATACTACCACACCTTTGCATTTGTTATAAACAAGCAAGCAAGCAAACAAACAAACCAAACAGTAGCAATAAACACCCCTTACTCTTGCTTTTTTTTGGGGGGGGGGGTTTCTCTTTCTGAAAGCTCATTTTCTCTAGTAAATGGTCTATTTCCATATTCTTATAAATCATACCTGCAAGTATAATTCTCTAACTTTTCATTTTCTTAGAATTTAGGTACTTTGTTAACATGTTAAGTTGCGAGAATAGTGTTAGCAAAGAGATTTGCTTTCAAATCTTTTTATTGTCATATTTTCATGTATTCTGGTTCTATGTATATGTTTTTGGCTCTATGTATAGTTTCATATCACTATGTATATATCAGTTAGTATGTCTTAATGTTCTTCTTTGTCATCTTATCTTTATCCTTTCCCTTCATCCTATCACTCAGTATTAGGATACCTAAGTGGGAGTGTGTTAGTTGCTCAGTCATGTCTAACTCTTGGTGATCCCATGAACTGTAGCTTCTGTTCATGGAATTCTCCAGGCAAGGATACTAGAGTGGGTAGCCATTCCCCTTTCCAGGGGATTTTCCCAACCCAGCAATCAAACTGGCAGCTCTTATGTCTCCTGCATTGGCAGGAAGGTTCTTTATCACTAGCACCACCTGGGAAGCAGTATGTATTTATTTTCTTCTTTGTCATCTTATCTTTCTCTTTTCCCTTCATCCTATCACTCAGTATTAGGATATGTAAGTACTTAGCAACAATGGTTAGTCATCTAGCGGTTGATAGTATCACTGATCAGGTCAAGTGAAAAAAACTGATGAATTCAGTTTGAGTTTGCGTGTGAACATACACATAGAAATGTCTGGTTAATAAGGAAGTATGATCATTATCATCATCGTCTCCTCAACACAACCATTTATTGATTAATTCTCTAGGGGCTTTAACGAATTCCTAGGGGCTTTACAAAGACCATATTTCATTCATTCCTTTCAACAGCCCTTGAGGTAAACACTCTTGTTTCTAAATACAGACCTGAAAAATGATACTTAGCAAAGTTACTGAACTTGTAGATTTACCTAGCTCCAAACCAGAGTCCTCTAACTCCAAATTCTGGTTCTTTCAATTCTTCGGAGTTCAGAGATCAGAAGAATGGGAGAATGATGTAGGTTGTTTTGGGAATTTGTAGCAAAATATAAGGGGCAT
The DNA here is from genome assembly GCF_014754425.2 of Oryx dammah. Taxonomy (NCBI): domain Eukaryota; kingdom Metazoa; phylum Chordata; class Mammalia; order Artiodactyla; family Bovidae; genus Oryx; species Oryx dammah. Next base: position 51,903,427 of record NW_024070204.1, on the reverse strand, counting down.
CAATAAGAGCCCCCAAAGAAGGGATGTCAGTACAGAAGTGGCATAAGGACAGAGGCCAAGGGAATACCAACCCTTAAAGTACACACGGGAGAGGAGGAGCCACTGATGGAACCTAAGGAGGAATGCTCGCCTTGTACTTTGTCAAGCAAAACACAGATTCTTCACTGTGTTCATTCAAATCATGAATTCTGGACAAAGGACCATTTGTTGTCATGGGTCAGTTCAATTCAGTCACTCAGTCATGTCTGACTCTGCAACCCCATGGACTGCAGCATGCCAGGCCTCCCTGTCCATCACCAACTCCCGGAGTTTACTCAAACTCATATTCATTGGGTCAGTGATGCCATCTAACCATCTCATCCTCTGTCATCCCCTTCTCCTCCTGCCTTCAATCTTTCCCAGCATCAGGGTCTTTTCCAATCAGTCAGCTCTTTACATCAGGTGGCCAAAGTATTGGAGTTTCAGCTTTAGCAACAGTCCTTCCAATGAACATTCAGGACTGATTTCCTTTAGGATGAACTGATTGGATCTCCTTGCAGTCCAAGTGACTCTCAAGAGTCTTCTCTAACACCACAGTTCAAAAGCATCAATTCTTCGGTGCTCAGCTTTCTTTCAGTCCAACTCTCACATCCATACATGACTACTGGTAAAACCATAGCTTTGACTAGGTAGACCTTTGTTGGCAAGTAATGTCTCTGCTTTTTAATATGCTGTCTAAGTTGGTCATAACTTTTCTTCCAAGGAGCAAGCGTCTTTTAATTTCATGCTGTAGTCACAATCTGCAGTGATTTTGGAGCCCCCCAAAATTAAAGTCTGTCATTCTTTCCACTGTTTTCCCATATATTTGCCATGAAGTAATGGGTCATGGATATGTAAGGAAATAAACCTGCCATGATTGGCATATCAGGAGAAGAGCTTAGGATCTGTGGACATTCCCTGGAGTTATGTATTAATCATTAATATATGGAAAGAAAAGGTTATCAGATACTAGGAACCTTCTATATTACCTGGTAAGGGAGGACATTATGAATTTTTATTCCCTGTGCACTTAACAGATTGGAACTCAAATGCTGCTCCATAGAGTTACTCTTTAAAGAATCTGATTTTTACTGGTCTAGGAGAAAGAATCAAAGCTTCAGGCTAAAAAATTATAGTTGAAGTTGAGTCATGTCACAGGTGAATGTGTCATTTGCTTTATGTGAATTCTATGTATGTGAGCAAGGGAGCAAGGGGCACCAAGTCAGGTTAGAAAGTCCTGGGACCAGTTGAAGGTAGAGAAGATCAGCTATGGAGCTCCACAGAGTCAGGAGAAAAACCCAGTCCTGGAATCATATTTTCCTTTCTTTGATAAGATTGTGCTATTGCTGGTTATTTTTTACATAAAATATTGCTTTGGATTTGTCAAATACTTTTAAAATAGGTAAGAAAGAACCAGTAGGAAGAAAAAAGTTATTTTTCTTCCAAAAATATTATCACTCTTGGGTTATAACTCTATTATCTCCAGTCTTTCCAATCATGTTAAGTGGTCGTTTCTGCAATAAGAAGGCTTTTTGGCAGCTGCGGTTTCCTTCTGGTGCATATTAGAATTCTCCAGTCTTCATATTTCAATTTTTCTTCAAGGTATGGGCAAGGGATTGATGTGATAAAATTTCCTGTAGTGTCATGGAAATAGACATGTTTGTGCAAAGAACCTGGAAATGCCAAGAGGTAGAGTGAAGGGACATTTTCTGAACACTAATATTTCATTGGAAATACCAATTCTGAGTCTTCTCATAAATGCAATTGTGAACAAAGTATCAAGGTTGGGTTGTATTATACTACTTGATGTTTTTATTTCAATACATCTTTTTGACTTAAGAACATTTTGTTAGAGTAGAAGTACTGGCATAAGTCACTAGTTTTCAAAGATTCACAAAACAGCCTTTAGAAGAAATGCAAAAGTCATGCATCTTGGTTATAGTAGCAGATGTTTTTTTGCTTGTGTACATACATTAGTTTAGTTTAGAGATACATCGGGATCATCTAACCAGTATTTTAAAGCCGTTCCTCTCCTTTTCCCTTCTGCAGTGTATTGGGTGAGCCATCTTTGTTGGTATACGTTATCAGATATTGCCAGCTTCACGCGGTTCAGCCTAATAGAACTTTAAGTCCTTTTAAGCCCTGGACAAATAGAACTTGTCCTTTCTTCCTGATTTTTGGCTCAATCCCGGCTTCAACATATTTGGAGAGGCAAATCCCACTCCTGCATCCGATGAGCTGTTTAGCTAGCAGTTCTAACACTTAAAGTCTACATGGCTCAAACAACCACAGTCCAAAATGTGAGTGTGGCCTTAAAAAAAAAAAAAAGCTGTTCACATGTGACCACCAGATTGCTTCATAATCTGCCCAGTCATCCCCTTGAATGTGTCATCCTTAAAAAAATCTGTGTCATCTGGGTATAGAGAATAAAAGGAATATTCTCTTTCTGTCTGCTTACAGTCTCAAAATTTTTCCTTCCCAGCCACAAACTAGAGAATTGGAATTAGATTCTTCAAGACTTGGATCCATGAAATATGTTTCTCTCCCCCTCCCCAAGAATATATATTCTGTAGACATGGAAAGGGGTAAGAAGTGAAGGAGAGGAAGAAGTTTTGTGTTTCAGCCCCAGGTACCTTCAGCAAAATGTATGTAGAGTAGTGGTTAGATGTGACCACTTTATTCTCAAGAATATTTGAGGTTGGACAAACAGTCTCCAAGTATTTCTTCACGTCTAAGAATTGTAGAAAGAGAGGTGTAAAAATCCTTCCATTTGCATTGAGAGGACCCAGATTCTCTGTCATTTTATTTCAGTTAGTGGAAGTTACTTTTACAATCTGTACTAACTCAGTTGTCTGAATATAAAAATATTTCCTATTGACAGCATGGCCTTCTTTTTCTCCTAACTTTGTTCATTAGTTGCTAGTACATGTTAACTCTATTGTTCTCAGACGTGTCCACTCCCTAAGATCCAACTCACTCAGCAAGCTTTCATTCATTATTAATGGACAGAATGAGTACTGTCTCATGTCTCACCATTGAGCTAATGGGCAGAGAGGGAGCCACCACTGTTTTATTGAACCATTACTATACCAGGCCCTTACAGTAATTATTATTTCAGCTTCCAAATCTGTTTACAAAAAGTTAGGATTCTTAACTAATCTAGCCAAGATCACAGAGTCAGTAAACAGCTTTGCCTCTCAAGAAAGTTGCTGATTCATGATAGAAACTTCATTTTCAAATTAAAAAAATGCAGCTAGAAGAGTCTGCTGAGTTTTGTTTTGTTTTGCTTTGTTTACCACTCTTCTGTTGGAAATCCTTCAATGGTTTCCCATAGATTTTAGGATAATATTCTGTCCAGAACAAGATCTGGAAATATATCCATTTGATCTCCTGTTCTTATATGGTGTCTCATCTCTTGCCTTTTTTCCCCATCATATCACACTCCAGTTCTACTGTCTTTGTACTTCCTGTATTTCCTTCCCATTAACATTTCTGGAGAGCACATCCAAGATTGGATGGCAGTGTAGACTTGGGGGGTGGTGAGAAAGTTGTGTACAAAACTATCAGTTAGAATCCTTGTTTGTTTCAAAGAAAAGCTCATGAGTGCTAATAGAAATAGAGCTAAAGTATGTGATGAAAAGTGTTAAAATTAAGTTATAGGACTTGGTGATAATGTGTTAGAAGTGCTCTGGAGCAATTAATTATGAATGATGAGTCTTAAGTTTCTAGTCAGACCCCTAAATGAATGTATTTGTCTTTAAGATGAGTAGGACAAAAGATGGGGTAAATTTGGGGAGATGATGATAAGGAAAACATTTGTTTTTTCTCTCTTGATGACAGATTTGAGTGTTGCAGATGTGTGTACATATGTATATATTCATTTGTGAACACTCAGGATTTTTCTTCCAATTTTGTTCAAATAGTGAATTTGTACTGATATGTCCATGTGAAATATGTATGCTTTCAACATGGTGCCTTTTATTAGCTTTCTATTGCATTAAAGTGAAAGTGAAAGTGAATTTGCATTAAAGCAAATTACCGCAAGTTTAGCAACTTAAAACAACTTACATTTAGTATCTCATGGATTTTCATGGTCTGGAAGCTGGGCTTGGCTTAGCTGGGTCCTCAGTTCAGGGTCTTAGAAGGTTTAAGTCAAGGTGTCAGCCAAGCCTGGAGTCCCATTAGAGACTTCGTTTCACTTTTTCAGCTCATGCTGGGAACGGTTCACTTTTTCAGCTCGTGCTGGGAATTTATTTCCTCACAGCTATAAAATACATGAAAGTTACTTACTCTAGGAGAGCTCGAGAGAGTCTCTGACTTCTAGGCCCTGGTTTGAAGGGCTCACTGCTTAGAACAGTTCCTCTCCTCCCCCTACCAGATAATCTCCTCTTGGATTGATTTAAAGTTAATTGATTAAAGACCGTAATTCATCTGCAAAATCCTCCCCTTTGTCATTCATATCCCACTGCTTGAAAGCAAGTTACAGATTTTGACCATTCTCAAGGGAGAGAATAGTGAAAGGGCTTGGGTCATTGGGGATCATCTTAGAATTCTGTCTACTACAGTCATGTTCATGCTGGTATGTATGGGTTTTGTTTGTGTGTAGAGATTGTGTTCCAAGTATCCCAAAACAGTAGCAGCTACCCACCTCTTTGCCTTCTTATTTGGGATTTTTTTTTCCCTGAAGTTTCTCCAGGGTTTTCTACTCCCATTGTTAAATGTCTCTTCTGCTGTCGTGTCCTGGCTTCACCTTTCTTAGACAAGAAAGCATTGAATTTGGCTCTGAAGTGTACATTTCAATACACTCTCTTTGTCTTGGCAGCAACTGTGAGTGAGCTTTAGTAAATCATTAGTGATCCAGAATGAGCTTCAGCAGTTTGGAGTGAGGCCATGGCCCGTATGTTTGATGCCACCAGCCTGAGTTTTACATGGAAACTGTATCAAGAAGATAAATAAATCATCCCTCTTTAAGCCTGAGTTATTAACTTTTATTGTATGGAGTATTCTGTCATTCTTTCAGTGTTGTGGATATATATGCACCCCTTCTTTCTCCCACCTACTCCAGCAAGGTTTAAAGAAAAGGTGTTGGTAATGAAATGGTCACAGTGGACTTAGTTTTTGACCTCCTGTCAATATATTGGGTGAGCTTTTTGAAATTAAAGGCATAGTTTTGTTTATATGTATGTATATGTTCCATATGTCATTCCATGAAAGAACTAGAGATGGCTTACAAGGTAGATTTCAGGTTGGTATAATGTAAGCAAAATATAATTGGAATGAAGCAAAGAAGAAAAAGCACAAACGTTTTCATAGTTAATGCCACTGAATTTAACTATGACAGTCACAGTGGGCCAATGTGGCAATTTAATTTGTTCTCATTAATGTAAAAATAAAGAAGAAGAAATGTATCAGTTCCTTAGGGAAAACAATGTGTTTGGGGGTACTAAATTCTAACATTGTTTTTTTCCATGTGGGGCTTCATGAAAAACTCTGGATAACATAATAAACCTTATCATAGTAGCATGTTGGCAACAAATCCGTATGGAACTGTCAGAGTATTTTCCTATAAAAACAGCCTTTGTTAAAAGCTAAGGCTGAAATGTTGAAGCTGAACTCAAGGCAGATGATTCAAGTGCTAAACTATGGTCTCAGTGGACTATTCTGGCTATTAACTGATTCTTGGATAAAACTTTTAGAGGGTTGGAGACATATTCTTACATTCCTTAGATAATCATCCTGAAAATTCACTGCTCCCGGAAGCTTTTGCTTTTGCTAGCAACTTGGAAGAAAATTTCAAATAAAACTCTCTGTGTGGACCTGGAATGGTATATCACACGTGGCTGGTTGAGATCAGGGAATATTCTTCGAATTTTACATGAGCAGATGGTAAGGTCCACTTTCAAATGAAAACGACAGGGATCCACTAGGCTAGATACAAGGCCACCCTCCCTTGCATCCAGTAAACATACCAATAAAACTCTGACACAGGCATGTAATATCTTTTACCAGCTTCCTGTTGCTCTCACTATAAACACCCAAATTCCTCCCACGGCATTCAAGATTCTGCATGACCTGACCCCTGCCTATGTTGACAGCTACATCTTGCGTCATTCTTGACATTGCTCTCTGTGATTCAGCCACACTGACCTAGCTTCAGCACCTGGGGCCTGTTACATTGCTTCTGCCTCAGGGACACTGCTGTGCATGTCCTTTCCACTCCAGGAAGAACCCTTTCAACCCCACCCTCCCTGCCTGTTAACTCCTACACTGCCTGCTGGGCTTACTGAAATCTCACTTCCTCTGAGACCATGCTCCTGATTTCCCAAACCTTGGCAGGTGGCAGGCCCTGGAGTGTGCTCTCAGAGCTTACTTTAGTTTTATTTCATCATGTTAGTCATTTTTGACTTTTTGATTAATGCCTATCAGCCAGTTCCAGGAAGACAGGTTGCAGGCTTGTTTTGCTCACCAATCCACTGCCTGCCCAGAGCATAGTAAAATAAGCATAATGCACATTCAGTCAAAAGTTTTCTGCTGAAAGGATAACTTGCTAGTATTTATGGCCATGTTAATTGCAAGTTTTGTTAACCCTTACAAGCTTTCTTTCTTAGATGCTACACCTCCCATAGTACAGAAATGGAATGGTGTGAATACAGTGGTGGTTTTAGGAAGAGGGAAATAGTTTGATATTTTTTAATTAAAATATTAATACATGGGAGTTTTCTTTTCCAAAAAGGTAATTTTGTTTGACCAATGTTGGAAACTGTGAGGGACAAAGAAGAATATTTTGCTAAAATTATTCCATTGAAAAACTGAAGTGAGTAGGCTGTTGTTCTTAGAATATTGCTTTCATCAGGTTCTGTGCTTTCTTTGAGCTTCATGAACGTGGATTAGGATGGGCAAATATTACTAATGGAGTTAGTTCTGGAAAGTAAACTCAGCTATAAAGAAGGTGATTTTTTTTCCTATCAGTTATAATGTTCTGCTTTCAGTCTGACCAGTAAATCCCAAAGCCTGGTCCTCAGAGTGCTTTTAGGAGTTTCATGAGACCATAAATATTCTCCTAATAATCCCAACATGTCATTTGCCCTTTTCACTGTCCATGTTCTCAGTGGAGTTCTCTAGAAGCTACATAATGTGACTCATTGACTTGTTGCAACGTACTGAATACAGAAGCCGATATGAGAATCCAGCTGTCTTCTGTTACACCGAACATTGCAAGCATGGAAAAACATCACTCTTCTCAGTAACTGTTTATGGAAAATCAATTATTTTTAGTAAAATGTGTTTTATTGTTTTTAGAAATGACCTAGTAAATAAATATTCCAAATTGTCTCAGTTTTAACATACTAGATATTTCACATAAACAGAATCCATTGGGTCTTCAGTAATTTTAAGACTTAAAAAGATTCTAAGGCCAAGATGCTTGAGAACCACTTCTCTGAGCCATTTTGTTAATACAGTGTACCCACACTGACCTGACTTTGCAACCTATTTTTAGATAGCTTCTCCTTTCAAAGCCTCTTCTAAAAAACTGATTGATTAATTCAGTCTGAATGGTCCTGCAAGCATATGAATACAAACCTGTTCTGTATCAAAAGATATTCCTAAACAGTAAATCCCTTTGTTCCCTCAGTTTCTTGATTTTCCAGTACCTTCTCCAGGTGACTTCTATTTGTGCATTTCTTGACTAAGACCTTTGATGTGTTTACCTGAGTCTAAGATATAAGAGAAAATCATTCTGCTTCTTGCTTGTGTCCCTTAGGGTATGTGTATGTGTGAAGTTGCTTCAGTCATGTCCAACTCTTTGTGACTGTATGGACTATAGCCCACCAGACTTTCTCTGACCATAGGATTCTCCGGCAAGATCACTGGAGTGGGTGGCCATGCCCTCCTCCAAGCTTAATGATACAGCGAGGAGATTTATTCCTAACCATGCATGTAACTCTACTGCTTTACTCTTACCAGTTGCAGTGCAGTTCATTATATGGTTGAGATATAATTAATTTCATCAGTCTATTGGTGGATATTTAGATTGTTTCCATCTTTTGTCATTACCAACAGTGTTCCAATGACTATCCTTCTAATTAATTACTTGTACATATAAAGTAAATATATCTGTAGAATTAATATTAGGTTACAGAATTTCTAAGTCAGAAGAAATGTGTATTCTTAAATTTGATAGATATCACCAAATTGTCCTTCAAAAAAGTAACCGCAAATTCACCTTCCCATGACTGTTTCTACTTACTCTCAGCATAATTTATAACATAGAACACTATAAATTTTTAACATTTGACGGATAAATAAAAATAATATCTAACTGTAGTTTTTATTTTAACTTTTCTTTTTTATAAATGAGTCTTATAAAAGGAACAATATGTTCTTCTCTTCTTTTTCAATGAAGTTCATTCATTTCCAAAAATGTGTGTTCATCTCATGTCCTCATCTCACACATTGTCTTTGAACTATACCATGCAAGCAGTGCACTCTTGAAAACCTTCTTCCCTAGCTTCTGGAGCCCCATCTCTGACTCCCTGCCTCAGACCCTTCTCTCTCTACACTGCTCCATTAAGTCAGCTTCCTGTCTTATCCTCTGAAATCAGAAGAGTCCTTAGGATTCCAGAAATAAGTGACCCATGCCATCTAGTTTGATATTCACTGGCAAATTATCTTCAGGGAGTGAAGTCAGCCTTTACTCTCTAACTTATGAATTCATATGTACTTAACAGGAACTTTTATTGGAAACAACCTAGATGTCCATCAGCAGATGAATGGATAAGAAAGCTGTGGTACATATACACAATGGAGTATTACTCAGCCATTAAAAAGAATACATTTGAATCAGTTCTGATGAGATGGATGAAACTGGAGCCGATTATACAGAGTGAAGTGAGCCAGAAAGAAAAACACCAATACAGTATACTAACACATACATATGGAATTTAGGAAGATGGCAATGATGACCCTGTATGCAGGACAGCAAAAAAGACACAGATGTGTATAGCGGACTTTTGGACTCAGAGGGAGAGGGAGAGGGTGTGATGATTTGGGAGAATGGCATTGAAACATGTATAATATCATGTAAGAATCGAAATGCCAGTCTATGTCTGATGCAGGATATGGCACGCTTGGGGCTGACGCGCGGGGATGACCCAGAGAGATGTTGTGGGGAGGGGGGTGGGAGGGGGGTTCATGTTTGGGAACGCATGTACACCTGTGGTGGATTCATGTCAATCTATGCCAAAACCAATACAGAATTGTAAAGTAAAAATTAAAAATAAATAAATTAATTAATTAAAATAAAATAAAATAAAATAGGGAAACACTGCTTAGTTAGTCTTTAGGGAGGAATCATAATTAATGAAAGAACTGTGTCTGATGGAAACCTTAGTCTAATAAATCATTCTAAAACCTCATTAGACATTGTGTACTCCCTATGGACACTGCTGAAGAGATACTTGATTAAGCTGATCGTGACAACTTCAGTTTTGCCTGTCATCTGTGCTGCAGAGACTCCTTAAAATCAAGAAAGACTTTCAGAAAAAAAAAAGGATGGTTGCATTTTAGAGATATTGCTGATACTAGATCTTTGCTAACTTTTCATGTACTTTCATATGTAAATCTACATAAATGTTTGATAAGTTTGATACTTCCTTTATTCTATCTTTTTGTCCTGTGATGAAATAAGCAATTTCTCCCTTGGTATGTTTCAGTTCATGGCACAGTCATGTCTGACTCTTTGTGACCCCATGGACTGCAGCACGCCAGACTTCCACGTCCATCACCAACTCCCGGAGTTTACTCAAAATCACATCCATTGAGTTGGTGATGCCATCCAACCATCTCATCCTCTGTCGTCCCCTTCTCCTCCTGCCTTCAATCGGTCTTTTCTAAGAAGTCAGTTCTTCACATCAGGTGGCCAAAGTATTGAAGCTTAAGCTTCAGCATCAGTCCTTCCAATGAATATTCAGGACTGATTTCATTTAGGACTGACTGGTTTGATCTCCTTGCAGTCCAAGGGACTCTCAAGAGTCTTCTCCAACAACACAGCTCAAAAGCATCAATTCTTTGCCATTCAGTTTTCTTTATGGTCCAACTCTCACATCCATACATGACTACTGGAAAAACCGTAACTTTAACTAGACAAACCTTTTGTTGGCAATGTAATGTCACTGCTTTTTAATATGCTGTCTAGGTTGGTCATAGCTTATCTTTCAAGGAGCAAGCGTCTTTTAATTTCCTGGCTGCAGTCACCATCTACAGTGATTTTGGAGCCCCCAAAAATAAAGTCTGTCACTGTTTCCATTGTTTCCTCATCTATTTGACATTAAGTGATGGGACTGGTTGCCATGATCTTCATTTTTTGAATGTTGAATTTTAAGCTGACTTTTTCACTCTCTTACTTTCATCAAGAGGCTCTTTAGTCCTTCTTCACTTTCTGCCATAAGGGTGGTGTCATTTGGGTATTTGAGGTTATTGAGTTTTCTCCTGGCAATCTTGATTCCAGCTTGTGCTTCAGTCAGTCCAGGATTTCCCATGATGTACTCAGTGTATAAGTTAAATAAGCAGCGTGACAGTATACAGCCTTGATGTACTCCTTTCCCAATTTGGAACCAGTCCACTGTTCCATGTCCAATTCTAAAAACTGTTGCTTCTTGACCTGCATACAGATTTCTTGGGAGGCAAGTAAGGCAGTCTGGTATTCCCATCTCTTTTAAGAATTTTCCATAGTTTGTTGTGATTCAAACAGTCAAAGGCTTTAGTGTAATCAATGAAGCAGAAGTAGATATTTTTCTGGAATTCTCTTGCTTTTTCTATGATTCAACAGATGTTGGCAATTTGATCTGTGGTTCCTCTGCCTTTTCTATATCCAGCTTGAACATCTGGAAGTTCATGTTCACATACTGTTGGAGCCTGGCTTGGAGAATTTTGAGCATTACTTTGCTAGCACCTGAAATGAGTGCAATTGTGCGATAGTTCGAACATTCTTTGTCATTGCCTTTCTTTGGGATCGGAATGAAAACTGACCTTTTCCAGTCCTGTGGCCACTGCTGAGTTTTCCAAATTTGCTGGCATATTGAGTGCAGCACTTTCACAGCATCATCTTCCAGGATTTGAAGTAGCTCAGCTGGAATTCCATCGCCTCTACTAGCTTTGTTCATAGTGATGCTTCCTAAGGCCCACTTGACTTCACATTCCAGGATGTCTGTCTATAGGTGAGTGATCACACCATCATGGTTATCTGGCTCAGGAAGATCTTTTTTGTATAGGTCTTCTGTGTATTCTTGCCACCTCTTCTTAATATCTTCTGCTTCTGTTAGGTCCATACCATTTCTGTCCTTTATTGTGCCCATCTTTGCATGAAATGTTCCCTTGGTATCTCTAATTTTCTTGAAGAGATCTCTAGTCTTTCCCATCTGTTGTTTTCCTCTATTTCTTCACACTGATCACTGAGGAAGGCTATCTTATCTCTCCTTGCTATTCTTTGGAACTCTGCATTCACATGGGTATATCTTAATGTTTCTCATTTGCTTTTAGCTTCTCTTCTTTTCTCAGCTATTTGTAAGACCTCCTCAGATAACCATTTTGCCTTTTTGTATTTCTTTTTCTTGGCGATGCTCTTGATCACTGCCTCCTGTACAATGTCATGAACCTCTGTTCATAGTTCTTCAGGCACTCCATCTATCAGATCTAATCCCTTGAATCTATTTGTCACTTCCACTCTATAATTGTAAGGAATTTTATTTAGGTCATACCTGAATGGTCTAGTGGTTTTCCCTACTTTCTTCAATTTAAGTCTGAATTTTGCAATAAGGAGTTAATGATCTGAGCCACAGTCAGCTTCTGGTCTTATTGTTGCTGACTGTATAGAGCTTCTCCATCTTTGGCTGCAAAGAAGATGATTTCAATATTGACCATCTGGTTATGTCCATGTGTAGAGTCTTCTCTTGTGTTTTTGGAAGAGGGTGTTTGCTATGACTAGTGTGTTCTCTTGGTAAAACTCTGTTAGCCTTTGCCCTGCTTCATTCTGTACTCCAAAGCCAAACTTGCCTGTTACTCCAGGTATCTCTTGACTTTCTACTTTTGCATTCCAGTCCCCTACGATGAAAAGTACATCTTCGGGGAATGTTAGTCCTAGAAAGTCTTGTAGGTCTTCATAGAACTGTTCAACTTCAGCTTCTTTGGCATTGGTGTTTGGGGTATAGACTTGGATTCCTGTGATACTGAATGGTTTGCCTTGGAAATGAACAGAGATCACTCTGTCATTTTTGAGATTGCATCCAAGTACTTACTGCATTTTGGACTCTCTTGTTGACTATGAGGGCTACTCCATTTTTTCTAAGGGATTCTTCACCACAGTAGTAGATATAATGGTCATCTGAATTACATTCACCGATCCCAGTCCATTTGAGTTCACTGATTCCTAAAATGTTGATGTTCACTCTTGCCATCTCCTGTTTGACCACTTCCAATTTTCCTTGATTCATGAACCTAACATTCCAGTTCCTATGCAATACTGTTCTTTACAGCATCAGACTTTACTTCTATCACTAGTCATATCCACAACTGGGCATTATATGTTCATCTGAAGACATTTATGATATTTGCAATAAAGAAGAAAAAACATTTATTTTCTGTGATGAAATGCCATTATTCCTTTTATTAGAGTGTGATAGTGGTGTTTTTTTTAATTAGATTTATTAGTGGGAAATTTATATGAATATGTAGCAAAAGCTTTTACAGTGGGTGAATAAAAACACTCCATTATAGAACTGTAATTTTGATAATAGAAAAAAATTCTAAATGAGACTGTGTGGCATTTTTAAAGTGTGATATTTTGGATTTGATGATTATTTCTCAGAACCAAGGTGAAAATGTTGTTTTAAAGTAAATGCAGGTGTAACCTTCCTTAGAGTATAATCAGAGAAAATTCAGATAATAAGATTTTCAATAAACAAACAAATAAGAGGCAATAAATATGAGTCCTGCCTACTGCAAACTTTTTAAATGGTTTTCTGACAAAATACTGTCATTGCTTAACTTTTTCAATTGCTCTAAACAAATAATACAAACGATCAAGAAGACAGTGGAGACTGAAAGTAGAATTGTGGTTTTAATCCTTTCTTACTCATAAACTTGCTGCACAGTGAATTATTAGTAAATTACATTTCATAGGATCTCTTTAAAAAAGCATGTAACAGCTCTTAAAGGAATCCAGATAATCTCACAGCGCTAGAGAGCACGTGCTCTGGGCAGGAATCACATGTCCCAGTGACTTAGGTGAATCTTCCTGCAGAGGGCAGACAGAATGAAAACCACAATCTTCCCACACCACACACTTAACTAGTTATGTGACTTTAGTGTTCCTTCGTTTTTCTGATTCTCAGTTTCCTCCCCTGGGATCATAGCAAAGCTTATGGGGGAGGAAAGTGGGTGATGCACATAACATCTAGTGCGTAAGTCAGCACTCAATAAATAAAAATGTTTACCATTATTTTTATAGTGAATGGCTACCATTTAAATCGGATGTGAAAACAAAGTCAAATTACTAAATTCATATAAGCATATATGAATTTAAGTATAATTTAGACCTGACAATTTAGATATAATTTATTCACTGTGGTTCAAAATAAAGAGTCATTTATGCAGCTTTCGTCAGAATATTGTGGTAACATTTTTTTTGGGATTTGGCATTTAGCCACTGGGTGTGGGAGAGAACCCAGTTCTTCCTGGCTCCACCAAAGCTTGCAGCAACTGCCCTGAAAAAACTGCAGGAAGAAACTCCAGTGGCACCACTGCCTTATAGTTAACTGGGATCTAATCCCCGGAGTCTTAATTGCATTTTGGGCCTTTAAAGTATTGTGATTATTTGCACAACATAGAAGAATCATCAAAATATATCATTTATAAATAGTTTAAAGGTAGTTTTTTGAACTATAAAACCAACGTCTTTTAGGTAAATTCAGCTTGCTTTTATGTAAGTTTTATCCATTGAAAAATTATTCAGATAAAATCCACATAAATTGCCTTCTTAGGTTTTAAAATCTACCTGATTTGGGCATTGAGCATTTACCCCCTTCATTTTAAATATATCTTACAAATCACCCCCAGAAATACATGCAGAGAATACAAGGTTATCTCACAGAAAGCCATCGCTCTCTGCCCTTTCCTGATAACAAGGTAGTTGTTATTCCTTGCTGAGCCTATCTCAGGGAGAGAGCATGAGGTGATCAGAGTGGGACTGCCTACTCCCAGGCCACTCAAGTGGCATTATTTGCTGCTGTGCTGGGCACTGCCACAGCCTCTCAACATCCCTCTCAGCCCTGAGTAGGGTCCACTGGAGAACCTAGCGGGAGTGAGGTCATGTATCAGCCTGTAGCAGCCAGTCCTCCCTGTAGCCCTCTGTCTTTCCAGCTGCACAAAGGAACAAGCCCTGCACGGTGCGGCTGTAATCACTATTCAGAGGGCACAGTCCACAGGCATCTAAGCGGGAAAGGTACCGCCAGTCTGTTGGGTTTGTTATTTCCTGAGCTACACAGGAAATACCACCACCAGAAATACATTCAAACCCAAAGGGCAGTCTGCTGCCGGCATTCATAGGTATATGTCATACTGTTCTATACATCTGAACAGCTGTTTATGAAGCCCGTTGAAATAGCCCGTTGCATTCCAATTAATTATTAGCCAACATTGAATAATTGCTCGTGAGGGGGCAGAAGGGCCAGTAAAATATGAAGTGGCGCTAGTTTATTTTTAGAAAGGTACTTCTTTAAAGTGTTGATTGATCAGGCAGGTGTTTAAAAGCCGTTTGTCAGAGTGAATTCACAGGAAACCTCTTTCACACGCAGGTTACAGCCAAAGAAGAAAAAAGATAGCCTACGCATTTGACAATTTCAGTTGCCAAAAGTCATATTTTTGGACTCGTGTGGGTATTTGAAAATATTAAAGAATCTTCCAGGTCCGATGAAAGCTTTTACTGCTATAAGGTTTCAGGCTCCCCACGGCCCCTCGCTCAGCCTCCTCACACTCCATGGGCATCTTCTGAGACATCTGAGAAGAACGTTTGTGTACATGTCCCACAAAAAGCCCACAGCTGCCCTGCTTGAACCACAAGGTTACTGAACAGAAAGCAAATCCTTTTCTGAAGAGCCTCCAAGAGGAGGATATTTCGGTGAATTTCAGCTCCCTGCTGGCTCAAAAGAATTCTCCTGCATCACCTGCTCTTCCCATGAATGCTTCGCGTGGAGCACAGCTCAGTGACTCACCCTTCCAGGGAGCCAGTCAGGGTTTTTAAACGGCATCATCCCTTCCATCCTTCAAGTTCTTTTGGATTTCATCAATGGCATGGAGCGATATTTTTAAAACAATGTACATTTTTCAGGACTGACAAAAGGCCTCCTCTAAATGCAGTGCTGACACTATCACAAACGTAAATTACATGGGGGTGTAAAAAAATGGTATATTTAGCTAAAAACTTTGAAACTAAAAGATACCTAACATATCTTATAGTCTCCAGAACTCAGGTGAGCAGACAGAGATCAGTCCCAAAATAGCATGCAGACTTCCAGGATAAATTCACATAAATGATGGAGAATGAATAGCAATGCAAAAGTAACAGTTCACTTCAGTTCAGTTCAGTCACTCAGTCGTGTCCGACTCTTTGCAGCCCCATGAACTGCAGCACGCCAGGCCTCCCTAAACATCACCAACTCCCGAGGTTCACTCAGACTCATGTCCATCGAGTTGGTGATGCCATCGCTTACAACAAAAAATTAGCCCCGTGGTTTTTCAGTAAACTGATGGCCTTGATAGAAGCAAGTATTGTTCTTATCAAATGAAAACCAAAAATATTAGACCCGTCAGTTAAAAGTTGCTGTTAGTGGTATCTGGAGTAGTGATTTATAAAATTTCAAGCCTAAGGAAATATTTTCTTTGCTGGATACATGAAAAAAATCTTCTAAAATATTAAGGCTTAAATTAGAGAATAGCAAGATACTAGTTCAATGATAAAGTATTATTCAGATATATAAATGAGAGGCAAGCATTGTACAAGGCTTTGATTTTTTTTAAAAGAAAAGAAAAAGAAAATACTGTGGGGATTATTCTTCCAGAATCTGGCAGTCCACTTGTGAGCACCGGGCCAAATGCTAGACTCCTATGGAACTGAGTATTAAAAATGCCAGTTTAGAGTTTGTTTGATATAATTCTAGCAGGACAGTTAAAGAGTAGATTATCAAAACAGCTAATATTAAACTTAAAAATGACTGAATTTGGGAGCAAGAAGATCATCTATTCCCACAGCTATTCTAAATATCACTCAGGGCACAGATCTCTTTGAGACCTTGGTAAAGAGGAAGGCTCTCTCTCCCCAAGGGAAAAAAAAAAAAAAAGACTTTAAAATTTTTCTTAAGTAATTAAATCAGTACTTTGGAAGTTGACCCTAGTATGGAAAAACATGATAGCCTAAAAGCAGAAATGTCAAATTTATCTAAATTGGCTAGCTCATGATTTTCCCTTGCCCTCTTCAGTCTCACAATACAAAAGCTATAAAATACTGTTTATCATTTGACCTTTTATTTATTTTGACCCCATGACTTCCTCATATTACATATAAGGAAACTGAGGCACAGAGAAGCTAAGAAATGTTGACATGGTATTAAATCTGCTTGTGTGGAGCTGGGATGCAAATCCATACCACTGACCCTAGCGCACACCTCCCTTCCCACAGCACTTAGGGTGGCTAAGAGTGCCACATCCTTGCTCATAACTACTCCACGACATAGCTCTTTTAGCAACCCCATTTTATGGATGTGGAAACTGTGATACTGAGACATCAAGTTAATTTGTGCAAAGTGACAGAGCCAGGATCCAAACTCAGCCAATCTGGCTGCAGCGGAAGGAGCTAAACCAAAACACTGTATTACTGACCCAGATGCACACACACAGAGATTCACAGACACACACAGAAATACAAACACAGAAATATACAGTATGCATATTAGAGCAGTCAGGTAAGCTGGGGATGCTCAAGACTGGTCAGATTAGGCATGAGTTTTGTTCTTTTCTTTTTCTTTTATTCAGTTTCAAAATTATTCTCTTTTAAGCCAGAATTACTTTTGCATAAATGTTTAGGAGGCTCAGACAGTAGAGAACCTGCCTGCAATACAAGAGACCCAGTTTCAATCCCTGGGTTAGGAAGGTCCCCTGGAGTAGGAAATGGTGACCAATCCTGTAGTCTTGCCTTGGAGAATGCCGTGGACAGTGGATCCTGGTGGGCTACAGCCCATGAGGTCACAAAGAGTCAGACACAGCTGAGCAACTAACCCTTTCACATTAATGTTACTAAAACTTAACAAACCTGTTAATAGCTTAAGATGGGTTTTCTAGTCAAAGCTGCTAGCCTTATAGATTAGGCTAGGGAGTAAAGCAACAAGACAGATGATTTTGGTGGCCTAAGGATGTAGACTCATGGGAGCATCCCCAAAGACAACTCATGATCAGATGGGGGATGGCATTAAGGGGGGGTCAGCTCCTAGTAGGATTAAATGATCCTCTGGGCAGAAAGAGGAGAGGCCAGAAACGCTGTGCTGCCCAAATCACAAGAGGGCAAGCATGCTGCTCTAGTAAATTCTTAAGATGAGCTGGCAGCAAAACTCTAAGTTTGGACTACTTCATAATTTTGCCTAAGGCTGGCTCTAGACAGGCCTTCGCTAACTACTCTCTTACCTCTTTTAAGGTCCCTTCCCCCAGCTCCTCCTGCATCAACAGCTTTCCATTCCTAAATTGAGAATGTGCATTTTTAATAAAGATCCTCCCCAGGGAACCACAGTGCAGAGGAACAGAACAACCCTTTGCAATGTGGCTTCATAGGAGAGGTTTAGTGACCGACATGAGGGGGATTTGTAATGAGGAAGAACATTAGCCACAGAACAAGAAGGCAGGTGTTCAAAAAAATGTGACATTTAGCCACTCTGTCCTCTCTTTTTCTCCAAACCGTTGACGAGCCACTCAAATTGATTCCTTTACCACTGGTTTGAATGGTCGTTTGGTTTACTTTAGTGAATCTGAACAAGAAGTTCACTTGATTTAATTTAGTGAATTTTGAAGTGGAAGTTTGGGGAATGGGGGAGATTCGGTAACCTGTTTAGGAAATCGATATCTACTTACAATTTCAGCGTTTTTATCTATTAACTTGTTAACAAACTGTTTCGAAAACTCTTCTAGGTAAGATTACCTTAGGCTTTGTTTAAGAAAAATTGGGTAACTCTGTAAAGCGATGCTGAGTTTTAAAAATGAACTGGGAGGACTTCCCTGATGGTCCAGTGGTTAAAAATCTGCCTGCCAGTGCAGAGGACACAAGTTTAATCCTTGATCTTCAAAGATCCCACGTGCTGTAGACATCTAAATCCATGCGCCCCAACTACTGAAGCTCGTGTGCTTTAGAGTGAGCCCGTGCTTTGCCGCAAAAAAAGCCACTGCAATGAGAAGCCCTCGCGCCTCAACTAGAGAGCAGCCCATGCTTGCCGCAACTAGAGAAAATCTGCCCACAGCAAGAAGACCCAGCGCACATCACCTCCAGAAAAAAAAATGAACGGGGCTTCTTGATTCCCAGCTTTCCAATAAAAATGCTGCTAACTGAAATATAGGCTTATTGTCTGAATTTAAAGTAAGTTTAGAATGAAAAAGAATACTCCAATTTGGAGTCTTAAGAGGACCCAGATTTCATGTTTTACTAGCAGTTATATTTGTTGTTTATTGTTACTTTGATAGTAAAAGTTAGTCAAACGTGAATTTTAGATTTCATTTTTATTTTTTTTATTAGAATGTGGTCTTTTAACGTTTAAACCTATTTTCATTATGCAATTATGTACCTTAAAAGTGATTCCTTTGAATGCTCTGCTAGGCAATTAGCACAAATTTTGTCACTAAATTAATTATTAATTATGACTACAGTAGTAACTATTAACTTCAACAAGTTAAATAATTGGTGGTCAATATATAGCATATTTAACAAAACATAACTCAGTGGGGTGTGTATATGGAACAAGATGAATATTGCCTACCTCATCAAGAATTTCTCAGTTGAGAGTGCTTCTAATTAAGTCTTATTAAATTTTGTTGCATTGCTTGCTTGAAGACAAATCAATAACAAGTGAGTTACTTAACTATCTCTAGTTTTCAAGCCTATGCATCCATATACTTCATAATATCCCTCTCTATGGGCCCCAAGCTCATTTCCATCAGTACATCCTTTGCACAAGCTATCTGTTCTCACAGTAAAAAATCACCAGAGCCTTTGTTATTCTGGAACTGTGATTCACTTTCTCCAAATCACTGGGAACAACACAGCTCCCTGTTACTCTGGTCCCTGTCTCTAATATCCCATTGGTTTTTCCTATGTTTATCTTACTTGGATTTCACCTATTAAGTTGGAGCAACACATGACTTAATAAGCTTCAATTAAACCTGTCAAACATCCTATACTTCCAGAATGCCTTTGAATTCAGGGTTCTGGGGGCCTCTTCCAACTACCAGTTCTGCATGCCCATCTTTAGCAGTAGTCAACTTGTAAATTTAGAGTACCAACTTGTAAATTTTACTGGCCTGAAACTTAATCCATGTTGAAGTCTTTTGGGAACACAAACCCAACCAGATAAGCTCTTACATACACACTCAGACCTCATCCTCCTTGATTACTTTGGGCTCCAAGTACCCTCTCCATTGATACCTCACTTGTGCGGAATATCACCACAGTACTGCAAATCACATCATTTTATTATCAAGCAGTAGAAACACAAATTCATATTCTCTTAGCACATCCTAAAGTAGCTGATTTCAGTTCATGTTTAGGAAATTTGGTTAAAACTTACCTGGTTATTTAATCACTGGTGCCTCAGATGGTAAAGCATCTGCCTGCAATGCAGGAGACCCGAGATCAGTCCCTGGGCTGGGAAGATCCCCTGGAGAAGGAAACGGCAACACACTCCAGTATTCTTGCCTGGAAAATTCCATGGATGGAGGAGCCTGGCAGGCTACAGTCCACGGGGTCACAAAGAGTCGGATATGACTGAGCAACTTCACTTTCTTTCTACCTGGTTATTTACCATCCTGTTCTTTTTAAAAAATCATTGGACATACTTTAAAAAGTCAGAGAATAATCTTGCCTTATAAAGACAAATGAGATATTGTTGGTGCTTTCTTTTTTTTTTTAGAGTTACTAACCCAAGAACACCTGCTATCTTTTGAGCTGCTTGGAATTACTTTTGAACTCCTCTCAACAGGGGTTTTGGTCTGAAGCCTAGTCAGACAAAAAGGGACAGGGATGGTAGAAATAATATGAGTTGATGCAATGCATCCACTAGACGCATCTTCTTTATTCCTGAACTGCCTACTTTGACATCACACATAACACTGTCCTTTTGGAAGCAGAAAAAGCAAAGCTGAAAAAAATGAGAGACAACGCTCATATCTTTATAAAAAAATATCTATGTATGTGCTTAGTCACTCAGTTGTGTCCAACTCTTGTGACCCCATAGACTGTAGCCTGCCAGGCTCCCCTGTCCATGGGATCCTCCAGGCAAGAATACTGGAGCAGGTTGCTATTTCCTTCTCAAAAAATAGCTAGGTGACAATTACTGGCAAATAGGTTCTTGTTTGTCATGTATTAGCTTGAAATTTTGCTTGAATTGGTTTTCCCAGGAAATGAAAGATGTGTACTTCTTACTTGTTTGGGAAAGACAAGCCCTTACTAAATATTATAATGACTAACAATGCTTTCAGTTATCTTCACAGGTAACAACAGGAGTGAATCTGTAACGATAATTGCTTACCATCAAATCATAAATTCCTGTATTGCTTTAGTACTGGTATAGCATTTGTTCTATAGTTCCATTCAGTACGGTCTCCCTTAGGGAGACCTTTGTAAAAAAAAAAAAAAATCCTTCTCATTGTTTCACCCGAGTATTTGGCAAAGAGATATGAGGTCCCACTGAGATCTATATATATCCATATAGAAGTTGACAATTTTTGTTAGATTCCCCCACAAGGCACCAAGAGAATATGTCAGTTAGCTGTTACTGTGACTTAAACAACAATTATTTATTGTTTCTAACAAGTCTGAGGGCCAGCTGATGTTCAGTAGATCTATTTTAAATATGTGAATAGTTCTGTGACTGTAAGCTAGACTCAACATTGGTGGAAGCTGGGAGTGGCTTTATTCCACCAATCTCTCATCTTCTTCCTAGGATCATGGGCTTGCCTGAGAGAGTTCGTCTCAAGGAGCTGGAAGAGATAGAAGGACAAAAGCCCAATACAGAAGTACTCTTTCAAACCTCTTTCCTTATAGTTGCTAATATTCCAATGACTGAGGGCAGAGTCAAGGGGTGAGGCAGATGTTCCCACTCTTGCTGAGAGGGAACCACAAAATTACATGGCAAAGAATGTGAATACAGAGAGTGGGGAACTGGGGCCAAATGTTGAATCCTTCCAAGAGAGGTGGGGCAGAGGAAAGTGCTAGGATTTCCAGTGCCTTTGTTTCAAATAATGAACAAAGTTCAGAGTTCAACTGTGAGGACACCAAGAAGGGATGCCAAGGTCAGCCGTTGCAGCTTCACATATATTTAAGGAGAATACTCACCTCTCAGATACCTATCTGTCTTTGAAATGTACTTATTTTTTATCATGGGCCAAAGTAAAACTCAGAACAATTGAGATATTTGCCTTTGTATAGAAAAAGAGTTCCAAATAGAAACCAACTCTCCTCCCTTCATCCCTCTCTCCCTCCCTCCCTTCTTCCCTTCATCTGTCTTGGGTTCTCATCTTTGGGGTATCTAGTTAATGAGGTCTCATTTGATGCTTATAAATCTTTCTCACCCATGTCTTTTCATATCAGTTTTAGGCAGCTTAGAAATAGAGGTTGACCAATAGTTTTATTGGTGCATCAAACTCATTGAGAAATGGCTTCAGGAGTTCTATCTTTTGAAATATTACTAATTCTAAAGTTAGTAGTCAGTAGTTGACAAAAATAAATATTGATTCAGAAATGGACTTGCTCATCAGGGAAATAAACCTGGTAGCTTTTAGTCATAATTTATTTATAAGCCTTTCCATGTTATATTCAGAGATGAACTTTGAATTGAAGAAAAAGTCAAGTATTCTTTTCTGTATGTTTTGAAAATATAACAGACTTTGATGTATTTAGGAGACCTAGAATCTTTAAAAGCAGAATAAAAGATGACTTCTCTGGAGTTAGAAGGCCCCGGGAAATCACCCAAAATAACCAAAAAACTGATTAGAGACAAATACGATTTCCCAGAAAGCATAACAATAATAACCAATTATTATTCTTTGTATCAGGCAGAATAGAAGTGTTGCTTGCTCTAGGAAAATAATTGCATGATGTGTAAATCCATGTTGGCCAAGGACATAAGGCCAGATGTAGGTCTATATACTCAGCAGTCTCTCCAAAGGCAGTCACTTATCTTGGCTCTCAGCTCCTTGCTGACTTTGTTCCCTTGCTGGGCAGTTCTTGGTTCTGAATTCTGGAATAAGATTTAGAATCTGATAGGTGACAAGGATATTATCTGGATGACCAGGGCTCTTGTTCGTGATAGGAAGAATGCTGAAATTTACTGTGTTTCATTCCTCTTATTTCTGAATCTGTGATGCTAAGGCACTCCTAGGTAAAATAATGTACTCCTACCTCCTACCAAGTGGGTGCATTGGAGAAAAACAAAACTGTTAACACATGTACACCCGTGGTGGATTCATGTCAATGTATGGCAAAACAAATACAGAATTGTAAAGTAAAAAAACAAAAACAAAACAAAAAAAAAAACTCATTGTCTTTGAAATCAACTCTTTTGAAAGAATATTTTAGAAAGAGGGTTAAGCATTCAAGCTTTCTAACTGAAATTTGAAAATAATGCAGTTTTAATACTCAGAAATGAACATTTTGAGATTCATGTTGACTTTTCCTGTATTGGAATATATTTCTAGAGATGCCTGTTTTTTTGCATTTTCTCCCACAATCTATTTCAGTTGAAATTTCAGCCAGATATATTCTTTTTCTTCTTTGGCTCATTATGCAAATTAACAGAAAAATTCAGTGCCGAGAAGTAAAGGTCTCTCCACTCAGGAGGTAATAGGCCACATCAGTAATAGGGTAAAATAATTACAGAATTACTTGCAGCTACTATGACTGTGTATTCTCTACTATTCAGAGGAAAATCCTTTATGCACTCATCACTACACAGTTTATTCTTCCACCGATGCGTGGGAAATTGATGCATTTAACTGTCCCACTCATTGATGAGAGAAGTGCGTTCCTACAGAAATACATTTTTTTTTTAATTCATGTGACATTTAATCCTGACTTTATTTTTCCTCCACTAAAATTATCTTTTGTAGACAATCGTCTCTTCATATGTATTATGAGTATGAACATCAGAATAGCTCAGTAGGCTAGAAAAGCAAAGACATGTCTGTGTATAGAATTGCAATGCTTTCCTTTCCAAAAGGAAAATATCATTTATTATTTTCTACTTTTAATAAAAAAAAGCAAAGTCATTGTCGAGAAGAGGGGTGCATTAAATGATCTATAAGTATTCTTTTCACTAAAAAAGTCCTGATTCTCACTTATTACAAGGAAATAGTAGTACTGAACTGGAGTTATGAGCTCTGTGTTCAATCAAGTTCCCTCACTGGATTGCAGACTCATTTTGGAGGGATAATTCCCATGTGATCCTTGGGCACTAAGCTATAATATGTCCCACAGTTGTTTCAGTGAACAAACCAGAAAAAAGTGCCGGAATCATATGTAACTCTTGTTTAATCCGAGGGAAATAGCTTAGAATACTTAACCCATAGTTTAAAGTAATTATTTTTGTCAAGGTCAAATTAAGTCTTTCAAAGATACCATAATTATGCGAATCAAAAAATGTATTTATTTGAAACAAATGCCCTTTTTTTTCCAGACTTGCTATTAAAAGATGTTAGTCTCCTACTGAATGGTAATAATTTCTTCTTCCTATCTCCTAAGAATACATTGAGAATGAAAGATTATAGGAATAGAATGTTCTCATTTCAAAGACATACACAATAGGCATTGATCCTAGTAATAACTGTGAATGTTCCATATTTAAATGGTGGGTGAATTATAAAATATAATCGAAATGTTTCATCATTTTTGGTTTTTCTTTGGCACATAATTCTCTGGACTTCTGTAAAAATTACTTTTAGCAATGAGGCTGTACAAGTTACCCCAGAAACTTTTTCTGTGATATACATGCTTGGGTTTTTTTTCATCTAATTTTCCTTTTATCACTCATTTTGACTTTCAGATTTTAGTATTTGATACTATTTTATCCATGTGAGTAAAGGGGAGGGAGGGCCTTGAGAAAACTGGCTTTGTTTTGAATTGAAACCTTGTTAGATGGACAAGCACAGGCGTGCTGATAGCAGCAAAATAAGGTTCAAATATAAAGTTGTGGGGGCTTCCCCAGTGGCTCAGTGGTAAAAAAAAAAATCTGCCTGTAATTCAGAAGATGCAGGTTTGATCCCTGGGTTAGGAAGATCTCCTGGAGGAGGAAATGGCAATGCACTCCAGTATTCTTGCCAGGAAAATCCCATGGACAGAGGAGCCCATGGGGTGGCAAAGAGTCAGACACGACTAGGCAAGTGAGCACACACACACTGAGTTTTAGAGAACTAGCTATAAAAATGAAATACACAGAAAACCAGAAGAAAATATCTTGAATACTTATATAATCTTGGATGTTTGAGGTAACCCCCTCCAACAGCTTCAAATCAAAAATTATAAAGGAATATATTAATATATGTAACTATATAAATGTATTCAAACTTAATTTACTTGAAAAGGATAAAAATAACTGAACAGGAAATCACAAATTGAAAATCTTGCATAGATAAAGAGTTAAGGTAATTATTGATAAGTATGATCCCGTTGCCATTTATTTTATTGTTTTGGGTTAGGGTAAGGAGGCAAGAATATACAATGTATTAAAGCCAATCTCTTTTACAAGTGGTGCTGGGAAAACTGGTCAACCACTTGTAAAAGAATGAAACTAGATCACTTTATAACAGCATACACAAAAATAAACTCAAAATGGATTAAAGATCTAAATGTAAGACCAGAAACTATACAACTCTTAGAGGAGAACATAGGCAAAACACTCTCTGAAATAAATCACAGGAGGATTCTCTATGACCCACCTCCCAGAAAACTGGAAATAAAAGCAAAAATAAACAAATAGGACCTAATTAAAATTAAAAGCTTCTGTGCAACAAAGGAAACTATAAGCAGGGTGAAAAGACAGTGTTCAGAATGGGAGAAAATAATAGCAAATGAAGCAACTGACAAACAACTAATCTCAAAAATACACAAGCAACTCATGCAGCTCAATTTCAGAAAAATAAATGACCCAATCAAAAAATGGGCCGAAGAACTAAATAGACATTTCTCCAAAGAAGACATACTGATGGCTAACAAACACATGAAAAGGTGCTCAACATCACTCATTATTAGAGAAATGCAAATCAAAACCACAATGAGGTACCATTTCATGCCAGTCAGAATGACTGCGATCCAAAAGTCTACAAGCAATAAATGCTGGAGAGGATGTGGAGAAAAGGGAACCCTCTTGCACTGTTGGTGGGAGTGCAACTAGTACAGCCACTATGGAGAACAGTGTGGAGATTCCTTAAAAACTGGAAATAGAACTGCCTTATGACCCAGCAGTCCCACTGCTGGGCATACACACCGAGGAAACCAGAACTGAAAGAGACACGTGTACCCCAATGTTCATCGCAGCACTGTTTATAATAGCCAGGACATGGAAGCAACCTAGATGTCCATCAGCAGATGAATGGATAAGAAAGCTCTGGTACATATACACAATGGAGTATTACTCAGCCATTAAAAAGAATACATTTGAATCAGTTCTAATGAGGTGGATGAGACTGGAGCCGATTATACAGAATGAAGTAAACCAGAAAGAAAAACACCAATACAGTATACTAACACATATATATGGAATTTAGAAAAGATGGTAACGATAACACTGTATGTGAGACAGCAAAAGAGACACAGATGTATAGAACAGGCTTTTGGACTCTGTGGGAGAGGGAAAGGGTGTGATGATTTGGGAGAATGGCATTGAAACATGTAAAATATCATATGTGAAACAAATCACCAGTCCAGATTTGATGCATGATACTGGATGCTTGGGGCTGGTGCACTGGGACGACCCAGAGGGATAGTACAGGAAGGGAGGAGGGAAGGGGGTTCAGGATGGGGATTCATGTTGATGTATGGCAAAACCAAAACAATATTGTAAAGTAATTAACCTCCAAAAAAATATGAATTAATTGTAAAACTAAATATAGACAATATAACCAATAAAGAAATAAAATAAAAATTGTAAATGAAAAAAAACAGTTAATACCTTTAATATATAAACAGCTCTTACAAAGGATGAACATAAAGAATGAATATAGCAGTTTTAAATGGATACAAAGAGATTACTTTGTCGACAAAAGTCTATATAGTCAAAGCTATGGTTTTTTCAGTAGTCATGTATGAATGTGAGAGTTGGACCATAAAGAAAGCTGTGAAAGCAAAGTCATTCAGTTGTGCCCAACTCTTTGTGACCCCATGGACTATAGCCTACAAGGTTCCTCCATCCATGGAATTTTCCAGGCATGAGTACTGGAATGGGTTGTTGTTTTCTTCTGAGTATCAAAGAACTGATGCTTTCAAACTGTGGTGTTGAAGACTGAGAGTCTCTTGGACTGCAAGGAAATCAAACCAGTCAATCCTAAAGGAAATCAATCCTGAATATTCATTGGAAGGACTGATGCTGAAGCTCCAATACTGATGAAGCCACCTAATGTGACTCATTGGAAAAGACCCTGATACTGGGAAAGATTGAGGGCATGAGCAGAACGGGGCAACAGAGGATGTGATGGTTGGATGGCATCACTGACTCAATAGACATGAGTGGGAGCGAATTCTGGGAGATGGTGAAGGACGGGGAAGCCTGGTGTGCTGCAGTCCACGGGGTCACAAAGAGCGGACATGACTGAGTGACTGAACAATGAGACACTGATGGGTTGACATTCACTAATATAAATATGTCAAATAAACATAAAATGAACTTCACTACTCATAAAAAAATATAAATGAAAACAACCAAGATACCATTTTCACCTATGGATGCTGTAAAAATGAAAGTGCTTATAGCCTGTGTTGTCAACCTAGAGGAAGTTCAGCTAAGTTCAGTCGCTCAGTCGTGTCCGACTCTTTGTGACCCCATGAATCGCAGCCCGCCAGGCCTCCCTGTCCATCACCAACTCCCGGAGATCACTCAGACTCGCATCCATCAAGTCAGTGATGCTATCCAGCCATCTCATCCTCTGTCGTCCCCTTCTCCTCCTGCCCTCAATCCCTCCCAGCATCAAAGTCTTTTCCAATGAGTCAACGCTTCACATGAGGTGGCCAAAGTACTGGAGTTTCAGCTTTAGCATCATTCCTTCCAAAGAATTCCCAGGGCTGATCTCCTTCAGAATGGACTGGTTGGATCTCCTTGCAGTCCAAGGGACTCTCAAGAGTCTTCTCCAACACCACAGTTCAAAAGCATCAATTCTTTGGCACTCAGCCTTCTTCACAGTCCAACTCTCACATCCATACATGACTACTGGAAAAATCATAGCCTTGACTAGATGGACCTTAGTCGGCAAAGTAATGTCTCTGCTTTTGAATATACTATCTAGGTTGGTCATAACTTTTCTTCCAAGGAGTAAGCATCTTTTAATTTCATGGCTGCAGTCACCATCTGCAGTGATTTTGGAGCCCCCCAGAATAAAGTCTGATACTGTTTCCACTGTTTCCCCATCTATTTCCCATGAAGTGATGGGACCAGATGCCATGATCTTCGTTTTCTGAATGTTGAGCTTTAAGCCAACTTTTTCACTCTTCTCTCTCACTTTCATCAAGAGGCTTTTTAGTTCCTCTTCACTTTCTGCCATAAGGGTGGTGTCATCTGCATATCTGAGGTTATTGATATTTCTCCCGGTAATCTTGATTCCAGCTTGTGCTTCTTCCAGTCCAGCGTTTCTCATGATGTACTCTGCATATAAGTTAAAAAGGCAGGGTGACAATATACAGCCTTGATGTACTCCTTTTCCTATTTGGAACCAGTCTGTTGTTCCATGTCCAGTTCTAACTGTTGCTTCCTGGCCTGCATACAGATTTCTCAAGAGGCAGGTCAGGTAGTCTGGTATTCCCATCTCGTTCAGAATTTTCCACAGTTTATTGTGATCCAGACACTCAAAGGCTTTGGCATAGTCAGTAAAGCAGCAGAAATAGATGTTTTTCTGGAACTCTCTTGCTTTTTCCATGATCCAGCAGATGTTGGCAATTTGGTCTCTGGTTCCTCTGCCTTTTCTAAAACCAGCTTGAACATCAGGAAGTTCATGGTTCACGTATTGCTGAAGCCTGGCTTGGAGAATTTTGAGCATTACTTTACCAGCATGTGAGATGAGTGCAATTGTGCGGTAGTTTGAGCATTCTTTGGCATTGCCTTTCTTTGGGATTGGAATGAAAACTGACCTTTTCCTCAAATACTACTTAACAACCATTTTTCTTTCTTTCTCTTTTTCACTCTTCAGTCAACATAAAAATAGCTACAATATTTATTGCAAACTTTTTTACTATATCTATTAAATACTTAAATTTATTTAAATACTTTTCACCCAGTAATTATACTTTTGAGAGTCTGTCCTAAAAAAACAATGTAAATTTGAAATGATACATGTTCAAAATTTTATCAAAGACAATAACCTAAATTTACCACAATGACAGCTCATCATAAATGTATTAATTGTATCTAGATGATAAAATATATAATTATAATAAACTATAATAAACTATTAAGTACAATAAATCATAAGGTGGTATTTTTATTTGAACATAATCTCAGTATTTTGCTAACCAAAGAAGATCAAAATAAAGAGTATGTATAACGTATTATCTTTGTAAAAAACATAGACATACATGTAATATGTGTATTTTTAAAAAGATTTAAAGTAAATATTAATTCATAAATAGTAGCATTATTTTTCTTCAGTATTTTTCCAGTATCTGCCTCACTATCTAGATTTTAGCATTGGGCATACACTTGTAGTTTAAAAATTATTAAAAGAAGCAGTTAGATAGAATTTAAACACAGTTTTACTAGCACAGGGAAATTGTTTTATTAATGCTAGTTAAATGTAGATGAAATGTAGATGAAAAATACAGATTTTAATGGCAGGAATATTTCAATTTTAATAAAATGTATAAAAAGCTGTTGAGCGTTTAGCTCTAAATACAGGGATTATGAATTAATTTTATATTCTTTACTTTTTATTTCAAATGTTTACAGTAACAAATTTAGATTTTTATAATAAAAATGAATTACTTTTATGATGCTCTTCTAAATTTATTTGCTTATGTTCATTCTCAAGTTGTATATCTGGTATGGCTTCAACAATTCTAATCTAACTACTTTCTAAACATTAAATTTGTCTTGAAATTCAGTTAAAAATTAGCAAAGAGTTGCAGTTACACTCCTGTGTGGCATTAGTTCCTCATCCCAGGATATAGTCTCTGTTCCCCAGTTCAAAGGAACCCTTCATATTATAACTTTCACTGTGTCTAATAGGCATGTGTTTCCACTTTGTCATCATTGGTCCAGAGGATTTTTATTCTATTTGCTACTCTTTTCTGTGTAGAGAGTGTTAAAGATAGTGCAAGGTGTTAGGGAGAAAAGCCAGGGGAGAGAAGAATGCTTAATCTTTTCATCTGGTCCAGTTGTCAAAGTCTTTTGTCTTTAGCTATTATGTTTTTCCATCTGTGACATGTAATCCATTTAACCATGGGGATGAGGACCACAGGTTTAGCCCGTGCTTGTCTGCAAACCTCCCCTTAAATACTAATGAACAACTCTTTTTTCTTTTTCTTTTTCTTCTATTGCAAACTGAACAGAGGCTCAGTCTTTTGAAGCTATCCTTTACATCTCTTAATTAGCTACTTATTTCTGCATATGCCCCAAACTTAGCAGCTTAAGATAACATAATATCATACTATGCCCACAGTTTCTTTGGGTCAGTAATTCGAGAGATGCTGAGGTGGATGCCTCTAGCACAGAATTTCTCATAATATCACAATCAAGATATCCATCCAAACTGCATTCATCTGAAGACTTGACTGGATTCATCTGAAGGTTTGACTGAAGACTTATAAATATTCTTTTGTTCACATGCTGCTGCTAAGTCACTTCAGTCATGTCCGACTCTTCGCGACCCCATGGACTGCAGCCCACCAGGCTCCTCCATCCATGGGACTTTCCAGGCAAGAGTACTGGAGTGGGGGGCCATCGCCTTCTCCATGTTCACATGGATCAGTCCTATTCATTGTGGGAAGGGACTACACGAGGGAGTGAACCCAGAAAGTGAGGATCATCTGATGTCCTTTGGAAGGGTGACTCCTAGTAAATGGTTCACACCCCTTTCACATGTTAAATACACTAACCTCTTTGGTATTCCCTCAAGTTCTCATTCTATTGTGGTGTTAGCTGAAAGTCTAAGATCTCATCATCTAAATCACATGTTAGTTTTCTATTGCTGTGTAACAAATTAGATAATATAACAGCTTAAAACACACCCATTTATTATCTTACCACTCTGTAGGCAAGAAGCCTGAGCACAGAGTGGCTGGATTCTTAGCTCAGGAACTCACAAAACTGAAATCAAAGTGTTATTCAGGGCTGCAGTCATTATTTTGAGCTTGGGATTTTTCAAGCTCTTTTAGGTTATTGGCAGAGTTCAGGTACTTGTGACTGATGGGTGGAGGTTCCTAGAGGCTACTGCCATTCTGGGTCATGTAACTTTCTCCACAGTATGGTAGTTTGCCCCTTCAAAGCCAGCAGAAGTTCCCTGCTGCTTACTCTGACTTTGAGTCTGACCCTTCAATCGCGACTTAAAGGTTTGGTGTGATCCAATCAGGCCTACTAGCAAAGTTGCTACTTTTTGTTTAACTCAAAGTAATTGATTAGTAATCTTAATTATATCTGAAAAATCTTTGTAAAGTAACAGAATCAATGGAGTGGTATTCCATCGTATTCACAGATTTCCATCAATACTCAAAGAGTGGAAATTACACAAGAAGATAGGAATCTTAGAATCTGTCTGGCATACCGGGTCTAGGTATAGGTGAGATAAATCTTTATTTTTTGTGTGCACTCAGTCACTCAGTGTCTGACTCTTTGTGACCCCATGGGCTGTAACCCACCAGGTTTTGTCTATGGAATTTTCCAGACTAGAATACTGGAGTGGATTGCCATTTCTTCCTCCAGGGGATCTTCCTAACCCAAAGATCTTTACAACTACACCACCTGGGAAGCCCAAATCTTTATTAGCTTTCTGCTTTTCTGGAATGAGTTAACCCCCAAATTTATCAGCATAAACTATAAGCATGATTAACAACAAGGTGGTGATAAACATGGTTGACTTCTCTCAGTTTGTATGGGTAAGGAATTCAGAAAGATCCTAGTTGGGTGATTCGGGATTGGGGTCTTTCATGAAGTTGCTGGCAAGAAGTCATCCAGGGTTACCAACATCTGAAGGCTTGATTGGAGCTGGAGGATGTGCTTCTGAGGTGACTCACTTGCATGATTGTCAGGTTGGTACTGGCTCTTGGTGGGGAGTCTCATTTCCTGTGCAGACAGCCTGCTTCACTGGCTGCGTGAATGTCTTCATGACATGGTGGCTGACTTCCAGTGGAGTGCATGATCAAAGACACTAAAGCAAAAGCAGTAATATTTTATGACTAATCTTCAGAGAGTTACTCCCCATCCCTTCTGTCAATTCTATTGGTCCCATAGACCGATCTGATATAATGGAGGAGGGGCCATGAATACCAGGAGGCAAGTATCTTTGGGGCTGTCTTTGAGGCTGGCTACTCCAACCTCAGTTAATGACAGTGAATTAAACAAACACAATTATGTGGAGGAAAGAGATTTCTAAAATCTGTTTCTGTCTGAGAGCAGATTCTCATCTCTCTTTTCGAACCTCTGCAGCACCCTTATAACTTCTGTCCTTATTTCCAGTGATGTCCCTTTTAAAACTCTTAAAAATGGTCCAGCTATAAAGTGCCACTACCTCCTTTCCTAACTCTATAGGTAAAGTTCTCAACAAGGCACTCTAGGCAGTAATCTGTGCCTACATCACCTGCTTTTCTTTTTGCTCCTCTCACTCTCCAATTATTTTTATGTTTCAGTCATGCTCAACTTTTTATTTTTTCCCCAGATGGCTCAGATGGTAAAGAATCTGCTTGCAGTGCAGGAGACCCAGGTTCACTCCCTGGCTTGGGAAGGGAATGGTTTACCAACACCAGTGTTCTTGCCTGAAGAATTCCACAGACAGAGGGGCCTGGTGGACTACAATCCATGGGGCCACAAAGAGTCAGACATGACTGAGCAACTAACACTCACTTTCAAACAGGCTAGGCTTTGCCATGTCTCTATTGGCCTTTGCTTATCCTATTCTCTCTGCCAGAAATGAATGACAAGTAGTAGTGACTACGCATTTCCTAAAAGCTAGACAACTACTGTGCTAAATCGCATGTTGAGTAGTCCAGTTTCATTCTTACCACAGTGTTATGTGGCTACTATTATTATTATCCTTATTCTTCAAATGAGCACTACTAATCCTATCTGCATAGGGGTTAAAAGAATAGACTCTAGAGAGGGATTTGGAAGTTCTACTGAACTTTCTTTGTTGTGCATGCATGCTAAGTTGCTTTAGTTGTGTCTACTCTTTTTGACAGTGCAGACTGCAGTCCACCAGGCTCCTCTGTCCATTGATTCTCCAGGCAAAAATACTGGAGTGGATTGCCATGCCCTCCTGCAGGCCCACGTCTCTTATGTTTTCTGCACTGGAGGCAAGTTCTTTACCACTAGCCCCACCTGGGAAGCCCAACTTTCTTTGTTATTTCCAGGCAAATAGATTGAAAAATACCAAGTTTTATTATTCTAATTTACTAATCAACTTTAGGTGTACCCAGCCAAATCAAGTTGAATTTTCTTTTTTAAAAATGTGTGTGTGTGTGTTGAAAGTGGGTAGTAGAGGGAGGAAATGGATAATTTGACCATTGATTTTGCTTTCCTGTGACAAAGAAGTTTTGGGTATGTCACATCGTTTAGTAATCCACACATTAATCTATTTAAATCTTCAGTGTGGATATAGGTATATTTTGTCCACTCCTCTCTTTTCCAAACTCATTTCGAATGTCATCAGCAGCTTGCTTGCATCACATTGTTGTTCTGTCACTAAGTCGTATCCGACTCTCGGTGACACCGTGGACTGCAGCATGCCAGGCCATCCTGTCCCTCACTATCTCCCAGAGTTTGCCCAAGTTCAAGTCTATCCCTTTGGCGATGCCATCCAACCATCTTGTCCTCTGTCACTCTCTTCCCCTGTCTTCAATTTTTTCCAGCGTCAGGGTTTTCTCCAATGACTCAGCTGCTCGCATCAGGTTCACTGCTTCGTATTGCCAAGTAAATGTATCAGCTCCACAGAGTTATAACCAGGATCATTAGAACACTACCTAAATATTGTATTTTCAGTATTTTTTGCTCTTAGCAATGAATAATAACATCCAGCCTAATTTAAAGAATTCAAGGTTCAGTTCATTTCAGTCACTCAGTTGTGTCCAACTCTTTGCGACCCCATGAATCGCAGCACGCCAGGCCTCCCTGTCCATCACCAACTCCCAGAGTTCACCCAAACTCATGTGCATTGAGTTGGTGATGCCATCCAGCCATCTCATCCTCTTTCGTCCCCTTCTCCTCCTGCCCTCAATCTCTCCCAGCATCAGGGTCTTTTCCAATGAGTCAACTCTTTGCATCAGGTGGCCAAAGTATTGGAGTTTGAGCTTCAGCATCAGTCCTTCCAATGAACACCCAGGACTGATCTCCTTTAGAATGGACTGGTTGGATCTCCTAGCAGTCCAAGGGACTCTCAAGAGTCTTCTCCAGCACGACAGTTCAAAAGCATCAATTCTTCAGTGCTCAGCTTTCTTCACAGTCCAACTCTCACATCCATACATGACCACTGGAAAAACCATAGCCTTGACTAGACAGACCTTTGTTGGCAAAGTAATATCTCTGCTTTTTAATATGCTATCTAGGTTGGTCATAACTTTCCTTCCAAGGAGCAAGTGTCTTTTAATTTCATGGCTGCAATCACCATCTGCAGTGATTTTGGAGCCCCCCTAAAGTTCAAGGTTATTCAACTTCAAATCACAACCAATTTGAGATTTACCAAAGAATTTTTAAACATTTTTTAAGCACTAGACATTTAAGAAATGCTATGTTAAGAACAAAAAATAAATAATTGGCAAAACCACTATGAAACTTCAGGAACTGTACAGCAAACTCTTTTTTTGTCTGATATAGAGTACTCACAGAAAATGGAAAAATATTTTCGTTTCTGTTTCCCTTAGTATTGGTAAAATCTCAGTGATTCTAATTCAAGAAATTTGCTACTAAGAAAGTCAGGATGAAGCTCATCTTTGTAGTAACTAAACTATGTAAGTTAATACTATAAATAAGAGAGATGAGTACAACTTTTGGAAACATTCATGCCTTTTATTGTAAAGTAAAATAAAATAAAATCTGAAAAAAAAAGAAAAGCTCATGTATACAAACAAGGAATTTGATGAGCACAGCACATTTCTACATGAGCTCCTTGACTCCGCAAGTTATTTGTATTTTACTGGAAATATTAAACTTCATGTGTGTTTGTTGCTTAAGTACTTTTTGAACTTTATATCATCAAAATTATGCCTCAGTAGCTGAAAATAGTATGAAGCAAAACAATTAAACCCCTGGTCCCTACCATCCAATACTCTAGAGGTAATTTCTAGTAAATAAAGATTTGTTTCTTGAGAAAACAATCTATACTCTAATGCTTTAATATTCTCAGATGATAGTTTACTATTATAGGCTGACAGTGATGAGGCTTTTAGGGCTCCCTTGTAGCTCAGTTGGTAAAGAGTCTGACTGCAATGCAGGAGACGTGGGTTTGATCCCTGGGTTGGGAAGATCCTCTGGAGAAGGAAATGGCAACCCACTCTGGTACTCTTGCCTGGAGAATCCCATGGACAGAGGAGCCTGGCAGGCTACAGTCCATGGGGTCGCAGAATTGGACATGCCTGAGCGACTAAGTGTGCCTGTGCAATGAGTCTTTTACTTTTATCTTACTCTTCTCACCTGTCTTCTGTCAAAAGGCATGAATTTAATACCTTTTAGATTTTAAATACTCGTGTAGCTTCTGTTTTAGAGATAATGTTTGTTTCATCCATTATCTTATTTTTAAAACAGTTTTCATAATAGCTACCCTAATGGATGTGAAGTAGTATCTCACTGTGGTTTTAATTTGCTTTATTCACTCTTAATCCCATCATTAAGGGTTATTTATTTTTAACAGTGGGAAATATTTTTCATTTTTTATGCATAATATTTTAAATTGGGATCATTGGCTGTATGTAGTTGTAGTTTGGCAATCTGCATTTAACAGCATTAGTAGAGTATTTACCAATGCCGTTAAAAATCCCTTATGAACATTATTTTTAGTGGGTGTGAAATCTTACACAGAGAAAGACACATTCAAGTATATGTATGGGTCCATTTTAATTGAATATTGGCATGCTGAAAAGAACAGATTTTAATGGAACTAGCAATCTGAATACAAAGCAAAGTCTATCCTCAAACAATAGGAATGATTTGGCTGCAATGAAACAGGTGAGTTTTCATAACACTTTCTGTCATTATATTAACTTCTTTAAACACTAGATTTATTGATATCACAATAAACAAAATTAAGAACAAGCATTACATAATTTAACCTATCAGATATCTCAAAGCAATCATCTTTCACCGGAGGTTTATTCTTTGTGTAATTAGATGTCTCTTATTTTTTAAACAAAGCTTTTAAAATAAGAACTCTCTTTAGGGATTAAGCCAACCAGATTTTATCATTGAAAACATGTTCATAGTTCAGTTAAGCCTGGCTTTCCCCTCTGGATAATCATTCTTCAAAATGCTCACCAGTGGATCTTTAAAACATCCTGTTGAGATCATTATCAAGATCTCAATGATATGTTATGAAATAAAAGGTTTATAATGGGATAATTGAAACTTCCTGCCTCATACAGTAGATATATTTTTATATTTATGGTATTCACACCAAGAAGTGGTTCTAAAAAGCTCAAAATATTATTTGATCTTAGTGGTTTGGGGACAGAGGAACTGTCACTGCCTTGATTTTTGTATAACTTGGCACAAGTCAGTGCTTTCTGGAGGGACTTTCAGCACAGACTTCTGTCAGATTGGCCATATGGAGTTATTGGGCTCAGATTATAGAGGTTTTCCTGGTTGTTAGCCTGATTTAGGAATTACCAGTGCTCTCCAGGATTTTCACCCAATACAGAGAGTGTGCAAGCAAAGAAATTGATACCTCAGGAAACCAATAAAGTTTGATATTGGGAGGTTTTGATGGTTCCCATCATTTCTGAGAGGTACCATCTCATGAAGCTCTTCATTGGCAATAGTGAAGATGGTTCCTGTTAGCCCCTGAGAGCTGATAATAGTCTAACACAACCTTGCTTGAATGATCCCAACTGTCTGCTTCCCCATGCTCCTCA
Organism: Oryx dammah; assembly: GCF_014754425.2. Lineage (NCBI taxonomy): Eukaryota > Metazoa > Chordata > Mammalia > Artiodactyla > Bovidae > Oryx > Oryx dammah. The sequence goes on along the minus strand of NW_024070204.1, from coordinate 51,866,643 downwards.
CCCCAGCACTCCCCAAACCCTAAGACTGTATCAGCTACAGGTCAGCCTGAGGAATGAGGCTGAGTCCCTGGCAGACACAGAAATCCACTTCACTCAACATTTTCATTTATTGTAGACACAACCTGGAGTTTACCTACTTCAGAGAGTGTGAGTGATGAAGTGTGGGAATTTGTCAGAATGAAGATCTGAAAACCTTTTTCACTGAAGGAGGAGAAAGATGAGTGGGAGGGGAGTTACAGGGAGGAGGGAGAGGAAGCCCCATTTTGAGAGTTCTCAATGTTCTGAACACTAGGAAACACCTCTTTCTCCTAGCACTGAGTTCTGTGTGAAAGGCAGCCTTGTTCTTAACTGTCTTTTCTTGAGGAACATCATGTGGACGGGTTTCCTTCCTGTTTCTCACCAATAAAATTCAAATTTTCATGTCACCATCACTATCAATGACTTTTTGATATTATGATGAGTCATCCTAATGGATTAAGGCAGAAGTTGAAAATAGGTCCCCTTAACACAATTATGGATTTTATTTTAAAAATCCAGGGTTTTCTTTAAATCAGAGGAATTTACATAAAAATAAATTTTCTGTTTCTCTTGAAAATACACCCAATCTGGCAATACTCAGCTCACATTCCCACCTCCCAAGAGTGGCACATCGGATAGTGGCTCTGGCTTGGGACTCTCTCTCTGGAGCCCCAGTGGAGTCCCCACCTGCTTGCTCTATGTATTTGCATCCCTGATTAATGTCGAAAGGCATGTGAGTTCTCTACTCCTCATTTTGATTAGGAGACGTATTAGAAAAGAGACAGCCCCCAGGGCTTCCCCGGTGGCTCAGACAATAAAGGGTCTGCCTGCAAGATGGGAGACCTGGGTTCAATCCCTGGGTCAGGAAGATCCCCTGGAGAAGGGAATGGCTACCCACTCCAGTGTTCTTGCCTGGAGAATTTCATGGACAGAGGAGCCTGGTGGGCTGCAGACCACGAGGTTGCAAAAGAGTTGGACACAACTGAGCAACTAACACACACAGACCCACACCATACGCTTTGAAGTGTCTTTCTCATGCGGAGCAGAGGACACCAAGCAAACATATTCTGTCATAGGGGCAAGTCGTCCGAGAAGCAGTTAGCACAAATATCTAGTGATTTACTCAGTAATTCTGAAAGGTGGGAGTTAAACCACCTATAATCGGCTCTGGGGTTTGTTTACAACACATATGTAGGGTCCCCCCTCAAACCTAAGGGAATCAGAATCTGGGGAGGGAAGAACCTGGCATCTGAACATTAAAGAAGCAACCCAGGTGCTTCTTATTAAACATAAAGCTTGAGAATTATTGAATTCTTCCAGGATCTGACAGCTCTTCTGCTTGGCAAATACAGTTAAAAGGAACTGATAGACCTTAGGAAATAATCTTAACTCACCAGTCCAGCAATGCTGAAGATGCAGAATTTTGTCCTTATCAAAAGCCAGTCAATGCTGACCTTTTTCAGTGAGTGTCCAACACTAGATCAGGTACAACAGTGAATAAGGCAGAGACATATGCAGTTTTGTATATAACAGAAAGAGGGTTCTTTTCCCCATTATCATAAAAAACAGGAAATTACTGGGCCCTTATGTTCATTTTTGCTGCATTATTGTTTTCATCCCTATCTTTAATGTGGAATTAAAGTATCCAGACGCATCTACTTGCTTTCATTTCTAATATCTGGAAAGGTTTCAGCTGGACAAAATTAGCATGTAGACCATGCTCCCTCCTGTAATCTCACCGATGAGTCACTCCACAACCCCAGCACAGAACTGCTTCTGGGATCCTGTCTGCTAACTAGGCTTTGAAACCTAGCAGGAAAAAAAATTTAAAAACTTGTGTGTTTTCTTCAGAGGTAATAAATAAATGAGAAATTACCATAAATATGCAGTTTTATTCACTCTAACTAATTTTGACATAAAAACTGATGAAGCTGTGCACAGATTGGACCTAGATTCAGGTTCTGTATCTACACAGCTAATGCACACATGAATTATTCAGTGAAATTTGCTTCAGTGGGTTTTTCTGAGTCATCTCAGTGTGTGGCCAGTTTCAGATAACACATTAGACCATTATGCATTATGGTCAATTCACTATATATTTGTTCAAAATACACCCTGTGTTGGTAAATCTGTTAAATTCAAGTTTGTGATTCACATATGTCATCTTTACCCAGATGTCCCCATGTATTTTGAACATTAAACAATAATATTTTCATCTCTCTGAGCCTCAGCATTCACAATTATTCATCGCACTGGGGACACGCAGGTGGGAAAATAGACAATTGCTATTCCATCTGTGATTGCTGTGGATGGGGGAAGTACAAAGGAGCCAGACAAGAAATAAATAGAAGGGCCAGGAGAGGCTCCTTGAAGGAAGGACCTCAGAGCTCAGATCTGAAAGGTAAGCAGAAGTTGCCAAAGGAAGAGAGAAAGGGAAGGCATTCATTTACTATTGCTGAGTATCACTCCACTACAGATTCAGTGACTTAAAATAATTATGATCCCACAGTTTTCCTGGGTCAGGAGTCTGGCTCAGTTTTACTTGGGTTCTACAGGCAGGGGCTCATGAGACTGCAGTCAGGAGGTTACCAGGCCCATTTATTTCTGGGGCGAGGGTCTTCTTTTCAAGCTCCTGCAGGTTGTTGGCAGAATCCAGTCCCTTGCAGTTTTAGGACTGAGGTTCCTGCCTCCTTGCAGGCTGTCAGCTCAGGCTCCTCTCAGGTGATGAAGGCTATCTGTGGTCCCTCACCCTCTCACAGCCCTCCCCCAACATGGCAGCTCACTTCTTCAAGTTTAGTAGGAGAATGTCCCTCTTGAGAAAGGACCCAACTCCTCTTTTTAAGAACTTTCTCCTGATTAAGTCAGGCCCACTTAAGTTAGTTAACAGACTTGGAATGCTTAATTCCATTTGTAAAATCCTTTCACTTTTTCCAAATACTGTAACCTGACCACAGAAATAACATCTCATGCTCATAGGTCTAGCCCACATTTAAGAGAAGGGGATTATATTAGAGTGTATGGATACAAAGAGATGGGAATCTTCTGGGCCGTCTGAAAATTGTGCCTATCACAGGGAAGGATATTCCAAGCAGGAAGAATCAAGTATATGAAAGAAACATAGGTGAAAGTATGGCGTTTACAAGTGTCTGAGGGTAAGCCTGGAGTCTGACCAGAGGATGCGCAACAAGTCAAGCTAAGAAATGTGGGCTTTATCCTCAGTGAATAGAGAAAGCAGCGCTGGGTTTAACTGCCCATGCCTGCATACACTGTTATGTGATCAGTTTTCAAAGAATATTGGAAATACTGAAGTATGGAAAACTTCCTACAATAAAAATGGAAAAATCAGGATATGTCTTTATATTACATAGTACTCATTTTGGAAATATCTATGACATTTTTAAAGACTAGAAGTAAATACATCCATCTGTTAGCCATGGATCTGGGTGGCAAACTATGAATGTTAGCTATCAGTGAGTGGGGAATTATAGATAGAAATTCCTTATTCTTTTTCTTATTTCTAAAATTCGCCACAATAAATGCATATTTATTTTATAATAATAATAAATTAAAAACCTACTTGTGGTACTTGCAAATACAAATGAATCTGAACACAGTTCTCTTTGACATCAGTTGAAAATTTGGTACTCCAGATATTTTGACAGGTGGGAAACCTAGGTCAGAATTTAGCTACATGCGAGCCGTGTAAAGGTGAGGACCAGTCAGTGGAAATGAAGTCCGGATTCAGCAAGGGTGACAAGTATACTAGACCTCCCCAGGTTTTATCTCATAACTAAACATAGGCAGCAAACGCAGTCTTTAAATTCGGGTGGTATTGAAGCCAGCCACTTCCCTCTACCTCAGTTTCCTTACATATAAAAGTGCAGGCAGGTAAGATTCTATTCTTATCCCAAGATTCATTGCAGGTAATACACAGGTGGCCTGAATTTCACCCATCATCAAGCCGCCTTCCTCCTGGAGGAGTCAGTCATTTAAGCAGTTCTGCTTACCAAACACCCACTGGACATGGAGCTCAGAGCCAGGGTAAGATGCTGGAGGTGCTGAGCGCTATTTTATAAATGGCATCACCTCTGCCATGTGGCCATGTCCATTCCAACTTTCAGCAGTGTTCACCCAGGAAGAGAGGGAAGACCCCTTTGAGAGCCAAATGGGAATTTGGGAATAAGAAGCAATGACAATGAAATCCTTCCGACAAGTTTCAAGAGAGCAGTTAACAGAAAAGAGAAAAATGTATTTTTAGAAGTTGTTTGGGAGGTGAAGGATTTTTCTTGGAGGGAGGAGGGCAGAAGAGATTGGGAGAAGAAATTGTTTTCCTTGGCACTGCAATACCTCAGAGATCTTTGAGTCAAAATACAATGAAATGGGGCTTTGCATCTCTCTTGCTTCAGGAAAATGAAAAGCAAGCTCACTAAAAAATGAATTGGTCAACTGAATAGACCACATTTCTGATAAATGACATGATGACTAAAATAAAAACTCTTAAAATACATATTTTAAAATTAGATTTCTGACCTTCGATAGGGCTTATCATGCTATTTATACTGAGGCAGAAGGAGCTGATTTTTCAGTAGTTGCCTCATCAAAGACATGACTCATATTTCCTTAAGCATTTACACCATATGTTTCCTGAGGTAGAAGAAAAAACTAAGGTTTTTCTTTTTTCTAAGCAATTAGTGAGATATGAACCAAAAGTTAGAAGAAATCATTTGAAAAGAATACTTTGCAGGGCATGCAGTTTTCGAATGTTGACTTCTAGAAACTGAAATTATATTAACTCTTTGGCCAGTGTAGCCATTTGATTGATTTATGAATATGAATTAGAAGTAATCATTGTGATGCTAGTTTTACCATTAAGAAAAAAGGAAAGTTTTAGTTTAGTAATGAAACACAGGTACTACTGAAATTCACTTAATATGCAGAAATGTGAATTGGAGGTAAGAAGCCTTGTTAAACTGAAAAGAATCATTTTAACATTTAAAAAGAAAAATATCACTGTAATTGACATTTAGTGACATTTTTGCATGTGTACAAGCTGTGACTGTGAGATAATGGTTCATATTATCATGTGGCCAGTGGAAATTAAAGCAATTTTTTTTTTTTTTTTGATTGTGCCGGGTCTTCATTGCTGCACACAGGCTTTTCTCTAGTTGTGGTGAGCAGGGCTACTCTTTTGTTCTGGTGTATGGACTTCTCTTGTTGCAGAGCATGGGTTCTAAGGCACACAGGCTTCAGTAGGGATCTTTCTGGACCAGGGATTGAACCTATGTCCCCTGCATTGGCAGGCAGATTCTTATCCACTGTACTACCAGGGAGGGACCAAGATGAGTTTATTTTTATGATTTTTAACAAGGATCATTTTAATACACATATCTTACATAGCACAAAATTACTGTTGTAAAACTCATAGGAAATGCATATTTTATTTAAGAGATGGGGAAGTACATATATAAAAAATCATTAATATAGAAAAATCAGGGTCCCAACTAAGGAATTGCTAGTTTTCTACTTGGTGCCTGAATCGCTTGACATTTTATTCCATTACTGTTTGTTGTTTTTGTGGTTTTTTTTTTTTTTAGGGTAGTAAATTTAGGAATAGAAAACAGGTTCAACACATGTAAAAAATGTGTATCTTAAGGACATGTCCTCATCCTAGGCTATTCCTACCTCTCATGTTACCTGGCTTGGAGTGCTACCACCATCCTTCCAGTCACCCAGATCAGAAACCTGCCCATCACACTTAGCTCCTCCTTATACTCCCTACCTAACCACCCCCAGCCAAGTCCTTTGACTTATACCCTCTCAATATCTCACAGGTATATTCTATCTATCTCAACTTTATTTATTTTTTGGGCAATTTTAGATTCACAGTAAAACTGAGTGGGAGATACTGAGGTTTCCCATATCCCCTCCCCTCTACCCCGCTCCCCCCACAGCACAGCCTCCACTATTCTCAGCATCCCCTACCACAGTGGCACATTTGCTGTAAGTAATGAACCTAGATTAACACATCATCACCCAGAGTTTATAGTTTACCTTAGGGTTCACTAACTATACCCTATGGGTTTGAACAAATGTGTAATGACATGGGTCCACCATTATAGGGTCATACAGAATAATTCCACTGCCCTAAAAATTCTCTGGGCTCTATCTTTTCATTTGTCTCTCCCATCAACCCACTGATCTTTTTTACTGTCTCCACAGTTTTACCTTTTATAAAATGTCATATATTTGGAATAATACAGTATGTAGTCTTTTCAGATTGGTTTCTTTCACTTAGTAATGTGCATGTAAGGCTCCTTTGTGCCCTTTCATGATTTGACAGCTCATTTCTTTTCAGCCCTGGATAATAATCCATTGCTTAGATGTGTCACAGTTTACATATCCATTCACTTCCTGAAAGATGTCTTGGTTGCTTCCAAGTTTGGGCAATTATGAATAAAGCTACTGTAAACATCTACGTGCAGATTTTTGCATGGACCTAAGTATTCCAGTCCTTGGGTAATCACAGGTACTCTCTTAAACTCTGACCCCATCATTTCTGCCTCCTATTTCACCTCCCTAACTCCCAATCTTGAACTGCCCTTACACCTCTCCCCACCAGCTTATGCCCCACCATTCCACAAGGATAATTTTTCTTCAGTGGAAATCTGCTTGGTCACATCCTGCTTTTGAAACTTCAGTAGCTTTCTAGGCCCTGTTCTTGGATACCTTCTCCACACATCACCTTGGCAAATAAGATCCTTTTCTTATTTGGCTCCTGCTCACCCCTCCAGATTCACCACCATGCCCACACTGGGTTTCAGCCTTGGCAAACTATCTGCAACATTTGAGTGGGCCTCCCCCTCTGCAGCGCAGTCTCCTTCTGCCCAGAGACCCTTTCCCTCCCACCCCTGCCCCGTCTGGTCAACCTCTGCTCTTCATTTAGGTTTCAGCTGTCAGCAGACGTCTTCTCCTTGAGGATGCACTCTTTGTCCCTTTAGCATCTTGGAACTAGGACTTCTCCATTGTCCTGACATCCTGTGCATCCCCCATCCTAGATTTTATCTCATTGAATCATAATCATGTATTCACTAGTATAGTCTTTGTTTTCTAGCAGAGTAGATTTTTGTATGGCCAGGGACCTCAACATACTCACCAGGTCCTAGCACTGTGTCTGGAACACAACAGGCATTTCACAGTAGTTGATAACTGAGTGAGTCTGTACAATGAAAAAGCCACCTGTCTGAACATAAGGAAACATAAAATTAATATACTAATGTAATACATAAATATATAATTATATAAAATTAAACATTAAAATAAATCTTAACTCTAATACCTTCTATAGTACCTCCATGTCAATTAAACCTGCTTTCACCTGCAAGAAACCCCAAGTAAAGTTCATTTAAACAAATGAAGAAGTCTCAAAAGACTTGAAAACAAAAGTCTGCTGGCCTTGGGTCAGTACAATGGTGGAGCCAGAATCTCTATACTTCTCTTGGTTTTTCTCTAATAATCACAAAATGTCTGCAGCTCTAGACATCACATCTACTTTCAATTCAAGAAAGGGAAAGGCAGCAACAACCCCTTCTGTCTCCTTTATCAGGAAAGCAAATTTATTCTGGAAATAGCCACTATTTTTTCATTTATTTTTCATTGGCTAGAACTATGTCAATATGTCAGCTTAATTATAAGAGAAGCTAAAAAAATTAGTGTTTAGTATTTCCAGCCTCAGTATTGGAAATGAGTAAGAGACAATAGTCTGGAAATAGATGTGAGATTAGGCAGCCAACAGTATCCACTATACCCTGGGACAAACCATGGTACTTCTTTTACCCTTTGATTCCTCTTTTCTGAGTGAAGAATTAAAACAAATGATCTTTCTTCTGGAATCAACTTCCTCTCATTCTACAATTTCTGTATATTGTCTTGTCCATGGTAGAATTGCCTTCTACATCCAAGAGTTCAGTTCAGTTCAGTCTCTCAGTCGTGTCCAACTCTTTGCAACCCCATGAATCACAGCATGCCAGGCCTCCCTGTCCATCACCAACTCCTGGAGTTCACCCAAACTCAGGTCCATCGAGTTGGTAATGCCATCCAGCCATCTCATCCTCTGTCATCCCCTTCTCCTCCTGCCCCCAATCCCTCCCAGCATCAGGGTCTTTTCCAATGAGTCAACCCTTCGCATGAGGTGACCAAAGTATTGGAGTTTCAGCTTTAGCATCAGTCCTTCCAATGAACACCCAGGACTGATCTCCTTTAGAATGGACTGGTTGGATCTCCTTGCAGTCCAAGGGACTCTCAAGAGTCTTCTCCAACACCACAGTTCAAAAGCATCAATTCTTCAGCACTCAGCTTTCTTCACAGTCCACCTCTCACATCCATACATGACCACTGGAAAAACCATAACCTTAACTATATGCACCTTTGTTGGCAAAGTAATATCTCTGCTTTTTAATATGCTATCTAGGTTGGTCATAACTTTCCTTCCAAGGAGTAAGTGTCTTTTAATTTCATGGCTGCAATCACTATCTGCAGTAAGTCCAAGTCCTTCCCTGATGCTTCATGTTTAGAGAAAGACTGATCTAAGGAAGAAGCCCCTCTGTTTTTAGGAGACTTCCTATTAAAAATTTTCCCTGACAAAGGCTGAATGATACGCATCAGACTTCCTGCCTGTGACCTCACCGATCCCTTTGCCACGTGGAGTCCCTCAGACTGTTTATGACCGTTACTATGGCTTCTCTGAATATTCTCTCTCCCAGGCTAAAATTCCACTTGCTCCAATAGTTTTACAGATAATCCCCTTCTGTACTCTCACCACCCTGGTCAGCTGACACCAGACATACTGTCTTCATTTACTTATGATTCACTGAACAAATACTTAATGAGTTTCAGCCATGTGCCAGCACTGTTCTGGAAACTGGTGATAGAGCAGACAACAATGCAAAGCTTTTTCATGGAGCTTACCGAGGAGGAGTGGAGGGAGGTGAAGATCAAACAGACACACACACACACACACACACACACAGCTTGTTCCTTCCCCATTCAGACCTGTGTCATTGTTACCTTGGCACCAGTCACCACTATCTGAATGGTAATGTGTGTGTGCATGTGGTTTATATTTGGTCATTAGGGAAGGCATCTCCAGGACCTGATTGAGGAAAAATAATCTGCAAGGAAAGGAAAGAGCTCTTGAACATGGGAAACTATAAGCGAATGGTCTGGGGTAGAAGAAGCTAGGCCTGATGTAGAAACAAAAAAAAAATACTCAGAGGAGGAGAGTTTGCGGGGGAGGGTGGTGAGCCTGATAGAAAGTATATAGGGATCCGATTATACAAGATGCTGAAGGCCAGGGCATGAATTTAGGCCATATTTGATTGTATTTCAGTATTGTCTTAAAATGTGTCTGGACAGAACTGAATACACAGCAGCACATACAGTCTGGTGGGAGCAGTCAAATGTACAACCTCTCCCTATAGCAGGCATTGCATTTCTACTAATATGGGCCAGGATTCCGTGACTTTTCTGGAAGCCCTCTGGTCCCCGCTGTGACTTCCTGTGATCGCTTTGACGTGCATGGCTCACATGTCTGAATATCATTTGTCCAAGAGAAGGAGTAGGTGGATGTGATGTGAGGAGTTATTAAAATGATTCATATCTCACTTCCACCACATGAAAAATAATATACAGTCAAAAGCCACCCAGCTTGGGGAAGCCTAAATTACATATTTGAAATTCAGTCTGTCATTGAAATGAGATAATCTAGTCCCAAAAGTTCATTTCTTGAGACTAATCTTCCCAAAGCAGAACTGAATGATAAGAACAGAATGAAGTCTAAGCCCCATCCCCCCCAAAACAGAAAAGATTGAAAAAAAAAATGATAACTCCAGCCAGGCAGGAATTGGAGGAGGAGTTATTGGTACTTAAGTTGGTGTGAGCCAATTAATGTTGGGTTTCCACCTTCTGGGAACCCTATTAGCCTTTCCCCCAGCAGCCTTGGGTTTCTCTCTTAACTGTGGACCTCAGGCCTCAGAGCTGACCACTCTGGTGATGACATGCTCCACCCTCCCGCAGAGCTGTGAGCAGAGACCCTCTCCAAGGCAACCTATGAGCCCCTTCCCTCCTCTGGCCCTACGTCCACCCCGCACGCTGCATCTGCTGTTCACTAACTCAGACAGCGGGGATGCTAAGGCCTCTCCTCTCCCATATGGCGCCGAGTTTCGTTTCACCCTTTTCCTCTTCCCTATCAGTAGGCATTCTGGAAGCCAGTTTTATGATGACACTCACAGCTAGCATGAAACCCGGGTAAAAATAAAACAGGATGTCAATAAAGAACTAATGACGTGTGTCTGTGTAAATGTATAATAATAATAATAATAAAAGAAGAGATATCTGTTTGCAAAGGTACCATTTTAAAGTCATGGGGCTTTCAGTGATGCTGCTTTATAAATGGACCGACATATGTGAATGTTTGCCTTCGTCTCTCAGCCATGAAAATCTCCCCGTAGACAGTGGGCTCTGAGGTGAAAGGTGCTCTGTGGGAACTAAATAGTTCACCAGCACACCTTCGCTAAGTGCTAACCTAACTATTTTCAGGACAGAAATATTGGGAGGCAGCTGAAAGCAATTTAGGGAGCATGGAAAGAAATTGTTAAACAGGCTGGTAATCTGGCCTTTCCTAAAGTCTGTATTCAAAATCCAAAGGCAAATAGCAAAATCTTATGGTATAGCACAGAGAACTATATTCAGTATCCTGTGATAAACCATTATGGAAAAGAATATAAGTAGATACATAGATAGATAACTGAATCACATTGCCATACAGTACAAACTGACACAATATTGTAAGTCAACTACAATAAATTTTTAAAATATTTTAATTGAAAATAAGCGCAACTAGAAAGAGAAACCAATACCAGCCTTGTAGAGGGAAGTAGATGCCCAGCATGAAGGTAGGAAAATGCCTGGAAGGATTTAGGTGAGAATGGCATTTCCCGTAATGACCTTGGTTCAGGATGTGTACAGAGCGGTGGAAAGACCCCTGTGCTGCAAGGCAGGAACCACTCATAGCTCCACTCCTGACCAGCTGAATGATATTTTCTACCCTCTTTGAGCCTTCTCTCTTCTGTGTTAAGGGGCTAGACATGGTCAGGTGTAATTCACAGTATATGTGTCATAATTTATGGACTCTGCAGTGAGGAGTGGTGTGCTTTGGGGTGGGGAGTGGTAAAGGGCAGGGTGAGCAGATGGGGCTCTGGGCTCTCTGACACTCTCCCCACGCACCCACCCCCACTTTTCCACAAGAACAACTCACTTTTATCTCATTATACACTGAACTCTTTGTAAGATCCTAGTTTTAAAAATACAACTTTCAATACTTAAAAAAATGAAAGCATGTAGACATCTAGATATTGAGTAAGATTCCTTCCAACCAAAATATGATGATTCTAACACTCTAATTAAAGTATGTAAATGATATACAACTATCTATGGATGTTAACAATTTGTCAGTATTACTGAGCAGCAATAGTAACACTGAAGTAAGAGAATGAATCCCCGCAAGCAGAACATCTCAATGAGCAATGCATACTGATAAGCCATGGATAATATATAGTACAAGTAGTAAGCACATTTTATTATTTTTATTCTTCAAAGGATTGGGGAATATTCATTTGCAAGGAGCTATGGGGCTTGCCTGGTGGTGCTAGTGGTAAAGTACCCACCTGCCAGTGCAGGAAATGTAAGAGACGTAGGTTCAATCCTGGGTTGGGAAGACTCCCTGAAGGACTAAATGGCAACTCACTCCAGTATTCTTGCCTGGTGAATCCCATGGACAGAGGAGCCTGGCAGGCTACAGTCCATAGCATCGCAAAGAGTCAGACACAATTGAAAGGAGTTAACACAAGGAGCTACGGGGTTCTATCTGTTCTTGGCACAACTATATAGAGCTTTTAGGATCTGCTGGTATGTCCTTTAATGCAAAAATTATATATATATTTTAACTTTTCAAAGATGGTTCAGTTTTTTTCAGATGGTCTAGAAAAATCTCATAATTGATGTTAAACACTCAATTATTCAGGTTGGATGGCATCACCAACTCAATGGACATGGATTTGGGTAGACTCCGGCAGTTGGTAATGGACAGGGAGGCCTGGCGTGCTATGGTTCATGGGGTCACAAAGAGTCAGACACACCTGAACAACTGAACTGAATTGACTGATTTAGGTATTGGTTTAAAGCACATAGTATATACTAGGGATCCTACCAACTGTAGAAGGAGAGTCATTCATCATTTAGCAAATGTTTTCTGATGCCCTAGCATGAAACAGGCATCTTCTAAGCACTTTGAATTCATCATGAAACAAATAAAAAAAGCACTGAGTTTCACATCTCAGCCCAAGTGGAGCACACATTTCAGACTCTAGATTGATGACTTAGACATGTGAGATATATCTCTTTCATGCAAGGAGCTTAGAGTCCAGTTGGAAAAGTAAAATGTCAAGACACACAACATTAACAGGCTGAAAGGTGGCATGGACCCCAAGTACTACAGTAGCTTCAAAGGAGGCTGAGAGTTGGACTTGGGTAGACCTTGAAGAAGAAAGTAGAATTAGACAGATACTCCAGGCTTAGTGCCTGGTATATAGTAGTTGCTCAAGTACTGTTGACTAAATGAAAAACCAGGACTGACTGGATAGACAATTCCCACACTGAGATAGAAGGAAAGTAATTCGGCTTTTTTTTTTTTAATTGGAGTATAGTTTCTTTACAATGTTGTGTTAGTTTCTGCTGTACAGTGAAATGTCTCAGCTATGTGTACATATATCCCCTCCTTCTTGGACCTCCCTCCCATCCCACCCATCTAGGTCATCACAGAGTACCCAGCAGCCTAGGTGAGGGAAGCCTTGAATTCCAGGTAAACATTTTGGAGTCAGGTATGGGGATGAAGGTTGAACATAACACACAGAAGCAAAACTTTGAGTCTTTCCCCCAGAAAGCCTGTTGCAGGCATGATTCCTAGAAGCAGGGAGACCTATCCGAAGCTTTTCTTCCAGGGCACCTGTGAGGACATGATGGCCTTGCCTTGGCGGAGTCAGATGGCCGAACAAGGGGCAGACATGAGAATCAATCGTCTGTGGACATGGGGTATACAGAGAGGGAGAGGGAGTGGAGAAACAAGGTGGGAGTCTCAAGTGTTTGGCGTGAAGAAGCTACTTTCTGTTTGAAAGGCAATGGTGCTCACAGGCTCCGGGTCTTGACTGTGTGGTATTAGTCCTGGGACCACCACTAGTGGTGTATGACCTTCAGCAAACTTCTTAACGTCTCAGTGCCTCAGTGTCCCCATCTGTAAGATGGGAATGATGACTTAACATCTATTTTAAAACACAGGAGATTGTGAGAAGTAAATGAGATGCTGAGGAGAGTGCGTAACAGAGGGGAAGAGAGGCAAAGATGGACTGAGGAGGGCGGAGAGCTCTGTGCCACTCCCCACTCCACCCGGAGAGCACGAGTGAGGTCGCGGAGTCTCAACCACCATCCTGAAGATGGGGGCGGGGTTCTTCTGGAGACTCCTGGCTTCACCTGGAAAGCGTGGGAGGGCAGGGATCTGCTATTCCCCACATCTCACTGGGGTGGTGCCCTCTACACGAGAGATGCTGCGAAGGATAGCATCCGGGATTCAAGTATGTATCTAGTGATGAGTGCCACTAACAGCTGTGGGGACAGGGAGACAGTGTCAGGGGGACTCTCCAAAGTTAGGAGAGTGGGGGATTTAAGTCGGGATTGAAACTCTGGTGTTCTGGATTCTGACATCCTGCTGGGTTTCCAGTAGCTGCTACTTTCTGTTCTGTGACAGATAGGTGTGCAAAATATTGAGATGGCCGCTGGACGTGGGAGAAGGCTGGGAGGAGTGAGCAGGGGTCCCTTTGGAGGAGAGAACTGCAATTCTGGAGTGCGGAGTCCAGGAGCACCTTCTCCGCACACCCCTGTCCACTCTGACCTCCTTCCAAGGGCAGGCCAGCGAGGCATTACCATTCTTCAGTGATCTCCACCACAGAGAGAAAACAAAGCTTCTGCTGGGTTCTCCTGGAACACAGTTAGTGCCTCCCTCCACAGTCCAGGAAATTTGCCACTGCTTCTGGGCTCTGCTCCAGCCTCATTTTGTATGTCTTGTGAAAGAAATATGTGTGCATTCCTGCCTCTACTTTTCATCCTTGCTGCTTTTTATCTAAAATATGTATAATAGCCTGCCACCCCCTCCCCCTCTACTCCTAACCATCTCTCCTTTTGTGATGACAGAAACTCCTGAGTGCCAATTCAGCACTTACACACTAATATATCTTAAAGTGGGCATCAAGGTGCTTTTGTGAAGAGCATTTCACTTGGTTCTCACTGCAACCCTTCTAATTACTGAGGGTTGTTGTTCAATGCACGTGGTACATATAAAGAAAGTAAGCCCTACCCAAGGGGAATTCTAGAGTGATAGAAATGTTCTACCTCCTGCTAATATATGTATTTGTCAGATTTGATCAAACTATACATTTAAGACCTGTGCATTTCACTATGTGTAAATTGCATCTCCATTTTCTCAAAAAAGAAAGAAAGAAGCTACAGTGGGAAAGGTTTGTTGAATTGCCAAATATCACAAAACTAGAAATCAGGTTGAAAGAGTCTTTATTTGTAACTTCTGTTCAGACTCATAAGAGGTATCAACCTGTCAGAGGACACTTCTCTTGCTTCTTGGAATGCCCTCCTTAGTAGAAGGGTAACAGAGAGATCATAGATGATGGATGGTTCTTAAGGGTGTAATTAGGGGGAAGATAAATGAGAAAGTCAAGGTGCCTGTGAGTGAGAGAGGAACTAAGGAGGCATTAGGGTGCACAGTGGAAATTTTACTGGGGGTCTGTCCAGTGTTTCTCCTTTTCTCCATGTCAACAGAAAACACTTCACACAATCTGGTTATTCAACTCTCTGTCAGTTGTCTGGCTGGCTGCCTCTTTGTCTGCCTGTCTTTCCCTCCCTCTCCCTGGATGCAGGACAAGGTAAGAGTCAGAACTGAGACGTCAAACAAATTCTCCTGTATACACTCTGCCTTTTCATCTGTTTATAATATGCTCTGATTTCCTATCCACACTTTCACATCCTTGGTGCCTTGCTCAGTCGCTTAGCTGTCTGACTCTTTGCGACCCCATGGACTGTAACCCACCAGGCTCCTCTGTCCATGGGATTTTACAGGCAAGAATACTGGAGAGGGTTGCCGTTTCCTTCTCCCTGACTCAAGGATTGAACTTGTGTCTCCTGAATTAGCAGGCAAATTCTTTACCTCCAAGTCACCTGGGAAGTCCTCACATCCTTGGTAGAAAAGATTACTCCTATACCTCTTTGTATTTATTTCTCCACACCATTATTTTCTAATTATAACTTCTATTTTTCCTCATTTCAAAGAAATGCACATTCATTGCAGAAAATTGAGGAGATGCTCATAAGCTGGGAAAACAACTTCAGAAATGAGGGCTATCCTTTAGAACACAGTCACATAAATCATTATTAACATGCTTCGTGTTACAACAGTGCTGCTAATGATGGTGGCGGCGATGGTGGTGATGAAGGTGACGATGATGGTGATGAAGTTGATGACTAACATTTATACCTGACTGTGTGAAAAGCACAGTTCTAAGTTATATATATATAATTGCAATCTTCACAACAATCCCAAGAGGTCTTATTATTTTCCTCTTCCTTTTAATTTTATTTCATATTATTATATAGATGAGGAATCCAAAGCAGAGATGTTACATGTCCTGATCATGATCACACATCAGAAAGTGGCAAAGGTGGGCTGAGACCCAGGGAGTTGGGCTCTAACTTGAAGGACACAAGTAGATTTCAATTTAGTAGTAGCCTTACATCACTGCAAATGGTGACTGCAGCCATGAAATTAAAAGATGCTTGCTCCTTAGTTGAAAAGCTATGACCAACCTAGACAGCATATTAAATAGTGGAGACATTACTTTGCCAACAAAGGTCCATATAGTCAAAGCTATGGTTTTTCCAGTTGCCATGTATGGATGTGAGAGTTGGACCATAAAGAAAGCTGAGCACCAAAGAATTGATGCTTTTGAACTGTGGTTAAATGGCCATTAGCCATTGCCTGCTGAGCTAATAGACCCTTCTGGAGAAGACTCTTGAGAGTTCCTTAGACTGCAAGGAGATCACATCAGTCAATCCTAAAGGAAATCAGTGCTGAATATTCATTGGAAGGACTGAGGCTGAAGCTGAAGCTACAGTACTTTGACCACCTGATGTGAAGAACTGACTCATTGGAAAAGACCCTGATGCTGAGAAAGAATGAAGGCAGGGGGAGAAGGGGATGACAGAGGATGAGATGGTTGGATGGTATCACCAACTCTATGGACATGAGTTTGAGCAAGCTCTGGGAATTGGTGATGGACAGGGAAGCCTGGCGTGCTACAGTCCAGGGGATCTCAAAGAGTCAGACACTACTGAACAACTGAGCTGAACTGAACTAAGGTGATGGAGATTGTTTTCTTTTTCTACATTATCTTTCTAGAATAACTCAGATAGTTAATAGCAGAATAGATTTCAAACCCAGGAGTGTCTACTGTGAACAGGTGTTCCTAACCACAAAGTTCATAAACAGACCCCAGCAGACTGTTGACCTTTCTATAAGCAATAAGCATCCTGATTCTACACCGCTGCCCTGAGAAAGGTGGTCACCAGCTCTGTCCCCATGGCTTGGCTTTGCTGCAGAGTATTCTTGCTGCCAGGACTGTGACTGTGTGAGGGATACAGCCCCTCAGCAGAGGGTGATGTGGAAGGACAGCCCAGAACAGAGCAGGGTGAAGGATTTATTTTAGTAACGTTTAGGCTGTGCTGTGCCTGCTGCCTTAAAGTGCCTGATGAACTGTGTACATTTCAAGGCAAGTGGATTGAGTAGCATTTTGTGTTAAGGAGCATACTGTTTGTCTCCTTTGCAATGAAAAAGCATCTCTTTTAATTTACAGGATTACAAGTCACTGTGGGACACGTGAAAATTCCTAACTAGATGATTTGTAATATCGGTTATGGAATAACTAAATAACTCATTTCTACATGTCTTGAGTATTATCAAAAGTTATACAGAGACCTTACAGCATTATCAAGGAGAAGGCAGTGGCACCCCACTCCAGTCCTCTTGCCTGGAAAATCCCATGGACGGAGGAGCCTGGTAGGCTGCAGTCCATGGGGTTGCTAAGAGTCGGGCACGACTGAGCGACTTCACTTTCACTTTTCACTTTCACGCATTGGAGAAGGAAATGGCAACCCACTCCAGTGTTCTTGCCTGGAGAATCCCAGAGACAGTGGGCCCCCATCTATGGGGTCGCACAGAGTCAGACACAACTGAAGCAACTTAGCAGCAGCAGCAGCAGCAACAGTATTATCAAACCCTATGCAGAATGTCAGTTTGTAGTTTCTGAAATTTTAGTTAAAAATGAACCCCTTCAGTTGTTTAAAAAAAATAAAAGAATGCTTCAGTGCAGCACCAGATGGAACATTTTGTGGTAAACAGGTTAGCCATTGCCTTCTGAGCTAATAGACCTTTCTGGAGAACTGGCCAGCCCAGAAGGAGAGCTGCAGGCAAGGCACACTGCTTCTCTCTATCTACACAATGTCCTCTGATCGTATGGCCAGTTGGAACTGAGATGGACATAAAGTAAAAATTGGTAAGTCCTACCCAGGTGACATGCTCAAGATTCAGAATGGCTCTGATTAATAAATCAAGGCCCATTTCAGATCCATGACTGGAAAAAACAGAGGCATTATCGAGCTTGGGAAAGCGGAAGAGAGATTGCAATTGAAATGTTACTCGTGTATTTGCTAAAGCTTTCAACAGAGGGTCATTTCATTCATTGTGATTCCAGCATTTGAATTCAGAAAAGCCAATTATCTTAACAAATGACTAGAGGAAACAAAAGTGCAAACGTATTTTAGAGGAACTTTCCTCTCCCCAAATCCTTCTTATTTGACATATAATTTTATTTTTATGAGTTGAACTGAGAAGGTATGGTGACGTCATTCCTCTCTGCAAGGTTAGTTTTACCGAGGTTTTTTCCCCCAGACTCTGGCATTCAGCTGGTCATTTGGTCAACAGAAAACTGACAGAGCCAACTGAGACAGTAATTTCCCCTTTACCACATGTAAATGGAATCTGAATTTAAATGCTATTACATGAGTGCCATTATGTCTTGACCCAATATTTTTCCTGTCATTAAAAATGTTTTATTTTTTACATCTGATTTAATATATGCCATAGGGTGTTGCAGTTTTTTAAAAAAAATATTAATAGTGGTATTGAGAACCTTGCTGGAAGAAGAATAACATACAAGTCTTGATTATCATCCTGTGACATCCTGAGAGAATTTTTCCATATTATTTTCTCTCAGCTTGGGAGTGTGCAAATTTTTTTTATTTTATAGGAATAAAATTATAGGAAGGGATGTGACTTAAAATTAATCTGAGAGTTGTTTTCAGCTGGTTTGAACTTGCTGAAACTACAACTTGAGTTGCAGCAATCTTGAGTTTCCTAATATTGGTAAATTTTACCTGGAAACCCTTGAAGCCTCCATTCCAATGAATTAATTATCTTCAGGTGGGAGGAGCAGGGGATACCTGAGTGTGTGTGTGTGTGTGTGTGTGTGTTCGTGTTTATATCCTTAGCTACTAGCTAAAATTCTTTTTACTCCTTTGTAATATACTGTAAAAGAAGGGTATTTATATTCTTCCAGGAAGCAACACTAATCCAAGCAAAAGAGTTCATAGTCAAAGAATGCCAGTGGGTTTGCTGTTCAAAATTCTCTCCTCTAATGTCAACACTATTCCCTGCTAAGTCTGCACCACACCCAGGGAAAATGAGTTAAGAGGAAGGCAAATACTGGTCTCCACCTGGAAGAGCCCTTGGCCCAAAGCATTCTGCCCACAGGCAGGACTACAGATGTTCTACGTTTCTCCATGAACAAAAATGTTTAGTCACAATGTGGCCTCAGACTGAACAGACCGCATTCTTAACGGAGGGACTAATACAACAACTCGCTCTGGCCAGATTTATTACTTAGTGAGAACAGACAGAGGATTCCTGCGACAGGGACTGGGCCTCCTAAATTCATCACCTTCATTTATTGTGTTCTTTCTCTTCATAAACACATAGTGCTAGTGAGGCTCCTGCACCGCGGGCTCCTCATGGAATCTTCTACCCCGTTTACTCTTAGGCATGCTAGGCAAAACTGTATCTGTGTTTACTGGTTTCCACACATCAAGTGTCTGCAGAATTTTTCTGATGATCAAAGTTGTAAATAACATGCCCCATAGAGTCTCAATGGTTCAAAAAATTTATTATTATTGTTTACTAGTTAAATACTACTATAATTTTATTGCTTATTTATTAATCCAACTTATTCCCTGAGTATGCATGCATAAATGCACCTTGTATGTGCAATGACAACATACAATTCAGAAAGAAGTTGCCAAAAGTAGCTTTGAAAAATTTAGTGATGACTGACCATAGGCCCTGTGATAACTAGTGCTCACATACACCATTTCCTTTAATCATTGTAAGGCCAGCTAGGTATCATACTCATGCACCATAGGGTTGTTTGTCCACTGAGTAAATGTATTTGGCTGAAGGGGTGAATGGGGCACAAATCCAGGTGCACTCCTCTTGCTAATTCAAGTATCTAAGGGGATGCATCTACCCAGAGGGAAGCCTTTTCTAATATGCACAAAGTCCCCAACTAGGTTTATATTGTCCCTGAAATGATTATCCTCATTTTATAGTTGAGGAAATTAAAGATGTTTCTTAAGAACATGTATCCAGGAAACAGCAAAGCAAGGACTCAACCTAAACCAATATGGCTCCAAAGACCCCATTCCATCCCCCAAACCACTGCCACTTCTTTCTTTGATTCATTTACTGAAATAAGGCTCGTTGTGCCATTTAAAATGCAAGGACCATCTGGTTGTATATTAGTATTTTTAGATCCTTTTCTGAAAGTGAGTTTTAATGAGGAGGTAGAAACGGACAACCAGAAGATAGTTTTGAAGTGGTAGATGGTAAAAGGCTCAAAAACTCTACCTCCCCTCCAAACTCTACCTCCCTTAGAGTGTTAGAGAGGAGAACCCCAGCACTTCTGTTGAAATTTCCAAGTGAACTGTTTACCTAATAGGGGGTTCATTGATTATAAGCTATTAGTAACTATTAACCTATGAAACTGTGTTTACAGTTCACAAATATATTTGATTTTCACAAGGCTTCCTGAAGAACAGTGCTCAGTCAACACTTTCTTTACCTAAAGGGTGTGATCAAAGAGCACGAAGCATGACAAATGAATACAGAGCCTTTGAATGTGGAGTTGACAAAGGATCCTGTTTCACAGGTTGACACACTGATCTTCCCCCAATTCTACATAGCCTCTGAGTTCCACTTACGATTTTGCACGATTGGGTGTCTAATTAAAACACAATCATTCCATTTCGAATCATTCTCTGCATAATGATCTCATTTTTCAACTTTCACTAACATGGTTATGCTGGTGCAGTTATTATCATCAATGTATGTATGTAAAAATGTCAACACGCACCAGCAGATAATATCTGCTAATAATATGTAACAAGATTGATCCCAGTGACCTTAAGTTTCTTGCTTCATTTTTAAAAGAATTCAGACAAAATGATAGGAAAGAAGTGGATTTATTTAGAGAGAAACATATTCCACAGAGTGTGGGCCATCTCTGAAGGCAAGAGAGCCTCAAAATATGACGTGGTTAGTTTTTATATGCTGAATAATTTCATAGGCTAAAGAGTAGGAGGATTTTTCTGATTATTTTAGGAAAAGGCCAGGGATTTCCAGGAATTGGGCCACCACCAACTTTTTAACCTTTTATGGTTGGCCTCAGAACTCTTATGGTGCTGGTGGGTGTATCATTTAGCTGTGAATATATTACAATGTGTGTATAACAAGGCTTAAGGTCTATTGGAAGTCAAATCTGCCATCTGGGACCTATCTGGTTCCAACCAGTGTGTGCTGTGTTCTCAGACCATGTCATTCTTTTAAAGGTTGCGCCCTGTTTGCATTCCTCCTATTTCAGAATAAGTTGCCTTCCCATAGAACCTTTCACTTTTGATGGATAAGATGGAAAGTGGAGGTGAAGAGACAGTGCATTAGCTACTGAAAATGAGAAAGCAAGTAAGGACAATAGGCATTCAGTAAGGTTGTCATTTTTTTTTTTTTTTGTATTTATGGTGTAGGTTTGCTGTATTCTTGATTCTTTCTGTAGTGGGTGGATTTGTTTATATGGAGAAAAGTGTATTTGTTTACACAGACAAGAAGGTTGAATATGTGTTTGGTTATTTCAGAAAAATGCAACTTGTTATTATGAGCATTTAATTCTATAGGACAGTTTCCAGATCACTTTGATGTAAAACTTTGTGGTGAAAATACTATTGATTGCCTCACCCCACCGCTTATAAACACTGGCTGGTTTCCTGTCAGTTAAGATCTTGATATAAAGTTATTTCAGACCTGCTCCCTTAGAGCTCTGTTTTCTGTCTCTCTTGACTGTAATTATTGTAATTATTGATTTGGCAAATCAATTGGCATATAAAAGGGAAAATCATATTCCCTGTATTTATCATGTATATTATATTCAATATCTATATGTAAGGCCTGGGCATAGGAATTTTTGTAATCTTTCAAGTGATTTTCCAAAAGATTACTTCAGACCTTCTCTTCTGCAACCCTGCCAATCACACACCCCCCCGACACACACACACACACACACACACAAACACACAAACATTTCACCACCACCATCACCAAGATTTCAGAACAGTAGAATCTGAATTGATCATAAACCTCAAATTCCTGGACACAATGCCTAAAGTGAAAACACTGCCACTGTTCAATAATTCCAGAGGAAATTTCTCTTTATTTTAAAATCAGTAAACTTTCTGTGTCTCTAATGGATTCTCAGAAAGTTCTCCCTGAGCTTTCTTATTTGGAAGTGAAACTTATTTGAAACTTGCCTTCATTCAACCTACCTGTCTCCCTCTACAACTCTATAGTGATTGCTGCTTCCTCTTTCAAAACTCAAGCACTTCAGGAGTGGAACGTGGAGTGGGGTGGGGGAGGTCCTCTTTTCCTCCTTTGTCATTTCGATTTTATTCTTCCCTCTCCTCCTTGGAGTTTGATGCTAAGCTGATTGCCCTTTCTCACTCTATGTGCTCCTGTTCACTGTTTAGGCTTTTAATATTTCAGGTCTATTTTTGTAATACCTAATTTTAAGAATTATTGTTGGCTTATTAGAAATCCCATTAATTACATATGTGTGCAATTATATATATAATATATATATATAATCTTCTACACATATAGTTAAGCATATTCTATAGAAGCAGTGGGATTCAAGACCTGGAAAAGAATGACCATTGCTGGTTTAGGCAGTCTGAAGCTGCTGGCATCTTTGGATGCTTTTGATTTTTACATCCTGATGTCATAAAATAGCTTTTTGTCAAAAGAGCATTTTAATCATGACTCATTTTCCAATTTCTTTCCTCCCTGATCCCAGCATCTTTCCCTGAGGCACACACTGTGCCTGGGTTTCCATGTGGAATCCAGGGCAGTGATGTCAGGCAGTTGGAAATTCAGCAGAATCAAGCAGAGCGAATTTTCGCCAAGACACCAGATCATCTTCTGTTGGATCTGTGAGAGTTCAGGATTTCCTCTTTGAGTGAGAGCCACAGATGACCAGAGCTGACCTCAGGCTTCTTCCTGGAACTTCTTAATGTTGTTTAATCTTTGGATCCTACACTTTTCCCTGCCAGATGAACGGTCTTCTCTAGCAGGGAAATCTCTGGGATACGTTGGCTACCATCGCTTTGAGCTGCCCCAGTATTTACTTAAGTTGAGAGCGAGGTTCGTAAGTCTTTCTCTACAAATTGTTGCTATTGGCGTCTTTTTGTTTTATCCATGTTTCTATTTTTCATCAGTCTCTGGTTTGACTCATATCCTTTTCTGCACCTAGTTGCAGAGTCAGAAGCCATCATAATTGATGTCCTTCTTTTTGTCTGATCTACTTTGCAGATTTTGCACTGTGACAACTCTACTAGGATCCCTGTTCCCTTGAGACTAACCACTAGGCAACCTGTGCTTTCTTCTTGCTCTGTTTCTTAAGATTGCATTTTCATTTTAAGACAACATACAGCTCAGAGAATGTAGAATCTTGAGAAGACAACATGTAAAATAGCTCCAAGAGCTTTAGTTTCAAAGCTGAGTTCAAATTCAGGCCCTGACTCCAGGATGGGACTGAGGCTGATCTGTGTTCCCTCTCAGGCCTCAGTTTCCCCTACTTAAAGGGGGGATTGTAATATTTATCATTGTATTGCTATTCTGATCAATGCCTTGATTCATGAGATAAGACATGTAAAACCCGTGGCACAGCACCAGGTGTGTTGAAACATTTAACATGCACAGCTAACACAAATAACTTGTGCTGTGTAATCATTATTACAAATGTCTAATTCTTTCAGAAATGATACAAATGAACTTATTTATGAAACCAGAACAGACTCACTGACTTAGAGAATGAATTTATGGTTGCCAGTGGGGACGAATGCGAAGCCAGAGAGTTAGGAATTTGAGACTGACATGTACACTCTGCTATATTTTAAATGGATAACCAACAAGGTCCTACTGTACAGCACCGGGAACTTTGCTCAATGCTATGTGGCAGCCTGGATAGGAGGGGAATTTGAAGGAGAATGGATACATATATATATATATATATATATATATATATATATATATGTATGGCTAAGTCTCTGTTCCATAGTCCTGAAAAGCCTGAGTCCCTTTTCAGTCCACCTGAAACTATCACAATTTGGGTAATCAGCTACACTCCAAACTAAAATTTTGTTGTTCAGTCGCTCAGTCGTGTCTGACTCTTGCAACCCCATGAACTGTAGCACACCAGGCTTTCTTATCCTTCACCATATCCTGGAGTTTGCTCAAACTCATGTACGTTAAGACTGTGATGTCATCCAACCATCTCATCCTTTATCATCCTCTTTTCCTCCTGCCTTCAGTCTTTCCCAGCATCAGGATCTAGTCCAGTGAGTTGGCGTTTCACATCAGGTGGCCAAAATGTTGGAGCTTCAGCTTCAGCATCTGTCCTTCCAGTGGATATTCAGGGTTGATTTCCCTTAGGATTGACTCATTTGATCTCCTTGCAGTCCAAGGGACTCTCAAGAGTCCTCCCCAACACCACAGTTTGAAGACATTGGTTCTTCAGCACTCAGCCTTTATTGTCCATCTTTCACATCCATACATGACTACTGGATAAACCGTAACTATGGCTATACAGATCTTTGTAGGCAAAGTAATGTCTCTGCTTTTAAATATGCTGTCCAGATTTGTCATTGCTTTTCTTCCAAGGAGCAAGTATCTTTTCGTTTCATGCCGGCAGTCACCATCCACAGTGATTTTGGAGCCCAAGAAATTAAAGTCTATCACTGTTTCCATAGTCTCCACATCTATTTGCTGTGAAGTGATGGGACCAGATGACATGATCTCCATTTTTCAAATGATGAGTTTTAAGTCAGCTTTTTCACTCTCCTCTTTCACCTTCATCAAGAGGCTCTTTAGTTCCTCTTCACTTTCTGCCATAAAGGTGATGTCATCTGGATATCTGAGGTTATTGATATTTCTCCCTGGAATCTTGATTCCAGCTTGTAGCTCATGCAACCCAGCATTTCTCATGATCTCTGCATACAAGTTAAATAAGCAGGGTGACAATATACAGTTCAGTCACTCAGTCGCGTCTGAATCTTTGCAACACCATGGACTGCAGCACACCACACTAGGCCTCCTTGTCCATCACCAACAACCAGAGCTTGCTCAAACTCATGTCCATTGAGTTGATGATTTCATCCAACCATCTCATCATCTTTATTCCCCTTCTGCTCCTGCCTTCAATCTTTCCCAGCATCAGGGTCTTTTCCAATGAGTCAATTCTTCGCATCAGGTAGCTAAAGAAGTATTGGAGTTTCAGCTTCAGCATCAGTCCTTCCAATGAATATTTAGGACAGAGTTCCTTTAGGATTGACTAGTTTGATCTCTTTGCAGTCCAAGGGACTCTCAAGAGTCTTCTCCAACAACACAGTTCAAAAGCATCAATTCTTCAGCACTCAGCTTTCTTTATCATTGAACTCTCAAATCTATACATGACTACTGGAAAAATCATAGCTTTGACTAGATGTACCTTTGTTGGCAAAGTCTCTGCTTTTTAATATGCTGTCTAGGTTGGCCATAGTTTTTCTTCCAATGAGCAACTATCTTTTAATTGCATGGCTACAGTCACCATCTGCAGTGATTTTGGAGTCCCCCAAAATAAAGTCTGCCACTGTTTCCGTTGTTTCCCCATTGATTTGCCATGAAGTGATGGCATGATCTAAGTTGTTTGAATATTGAGCTTTAAGCCAGCTTTTTCACTCTCCTCTTTCACTTTCATCAAGATGTTCTTTAGTGCTTCACTTTCTGCCATAAGGGTGGTATCATCTGAGTATCTGAGGTTATCGATATTTCTTCTGGCAAACTTGATTCCATCTTGTGCTTCATCCAGCCCGGCATTTCACATGATATACTCTGCATATAAGTTAAGTAAGCAGGGTGACAATATATAGCCTTGATGTACTCCTTTCCCAATTTGGAACCAGTCTGTTGTTCCATGTCTGGTT
Organism: Oryx dammah; assembly: GCF_014754425.2. Classification (NCBI taxonomy): domain Eukaryota; kingdom Metazoa; phylum Chordata; class Mammalia; order Artiodactyla; family Bovidae; genus Oryx; species Oryx dammah. Next base: position 51,840,843 of record NW_024070204.1, on the reverse strand, counting down.
CTAAATGTTGATTATTGACCTGCATACAGATTTATCAGGAAGCAGCTAAGGTGGTCTGGTATTCCCAACTCTTGAAGAATTTTCCACAGTTAGTTGTGATCTACGTAGTCAAATGCTTTGGCATAGTCAATAAAGCAGAAGTACATATTTGTCTAGAACTCTCTTGCCTTTTCAGTGATCTAATGCATGTTGACAATAAGATCTCTGGTTTCTGTCTTTTCTAAATCCAGCTTGAACATTTGGAAGTTCATGGTTCACGTACTATTTGAAGCCTGACTTGGAGAATTTTGAGCATTACTTTGCTAGCATGTGAGATGAGTGCAATTGTGCAGTAGTTTGAACATTTTTTGGCATTGCCTTTCTTTGGGATTGGAAAGAAAACTGGCCTTTTCCAGTCATGTGGCCCTGCTGAGTTTTCCAAATTTTCTGGCATATTGAGTATAAGACTTTAACAGCATCATCTCTTAGGATTTGAAATAGCTCAGCTGGAATCCCATCCCATCACCTCAGTTTTAAAAAATAATCAAGTCTTTTAGATAATCTTGCCCTTGGCTACCAAATCTGGAAGGCATTGATACTGTTCATCTCATTTTCCTAGTTTTATGATCACTGGAGAAACCTGTCTGGCCTGACTTTGACCATTCTATCCACACATACTACCTTTCAAATTCTATTGATGCTGTGAGGATTTCTTTCCCTCAAACCTAAAAAGTGCTGATTTTCTGTTCTAGTGTTTTTCTTGTCAGAAAGCAATAATTTCTAAATAAAATTCTACTTCCAAACCAATCTCTTAAGAAAATAGATTGTTTTTGTTTCTGACCTTTTCTTAATCCATTTCAAATATTAATTCTTTCTCCTTCTTTAGGCAAGTTGTAAAACTTTCTATTTTTTAATATGCTGAGGCTTCTAGTCAGACCATTGCTGTCCCCAAAGACAAGTCCTTTTAGCACTTTTACAGCTTCTTGCCATGTGCCCTAGCAAATGGTATTACAAAGATGGTGTCTTAACCATTAAAATAACATATGAAAATGCTTTTATTTTGAAGGGTTACTGTTAATAAGAGATTTTAAACATTCCTAGTTAGGAAAAAAAAAGCTGTTTAGCTGTGATCTGAACCCATCAGAATAAGCATTTCTCATGATTCTCTGTTTTATAATTCTTTATTTATACATAAAATGTAAATGTGCTCTTTACCTTCTTGGTAATATGTTTGATGTTTTCCATTTTCTGTATACACTTTATTTCTTTGTCAGTGTGGAATGTTCTAATTTGTTAATCCTCAAAGGGCAGCAGATGGCTACTAGTAAAATGTACAGAGGATGTTTGGGAAATGCTTTCTCAAGATGATGATTTTAGTGTTAATGTTGCTGAGCATACTGATATCTAATGGAAATAATATTCCTTAATATTCCCCCAAATATCTCATACTGTTACTAACCAGGGTTCTTGGCCTCCTTAATCAATTGAAATTGATAAGAGGCCAGACAAGAAATTCAGGCAAGGCTTCTTGGGTCCCCTGAGGCAGCGGTGGTAGTTTAGTCGCTAAGTTGTATCCATCTCTTGCAACCATGGACTGTGGCCTGCCAGGCTCCTCTGTCCATGGGATTCTTCAGGCAGGAATACTGGAGTGGGTTACCATTTCTTTCTCCAGAAGATCTTCCTGATCCAGGGATTGAACCTGGGTCTCCTGCACTGTAGGCAGATTCTTTGCTGACTTAGCTACGAGGGAAGCCCCCTGATACAACAGGAGGGAGCAAGAAAAGCTAGCTCACTTGCTCCCTGAAGGGGTGGCAAACAAGTCCCTTATGTGTGGTGAGGATGAGGATCTGTCCAGGGATTGGGCTGGAGGGGTAGCTGAGGTGGTGTGCCCACCCCTTTGGTGGTGCTGTACCCTGCTTTTGCTCCCAGCTCTTCAGAAGTGACATTTGGATTTTTGGTCTTTTTGCATCTTCTTGTCCATAATTTGCCCCAACTCTGCATGCACATGGTTATTTGTAGTCCCTTAGAGTTTGTTTTTGTTGCCCTGGAAGAAATTTGTCCAGGTGCAAGCACTGCAGTGAAGGGTTCCAAGTCCCAGGTCCTAGCCTATCTCTGTACTAGACGTGTGTGTGTGTGTGTGTGTGTATGTGTGCGTGTGTGTGTATGTCCCTTAAGTTGAGGTCATTACTTTATTGGATGATGATGGAAAGGTTAGTTTGAAATAAGTAGATTAATTGCCCATGCTTGGTTCCTGGACTTTTTAGAAACTATGCATTTTCAAAATCTATGTTCACTTTTCAGTCTTTCATTTTCTGGTTTTATATTTCTTTGTTTTAGGTTTACAAATAACACAGAAGTTACAGAAAGCTTAAAAGATGAGTCCTGTGACATCCTTAATAGAGACTGCTTTAAGTGAGGGGCAGGTGGCTAACAAAGGACATGCTGGAACACCAGCAGGGGAGCCTCCCTTTCCTCTGGCCCTTCTCAGTCCAATTACAGGTGAAAAGATGCTATCTTTCAGTCTGTCGTTGGAATTCAAATATAGAAAAGATCTGTCAGTTCTCTGTTTTGTACTTCTTGCCAATATGAACAAGCCCTTACTAGATCTAGTATTGATGTTTCAGTTGAAACTGGCTGTACTTATAAACAGAGTACTTGTCTGAAAACTAAATAAGGACGAGCACTTGGTAACAGTGTGAAACTGAGCATTTCAGATATACGTCCGTCCTCTTACTTCAGGATTTTCAAAAGGAACAGATACGAGGAGTTTTCTAAATTAAAAACAAAACCCTTCGTTCCAGGGTGTTTCAAAGAGAAAGGATAAATTCTAATTGCATATGTATCCACGTGCGACCTGCATGTGATCCCAGGCTTAGCGGTGGCCTCTTTTACCTCTTACTTTAAATTAACAAGGAAAATGCAAATAACAAGTGAAAAACAAAAAACTACTTAAATAGAATAGTCAAAAATTGAGCAGTTAAGGGATAATTTGTGATTAGATTATTATGGAGAATTTGTGAAGGGCTTTAGTATGTCAACATAAGCGTTGACAAAATGTTTGTGTCTATAACTGATCGTTTCATTTTGTAATGAAATGTACATCAAAATAAGACCATTAGTTTTTATGGATAACCAGAAAGTCAAAATCACTTGCAAAGAGAGTTACTTTTCTTTCTTTGTGGGGTCCTTGAGAAACTGGAAGACGGTGCTGATGGAACATGGGGGAAACAGCTAGGATGTAGCAGGAGGCAGCCAGCCCTGCCTCCCCTCCACCAGCCCCCCTACGCTCACCCCCACCCCAACCCCTGCACAGCTGGCTTCAAAGATAATTTGTTGTGAAGAGAATGAGGAAGAAATCCACATAATTGTGTTAATGGGAAATAATTTACGTAATTGGGCATATACATAAATGAATTTTACTAACTTATTCTTTTAATATAGAGAAATCTAACAGTAGTTAACTATTCAATGAACAATGTGATTTTTTTTAACAAAGCAAAAATTATTTATTCTAATGTGTGCTGTTCTTCTGAATAATATATTTCTGTGACTGTATCCTTCAGCCCCTGTTAAAATTGCTCAATGTATGTGTGTGTGAATAACATGTTGTGTGTGTGTGTGTTTATGTGTGACTAATGCTTAATCCCTCCTATGATTGCTTTAGACTCACTCCATGAACAACCTAAGAAAGTCTCTCTAGATAGTCTTTACCTCTGATGTACCCAGTTTATCTCTACATCAGGGGTGACAAATGTGTATCAAATACATATGATTTGGACTACTCCCACACTCTAAATTTATTTATTCCAATATTTTTGGCCTCTGATCTGAGACTTAGCCTAGCAATCTTTCCAAAAGGATTGGGAACTCATGTACACCCGTGGCAGATTCATGTCAATGTATGGCAAAACCAATACAGTATTGTAAAGTAAAATTTAAAAAAAAAATTAAAAGAAAGATAAAGTGAACTGTAGTATCAACAAAATATTAATGCTTAATGGAAAACATATTTTATACTGCTTTGGTTTTACATTTTAAATTAATTAAAATAAATGAAATAAAAATTAAAAAAAAAAAGAAGTGTTCCAGATAACCGCCACAAATGAATCAGATCTGGCACTTGAAATGGAGCCTTTTTGCCAGCACTTTGTAGATTAACTTGCTTTTTACCCCATGTGTGATAGATACTCTAGGCTGTGTCTGCTTGGTTCATGGGACCTGACCTTCAAATAGTTCTGTTCCTTAGAATCTTTATTAGTGTTGTATACTAGGATATAGGATGGGGTTCTGGAGAAGGAAATGGCAAGTATTCTTGCCTGGAAAATTCCATGGATGGAGGAGCCTGTTAGGCTACAGTTCATGGGGTCGCAAAGAGTCAGACATGACTGAGCGACTTCACTTTCTTTTCTTCCACTAAGTCAACATTATTTGGCTCTTGGACATAGAGATCAAACATATGGACACCAAGAGGGAAAGGGGAGGTGGGACGAACTGGGAGACTAGGACTGACGTATATATACTACTGATACTGTGTATAAAACAGATAACTAATGACAACCTCCTGTATAGCACAGGGAACTCTACCCGATGCTCTGTCATGACCTGAATGGGAAGGAAAGTCAAAGAAGAGGTGATATACGTACACGTGGATTCACTTTGCTAGACGGCAGAAACTAGCACAACATTGTAAAGCAAGTACACGCCAATAAAAATTAATTAAAAAAAAAGAATTCTTGCTGAGGTTTGGCAATACCAGCTAATCGAAAGCTCCACCAGCTTGTTGACCAGGCTTAGGAGTTTTGAATCAGCAACAATGAAAGAATCAAGCATATAAGAAAAATAACATAGCAGACACTGAAGACAAGTCTTAAAGAGGATCCCCAGACTTTTTCTGAGGCATGGATACTTCATCAAAATTAGAGTCCACCTTCTGTAGATCACTGAAACATATAGAAAGTGTTTAAAAATACTTTCTTTTACATCCCATGTTTCTTCTTGGTTATTTTTAAATCTGATTATTTCCTGGATCCTTAGCTCTTTATAAAAATGAAAAGAATGAAGTATTTTCTATAACATATAACTGGAAATTTTAATTTTATATTGGCACAGTTTAATGCCATTATTTTTCAAGTTCCTTTTTGCTGTTTACAGACTCTCCCCCTTTTTTCCCTATCCCTCTTTTCTTTTTGATTTTGAAAATGTTTTATATCTTTAAAAAGCCACTCTCTTTTATTAGACCCCAAATTATTTCCTTTGTTCCATTTTTAAATTTCTTTCCATTTGTTTTTTTCACTTTACTATCAAGCAAACATTCACATTTTCCATTAAGTACATAGCTTCCCCTAATCTCTATAAACATTATGTGAAAGTAATAAGAGATACATTAAGACCTCAATAATTGTCCTAATACAACTGGAAATGGCAGAGATAATTCCAAGAACCTAATTTTTTTAATTTTAATGTCTTTTTCACATGTACATTTTAATGTGAGCTTTTATGATATTATTTTTCAGCCCTACTGTTTCAAAGAAAACAATAGAGGCATTTTTGTGAAGATCAAATTCAGGTTGAGTTATTTGGACATTCAGCTGTCCCAGCTTTGTCTCCAATGGTGCACCTATCCGAATGAGACCAAGCCCTGTCCTGCCTCCCCTTTTTGTCCCTGGTCTTTTTCTAAATCATCTTTTCCTGATGAGCATTCTTTTTGTTTTTGATTTAACATCCTCTGGCTGAGCAGTAAAGTTGAGTGGGGGTCATACAAAATTGTGAAATATATAGACAGACAACCAGATGGCTTAATTTATCAGCAATATGCTGCTTAGCTGGACCTGAAAGTAAAACTAAGATGACTGAAGTTGAATTTTAGTTTTATGTGATCAGATAAAGTGAATGTGGCTCAGTTGTGCCCAACTCTTTCTGACCCCATGGACTATACAGTCCATAGAATTCTCCAGGCCAGAACGCTGGAGTGGCTAGCCTTTCCCTTCTTCAGGGAATCTTTCCAACCCAGGAACTGAACTGGGGTCTCCTACATTGAAGGCAGATTCTTTACCAACTGAGCTATCAGGGAAGCCCCTAAAGTGGCTGCATCATCCAGTATGTGGGACCCCAGTTCCCCAACCAGGGATTGAACCCCAACCCCTGCACTGGAATTGCAGAGTCTTAACCACTGGACCAGCAGGGAGGTCCCCGATCAGATATAGACATGCTTTAATGATACTATGATGCTTAACCCTTTTGGGCTACTGAAATAGAATACTTCCTCAGAGATCCTGAACTCATTTTTGCAAAATCAATTTTAAGAAAACCTGGATGGTTGAATGCATCAGGAAATTTTGGCTTATAAACTATTTTTATTTGTTGTCTCATGCCTTGTCCTTTTTACAGGATAAGTGTTTTAGTTTTAAGTCAGGTTAATATGCAATTAGTGTTAACTACTATTGCTTACCCAGCCTTATCTTTTTAGCAAGTGCACCTTAAAGCTGTTTTGGCAGAAATGAAGTATTTTGTTAGAAGGCTAAAAATCATTTCGGCCACAGAGACTCTCAAAACCTTTCATTTGACCATAAGCTCAAAGTTCAAATCAGGTATTTTACCTTAAACCTGGAAGGAAAACTAACTATATGCCCCAGAATTCAGACTGAATAACTTTCTAGGTGTCTTTGTTTGATTGTTCAGACTCATTTTCATTAATCTGCTTTGCTATCCACTTCCAGAAGCTATTTCTGTTAAATTGTAATCGTTCTAAATGTCATGTCAGGAAGAGCTCTTAAATGTTCTATCAGTCAGATTATTCAAATAATTTATCCACTGTCTATTCCTATTTGGCACTAATTTGATAATAGGTCTTCCTTATAAGGGTATTTTCCCTTTTCTGTTAAAAAAAAAATATATATATATAGCCTATTCTCTTCTCCATTTTTTCAGCTTCTACTCCCTTGCTTGAAACTGGCTTCCATGGAAAATGTTACACAAACCTTAAGATACCGGTCTTTATGATCCCTGTAACATTTGGCTTTTGTGTGAAATTATAAGAATTGAAATAGGCTCTTTGGCACATGGTGCTTTTCCAAAATGTTCTCAATTTTCCAATACTGACTATGTTTCTGACTTCAGATATCAATAAGAACTTGAATTCGATTAATTTTGCATGGATATTTTTCATGTGTACAACTTAGACGTCTTCAGAGGAAAGAAGCAATATAAATCTCATAGTCTACACAGAATTTTTTGCATTGCCTCCTACTGTAAACTTTAGAGAAGTCTTAAACTTAGAAAAATATATATATACTGTAAAAGTTGAGGGTTAAAGATTGATCAGACATTCATTTAAATTCATTTTTTCTTTGAAATCATTATTCCTCATGTCTTGGCACTTGGCTAACAGCTAGAAACACATCAATGAACAATGGCCTGTACTTTGTGAATTGAGTCATCTCCTGGAGAGACATGCTTACAGAATGTTCACAGGCCCATGTTCTTTGTTCCCTTTCTTTCAAATTTGTATCAGAATAACACAAATTTCCCCCACCCCTGAGTCACTCCTATCCACGGGGAAAAGATTGACTTGTCAGACTGGTTAAGGAGCAATTCATGGGTTTAGAGACTTCTCTCTGTCTACGTGTGCTTGTAAGTTAGAAGCCATGGATCATGAGAGCACTCTTGATTGCTTTGTTCTCATTTCTCATGCTCATCATCACCCCTCCTAATGGACCAAACCCTCAGTACAGTGGCCTTGTTGTCTTTGTCCTCACTCTCCAAGCTCTCAGATGGCTGAGAGGGAAGCATCAATTTATTATACAAGAAATGAGTCCCTTTCCTCTGCAAGCTTCCTCCTCCAGCTGCTTTGTCTCAGGACTAAAACTCTAGAAGGAATATTAGAAAGCCCAATTCTGCCCTGAAATGGGAGTAGCTATAGATTGACGTTGTCAAACTCACAAGACACAATAGACTTCAGCCTAATACTATGCTTGCTTAGTATCATAGAAGGATGCCAGACAAGAGATACATCAGATAAAGCAGCTTCATGTCATTAGAGGGGCTAGCACCCACCCAGCACACTGCTTCTGTTACTCTCGTGGAGTATGGACAGCTGCCATGACAATAGTTAGTTACATGAGGTGACTTTAACACAGAGAAGCAGCTCTGTCCCCTGTTTCCACCTAACCTTGCAGAACTGTTCTAATTCCAGAATCCTGGGTTTCCATGCCACCCCATAGCTCTCCTGCCCAGGTGACCAGGGGACCTTCCACATCTACCTTCACTGTCATTTCTAACAAAGAGTGCCATGAGAAGGCAGACTCTGAGATGATTCTCCCAGTCCCGAGTCAGCCCAGGCCTGATCTTTACCATGTACTCAAAATGTCCAGTCTACATTTACCAACAATAAAGATGGTACTTTGATCCTTATCTGATGCTCATATATTTACCATTTTCTAACAAACGCATTACTGCGGCAGTCTCTGAGGAGCTAACTAAACTCCTTTCCCTCTGAGTTGAGGACGGTTGAGACACATCAGTTGCAACCGTTGGCATGCATGGACCAGTGTATGTCAGACTTTTTCCATCATGTCAATCAAGTAAATTAATTGTCTTCCTGTGGAGAGATCTAAAGTGTGACTGTAATACTGTTACCAACCCAGGAGTGGAATTAAGATTCTCCTCACAGAAACTGAGATGAAGAAATAGGTCAACTCTGTTTTAAGAGCGGGTTTATTGCTATGATAGAGGGCCATGCAAAGTGTAGAGGAGTCTGAAATGAAGTTGTGTCCAAAGATGCCTGGAGGAGACCCACTTCCCATAGCAGTGAGAATTTGAGGTGGAATGTTGAGAAGAGAGTAGAATTTTCTAGTGAGATGAACAGAGAGAGGGCCTTTTATATAAGGATTTAGTAGGTGCCAAGTGGGGAACTGAACAGTATCATGGAGAATGTAAAAAACTGGAGACCTTTCCCCAAAATCCATAATTATGAAATCCATAGGTTTTCTCATTCAACATAAATGATTTGTTTACTTCAGTTATATTAAGCCCTTGAAATTGTACATAAAGACAGGTGTTCAACTGTGGCACATCTACACAATGGAATATTCAGTTCAGTTCAGTCCAGTCGCTCAGTCGTGTCCGACTCTTTGCTGCTTCATGAATCACAGCACGCCAGGCCTCCCTGTCCATCACCAACTCCCGGAGTTCACTCACACTCACATCCATCCAGTCGGTGATGCCATCCAGCCATCTCATCCTCTGTCATCCCCTTTTCCTCTTGCCCCCAATCCCTCCCAGCATCAGAGTCTTTTCCAGTGAGTCAACTCTTCGCATGAAGTGGCCAAAGTATTGGAGTTTCAGCTTTAGCATCAGTCCTTCCAAAGAACACCCAGGACTGATTTTCTTTGGGATGGACTGGTTGGATCTCCTTGCAGTCCAAGGGACTCTTAAGAGTCTTCTCCAACACCACAGTTCAAAAGCATCAGTTCTTCAGCACTCAGCTTTCTTCACAGTCCAACTCTCACATCCATACATGACCACTGGTAAAACCATAGCCTTGACTCGGTGGACCTTTGTTGGCAAAGTAATGTCTCTGCTTTTTAATATGCTATATAGGTTGGTCATAACTTATTACTCATCCATAAAAAAGAACAAAATAATCCCATTTGCAGCAACATGGATAGATCTAGAGATTACCAACACTAAGTGCAGTAAATCAGACAAAGAAAAATATCCAATATAAATGAACTTATTTACAAAACAGAAACAGACTGAGAAATTTCAAAAGCAGTTATAGTTACCAAAGGGGAAACATAGAGGAGGAAATAAATCAGGAGCTTAGGATTAACATAGACACACTACTATATATAAAATGGATAACCATCAAGGACCTGCTGTACAGCACAGGGAGCCCTACTCGCTATTCTGTAATAACCAATATGGGAAACGAATCTGAAAAAGAATGAATATATTAGTATGCATAACTGAACCACTTTGCTGTATACCTCAAACTAATACAACCTGGTAAATTAACTATACTCCAATATTTCTTGTTTAATTAGGTATTTAACCTTTACTGAGGAATTCCAGAGATCTCAGAATTCTTTGAACTACTCTCTAACACAAAATATTTCTTGCATGCCTACTATGTGTCAGGCACTGTTCTCTCTATAAACACAAGGAAGGTAGCAGAGAACAAGACAGGCAAGGTCTCGATCACAAGGAGCTTACACTCTAGGGCTGAACTCTCCTGTGGCCACCATCAACCACATGTGACTACTTGACATGTGGCTCATCCCACTGGAGACGGTTCAGAAGAGGCACGTTCACACTGAGTTGCAAAGATTTTGTATAAAAAAAAGGGAAAGTAAAATATCTCATTAATATTTGAATAGTTATTACCTATTGGAAGAATATTTTAGTTGTATTGAGTTCAAATATACTCTTAAAATGAATTCTATTTATTTTGCTTTTATATTGTGGTTACTAAAATATTTGCAGTCACGTAAGTGACTTGCCTTCCTATTAGCAATGTTGCCCTTGCAAGAGAGAGAAGTCAAAATTTAAACTGGTTCACAAATAAGTGAACAAGACAATTTCTCATAGTGATAAGTGCTTTGAAGAAAACAAAACTGGGCAGTGCAATAGAGGGTGGCAGAGATTTATGTTAAATTAATCTGCCAACAAAGGCTTTTCTGAAAAACAATTTTTGCTGACATATGGATGATACGCTAGAGCCAGATATGTGAATTTCTGTGGGAAGAACAGCATTCTGGATAGAGAAATAGCAAAGATCCCAAGAAATGGCTTGTCATCTTCAACAAAAACAGAAGTCCAGTGGGGTTCAACAGTACTGAGCTAGAAGGAGAGTGGTATAAGATAAGGTCAGAAAAACAAGCAGAGGCCAACTCCTTAAGGAGCTTGCAGACCTGAAAATGAGATGGGATTTATTCGAAGTGCAGTGGAAAGCACAGAAGGGTTTCTAGCAGAACGGCATGAACTGATTTACATTTTTAGAAAGACCTGTCCACTTTACAGAGAATCAAATATAGAGAGACAAGAAGAGAAGCAGAGACATCAGAGGTCACTTTGGTAGTGCTGCCAAAGATACTGGTGGCTTGGATTTGGAGTAGCAGGTGTAATATAGAAGTATAGAAGTGGATTGACACTTTCACCTTCCAACTTTCAGAATCTTACTGACGGTTTGGAAAGGATGCAGGTAGGTGAGCGGTTACTCCTCTCTCTGATGTGGGCTATAGGTGGTGGTGCCATTAACCAAGAAGAGGAAATGAAGAAAAGAGCAGACGGGATAGGTATTTTGTTTTGCCCATGCTAAGACTGAGATTTCTATTACAAAGTTAAGTTAGGAGTTGACAATGTAAGTTTGGAGTTTGGTGGAGAACTCAAGGCAATAGATGTAAATTTACGAGACAGCCTATGCTATTTTAAGCCATCATCTTAATTTATGTTTCAGCATCTTTTGACTGATAGACTAGATACTGATATTTTTCCAAATCATCATCTTCTTTTTAAATTAATATATGTATTTTAATTGGAGGATAATTACTTTAAAATATTGTGGTGGTTGTTGCCATACCTCAGTATGAATGGGCTACCAGTATACATGTGTTCCCCCAATCCTGAACCCCCCCTCCCACCTCCCTCTCCACCCTATTGTTCTGGGTTGTCCCAGAGCACCAGCTTTGGGTGCCCTGCTTCATGCATTGAACTTGCACTGACCATCTGTTTCACATATGGTAGTGTACATGTTTCAGTGCTATTGTCTTGGATCATCCCACCCTCACCTTCTCCCACTGAGTCCAGAAGTCTGTTCTTTACATCTGTGTCTCCTTTGCTGCCCTGCACGTATGATCATCATTACCATCTTTCTGAATTCCATATGTATACATTAATATACAATATTTGTCCTTCTCTTTCTGACTTACTTCACTCTGTATGATAGGCTCCAGGTTCATCCACCTCATTAGAACCAACTCAAATGTGTTTCCTTATATAGTTGAATAATTTTCCATTGTGTAAGTCGCTTCAGTCGTGTCCGACTCTGTGCGACCCCCATAAACGGCAACCCACCAGGCTCCGCCATCCCTGGGATTCTCCAGGCAAGAGTACTGGAGTGGGTTGCCATTTCCTTCTCCAGTACATGAAAATGAAAGGTGAAAGTGAAGTTGCTCAGTCGTGTCCGACTCTTAGCGACCCCATGGACTGCAGCCTACCAGGCTCCTCTGTTCCTGGGATTTTCTAGGCAAGACTACTGGAGTGGGGTGCCATTGCCTTCTCCTAGCTCTTGTAAATAGTGCTGCAGTGAATACTGGGGTATGGGTTCCTCTTTCAGTTCTGGTTTCCTCAGGGTGTATGCCCAGCAGTGGGATTGCTAGGTCATAAGGCAGTTCTATTTCCAGTTTTTAAGGAATCTCCACACTGTTCTCCATAGTGGCTGTACCAGTTTGCATTCCCACCAACAGTGTAAGAGGGTTCCCTTTTCTCCACACCCTCTCCAGCATTTATTATTTGTAGACTTTGATGATGGCCTTTTTGATCAGCATGAGACAATACCTCACTGTGGTTTTGATATGCATTTCTCTAATATTCAGTGATGTTGAGCATCTTTTCACATATTTATTAGCCATCTGTATGTCTTCTTCGGAGCCACACACCTATGGACACCTCATCTTTGACAAAAGAGGCAAAACACACAATGGAGAAAAGACAGTCTCTTCAACAAATGGTGCTGGGAAAACTGGTCAGTTACGTGTAAAAAAATGAAACTAGAACACTATCTAACACCACACACAAATTGAATTAAAGACCTAAATGCAGGACCAGAAACTCTAAAACTCTCAGAGGAAAACATCGGCAGAACACTCAGTGACATGAATCACAGCAAGATCCTCTATGACCCACCTCCCAGAGTAATGGAAATAAAAACAAAAATATACAAATGGGACCTGATTAAGCTTAAAAGCTTTTGCACAGTTATCAGCTTCTTATTGAAACATCCTTTCATTGAAATCCAATTTGATTCCATAAACTTTTACCTCAAAGTTGCTGATGTTAATCTTTCCTGGAGTGAAAATAAATAATAGGACTATGATGTATGTTCAGTAAAGTGTGTTCAGAAAGTTCTAGTATTGAATAGTGGACTGGAGTCCCAGGGGTTGCTTAATGCTTTCCAATGGGACCTCTGGGAAAAGTGAGGAGTCTTCCAACCGGAGAGCTCTTTTTTTCTAGGCAAAAGCTTTGCTTTACAAGCTTCTGTCCTTCCCTCCACTCTTGTTTTATGCAAGCATTGGAAATAAACTAAAAGCATCATTGTTAATGTTGTTTTTCAAAGAGTGGGAAAAAAAGGAAGTATTATAAGCAGGAAATCATGAAAGTGGAGGAAATTGTTTATCAGCTGGAGTCTTCAAATTAGAGAATTATACAGGAAGGTATTAGACTAGGGGCGTGAGAGACTCAAGTTTGATTTCATTAGTGTTCACTAAGAGATGAAACTCTTTCTGAAAGCTCCAAGACCCTCTGGGACCTGAGTCCTGCAGTGATGCCACATAGAGCAGTACAACTCCGATGAAGCTTTAATTAGTCTTAAAAAGAGTGGAGGACACAGCAGTTTGTAGCTAAAGAAAAGCAAGCATGCTTTGTAACAAAAAAAAAAAGAAGAAAGAAAAAATACTGCTTTGTATGGTTGCCATTCTGTAAACCCCAGGCACACCTCTTTTAGGTGACAAGGCCATTAGGAAAAATGATAATTAGATGAGCCAGGATTTTAGTGGTAAATCTACCACACTGCTGAACAGGCACTTTGGGATCATAAAGACACCAGGAGAAGACTGTAGTCTGAGACGATTGTTATTCCTTGACTATGATACTGCAACTGCCAACTGGCCAACTGGCCAACATTCAGCGGGGGCCTGCAGAGTCTCAGACCTGAAGCAGGAGCTGAAAGCACACGTATGCACAGATTGGATTCCACTCACAGCCAGGTCAGCTATAGCTTTAGTGGTCCTTGTAAAATATCTTATTCAGGGGAAGTGTCTCTGAGTAGGGATGGCAATCAATCAATCTATTAAACAGCAACATTTTAAATATATCATTGGGTCATTTACTAAATATGGTAAAACTAACCATTTTATTCATAGTCTATCCTTTTCCCCTCTATTCTACTCTCACTTAAAAAAAAAATCTAAGATATCACCTCAGTTTAAAAAAGGGAGAGTGAGGTGGTATACAAATGAAATGAAATGTAGCAAACTCAAATGCAAAATTAATACACTCAGTACAAAGTGAGCCTGTTCACCTGTCTATCTGTCTGTCTATCTTCTTGTATAATGAATATACAAAAGGAAATTAGAAAACAAAATGTAATATTTCTGTTCATCAAGATCATAAAAACACATTTATTTCAATACAGGGAGTTGTCTGCATTCACTTGAATCTTCATAAAAGAGTGTTTGCCTGTCTCTAATATTTCAATATAAAGTTTAGTAATATATACCCTTTCTAATAACATGTAAATAATAAAAATGAAGTAAAGGTATTATGCTATATGTGAATGGACCAATTCATCCCACTCAGTGTCAGACTGGGTAAACAAACAAGTGAGCAAGTACATAAATCTCTTACCACAAAACACATACAAATATCAATCATTATAAATAATCTGTGGGAAGCATACTTAAGATATATTTATGTAGATTGAAAACAAAGAAACAGGCAAAGACATATAAATCAAATGTGAACCAAAACAGTGCAGGAGGAGTAGTAATATTAAAATTAGATCAGGTGGAATGTAAAGTTTAAACATCAACAGGATAAAGAGAGAACTTACATAGTAAGAAAGATAAAACCCTTAGTGTTAGGGAGTTGGCTGGTACTGGCTTATAAGAACCTATCATTAGCTTTTATTCCCAAGTTCATGTTTTATAAGGTCACATTGAAATTGGCTGTGGCACAATATTTACACCATGGAAATTGGGAAATGACACAAATCAGAGCCTCCCTTCACCCTCCTCCAGAGCCGCTTGTTAAACATTTGCCTGCATATTTGTGAACACAATTAGTGAGCTTAAAATTACCCAAAATGTATATGTACTAAAGAATATAGCAATTAAAACTATTTTAAAAAACTTAATAGAAACATAACAAAACTGTATTTAAAATATATAATCATATAGGCATATTTCTGTTTACTTCTTCAAAATTGTACACATCCCTGAAAATTAAGTAATAATATAAAGGAATTTAATGACATAATCCATAAATTTGATAAATTAAATATATAGTAATTATTATATACAAGTGTGTAAATATATGTTTATTTAAAAGTGAGAAAATTTTTAATAAGTAAATAATCAAGCCATGATTAATTTGAAATGCTGTTATCTTTTTAAGCATCACTTCTGATTCAGTAGGATATGAAAGTTAATCTTGTTATTTTCCTCTTTAATTTTGTATTTTAGTTAAAGACTAATTTCCATTTGCTAAAAAAAAATGAGATTCAGTACTAGAGAATGGTGACTTAGGTGTTCTGGCATATTTTTTAAATTATTATAAGCGCTAACCAATTTATAAGAGTAGTTATCTCTCACTGAGACATTAAACACAAGCTTAAACTTAACATTGCAATGTTAATTTAATACCTTAAGATATAGATATCTGTTGGAGGTGTATTTTGTTGGGCCAGTAGGAAGAAATCCATAAGAATGATTTTTGTTTTCTTTTTTTATTTTTAACAATATCCCATTAAAACCTTTTCTACATGTCAG
This sequence comes from Oryx dammah, assembly GCF_014754425.2. Taxonomy (NCBI): domain Eukaryota; kingdom Metazoa; phylum Chordata; class Mammalia; order Artiodactyla; family Bovidae; genus Oryx; species Oryx dammah. Next base: position 51,825,100 of record NW_024070204.1, on the reverse strand, counting down.
AGAAAGGAAAGGATCTTTTACTGACATCCTTGATTGCTAACTGGTCACATGATTACTCTTCAGGAAACACAAGAGACCCATCTGAATGTGAGGTGGGAGGATTTAATGTAACTTCCTACTTAGAAACCAAGATTGGTGGCAACAAGCTCCATCTGATTCCTTCAACACTGAGCACCCAGGCAGTTTCCTTTTTTAAATGTCAATAGGATAGAAATGAAAGGAAAATGGGAGAAGAGGTATCTGAAATTCAGAAAACATTATCTTTGTCTGAGATGACTTGTCATCATTTGGGGATACCCCGTGGAGGGAATTTATCCACCTACCTAGCAGAGGGGCCCTCAAGAACCACTTGAATAAATGAAAAGATAGATTATAAGTGACAGAAGTAGATGGAGGGCCAAGGATACCTGAACTGAGAAAAGTACCATTATATTGGAGATTTTAGAAAATGGGAAAATGCAGGAGCATGAAATAGAAACACGGGGAAAAGAATTTAAATATTGGATGATTGTTCACAAAGCATCCCTGTGGGATGCAGACATTCTTGGTGTCATTTTCCATATGGGAACATTGCTACTCTGACATGTCAAGGGACTGTTCAAGGTCAAATGATTATTGGAGGTAATACCACTAGCATGTGACAATAGCAGAAAATAGACATATCTCTTTGAGTATAAATCCAACAGGCATTTCAAAACACCACTGTTGCCTCTAGGGCAATTACCTCAAACAAAAATGAACACCTCCTACTCCAATTTTAGTTTGTAAGCATTTGCCCTGAAACTGTCTTTTTACCACCTCCGTTCCCACCCTAACTTTATAGCTACTGAGAGGAAAGCTAACTACTGTTCAGATATTCTTGGTAAAGGACATTACTTGAAAAAAATATTTTCCCTCCTCTGATTTTCATTTGACTCACGGTGTAATCATATTAGTAAGAGAGTGTTGAGGTCCTTTAATGGACCAGAACCTGGTGGTCCAGAGTCAACCAATAAGAAAGCAAAGGAGAGAGAAAGAGGCTGATATTTCTTGGTTTATGCAGAAAGCCAATAAAGCTCCTGCACGGGGCTTGCTCTGTTCACGAAGGCCTCAGGCGCCCTCTCGATGCAGTGAAGGCGCAGGGCGCATTCTCAAGAGGGTCTTAGAAGCCCAGGCAGGAAAGTGAACTCAGAGAGCCTCTGCGCTCCAGGGGATCAGCCTGAAAAAGAGAGGGAGAGGGAGAGAGAGACAGAGGGAGAGACAGAGAGACAGAGAGACAGAGAGAGAAAGACACGAGACCAGAGCTCTGATGGAGCAAAGGTGTTTTAATCAACATGGTGTGGGCATATATACTGTCTTACAAGGTAGTTATTCTCAGCACAGATAAAGATTAAAATTCCAGACTTACAAAACATAGGCGATCCATATTAAAGAGAGAGAGAGTTGTAAACAATCACTTTTACCGTATGGTTCACAAGGAGGAAGAGGGTGCTTATCACCATATAGAAACACTAATGAAGGAAATGCCTGGACTCTTCAGTCCCAGGAGAGGCTTGCCTCTCCTCTTCATTCCTGAGTATTCAGGAATTAATAAGGAACAGCGAATTCCTGACAGATCCAAAACAGCACACAGGAAGCCTCCTGTTAAATGCTTCCTGACAATTTCCTCTATTTTATTATATTTGTAAAAAAGGTCTTGACCAAATGAGTTTGGTTAGTATTAACCAACCTTATAGAAAGGGGACGGTAAACAACAAATATAATTATCAAGACAATCACCAAATTTACAGTTCCAGACCTGATACTGTGGGTAACACTTTGAAACCATCCTCATGGGTCTAGCCTGGATAATTTGTTCAGCTAAAGTTTCCAAATTAGGGGAAAAGGGCAGATTTTTAGAAAAAGTTTTAAAGATTTTCTTTTGCAGTTATTGTACATTCAGAGAGGCATTATCGTGTATATTTTGTAAATGAAATTTGATTTGTTCCCAGCTGTAGGCACTATGATTGAATTGAACAGGAATAGAACAAAATTTGGAGAAGGCAATGGCACCCCACTCCAGTACTCTTGCCTGGAAGATCCCATGGATGGAGGAGCCTGGAAGGCTGCAGTCCACGGGGTCACTGAGGGTCAGACACAACTGAGAGACTTCAATTTTACTTTTCACTTTCAGGCATTGGAGTAGGAAATGGCAACCCACTCCAGTGTTATTGCCTGGAGAATCCCAGGGACAGGGGAGCCTGGTAGGCTGCCATCTATGGGGTCACACAGAGTCAGACACGACTGAAGTGACTTAGCAGCAACACAAAATTGAGTAGCTTAAAGGAGTTAAGACAAGTATATAGTTTGCAGTTAATACAAGTTACAGAACGTAAAAGTCTTATTAAATTGTAAATTTTCTATGGCTATAACAAAAGGAAGTGGGACACAGGCCTGTATAAAATATGACTGATTATAGCGAAAGAAATAGTTACTATGACCACGACTCAGTTCAGTTCAGTTCAGTTGCTCAGTCGTGTCCGACTCTTTGCGACCCCATGAATTGCAGCACACCAGGCCTCCCTGTCCATCACCAACTCCCAGAAATGTCCGGTCCAAGTTCCAAGTTTTTCCATGCTCTGGTGCTCACAGCAAGTCTCCAAATGTCCCATGGTTCAGGCCCACTCTGTTTATCAAGGACGATCCTAGACGAGGTGGGGCTAACCCACGGTCAAGCTACTCAAGAAGTCTTTTGTCATAGTAATGTTCCATCGTAGTGTCAGTGACCTTCCGTATCACACAGTGTTGTTAATATCATCTGAGCAGTCAGATAACCACATACCATGGGGTCCCCAATCAACAATTGTATGATTAGCCACAAACATTGATTTTCTTGATATGGTTTGACATTTGTCCCAATGAACGGGAGTATAAGTAAAGTTTTTATAAGTAAACCCTTTGCATAATGTTCTTTGTTCTTTCCCTAATCTTTCCCTAGCTCTTTCCCTAAAGTCTCAGTAATATAAACATGGTTTACAGACAAAGAAAGGGCAGTAAATAATCCAAGCAATGTCTGAAAGTTTTCTTTTGGAGGCAGGACGAAAGCCCAAGTTTGTTGGCTGATGTTTACGTACAATTTTGCTGGGCCCATGCACAAGGGAAGGACTTCATAGCCTAAAGAAATGTTAATTAGTTTTCTTTCCTGCCCAGGGTGTGAGGGCCCTTTCATGTACTAGGAAGAAGGCATATGTATAGAGTCATTAGTTGAAACTATTGGTCCTCTCTCTGTCCATTTGACCACTTGTAGTAGACAGGGGATATTAGTCCGAGCTCGAGCGGGGCAAAGTACAGGCCAAAAGACTGAGCATTGCCAGGAGAATGTATTCAGGACTCGGAGGCAATCCCTGTTGAGAGACCAAATTTTCAGCTTGATTAGTAAGAGTTTTTATTTGTCTCCAAGTGGGGAAATCATTGGGGTGATGCCGCCAAGGGCGCTGCTTTCTAGAGATCATTAGAGCAGACATAGCCTGTACTGGAATTTCTTCTTCCTGGGGTTCTTGTTGTTTCATCTCCATTTTGAATGTCGGGGGCCCCCTTGGGTCGAATCTTAAGAAGAGGTTAAAAAATTTAAAATAAAGCTGTATTAACAATAGTTATAGGTTTAGAAAATATGCTGGAATCTAGTTAAGTCTGCTTTAAATAAGGAAGACAGTAGTGTACCTGTGTATTCCCCCTTTTTTAATTTTTTTATTTGTAACTTTAGTGTGTGATGTGTTTGTTTGACTATGTCTTATGTCTGTGGATTATAAGGAATACCTGTAATATGTATAATAGGAAAAGATTGTAAAAATTGTTTAAAGTATCTAGAAATATAGGCAGGGTATAACATGTTGTGTAGCTTCACCACGAAGAGGTGTGGCCCAGAAAGAGGAATTTGTGTCTATAAAGACGTGTAGGAAAGAAAATGGAGAAAGTTCAGGGCAATGAGTTACATCCATTTGTCATAGTTCATTAGGTTGTAAACCGCGAGGATTAATACCTTGTGCGATGGGTCAAAGATGTAGGGGTCTACAAGTAGAGCAATTACTAATAATTTCTTTAGCCCGGTGGTATGGGATTTTCCATAGCTGGTGTAGGGAGCCAGCAACAGAGCATGGTGTTCTTCTGGAGTAGCAAAGGAAACCAGTTTATCAGCTTGTTCATTATCATAAGTCATGGGGCCCGGAAGACAAGAGTGTGTTCGAATATGTGTAATATAAATGGGAGAATTGTGATTTTAACAACAGATTGTAGTTCAAAAAAGAGTTGTTGAATAATAGGTTGATTGGCATTTATGGTGGAGGTTTCTATATTTTTTAATACAAAAACAGAATATATAGAGTCAGAGACTATATTAATGGAGTAAGGATGTAGGCAAATAACTTGAATAAGAGCATATAATTCATTTTGTTGAACAGAATGAAATTTAGTGTAAAAGACTTTATATTCCTTAAGAGACCAGAATGAAGCTTTGGCGTTTTTAGTTCCATCTATATAAAAAACCTCAGCCTGTGGTATAGGCTGTGAGCTGATAATGCAAGAAATAATAAATTCAGTATTTTTTAAGAAATTCCACAGCTTACCAGAAGGATAATGAAATGAAATTTCTCCAAAAATATTCCAGAAAAGCTATTTGGAAATCAGTAGAAGTTTGTAAAGTGTTCTCAAATTGAGATTTATTGATAGGTATTACAATTTTATGAGGATTGGAGTCAATTAGAGTTTTAGTCCTATTTCTTCTATTGATTAGGATTAGAGCAATTAAATCAAGGTAGGGTGTAAATGACTTTATTTCCCTAAAGCAGGTATAGATCCATTCTACTGAGTGTTCCTGTTGGGCAAGAAGTCCTGTGGGAGAATGAGGAGAGGGGAGTATAAACAATTCTAGAGGTAAATCTAGTTTGATGTGAGTAATAAACTGCTTTTGTAATTTATTTTGCACCAAATAGAGTTCCTCTCCTGCCTCTTGAGAAAGTGAACGAGGGCTATTTAAATCAGGATCTCCTTTTAAAGAATTAAATAGGTTATTCAGTTGATAATTAGCAATGCCTAAAGAAGGTCTAATCCAATTAATATCACCTAAGAGCTTTTGAAAATCATTTAAGGTTGATAATTTATCAGTATGGATCTGAGTTAGTTGGGGAGTAATGCGTTGCCTATTAACAACGAACCTCAAGTAATGGTAAGGTACAGAGGTTTGAATTTTTTCAGGGGCAATGATTAATCTAGAGTTTTTAAAGCATAGTTGAGCTATATCAAACATCTGTCAGTTTTTAAGATAGATGGAGCCGAAAACAATATATCATCCATAGAGTTAATAACAAGAAAGTTAGGAAACTGCTTTTTCCAGGCTCAAGGGCTTTGGCTACGTAGTACTGACACGTGGTGAGAGAATTCATCATCTCTTGTGGCAGTACAGCCCATTGGTACTGCTTATGAGGTCCAATATGATTAGGATAAGGGAGAGAGAAAGCGAATCTCTCTCAGTCTAAAGGGTGTAAACGTATATTAAAAAAGCAACCTTGTAAATCAGTAATAATAATATGCCCGTTTTAAGGAATAGTGGTAGGTGATAGGATTTCTGGTTGTAATGTACCCATAGGTTTCATAGATGCATTAACTTTTCTAAGATCTGTTAGGAGACACCATTTGTTAGATTTTTTTATTATGACAAAAATAGGAGAATTACAAGGAGAACAAGATTCCTCAATATGCTTTAATTTTAATTGTGTATCTTTAAGTTCCTTGCTGCTGCTGCTGCTGCTAAGTCGCTTCAGCCATGTCCTTAGCCGCCTGTAACTTCTCTTTCGTGAGGGGTCACTGCTCAATAGGCTTGTCATATTTCCAGGTTATTTTAATAATTGTATTGTTAAATGAGCAGTGGCCCCCAGGAAAGATGTGGAATGTATATCTGAGTTTGTCATATCTTATATCTTTTTATTAAAAGCATATATCTTACTTTTCCTTAGCAACTATGAAGTGTCTTGTATATTAGCATTTTATAGATTGGTGAATATATTTACTATATCATATTATAATATATATTTATTACATATAAATATATATATATTTATATATCAATATATTATATATTATATAATATATTTATTAATAGTTTTAAATCTCTTTAGTTTTTCTGTAAGAAAAACTTTTTGTAAGAGGAAGTTAATGTTTAGTAATTAATGTTTTAAAATCTTATTTTATTTGGAAATGACCTAGCTATTTAATAAACTTTTATTATTTAGTTTAGTACAACTCTAGAAATTTAAGTTATTCCAATCCTAAGAGATTATTTTAGATTATAATAATAGATTATTCTATTAAAAATATAATTATTTTCAATAGAGTTTATCTAAAAGTTTTTATCTCATTTATATATTTATATATATATATAAAGAGTTACCTTTTTGTTGACAAATTTAGTTTACTTTAAACCTAGGCATAATAAAAGTATTATATAATGTTGATGACTTAAGACATGTCTTAATTAGATTAGCAAACAATTATATTTAAATTATATTTATACTTAAATAAACATATATATTTAATATTTTTTACTTCACATGAATTTGAATTTAAATAGAGCTCATTAACTTCATATTATCTAAAAACAAAGCTGGTATATTGATGGCAGCACTGCCAGATGTTGAAGGTTTCAGGTAAAAGATAGAATTTGTCCCAGATTTTTGTTGAAGGGGACTTGGGGGGTCACTGCTTCGAGTTTTCCGGAATAGGTTTTCTTTCAATGTCAGATTTAGACTTACAATCTTTGGCCCAATGCATTCCTCTACAGTAGCAAGGGCAGATTTTTGGAGGTTTTATATATATATATATATATATTTTAAGCTTTCTTAGGGCCATCCCTTTTTAAATGGTTCTTATTTCTACATGTAAAGCATCCTTTATTTCCCTTTCTTAAGGCAGCAGCTATTGTTTCAGATACCATTTGCATCTTTTGAGTTTCTAATTCTAGATTGTGACAAGCCTTCAAATAATCAATAATAGTCCCTTTCTCATGAATTGGAGCTATTGCTTTTTGACATTCCTGATTTGCATTATCATGAGCAAGTAATTTCTCTAGTTGCCCTTTGGCTTCTTCTCCAATTACAGTACTGGAAATAGCAGTTTCTAACCTAGATAAAAATCAGCATATGTTTCATTAGGTCCCTGAACTTTAAATAAGTGATGAAGGAAAGTAGAAACGTGATGGGCTTTCCAGCCTTTTGACCAATGTCTTAGTACTTACGGGCCTCAATAGGCCTCGAGGTCACTCCATCCGATCTGCCAAGTGTACCCGGTCCCTGATCGGGCACCACTTGTTGAGGCCCTTTAATGGACCGGAACCTGGTGGTCCAGAGTCAACCAATAAGAAAGTAAAGGAGAGAGAAAGAGGCTGATATTCCTTGGTTTACGCAGAAAGCCAATAAAGCCCCTGCACGGGGCTTGCTCTGTTCACAGAGGCCTCAGGCGCCCTCTTGATGCGGTGAAGGCACAGGGCGCATTCTCGAGAGGGTCTTAGAAGCCCAGGCAGGAAAGTGAACTCAGAGAGCCTCTGCGCTCCGGAGGATCAGCCTGAAAAAGAGAGGGAGAGGGAGAGAGAGAGAGAGGGAGAGAGGGAGAGACAGAGAGACAGAGAGAGAAAGACACGGGACCAGAGCTCTGATGGAGCAAAGGTGTTTTAATCAACATGGTGTGGGCATATATACTGTCTTACAAGGTAGTTATTCTCAGCACAGATAAAGATTAAAATTCCAGACTTACAAAACATAGGCGATCCATATTAAAGAGAGAGAGAGTTGTAAACAATCACTTTTACCGTATGGTTCACAAGGAGGAAGAGGGTGCTTATCACCATATAGAAACACTAATGAAGGAAATGCCTGGACTCCTCAGTCCCGGGAGAGGCTTGCCTCTCCTCTTCATTCCTGAGTATTCAGGAATTAATAAGGAACAGCGAATTCCTGACAGATCCAAAACAGCACACAGGAAGCCTCCTGTTAAATGCTTCCTGACAAGAGAGACTTTGTATAGTAATTCCTGGTGGCAGATTTTCCCCCAAAAAGCAAAGTAAAATGATACCTAGACTACCTGGTTTTCACAGAATAGCACAGTTGGCCCTCCATATCCTAGGGTTCTATATCCACAGATTCAAGCAACCTTAGCCTGAAAATATTTTTAAAAATACCGAAGATTTCCAAAAAAAGAAAACTTGGATTTGCTGCACATAGACACTTATATTGTATTTGTATCTATATACATAGCATTTGCATTGCATTAGGTATCATGCTGCTGCTGCTGCTGCTGCTGCTGCTGCTGCTGCTGCTGCTAAGTCACTTCAGTCATGTCCGACTCTGTGCGACCCCCATAAACAGCAGCCCACCAGGCTCCCCCGTCCCTGGGATTCTCCAGGCAAGAACACTGGAGTGAGTTGTCATTTCCTTCTCCAATGCATAAAAGTGAAAAGTCAAAGTGAAGTTGCTTAGTCATGTCCGACTCTTCATGACCCCATGGACTGCAGCCCACCAGGCTCCTCCATCCATGGGATTTTCCAGGCAAGAGTACTAGAGTGGGTTGCCATTGCCTTCTCCTAGGTATCATAAGTAATCTAGAAATGAGTTAAAATATACAGGAGGATTTGTGTAGGTTATAAGCAAATATGGTAACATTTTACATAAGGGATTTGAGCATTTACAGATTTTGGTATCTTTGGGGACCCTAAAACCAATTCCCTACAGATACCAAAAGACACAGATTCAATCTCTGGGTTGGGAAGATCCCCTGAAGATGGAAATAACTACCCACTCCAGTATTCTTGCCTGGGAAATCCCATGGAGAGAAGAGTCTGGCAAGCTACCGTCCATGGGGTCACAGAGTCAAACATGATTAAGCATTCCCACACACACACCCAGGGGTGACTGTATAAAAATCAAGGAGAACAACTCTGATAATGTAAGAATAAAGTCAATGTTTATGAGTAACGGGACTGCAGTATGTCAGGCCATACTGCAGAATATAAAATTTCAATGACAGCATATTAAAAATACAGTTGTCTAGAAGAAAGAGAGAAAAAAAGCAAAAACCTATGGAAACTAGTGAATTTGGGATCCTTTGGAAGAAAACAAGGAAACAGCTGCCTGAATACTATTGACCAAACTTGCACTCAACTTTTGACCAGACATCGAGAAGGAAAACATGCTCAAGAGGAAGCCACATGCATAGCTATCATCCTCAGGAAACTTACAGTTTGGCACATTCAAAACAATTTCACTTCACTTTGTGTAAAAAATGTGACCAAAAATGTCCTCATCAAAGCCAAGCCTCAGTCAGGTCAGTAGCTCAGTCATATACAACTCTTTGCGACACCACGGACTGCAGCACATCAGGCTTCCCTGTCCATCACCAACTCCCAGGGAAGGCTCAAACTCATGTCCATTGATTCGGTGATGCTATCCAAGCATCTCATCCTCTATAATCCCCTTCTCCTCCTGCCTTCACTCTTTCCCAACATCAGGGTCTTTCCCAATGAGTCAGTTCTTCATCTAAATGAAAACATTTGTCAATATTTTTTAATCATTTTAATGCATTCTACCTTTGCACAATAGTAATTTCTTTAAATATCTACCAATTTGAGACAAGTACAGCTCCAAGTGGATGATGCCTGACCATCTCATCCCTCTCTCTAGTTCCTTTTTTTATTGCTGTTTATTTTATGGCCATGCCATGCTACATTGGCTATCTTAGTTCCCCAATCAGGGATTGAACCTATGCCTACCACACAAGCTGGAATCGAGATTGCCAGGAGAAATATCAATAACCTCAGATATGCTGATGACACCACCCTTATGGCAGAAAGTGAGGAAGAACTAAAGAGCTTCTTGATGAAAGTGAAAGGGGAGAGTAGAAAAAGTTGGCTTAAAGTTCAACATTCAGAAAACTAAGATCATGGCATTGGTCCCATCACTTCAGGGCAAATAGATGGGGGAACAGTGGAAACAGTGGCTGACTTTATTTTTCTGGGCTCGAAAATCACTGCAGATGATGATTGCAGCCATGAAATTAAAAGACGCTTACTCCTTGGAAAGAAAGTTGTGACCAACATAGACAGCATATTAAAAAGCAGAGACATTACTTTGCCAACAAAGGTCCATCTAGTCAAGGCTATGGTTTTTCCAGTGGTCATCTATGGATGTGAGAGTTGAACTATAAAGAAAGCTGAGCATTGAAGAATTGATGCTTTTGAACTGTGGTGTTGGAGAAGACTCTTGAGAGTCCCTTGGACTACGAGGAGATCCAACCAGTCCACCTTAAAGGAGATCAGTCTTGGGTGTCCATTGGAAGGACTGAAGTTGAAGCTGAAACTCCAATACTTTGGCCACCTTACGCGAAGAGCTGACTCATTGGAAAAGACCCTGATGCTGGGAAAGATTGAGGGCAGGAGGAGAACGGGACGACAGATGATGAGATGGTTGGATGGCATCACCAACTCAGTGGATATGGGTTTGGGTGGACTCCGGGAGTTGGTGATGGACAGAGAGGCCTGACGTGCTGCAGTTCACGGGGTCACAAAGAGTCAGACATGACTGAGCGACTGAACTGAACTACCACAGTGAAAGTACCAAGTCTCAGCCCCTGGACCACCAGTGAAGTCTCTCTCCAGTTCTGTTTGATCACTGTGTCAACAGCTGCGTTAATCTCCTCATATTCATGTCTGTTTGGTTCTCCTTCACTTCTGCCTCTCTTCCTTGTTTTCTTTTTTTTTTCCATCTTTTTTTTTTTTCTCACTCTTCCTCAAGGACACCTGAAGAAGCACCTTTATCTTGCTAACAATGTTTGGTTCTAGAAAGCCTGTTTCACCTACACCCTTACCCATGAGGAATGAGATGGCCAGCAGGTTCCCAGGCATGTTCTGGTGTCCATAAGGAGAAAGCATTTGTCACTGATGGCTTTAAAATCATGTAAAGAACTCTCCAGTTTATAACACATGGATTTCATCATGGTTTTGCTCCTCCTGATGGAAGCTGGGGAGACAGATACGTACAATTAATCCCAGAGATAGTCAAGGCTAGGACGTTCAGAGAAGATTTAATGGAAAGGTACCAGTTCTGGAATTTCTAATATTTGGTCTATGGCTTTCCAACAGCAATAATGATAATAGCAGTAGTTGTTATAATAGTAGAGATAGTAGTGGTAATGGTAGTTATAATAATAGCTAATATTTATTTAACATTGAATATGTGTCAGGCTTTGGGCCATATGCTTTACATTTATTAACCCATTTAAACCTCCTGACAACCCAATGAAGTAAGGATAATTATTATCCACATTTCGCAGTCTAGGGAACTGTGCTTGTCAAAGTTCACACAAAGGCAATTGTTAGTTACACACCCCTCCTCCCTGCAAGAGTGTGTGTAGGTGCATGTGCAAAGTCACTTCAGAAATGTCCGACTCTTTGCAACTCCATGGACTGTAGCCCACCAGGCTCCTCTGTCCATGGGATTCTCCAGGCAAGGATACTGGAGTGGGTTGCCGGGCCCTCCTCCAGGGGATCTCCCTAAGCCAGGGTTCAAACCCACGTCTCCTACAGCTCCTGCATTGTAGGTGGATTCTTTACCACTGAGCCAGTGGGGAAGCCCACAAGAGAACACATTCTGATGGGACAGTTTTATTTGCTTCTAAGACGGACCTTGTCATACCATAATTGGTACCATTCCTAAACCTAAGGTAAGGGGCTGCCTTTGAATGAATCTTGGCTTTGCTCAGTTCTCTGCTCCAAACCTCCTCTGCAGAGGGCCTTCCTGACCCCCTCTTAATCATCTCTCTCTCTGTCCCACTGCTTTACATGGTTTTAATTCTGAGCCCTTATCACTTCCTGAACTGTCTTAGTCTGCTCAGGCTGCCATAACCCTGCAGACTGGTGACTTCAGTGACAGACCTTTATTCTCTCCCAGTTCTAGAGGCTAGACGTCTAAGATCAGGGTGCCAGCTTGGTCAGCTTCTAGGTGAGGAACCTCTTCCTGGCTTATAGATGCCCAGTTTCTCGCTTGTGTTCACGTGGCCTTCCTTCATAGGAGCACAGAGGGAGAGAGAACGAACTCTCTCTTCCACTTCTTATAAGTCCACTAATTTTACTAGACTAGATCCACCACCCTTATGATCTGAGAGGAGAGAACAGGTTCACAGAGGAATGACTCATTCTTGATCACCCATCCACTCTGAGAGAACAGTTCCTCTGCCAGTTAATGCTGGCTTTCCCTCCAGGGACTAAGCTTCCATGTGCTTCTCACTTAGAATGTTGTGGATCTAGGAATATCCGCGTGGAAATTCATTTCAAAATGTTCATACTCATGTTCTCATGATGTGGAGGTTATCTTCTGCCACTCACAGCACTTCTTGATGCAGGACTTCATGTGGGAGGAGAGAGTGTTTGGCAGCAAAACTAGGTTTTCCTTAAGAAGGGGTTCCTTGGAGGTGTTAATGGAAATTCCAGGGTTCTTCCCTGCCTCTCAAGCGTGGAGCAGGACATCCATGCAGGTACTACTGACAGTGCCGCTTATGATGTTGGCATATAGCTTAGGTCACAGCCAAAACCTACACTGACTATCCCCAGGAGCTTGCAAAAGACTCATAACATGTGTTTTCCCTATTGAACTCACGACCTGTGTTTACCCTTTGACTTATACTGGTCATAATCTTAAGTTTATATCTAAATATTAGTACTAGTGTTGACTTAATATTAATGATTTTATCTTCCTGATTAGGGCCTTCCCTGGTGGCTCAGAGGTTAAAGCGTCTGCCTGCAATGTGGGAGACCTGGGTTCGATCCCTGGGTCAGGAAGATCCCCTGGAGAAGGAAATGGCAACCCACTCCAGTACTCTTGCCTGGAGAATCCCATGGACAGAGGAGTTTGGTGGCCTACAGTCCACAGGGTCACAAAGAGTCGGATATGACTGAGTGACTTTACTTACTTCCTTCCTGATAATAGAAGGTCAGGGATCTAGTCTCATTTATTTTGTCCCAAGAGACTAGCACAAAGTAATAAACTTTTGTAGACTGGAGGAATGGTCCTGAATCATGTGATGAAGTGACGGTACTTTATTGCCATTTTATAGATGATAAAAAAAGTAGTGAGTTTATCAACTTTG